>NC_090444.1:754681956-755328969 GCF_031143425.1 Pleurodeles waltl | reverse complement strand
TTCTTACATCCAAGATGGCCGGTACGTAGGATGCCGCTGGCACGCTAGCTCGAGGAAACACCGTCAATAAACAGGGCTCGTGCCGACATGAATATAATCTTGCGCACTGTTGATTGCTGCCGTGAGGAGACCACCCTTACCAGGGCTCGCACATTGCGATGTAAAGAACTCGCCATTCCGAAAGTCCCACAACGTTCCTCCACATGTAGGTAGGGGTTATCCACTTGTCGCCAAATTTAAGTGATGAGCCACGCAAAGTGTGGTTTTCTTAAAGTATTTATTGTATCACAAGGAAGAGTTGGACACTACGTCTTCCTTCTCTGAGCTCGTACCCAACTGTCAAGTCTCAAGTTCTTACCTCGAACCCTCAGCACATATTATGACATGTACTATAGCAACATGGCAATATGCTACACCACAGAGACCAGTGAAAACTATAAGATCAAAGTCCTGGGAAAGCATATTGCAAAAGGGCAAAAATGTTGACTCTGAAAATTGAATGATCTGCTGTAATCAGTCATTTTTCCAGCTCCAATAACGTGGGAACACCCTATTTGCATACATTATGCCTGGCGCAGGCATAATTCAGCGCAAAGGGTTACAGAGTGGTGCAATGCATGCATTGCGCCACTCTGTAAATACGGCGCAAGGATTTTGGCCACATTAACGTTAAAAAAATGATGTTAATGTGGCGCAAGGTGGCGCCAGGGGCCTATAAATATGCCCCAAAGTATCTCGGCAAACATGAATATCATATTTTAAAATACACTTTTTCAAATAGATATCACAAATTGGTAAGACCAGTAAGCAATCTAACAGTAAATAGGGTGCTGCGCAAAATTCATTACACAGGAACCTTCCTCCTCACAATATTTGATCTGGATGGGGGAGGGGTGTGGCCTAGTTGGTGGAGGGACTAGATGTACTCTACTGATGTTTCTGTCAGGCTTCAGGGTTTTTGGCCCATCATGAGCACTAAGGGGCACCAGACATTGCGGAGCTGGAAGTGGGTCTGCCTGTAGGGACCACAAGCCCTTCCATCAGCCTCTGAGCCTTTTCATATCAATTGAAGATCTGGTAGAGATTGATTGCCGGGCCTAGGATAAATGCTGCTTGAAGCAGCCAGCTGCTGAGGATATAGCAGGTGCCCTCTGAGTAGGTCGAAGCTGAATTTTATTTTTGCAAGCCGAATTGGAGATTTTTAGTGACTCCACGTTACTCTTGTGACACAAATTTCATGCTAAAATGCGCCAACTTCCACGTTGCTGATTTTTTTCCTGTTCTAGCAACTCCATGACAGAGGGAACAATGCAAGGCTTCAGAATGCGAGATGGCGAGTGTGAGTGAGATTCGGCATCTCCTAGTGCAATTTACAGTTGCTAGCAGTACTTCCAGCGAGATTTTACAAACGTGGGCATCACAAGATGACCTAATGAAGGAAGCAAAAGGAGGTATTGGATTTACGCAGTTTGCCTGTTTAGGACTTCGACCTCCCCTTTTAATTAGTTGCCAGTGTATCATTTTATAATCTGACATTTAAGAGAGGGGGGTTGTTTGGGTGGTGAGTCAGTTGGTAAATCATGAACTGAGGGGTGACTCCCCCTTTATGTCCCCAAGAGGAAATATGTCTGTGGTGGCCACTTGGCCTGTCCTGATCGGCCCTGGATGGAAACTTTCAAACAAAGGGCCTCCTGGCCTCCTTTTCCTTGGGCTCAATCTGGTGAATGATGGATCTGCTTGAGAGTCTCCACACTTTTAATACCGAGCTCTGGGAAGAACTCTGGCAGAACCTGGATAAAAGCCTTGCAGACCTGTGCTCATACCTGGAGGCCAGAATCACAGAATTATGTTCCGATGTGAATTTGGTAGGCAGAGAATTCTTGACATTGAGACCACACTGGACATCCTGGAGGAGGGTCATGCTGCTGCAGTGTCTAAGGGTGATGCATTTAATGAGCCCTTGACAAATTGGAGGACCTTGAATATCGCTCGAGGAGAGAAACGTGATGCTCCAAAGCTTAAGCGAGTAGGTCACATATATATTGCTGGAATGCTGTCCCCTCTTCTAGGGGATGATCACCTAGAAGTTCAACGCAGCAACACGCCGGTGGCCCCATGAGCCCTAACCAGCAAAAATGTCTGATGCTTTCGTGGCTTTGTATGATTAATTCAATAAAGAACAGAGTTATTCTACAGACCTACCTGTTCCAGGCACTCCTAATCTGGCTGGACAGAACCTACCTGAAACGAATCCAACAACGGCTATTGTGCTTTATTTGAAAAGAGAAGGCCCCTGGGATTCTGCAAAGATTGCTGAGTCAATCAAGAGAGGCAAGGGGCCTAGCGGCACCCAGAATTCCACATTACAGAGTTGCTCAGTTGAGGGTGACGGTGGAATGTTCCATGCAGGACACTGAGAGAAATGAGTGCAGAATGCATCATAATATAATCCATAGACCCCTTTGGGATCAGGTGTTGGAGCATATGCCACATAGACTCACAAATGCCTACCATTAGCACATCATTGCACACCACATTAAAACTCAGGACCAGTATGTGACATCTAGGGGGCAGGAGACATATCCATCCAGTGCAGCTTTAACCCCATGCTGGGAAGTCGAGGTATTTCATAGTTGAAGGGAGGGAGGTTGAAATATGATTTTGGATGTGTTTGAGAATTCTATTACTAAGTCTTTCCTGCAATGTAAAGTAAATTTTCCCTCACTGAGACTGAGGAGCTTCACTACGCTCAGATGTGATATTGGATGAGGTGCTTTGCGCAACAGGCCACTAGAGATAAGATCCAATTTGAAACTCTCTTTCCTAAATTGATGGGTTCTAAGGGTACAAGCTCTATCCTTTAAATTTTGTTATTAACATATGATGCTCTGCTGAGGAAGAAACACTATGGATAGTGGAAGTGCATGTTAGGGAAACAAATTACACTGAAACAGTGGGAGAGGTTGGGGAGGCTATTCATCCGTCCTCCATATCAACCCTGGGAAAAAGATACTTTACAAACAGTGGTGCTGTTGGCACTATACCCATGTATACTGCATCATAAGTGCCACAATGCATCCTCCAGATGCTGGAGGGGTGTGGGGCATTGAAGGAGGTCACGGACATTTGGTGGGATTGTCCAAAGGTACACCTTTTTGACAGGGGGAATCAAAATGGTTTTGGGAGATATTGGGCTACTCAATCCCCTTGTTACCGGAAGTGATGTTTTTGGGTCTAATACCTGCTGGTTTGAAGATGATGATGAAATAGTGGCATATTGTGCTTAAGTGTTTAGAGGCCGCTAAACTACTATACCCCATTACAGGAAAAGGCCGGACTGCCTCTGTCACTCAGTGGTACCACAGAATTTGGTATATTCTCACTATTGAGTGGCTGGTCTGTAATATGAATGGTACACTTTTATTTTATTAAACCAATATTGTACGAGACCCATTCAGTAGCTAAAAACTGTGGGTACCATAGTGGGAGACAAGCCTAATCTGTCCGCATTCCAAAAAACAATTTGCACACTTACATGCATTTTAAATGACTTTTCATTTTGGTATCCTGTGCTTTACTCTGCACATTTTAGATAAGCCTTTCTAATTCTAGTAAGGGTATCATCATTCTGAATTTTGCACACCGAAGCAAGGATTTAAAAAAGTGGTAGTGTTAGCTCTTGCTTGTGATAATTTTAACATCTTTCCAAGGCTCCTTGCCTTCTCTCAAGAGTCTGGCACCTGCTCATTAGCGCTTATCTGTAGATTTCAGTTTTATTATGTGGTCCCATTTCCATTCATTTGCATTGAAACAAAGAGGCATATTTATACTCGGTTGGGACCAAATTAGCGTAATTTTTTAATCTAATTTGGTGCACAACTACCTCCATATTTATACTAGACCTGTCTAGCAACAAATTTATGGAGATAAAGTCATTTTTTGGACATGGAAACCTACCTTGCCTTATTGAGGTGCAAGGTAGGCGTTCCCGTGCAAAAATGACCCTATGGCCTTAATGCCATATTTATACTCCCGTGCAAAAATGGTGCTTGGTAGGGGTAAAAAAAAATGGGGCAAAGCTTGCGTTAGGGGTCCTGTGGGCCTATTTCCATGGTGGAACGCCATGGAATAAGCCTACAGGTGCACTCCTCAGGGACAACCCCACCCACATCAGAGGGACAGCGGAGGATGGGGGACCCCATCCCAGGTAAGTACAGGTAAGTATTTTATTTTATTTTTTAAAGTGCCACAGGGGGCCCTGAAATGGGCTCCCATACATGGAACAGGGTGCAATGGCCGTGCCCAGGGGACCCTTGTCCCCTGTGCTGGCCATTGGGCTGCTGGGCATCTAAGGCAGGAGTCATGTGGCATGGTAGGGTTAGCGCCATAAAATGATGCTAATCTGGTTAGAGTCATTTTTTTTTACCCTAACCTGCCTAACGTCATTTTTTGGGTGCAAAACCCCCTTCTTCCATACCGCCAGCCCCACCCGACTAACGTCATTTTTGTTGACGCTAGCCTACCCTTTGCACCGGCTTGCACTATTCCATAAATATGGTGCTCGGCTGGTGCACAGAAATGGTGCAAGCGGGTGCCAAACGTTTTAGTGCAAAACTGCGTTAGTGCAGTTTTGCACCAAAAAGTATAAATCACGGTCAAAGTGTATAAACGCTGCAACTAAATGTGTGGATTTTAGCTTTACTTGCTTCAACTGATCGGAGGCAAAGCTCTAGTCCGTTGATTAGACATTTGCCTTGCTTATTCTTGCAATAAATATATGTTAGATTTCTATGCAGTATCCCAAGTATCTCTAGAATTTTTGTCTTGTCACTATTGATTGGTAATTTGTTTGAGAGATAAAAATAATTCTCTTTGGCCCCATAGCCGTGTGATCTGGCATCACTAGGACATTGCTGTGTAGCACAGCCTACCTATCCAGCATCAATTTTCCAATTTAAAAATAAATGGATATATCAATTCTTCTTGTAGGTGTATTAGCTGTAGATGCCTGAGACCCATTTAATGGGCAGGAATGTGGACACTGTAGTTGGAGACAAGTTTAATGGGTTGCAATTCCAAAAATTACATACAGACTGATACTGATAGACATATGTGAGTTAAAAAGACCTGATGGAGTAAGTTTATGTCTTATCTCAAATACATAATGGCAATCCTGAGGAACCTATTTTCTGGCATATAGGTCAGTAATGCAGAACAGTAGTGACAGAACAATTGGTACACTGACCTCTCTGATGATAGTTCCGAAACATTGGTAGAACGGAAAAGGGTAATTACCAAAAAAGAGTTATTCTTTTGAAAAAGGGTTGTTATCACCTTAATAAATGGTGGACATGGCACAAGCAGCAGACAATTCCTTTGAGAAAGGTATGTTAAATTCAAGGAATTCAAGGAACCACAACAATTTTATAGTGCAGAAACAACACAATAAAAATTCCCAAGACATGTTAGAAAATGAGAAAACAAATTATCAAGCAAAAAGACACCAAAATAATTCAAATCTGATCGAGAAAACAATTCAATAAGCAAAAAGACACCAAAACAATTGAAGTCTGATAAGAGGTATCAGAGATATGGATTGCTGAATATTGACTTCAAAAAGATTCAAGTAAAAGTAAAGCACAAATTTTTCAGCAGAGGCGGCTCCTCCTCTATGGTGGAGGAGCATCGCCTTCCCCCGCCAGCAGCAGCAGCTGCAAAACTTACAAAATAAAATGATAATAAACAATGTTCATTATCATTTTATTTTTAAAGAGGGGGCATGGGGGTGACAACCATTGAGGAAAATGGTGTGCACTCCACTCAGGGCCCATGTGTGTTTGGCCGGCCATCTCAGACTGGCCAAACACACATGCACACTGAGCTCTCTCCACTCTGGCACTGTGTGGCCAGGTTGGAGAGAGCAGGCACAGGCTCCTAGTCTGCCTGGGAGTGCCAAGTCAGGGCACTCTGGCCAATCATAATGCTGCTCTCAAGCATTAGGATTGGCCACAGGGCAGGCTGGAAGCCCATGCCTACCTGCAGTGCAGCAGAGAGAAGAGCGACGGTGGCGAGGTACGTTAAAAAAAAATAATAATATTGGTTTTGTTCTGCTCCCATGTATTGTTCTTGTTTTGTTCTGCATTTCACCTCACCCCTCCATTTTGCATCATCGCCAGCCAGACTGTGTCTCAGTTCATGATTTACCAGGGCCTAGGTGTGATTTCAGGCTAACTATAATGAAGCAGAGGTTGTATGCACAAGGTAGATCGCTGTGGTCATAATTTTTACTTTATGACTTACTGTCTGTTGTGAGTTCAAAGATTTTTAGTTTTGCTAGTGATCCCACTTTCTGAGGTGACTCCTCTGAGCTCCTGGTCTGCGTGTGCTCGCTCTCCTCTGGGTAGCTGCTGCCTGTGCCTCATGCCTGGTGGACTAGTGGTCATCTGCGTGTAAGTATCTTGCTGTCACTTTTTACATTTGTTTTTTTTTGTGTCATCCTTATTTTTTCTTTTCTTTCTTTCTTGTCTCTTTCTCTCTCCTTCAGACTTTCGCTCTCTCCGCATTTCCCGTGTTTCATTCTCAGCTGCTGTTGCCTCTATGGCTTCGCTCTGGACGACGTCCTTCGACCTTCCATGGCTACAACACCGAGACCCTCCACACGCTGAACACAGGACACTCTGCCGCCTGCCATCTTGCAGCACCCAGAGTCACCCATGGACCTTTCTCCTACTTCTACTGCCACTGCACCCTCACCCTACACCAAGCACTGGACTCTCCTGCCACTGCGCCATCAAACACCAACCCGGACCGCCTCAGCTGCATCCTCCTCAACATCTGCTCCCTCCGTGAACATGCCGTAGAACTCTGGGACCTACTAGACTCCACCCACCCAGGCATGGACAAACCCAGCAACTGCACTGGACATCGCCATTGCCGTCCCCAACGACTACAAACTGCTCCGCAAAGACCGGCCTTCTCGTCCCAAGGGTGACCCGGCCATCGTACACAAATCCACCACCGCTTGACAACCAACTCGGAAGAACACTCCCCCCTCATGGAGCACCTCTATTTCCAGATACATGCCACCCCCAAGTCAAACTTCCATGGCACCCTCATAAACAGGCCTCCCGGCTCCCGACCAGCCTTCAGCGACTCCATCATGAACATCATTGCTATGCACGCTCTTGCCTCCTCAAACTTCTTCCTCCTTGGCAACCTCAACTACTACATTGACAACAGCAATGACACCAACACCGCCTCCCTGCTCGATAACCTCACCACAATAGGACTAAAGCAACTAGTCATCTCACCAACAAACATTGCTGGACACACACTCCGGGCCATCTTTTCCAACAACATCACCATTGACAACACCTCCACGCTTCACTGGATTGACCACCACTGCATCCATTTCACCATCACCTCACTGACCATCCACCTCCGCACACTCTGAGCTCCAAGCAGAACATGGAACCAAATCACAGAGGAACATCTCACCAACACCCTCAGCAAGTCTCCCCCGCCCCTTACTGCAGACGTTAACATCTCAGCACAGAACTTTCCACAGTGTATCTACGAATGTGGCCTTCAAAGCTGCCACCAAATCGCACCACTACCTCATCAGAGTGACCAGGAAAGCCACCCTACAGGACCGTATCAGCGCCACCGTTCACAAAACCAAAGAGCTCTTTGTAGTCAAAGAGTTTGCCAAACCCCCATCAGAAACAGCAAGCAACCCTCCATCTCAAGACCTCTGCGATAGACTAGCCAAGTTCTTCCACTGGAAAATCAAAGACATATATGACAGCTTGGGACCCCAAGACCCTCTGAGTCCTCCAATAACCCCCAGCTCTGACCCAGCAAACCCTCGCAGATGCTTCACCGCTGGACCACTCTCACCGTGGATGAGACCCGCACCATCATGAGCAGCATCCACTCCAGAGCCCCTACAGACCATGACCTGCAGGTCGGACTTCATTTCCTGCAGTCGCCTCATACCAGGCACGAGACTTACCATGGTCATGGTTAGCAGGGTTTACCTATCACCCTGTTTAGTTTACTAGTGATTGACCTCATTTACCTTCCTACTCACTGTGCCGTCTCATAGATGTGAGCAATACTTTTTCCGAGCCTGTTTAAATAAAGAGCCTTGAAAAAGTCACCTGTAGTGACGAAACACTTGCTGGCTGTGATTATGGAACAATGCTCAACCGATTACTTTGATGCCCATGTCTACTAATCAAAGGAGTCCACTACAACTGACTAAACTGGAGGACATGTTTATTATGAACATTCTTTGAGTGCTGCGACTTCTGTGTTAGATATAAAAAATAGCACCACCCAGTGTAGTGTAGGCAAACTGGGCTCTGGAAACCTGCTCTCTTGAAAACCCTTGAGTGCTTAACTGATGGGCACATTTTAATTTTATTTATTTACTTGTTTATGAACGAGCATGAAATATACAATGCAAATAGGCAAAGGAAGAGAATCCAGGTATTAACCTGAGTAGCAAATATGGGGAGGGAAGAACAGGCTTAGGCGCAATGTTAGTATTAGTTTACAAATGACCCAGTAAATAAAAAAACACATTGTACATTTATTAAAGGATACAATTAATTTAAAAAAAAACCTTGTGATAAAAAATTGGTGTTAAACTCGTATTACAATAAAATGCATGTGTCAAGGGTACATATTCCTAACATAAATCCCACAAAATTTGATATGGTGCCTGGTGGGGAATGAAATGATATATTACTTTATTTTGTCATTATGTATTGCCCGTTAAGATGATGTCAGTGAAAGAACTATAAGAAATGTTGTGAAAAGAAAATGCAAAGCATATAGCTAAAAGAAAACGTAAAAGAGCCTAAAAATCTATGCAGAAATATATCACTAGACACTTATAAGAGTGGATCGTAATGGCAACATCACCCCTTCATTTGTTAACAAAAATTAACTGCACTGTCGACAAACAAGGTGCTTTTTTATATATATATATATATATATATATATATATATATATATATATATATATATATATATTACACAAAGGTTGACGTATTTATGCATTTTAATTGGATTAGATGTGCAGCTTAATTTACCAATCTAAAGTTTCCCATCAGATTTTGTGCACCCATTATTTTGCAAAATGCTGTTTTATATGTGTTTCGCAAAAAATTGAGCTTCTGACAAAATATGTAATCTTTATGTTAAAAAAATGCATCACTCGTTTGAATGAAACACTGAAAAAATAACGAGTAAAGTGCACATATTTTCTTGATTAATTAGTGAAACATTCTCACTTTGGTATACATATACCAAGTTATCCGTGACACTGTGAATCTTTCTACAAAGGTTACGCATAAAAGGTATAGGTCCTTATTTACTGAAGTTGTGTGGCCACTCACAGAATGCAATGGAATATAGTGATAAACTCTCTGGCTTTTAAAATGTGTAGTATGGTCACACTGGGGCATATTTATGGGGAAGTCACGAAGCGCAGTAAGTCACCTTGCTGCGCTGCATGACAGAAAAAGGGCTGAAATACACTGTATTTAAAAGAATGTGGCGCATTCCTGCCATTTCCCTGCGCTGGCCCCATTTTGGCTGCTTAGCACCAACCCAAGCACCCCGAACCAAAAACAATACCCTGAGGCATTTTTCTTCTTTCTATATGAGCTTACGAATGAAGCACACAAAGAAAGAGTTAAAAACGAGGAGAATAGTTCTCTTCTTTATGCCTCACCTGGAGAGGTGTAGATTTTGGCGCAAGGCCAGGTCTACCACTTTTGGTAAATCTGGAAATGTGTCAAAATCCATGGGTGTTGTCTGGGTGTTCCCATGCAACACCCATGGAATGCCCCTCCACCCCCGGGGAAGAATAACACAACACAGTAATGTGCTCTGCATTGCATTACTCTGAATTTATCAAGTAGCGCAGAGCCACAGCTGGTTTTGGAATTCTCCCGTGGATGCACCACATTGCATGATGCAAGATCAATGCAACTCCCCTCATAAATATGGCCCATTGTGTTTTGCGTCACCTTGCTTGGAAAACAGGAGCAGCTGAGAGCCATCCCAGTTTGGCACAAATCATCACAACTTAATTATGAACAATATTATTACAATGGAGAAAGGGGGGAAAATATAGCCCACGGACAATATTATATAACAAAATTAGTGCCTCAAGGCACAGTTCTTTCCAAACAGTTGCTTGGGAAAGAATCCTGCAGAGGGCTTTAAACCCTTTGGGGCACATTTATACTCTGTTTGCACTGAATTAGCGTCCATAAATATGGTGCCCGGCTGGTGCACAGAAATGGTGCAAGCTGGTGCTAAACTTTTTGGTGCAAAACTGCCTTAGTGCATAAATAAGGGTCTTTGTTCTTTTGACTGTGTTACTGGGCATTTACACTTTCCTAAATCTTGGTCATAATTGATCAGGTCAATAGCATATTTTTGGATAATTTTACAGTGATCACTTTGTGCCCAATACACAAAGGTAAACTTAGACCTGAAGTCTAGGTTTAGACCTGAAGTCAAAGGGCCCAGTTCTCAAAGGTAATCGCAGACTTCAGATCTAAGTTTACCTTTGTGAATTGGGTCCCTAGACTTCAGGTCTAAACTTAGGCTTTATATCAGAAATTGGACCCTGTCAGTTTTAATATTTGAGATCCTGTGATGAGGAGTTGGGAAAAGACTAGTCACGTACATGACTCTTATGAAACACCAAATCATGATTTTTAAAACCCCCATCTAGAAATAGTGCGTAAGTGATTTAGGATCCCACCCGTATAATGAGGTTAGAGAAAATCTGACTGCCATATCCTTTGTTAGACTGTGGATTCTGTGGCCAGTAGCTCACCACATTATCCCTGCAATCCCAAAAAGCTAAAGCATCAAGAAAAAACATGACACCAATGCACAGTCCACTGTGACCACTACCACTGCCATCACAAAGAGCAGAGAGGGACATATAGCCATCATCAATAGCCTCAAAGAAATTGATGGGTGAAAACAAACGCTTTGAAGATTGTGGGCTAATTCTTGACTTTGGTAGGGAAGGCGGGACAGAACTGCTGCACTCATTGACCCATGGTAATGTCTTTCATGCAGTCTTTCTTGGAATCTCCTACACTTTGTGTTTGTACTTGGCAGAGGTTCCAAGTTGCAGGGGTAACAGAAGAATAGACGTGCTACAGTACAGAGTGGGACACTGTGACATATCTGCAATGCAGCCACACAACTTATTGTTCAGCATCAGACTTTAATCCTGAGGAGAAGAATGGCAGAAAAGGGAGAACGTACCAGGAAGAGAGAGATGGAAAAAAGATTTAAAATGAACCTGCTAGAGTGAGGTAAAGAGGCAAGAATTTTACAGTTGTGGAAGAAAGAGGCATAGGACAGAATCGAAATCATGCAGCTGTGCTATTCAGCAACCCTGGGATTTTTTTAATACAGATCATGAAGGTAGTGGGTTTGAAGGATTGATATTAAAAACAGTCAAGACCTAGAGCTGCTGAGGAGTCATTTTTAAGGTCTGCCCTGCGACATTGCATGCGATACTTGCTCATGCACTCTCACTTCCGAGACAAATTGTGTACAGCAAGAGGCCTGCAGTCTGCCCATTGCTTACAGTTCCTCATCTGCTTTGTCACTCTAATTTGCTGCCTTGTAATTGGGCACCATGTCCTTTGGCTGGAGCAAGGACCAAGTACAGCTTGCTTCTGCTTGATTGCTGTCCTTCCACTGATCAAAGTACTTTTTTAATTGAGAATTCATGCTGCTTTTTGCCCCTATCATTTCCTTAAAGAGATCTAAAAAGGAAAGTGCTATGAGGCAGCCACTTTCTTCAACCATTCAGTTACCTGCTAACACCCACCCTCCCTCTGTTTGTTAATTTTGCCCCTTCACTTCTTTGAAATCTTAGCAACAATGACTCTGTCATGCATATTCTGTTAATAAAAATAAAATTGTCTTTGTCATGTTGGATTTATTTCCACAAGCTGTGAGTGATGACTGGCGCAAGAACCCTTGCTTATTAATCACTCCCAAATGCCATAAGTAAAAAAAAAATGCTATGACGCTGCCACTATGACCTTCACCCCACCCCAATGCCAAACCCAATAGCTTGCCCATTGGTGAGACCTATTGGCTTTGCCAGTGCTTGTTTTATTTCCCCTCTTAAACAATATGCCTGCTTACCTTTGGTTCAGGCCGATACTTGCAGGCTGGACAAACAGTAGATATTATTGGTCATAGCAGAAGTCAATATCAAATATTCTAATAAAGGTTTCAAAGAGCTACATTCTCCCTATCATTTGACTTATCTTGTGAATGCCAACATCCTGTACAGTAGTACATTCTGCAGTTGCAAGCATTTGAGCTCAATCCAAGTTGAAGCAATCCTGGGACAGTATGACGCATAGTTATCTATCGCCCCAGATTTATCTCAGTGAATATTGCTTAGTCATTGAGCAGTACTTTACCAACGCATGACAGCAATCTCTCTAACAATCTCTCTAGTAGTGGTAGTTTGGATATCATTTTGCTCAATAAATATGACCTCACACTGCTTGTTAGTAACCAATATCCTAAAATTAGATATTAATTGTAAATTAAGACATGGTGCATTCATATTTGAAAATTACAATAGTAAAGGGGCATACAAAATGTATTATATATATATATATATATATATATATATATATATATATATATATACTGCCTATGTCTTGTGACACATACTTCATGTATTTTACAGAGCAGGCACCTATTTCAATTGTTGCCTCTCTCCACTTCTTATTAAAAAACACAGGCCCATATTTATTGGGAATTAGAGTAGGGCAGCACCGCAAGTCTTCTTGCCGCACTGCCCTATGCCAAAGTGAAAGGGCAGGAATGCCTCGAATTTATAAAATACGGTGCATTCCTGTCCTTTCCCCCTGTGCTGGTGCACAAATCGTTGTCTAGCATCAACCCAGGCACCCTTGCACCATGGTGCAAGGGTATCTTCGTTGCATGGAGGATTGTTTTTGTGCAGGAAGGGGCACCTTCTTGCAAAAAACCAACCCTGAGAGGCGTTTTCCTCTTTCCATGCTCAGGGAAGAAAAGGCCATTTTAAAACACCACAAGTCGCAACTTCCACAAAACCTTCCATTCGAACTTTACCTTTCAGCTTTAGTTCAGTAGAAGAGTTTGTTGGTGCTCCCTCAGAATTCTTAAAGTGCTCTTTGTTGTGTCCAACCTTCTTTGCTGGGTTCTCATGGCACCTCGTGGCATGACGTCTTCTCTCTGAGTAGGCCTTATTCTCAGTACACACCCCATTCATATTCAGTTGGGGTTCAGTGTAAACCTGAGAGCTTTCTCCCTCGACATCAAGCTCAGCTTCGAAGCACATCGTTGTGAATTGGAAATCTTGAGTCTTCTAACTACTTTCACCCACTCAGCAGTGCTGCAGTGGCTTCCTGTTACCAAGAGAATTATTTTTAAGACGCTTTCCATGGTCTGGTACCCTCGTTTATTCAGTCTTGCTTCACCAGATTTAGGTCGGCCTACATTCCACCATGAGCCACTCGTTTACACTTCCCTGCATCATTTGTGAACAACAAGATGGCAGGTTCTTTTGTGTTCTAACTCTAGAACACCTCTACTTCTCTGTATCCATGTAAACCACGTCACGCTTTCTATGCATCTCTAAAGACCTTTTCCAAGGCTTCCAGTGCTTTAAATGGAAATTTAAAAGTGCAGATGCTCACTGTCCTAAAGCTTCTGAGAACTAAGGGCAATTTGCGAGTCGCAAAACCTGATGTACAACAGTGTCAATGACACTGTTTGCGATTCCCAATGGGGTCGCAAATGACCTACCTCATGAATATTCATGGGGTAGGTCGCAATTTGCGACCCCATTGGGAATGGCCGCCCCCACAGGGATGGTGGCCTGCTGGAGACATCAGACCACCATGTCTGTGACTGCTTTTAAATAAAGCAGTTTATGTTTTTTTTAAATGCAGCCCGTTTTCTTTCTTTAAAGGAAAACTAAATGCATTTTAAAATCAAAAATGAAAAGTTTTCTTTTCATTTTTTCAGAGCAGGCAGTGGTCCGTGGGACCACTGCCTGCTCTGAAAAAATAGTTTCGCTACCATTCACAAAGGGGATGGGGTCCCCTTTTGCTGTCACAAAACAATCATACATACCATCTGCAATCAGTATTAGGAAGGGACGGCCTTGTCACGCCCCTTCCTAATACCGAATCACTAAACCCAAACTGCGATTCGGTAACAAGTTACCGAATCGCAGTTTGGGCTTTGTACATCCCAAATAGCATTTTTCAAGTCGCAAACGGGCCGATTCGCCATTTGCGACTTCAAAACTGCTTCATACATCTGGCCCTAAGGGTGTTGTGTAATATCTGGTATTCCCATTGTATCTTGTATACCCTGTTCTTCTGCACTTTTCGGAAAGAAAAGTCCGGCCCTACAGGTTCAGATAGAAGCAGACGATCTCTCCTCAGGCTGAGTTAGGGGATGCAAAATTAAATTGCATGGCAAACCCAGCTCTTGCTGTAAATCACCTGGAACTTTTGCAGCCCGTCATTGCTGCACGAAGAGTGACAGTCAGAAATCGTGATAAAAACCAATGTGATTTCAAGGACAATTAAGTTAATAATAAAAAGTGAAAGCAAGGAAAATATTTTTGGAGCAAATGAAATCACTTAAGAAAATAAACAAGAGGGGAAGAGAATGAAAGACAATAGAAACAATAACAGGGGTTGAATTAAGGGGAAAACTAATATCAAAATGCGAGAAAGAAAGATTTTAAAACAGGTAAGAAATTGTTTCGGTTTTTTCATAATGAATATGTTACAAGGTGTTCTTGACAAACATATAACTGGCACAGTAAGTTCAATAATAGTACAGGTTTGGTTAGATTCATACAACCTTGTTGACATTTTACCAGTCTGCCCTATATTTTCGTGTTTATGCTAATTTAAAAAACAATGCAGTTATATATTTTTTCTTTTTGACATATAACCCTAAAACTGGAAGCACACAAAGAAATCCTTTAAAAATGTCAATTTCTTCTATGACTGTAAGAAATTGGATTATTGTGGGGCGGAGGACTGTCCATCTCTGGGAATAATCACAACTTGAGACAAGGTGAACCTTCAAAGTCACTAATTAACCTGAGCTCCACCCCCTGAAAGTAATTCTGCAGAGAAGACAGGCTTAGCTGAGGGCAAAGTGTGACATATTCCTCCACTGTCAGAACAGTAATAAAGTCAAAACACCAAGCAATAAAAACCCCAAACTGAATTAGAAAAATAGAGTAAAATGTAATAAGTAAAATGACACCAAGACAACGATAATCCATTAGGGGGTACCATATATATATTTTTAAAAGATTAAAGTGATAATAGCACTGAAAACAATTACAAATCAATGATAGACAATGGTCACAATTTAGTTTTACCGCAGGATTCAGTCTATGAAATTTAAGTCAAAAATGTTTAGTGAACCGGTTAGCTTATCTCACAGGGCACACTGATTTCCTGCTGTGGAGAAGTTCAGAGTGGGAGAAAACATTTTCTTCAAGCCAGGAAGGTCTGCCTTGGATGGATAGACTGGGTTTGTTCGTTCCTGTTCTCCAGTGGTCTAGAAATCCAAAAAGTGTGTCAGTCCAAGCTTTTCAGTGGTGGTGTGACAAGTACAGTTACACACAGCCCAGATTTCCAGGACACGAGGAACAGCACTTGGGAGACTCACTCCAGGAGAGGTCATCAGCAGGTTCCAAGTCAGTTCCAGTAGTTACTGGTCAGCTGGGAACTTCAAGGAAAAGTCCTCTTGCAGCATGTTGTGGCCTTGTAGCTACATACGTCACCCAACTGACACTTTTCAATCCTTCAAGGCTCCCTTCCGGGTACAGACAGCAGGTCAATTCCTCTTCTCTTCTCCCACAGGTCCATAAAGTGTTCTAAAAATGGTGTGTGTGGAGGTGCCATGTTTATGCCTGGCACCAACTAGTGTATTACTTCCTGATTCTTCCAAAAAGCGAATGGCTAAAAGTCCCTACGGGTAGGCCTAACCACTTTTGAAACTGTTCTTGTTTGCCCTTCTGTAAACAATCCACAGTGCTCATCACTCACAAAACAAGAGGGGAGAAATCATTTTCTCTTTGTGCAGAGCCTGTGCACCCACCCAGAGGTGTGACCAGGGTAATAAACACTCTCCTTCTCTAAGGTCACCCTAAACCAGTTCTGGAGGTAGCTCCTTCGCCACTCCGATTGGTCCCAGACTGAGTATGAGGACAAAAGCTGGGGCCTTCTAGGTGTCACCAAACATTTGCCTGTTACAGGGACACCCCTGCAAAGTAAATGGAGTTCCTGGGCCCACCTCACTAGTCTTCCAAGAGCCAAACACCTCCCAAACCCAAGCCATTGTACCTGGGATAAATTTTCATACCATTCATCATGGATATATTTTTCTAGCTGTACCCTAATTGGAGATACCAACATTTATTTTTACTATCACTTCCCAGTGTTTCTCTTTGGGATAGCAAGAGACTTCTTACAGTGAAAATAGCTTTTAGGTACTAGTCACTATAAGGGCATGGTAACTTTAAATCACCACTATCTTACTTTCATATACCATGTGGGCTACAAGACCTACATAGGTGTGACCTTTTGATATTTGAATGGAATGCTTTCGCCTTTTAAAAAAGGTTACGTTGAACGAATTCATTGTAGGTTTTACGGTGCAATCAGGATACACAGGGTAGACCTGAAGCCATGTTTGCACTGCCACTGTAGTTGATGGCAGACCTCTAGTACCATTTAATTTCCAGACCCTATGTTGACTTTCTACACCATATGGTAGGGGTTTCCATGCAAGTTAAATGTTCCCATGAGGAATAAGCCAAGTTAACCATATCTAAAAGGGTGCACGGGCACTCTACTAGCAGGGTAAATTGCACAGCAGTCTAAAGCCAGCAAAGCAGATATGGAAAAAATCTTGAGCAACACCACACAAAATATGGTCATTTCCTACAATGAATATTAAAAGGGAGCATGATTGTTACAAATGAATACAGGACATTTTACACAAATACCTTTTCACATACCAACTCTTGGCTGTTCCAGAATAGTAAACATAACCAATTTATATTTTTTTCTGCCACAACCCTGTGTCAAGTGGATCTATATTATGAGAGATTTCCGTCTTTACTTTTTAGTCTTCATCGAGCATCCTGGTACTTGTAGTTTCTCTCCTGAGAATGACAGTATGGATGAAAAAGTGTAGCAAGCAAAGCACTCTTGTGGCTAAATAGGGAAGACTAGCTGGTTTGTGAACACTAGAAGTGCTGCGTGGGAATCAGTGCAATAGACAACAACCCACAGAGAATCCAGACTTTCCAGCACCTGCAGCGTAAGCTTCACTTTAACACATAAAAGTTACTGTCAGGGTTTATAGCTATAGACATAGGTGCCAAGTGAAGGGCACGCCAAATTCAAGAGAAAAGCTTTCAAAATTAAAACAAAACTGAAAATTAAAAAATATCCTTAGCCTCAATATGTTATTTGGTTTTGGTGGTGGATATGCCCTTTGCTTGGTTTGGTTAGTGTGGCAGGTACTTGGGGCCAAATTAAGATGCCACTGGTTACAGCAGATGCTTCACTTGGACTGTAGCATTTTGTATTTCACATTTAAAAAAAATCAAAATGGGTAAGTGGGTAAGTAATATGATATGGCTGTATTGGTTAAGTGAGCACAATTTTCTTTATTTCTAACAATGTGCAACAATCTTTGGGTTTCCAACAACTTTTTGTGTGGGGATACCAAACACAACTGCTCAGACATTGACATATCCTATCCCACACTTTTCAAAGGTTACATTTTCGCCACTGGCGAGTTTAAATGGTCTTTAATTTATTAGAAATTTACAGTCTTGTTTTCCATGTTTTTTATGTAAAACCACACGCTTTCACATCTGGTTCATTTGGAGTAATCCAGTGAACATGGCCTTATGTTGGCAGGACAAACACGTTAGTTTTTCTGCCACGCAAAATTCTTGCTTTAGTTTTCCAACATCGTTTCCTAAGGGGATACCACATGTTAGGGCTCCTGCGTTGCTGTAATATCCTGTAACCCCTACTTTTCAAGAGTTACCTTTTAGCCACTGACCAACTCAATTTGCCTTTTATTTGATAGCAGACTACAGTATATTTTCTAATCTTTGGTTTCATTCCACAAACTTTCTCATCCAGTTCCTTTGTGGGATACCACATGTAATGCCTCATATGGGCTATTATATTTGGTATCCACTATGTTTTTCAGGTTAGAGTTTACCAGTATTAAATTTGGCATGACCTTCTGTTGGCTGGGTGAACACAGTATTTTCCTGCCAAATAGCACCCTTCCCTGTGTTTCCCATCATCTTTTACTATGGGGATACCACATATTATGGCTTCTGTGTTGCTATAATATCTGGTATTCCCTACTTTTTAAGGGGTACCTTTCAGCCACTGACCAATTCAAGTTGCCTTTTATTTGATAGCAGGCTACAGTATCTTTTCACATTTTTTGGTTTCATTCTACAAGATTTCACATCTGGTTCTCCTGGGGTACTCCAAATATAATGCCTCATTTGGGCTATACTATTTGGCATCCCCTATATTTCTTGGGTGTGAGCTTGCCAGTATTAAACTTGACATGCCCTTCTGTTGGCTGGGGGAACACAATATTTGTCTGCCAAATAGCACCCTTCCCTCTGTTTTCTAACATCTTTTGCTATGGGGATGCCACATATTACGGCTCCTGCATTTCTGTGGTATCTGGTATCCCCTACTTTTCACCAGTTACCTTTTAGCCATTTACCAACTGAAGTTGCATTTTATTTGATACCAGATGACAGCATCCTTTTACTTTTTGGATTTCATTCCAAAAGCTTTCACTTCGGTTCCTTTGGGGGTGCTCTATACAATGGCCCATATGTGCTACAATATTTGACATCCCCCTAGGTTTCTAGAGTTTGAAGTTAACAGGATTCAATTTGATGTGATCTCATGTTGGATGGGTGAACACAGTATTTGTGTGCCAAACGGCACCCTTCCTTGTGTTTTCCTACATCTTTTGTTATGGGGATACCAGTATCACAGGACATGCATATGTATCCCCTACCTTTCAAGGGTAACCTTTTGGCTGTTCTCCAATTTAAGTTGCCGATTATTTGATAGCAGACTGCAGTATGTTTTGCATTTCTTATCTCATTCCAGCAGCTTTCACTTCCGTTTCCTTTGGGGATACCTAATATAATGCCTCATATGGGCTATATTATTTGATATCCCCTATTGTCCTAGGATTAGAATTTACCAGGATATAATTTGACTTTTTTTTATGTTGTACGGCTGAGCACTTTTTTTTCTGTCAACTGGCACCCTCCATTGTGTTTCCCACTTTCTCTTTCAATTGGAATACCAAATATTAAGGCTTGTGAATTGCTGTAATATCTGGTATCCCCGACCTTTCAAGGGTTACCTTTTAGCCATTCACCAATTGAAATTTCCTTATATTTGATAAGAGACTGCAGTATCTTTTTGTATTTTTTATGTCATTGCACAAGTTTTCACCTCCGTTTTCTTTGGGAATACCAAGTATAATGCCTCATATGGGCTATAATATTTGGTATTCCCTAGTGTTCCAGGATTAGAATTTACCAGCATACAGTTTAACAAGGTTTTATGTTGGGCAGGTGAGCACATATTTTTCTGTCAACTGGCATCCTTTGTTGCTCTCTCCACTTTCTCTTTCAATGGGGATACCAAATATCACGGCTTGTGCATTGCTGTAATATCTCTTAGTCCCTACTTTTCCAGGGTCACCTTTTAGCCATTGACTAACTGAAGTTGCCTTTTATTTGATAGCAGATTACAGTATCTTTTGTATTTTTGATTTCATTCCAAAAGGTTTCACATCCGGTTATGTTGGGGTATACCAAATATAATAGGCCATATGGGCTATAATGTATGGTATCCCATAGGTTTCTAAGGTTAGAGCTTGACTGATTACAAATTGACATGGTCATATATTGGCTGGGTGAACACAGTGTTTTTCTACTGAATACCACCCTTCCTTGTGTTTCCCAACATCTTTAACTATGGGGATACCAAATGTTACGGCTCAGGCATTTAAGTATTATCTGGTATCCCCTACTTTTCATGTGGTACCTTTTAGCTGTTGATCAACTGAAGTTGTGTTTTACTTGATACCAAATTGCAGTATCTTTTAACATTTTTGATTTCATTCCACAAGCTCTCACATCTGGTTTCTTTAGAGGGGTAACAAACATAATGGTCTAGGCTGGCTGTAATATTTGGTGTCCCCCTAGAATTCTAGAGTTAGAACTTACCAGGTATAATTCAATGGGATCTTATGTTGGCTGGGTCAACACAGCATTTGTCTGCCACATAGCACCCTTCCTTGTGTTTTCTAACATCTTTTGCTATGTGGATACCAGATATTACGGCTCACGCATTGCTGTAACATTTGGCATCCTCTACTGCTTTCAGTCGATCATCAATTGAAGTTGCCTTTTGTTTGATAGCAGACTACAGTATTGTGAGAAATTGCGTTGTTGGTTGACTGTGGTGTGAGCCCTGGTCATCAGCCACAGCCCCTTGCAGGCTGAACCACAAAAGGTTATTAATGTAACCTGTTAGCAACCCTGGGTAGCTTGGTACAAAGAGCAGTCAGGCTAAACTTAGAGACAATGTGTTAAGCATTTATGCAGCACCCAGACAGCAGTACAATGAAAACACAACACAATAAAATTCACAAAACAGTTTACAAAAAGAGAGTGAATTTTAATACAATCTTTCACATCAAAACCCTCAAAATCGAAATAGTAGGATTACAGTTATACATTTTTAGGCTTAGGGTTAAAAATAGCAAGTCTTCAGTTTTGGAAAATGGCACATTTAGCACCACAACCAAGGGTCCAGGACAGGATGGAGACCTCTTGGGATTTCAAGACTCACTGAGGCTGGGTCCAGGTGCTGGGTCCAGGTGCAGGTTCAAGATGGTGGGACCCTGTTATGTGCCTGTGGCTCTGAACAGGAGGCCAGCAAAACTAGTTCTTGGAGGCACTTCTGAAAGTCCTGGGTTCAGGTGAAGATACAGGCCTTCACAGCAGGTCTGGACTCTGAAGGTTCAAGTCAGGCTCCAGACAGCAAAGCAGTCCTTCCAGGTACAGCAGCAATCTGGCAGAGTGCACAGCAGGTCACAGCAGCAGGCAGTTCTCTGAGAGTCCTTCAGCAGGTCCAGAAGTGAACTGAAGAGGGGTCTGAAAGCCTTATTTTTATATCCTGGTGCCCAGCTCCTAGAAGGTGGGAGAAGTTTTTCCAGAAAGGTTATTTGAAGTTCCCGGAGTTTCCCGCCTCCCCTGCCTTGGCTCCTAACTGGGTGTACTGACAATACAGGGTAGTTAAGCCGATTGTGTGGTAGCAGTGCACAGCCTATTCAGGTGTATGTGGGGCTGTGCTTAGATCCGCCCCACAACAAGTCAGTTAATGGCCCATTCAGGCGCTGCTAATCCCACTATTGTGTTACTGTCTGGATAGAAATTCACAAAGTCCTAACTATCAGTTACACCCAGTCATGTGACCTAAGACAGGCTTCAGGCTAAGAGCATAAAAGTGCCAACTTTCTAAAAGTGGCATTTTCAAACTTGTAATTGTAGGAGGCTGGCCTGATTTGTAGTGGGTACCCTGGGTACTTACACCTTAAACCAGGTCCAGTTATCCCTTACTAGTGAAGTAGTAGTGTTCTAGCAGCTTAGGCTGATAGAGGTAGCTATACCAGAGCAGCTTAGGCTGAACTAGGAGAAATGCAAAGCTCATGCAATACCCCTTATAGTTACACAGTACTTATACACAAGCAAAGACAATATCTTAGAGACAATACTCCTTCTGGAGGTAAGTACTATACACAAAATATACACTAGACACCAAATTTAGACAAGTAAATAGTCATAGAACAATGCAAACAGTAGGAAATCCTATAGAATGCAATGGGAGAAAATAGGTCTAGGGGCAACACAAACCATATACTAAAAAAGTTGAATGTGAATCACAAATTCCCCCCTAGACAAGTGTAGTGTGTGCAGAATCGCTGGGAGAGTAAGAATACAGTAAATGTAAGTAAATTACCCCACCCCAGAGCCCACAAAAGCAGGAGTAAAGTACTGCAAGTTTCCTTAGGACACACTACACATCGTTTTTGGGATTTTGCAGCAGCCAAACAAGTCTGCAAAGAACAACTGCTGGATTATTGTACCTGAAGACCTGCAAAGGAAGGGGACCAAGTCCAGAAGTCAAAAGAAGATCCAGGAAGGACAAGAGCCCCTACCAGCCCAGAAGAGGATGGAAAAGAATTGTCCCTGGTTAGTCAGAGACTGCAGAAATGTACCCTAGGAAGATGCCAGCGGATTCCTGCATAATGCAAAAGATGTCCCACGGTGTGAAGATAGTTGCAGATGAGACTTTGTGTTGGCAGACGCCAACAAATGTGCATTTTTCCTCAAAATGGTGCTTGATGGACCCAGGAGGGACCTGAGGGCCTCAACTCTGTGTGAGGAGGAAGAGGGGGCTCTTAGCACTTTAGAGAGCCCCCAGGATGCCAGCAAGCACCCCCAGAAGTCACAGGATCCAGGTTCAAAGGAGGTGTAGAATGCAGTTGATGCAGCACAACAAAAGAAGGTCCCACACCGCTGGAGAACAACTCAGTGAGTTGAGCATCGCAGGGTGGAGTGCTGGGATCTGGGCCAGGCTATGCATGAAGTAATTTTGCAGAGAGTACACAGAGGCCTCAGGAGGTGAAGAAGACACAGTACACAGGGGTACTGTCGTTCTCATGGAAGGCAAGGTCTTACCTCCTCCAAATTGCGTCAGCAGGGCCTCAGGACAGTCTATGTCAATGATGTCCACCCTGTGTGTCCTTAGGAGCAAGCTCGTCATTGTGAGAGGAGTTCCAGGGTACCAGTCGTCGTCTTGGAAGGTGCCTGCTTGGAGCAGGAGAGCGATTCCGTCACTTCACAGGAGAATTCTGTAGTCCTTCTGGTGCAGGATGAAGACAGGGAGTCACCAGAGCATGCACACTGTGGAAACTGTTGCAGTTGCTGACTTGGAGCTGAGGTTGCTGAAGAAAAGTGTCTCTTGTAGACACTTTGTTGCAGTTACAGCATTTCTTGGAGCAGGCTGCGGTTGATCCGAGGTCAGAAGAGTCTGAAGTAGTTGCAGAGGATTCCTGAATGAAACGTGCAAGCAGAATCTGAAGTGAACCCACAGGAGAAACCCTATATAGCCCTGAGAGGGGGATTGGATACCTTTCCAGGTATAGACCTATCAGGAGGGGTCTCTGATGTCACCTGCTGGCACTGGCCACTCAGAGCCCTCCTGGGTGCCCCCACACCTTGCAAAGCAAGAAGGCTGAAGTCTGAGACACACTGGAGAAGCTCTGGGCACTACTCCTGGGGTGGTGATGGACAGGGAAGTGGTCACTCCCCTTTCCTTTGACCAGTTTCCCACGAGAGCAGGGGAGAAGGGGTCCCTGAACCGGTGTAGACTGGTTTAGGCAAGGAGGGCACCATCTGTGCCGTTCATAGCATTACCAGAGACTGGGTGGCAACCCCTCCCCAGCCTGTAACACCTATTTCCAAAGGGAGAGGGTGTAACATCCTGCTCTCAGAGGAAATGCTTTGTTCTGCCTTCCCGGAACTGGGCTGCCCAGACCACAGGAGGGCAAAACCCTGTCTGTAAGGTGGCAGCAGCTTTAGCTGCTGTGCAAGCCTCAGAGAGCTGGTTTGGCAGAACTGGGGGTCCATGGTAGAGCCCCCAGGATGAATGGAATTGGCTCCCCAATACCAGTATTGGAATGGGGGGACAATTCCATGATCTTAGACATGTTACATGGCCATATTCGGAGTTACCATTGTGAAACGACATATAGGTATTGTTAGACCTGACAGCCTTAGGGTAGTCACCCCTAACTTTTTGCCTGCCTCCCTCCATTTTTTTGGACACTGTTTTTGCTGGTTTATAGACTCTGCGCACTTTACCACTGCTAACCAGTGCTAAAGTGCATATGCTCTCTCCCTTAAAACATGGTAACCTGGAATCATACCTGATTGGACTATTAATTTACTTATAAGTCCCTAGTAAGGTGCACTTTATGTGCATAGGGCTGGTAAATTAAATGCTACTAGTGGGCCTGCAGCACTGGTTGTGCCACCCACTTAAGTAGCCCCTTTTTCCTTGTCTCAGGCCTGCCATTGCAAGGCCTGTGTGTGCAGTTTCACTGCCACCTCGACTTGGCATTTAAAAGTACTTTCCAAGCCTAGAACTCCCCTTTTTCTACATATAAGTCACCCTTAAGGTGTGCCCTAGGTAACCCCTAGGGCAGGGTGCTGTGTAGGTAAAAGGCAGGACATGTACCTGTGTAGTTATATGTCCTGGTAGTGTAAAACTCCTAAATTCGTTTTCACACTACTGAGAGGCCTGCTCCCTTCATAGGCTAACATTAGGGCTGCCCTCATACACTGTTGAAGTGGCAGCTGCTGATCTGAAAGGAGCAGGGAGGTCATATTTAGTATGGCCAGAATGGTAATACAAAGTCCTACTGACTGGTGAAGTCGGATTTAATATTACTATTCTAGAAATGCCACTTTTAGAAAGTGAGCATTTCTTTGCACTTAAATCCTTCTGTGCCTTACAATCCACGTCTGGCTGGGCTTGGTTGACAGCTCCTTGTGCATTCACTCAGACACACCCCAAACACAGGGTACTCAGCCTCACTTGCATACATCTGCATTTTGAATGGGTCTTCCTGGGCTGGGAGGGTGGAGGGCCTGCTCTCACACAAAGGACTGCCACACCCCCTACTGGGACCCTGGCAGACAGGAGTAAACTGAAAGGGGACCTGGTGCACTTCTTAGCCACTCTTTGAAGTCTCCCCCACTTCAAAGGCACATTTGGGTATAAAACAGGGCCTCTGCCCTACCTCATCAGACCCTTGCTGGAGAAGAACCCTGAACCAGAAACTACATCCTGCCAAGAAGAACTGCCTGGCTGCTCAAAGGACTCACCTGTCTGCTTTCTACAAAGGACTGCTGCCTTGCTGTTGCCCTGCTGCCTTGCTGAACTCTTGTCTGGCTGTGAAAGTGCTCTCCAAGGGCTTGGATAGAGCTTGCCTCCTGTTCCATGAAGTCTCAGGACCAAAAAGACTTCTCTCTTTTACTTGGACGCTCCGTGCGCCGAAAATTTCGACGCACAGCTTGTTTCGCGGCGAGAAAAACGCCGCACACCGACGCTGATCGACGCGACGCTCTTGGGACGATCGAAGATCCGACGCACTGCCTCGCAAGGACAACGCCGCCTGACCTCTAGAGGAGAAATCGACGCGACGCCTGCCGTAAGATCGTAATTTCAACGCGCAGCCCCGCAGATCGAAGTCTAGAGGAGAAATCGACGCGACGCCTGCCGTGAGTTCGTAAATTCGACGCGCAGCCCCGCAGATCGACGCACAGCCGGAGAACAAGCAGGAGAATCCACGCACAGACCCGGGACATCTGGTAATTCCCGCGATCCACAGAAAGACACTGTCCACGCGCCGGAAAACGACGCCCGACTTCCCCGCGTGGAAAATAACGACGCAAGTCCATGTGTGCTGGGGAGAAATCGACGCACACACCCTTTTTCCACACACCTCTTCTCTTGTGGCCCTCCGAGGAGATTTTAACACTCCTAACCAGGTACTTGTGCTTGAAAGAGACTTTTGTTACATTCTAAAGACTTAAGACACTTTATATCACTTCCCTGTGATATTTCTACAATTTTCCATTTCAACTTTATTCTTTTTGACCTATAATTATCCTGATAAATATTATATATTTTTCTAAACACTGTGTGGTGTATTTTTGTGGTGCTATATGGTGGTATTGTATGATTTATTGCACAAATACTTTACACATTGCCTTCTAAGTTAAGCCTGACTGCTCGTGCCAAGCTACCAGAGGGTGGGCACAGGATAATCTTGGATAGTGTGTGACTTACCCTGACTAGAGTGAGGGCTTTAGCTTGGACAGAGGGTAACCTGACTGCCAACCAAAAACCCCATTTCTAACATTGGTGATCAGCGGTGAGGATAGGACTTGTATTTGTGCAGTGACATACAGTAGCTAAGTATTTCACTACCTACCCACAGTTGAAGGTCAACTTGGTTTTTATCTCTTTTTGAAAATCCGTTTTTTCCTGACAATTTTCAAAAACTAAATCCTCACTCAACATGTCTCTGACTGGGTCTCAGACAGGGGACTTTGACCTAGTCCAGTTGGATACATACACGGTCAAACAACTAAGAGGATTCTGCAGGGCATTAAGGGTACCCACCCAAGGGGCCTCCAGAAAGGAGGACTTTCAAGTGGCGCTGAGGGCCTGGGCAGAAGCCCTTTTAGAGGATGATGAGGAAGGGGAGCCAGAAAATGGCCCCTCAGAAGGATTTTCACTATCTATGGATGGTGTTACCACTGCAATTGTGCACCCTTCCAGACCAGGGAGCAGTGTCTCCATGCAAAGCCTGACCGCAGAGGAAAGGAGAGAGGAAAGGGAGTTCCAATTGCAAATGGCAAAACTGAAAATTGAGGCGCAACAGGAGGAGAGGAGGGCAGAAAGAGAAGCCAAACAAGCTGAGGCTGAAAGAGCAGCCAAACAGATTGAAGCTGAAAGAACAGCCAAACAGATTCAAGCAGAAGCTGAAAGGGCAGCCAAACAAGCAGAAGCTGAAAGAGCAGCCAAACAAGTGGAAGCTGAAAGAGCTTTGGCTGAAAAGAAACTATTGTTGGCTCATGAACTGAGTCTCAAGGAGCTGGAGATCAAGGCAAGACAGTCTGAATCCAGCAATAATGGTGGCAGCATACAGACAGGACCTGCTGGAGAAAAGAAGGTTCGTATACCCAAAAATGTGGTGCCCAGTTTTGTGGTGGGAGATGACATAGATAAATGGTTAGCTGCTTATGAAGTTGCACTAAGGGCTCATGAGGTTCCTGAAGGGCAATGGGGGGTAGCTATGTGGGGTTATGTGCC
The DNA here is from genome assembly GCF_031143425.1 of Pleurodeles waltl. Taxonomy (NCBI): domain Eukaryota; kingdom Metazoa; phylum Chordata; class Amphibia; order Caudata; family Salamandridae; genus Pleurodeles; species Pleurodeles waltl. Next base: position 755,301,838 of record NC_090444.1, on the reverse strand, counting down.
GCCATTGGGGAGGGACACACTTCTCACATTGGATCCACCGGATCAAAACACATACCCACTCCAGAAAGCCACTTTACTTGCCAAGTTTGGGCTGACCCCTGAGGGATACCGTCAGAGGTTCAGGGACAGCACCAAACAAACATGGGTAGATTTCTTTGATTTCTCTAGTAAGGCACTGAATGGATGGGTGCGGGGCAACAAAGTAGCAGATTCTAAAGGTTTATATGACTTGATCCTGAGAGAGCATATGCTTAATGTTACTTATACAGATTTGCGCCAGCACCTAGTGGATAGTAAGCTGACTGATCCCAGGAAGCTTGCTGAGGAGGCGGACCTCTGGGTTAGCACCAGAGTGTCCAACGAGGTACCTGGGTGGTACTCCCACAAAGGTGGTCAGGGTTCCCAACATAAGAAAGAGGGGGGAGATAAACTTACAGATAAGGAACTCTCTAAAGGCCCACAAAAGAATTCCCAGGGAGGGGGTGGCAACCCTTCCTTTTCCAAATTTGGGAAAAAGCCAGGGACATTTGACAAGTCAGGAAAATCTAGCCCCAAATGCATGGAGTGTTACCAATATGGTCACTACAAAGGCGATCCACAGTGCCCCAAGAGGGCACCGTCCGCTACCGGACAGGCACCTGGGTTGACTAGTGTAGCACTCGGGGGGGAGATGGACCCAACTAGCTTTGGGGAGCAGGTAGAGATTTCCCTAGTATCCCTGGGAGAAGGAGAAATGGTGCCCAAGGCCCACATGCCCAGAAATACTTCCAAGTACCGGCAGTGGGTCACCATTGATGGGCAGAGGGTGGAGGCTCTGCGTGACACCGGAGCCAGTATGACTACTATCAAGAGTCAGCTGGTGTCAGCAGAGCAGATAGTACCTAATACATTCCACCAGGTCAGAGTCGCTGACAATCGCGAGTCACCTACCGGTGGCTCTGGTTCCCTTTGAGTGGGGGGGAGTCTCTGGTACTCTGATACTCTGAAAGTAGCTGTGAGTCCTGCCATGCCTGTAGATTGTCTGTTAGGCAATGACCTTGAGCACACTGCTTGGAAAGAAGTGGAGCTCAGGTCTCACCTGGAGATGTTAGGGTTACCTGAGTGGGTCTGCATGACCACACGGTCCATGGCTGACCGAGAGGGAAGTCAAGGGCATCTGGAGCCTGGAACGATGGCCCAGAGAGCTGCCAGGAGGAGGGACCAGGGGTGCGGGAAACCGGCCCCAGCTGTTCCCACAGTGGCTGACGGGGCTCCTGAGGAGGAGGCTTCCGAGCCAACTGGGGAAGACATTGCCGCCCTAGGTGACTTACCTGAGCTTGCTGGCTGGCAAGTTGAGGGTGGACCCACCAGGGAGGAATTCTGCAAGGCGCAGAAAGAATGTCCCACTCTAGAAGGTTTGAGGAAACAAGCCTCAAACCAGGCAGCCGGCGACGCCTCTGGCGATCACCACCTATATTGGGAGAATGATCTCCTCTACAGTGAGCCTAAGGTTCCGGGCTTTGGGGCAGCACGTATGCTGGTGGTCCCCCAATGTTACCGAACCTTCCTACTGGGTCTGGCTCACGACATTCCCCTGGCAGGACATTTGGGGCAGGGCAAGACCTTTAACAGGCTTGTCACCCACTTTTATTGGCCCAAAATGAGGACACACTCAGACAAGTTCTGCAGATCCTGTCCTACCTGCCAGGCCAGTGGTAAAGCAGGAAAAAGGGTTAAAACTCCCCTGATTCCACTTTCTGTCGTTGGCACCCCCTTTGAAAGGGTGGGCATCGACATTGTTGGTCCCTTGGACCCCAAAACTGCCTTAGGCAACAGGTTCATCCTGGTTTTGGTGGACCATGCCACCCGTTACCCAGAGGCAATCCCTCTGAGGACAGTAACTGCACCGGGGGTGGCCAGAACCCTGATGGGGATATTTACCCGTGTGGGATTCCCCAAGGAAATAGTGTCTGACAGAGGCACTAACTTCATGTCTGCATACATGAAGTCTCTGTGGGGTGCGTGTGGTGTAACTTACAAGTTCACCACACCCTATCACCCCCAGTCGAATGGTCTTGTGGAGAGATTCAACAAGACCCTGAAAGGCATGATTGGTGGCCTCCCTGAGGCCATGAGGGGTAAGTGGGATGTCCTCTTACCATGCCTTCTTTTTGCTTACAGAGAGGTCCCCCAGAGAGGGGTAGGGTTCAGTCCCTTTGAACTTCTCTATGGGTACCCTGTCAGGGGACCCTTAAGCATTGTCCAGGAGGGATTGGAGAAAGCTCCAAAGACACCCCCTCAGGATGTGGTCAGCTATATGTTGGCCCTCCGCAACCAGATGACCCGCTTCTGGAAAGAAGCCCAAGATAACCTTGAGGCTAGTCAAGAGGTGATGAAACAATGGTATGACCAGAAGGCCACCCTGGTAGAGTTTCAACCTGGAGACAAAGTGTGGGTAATGGAGCCAGTAGAGCCCAGAGCTCTCCAGGACCGCTGGTCTGGCCCATTTGAAATAAAGGAGCGGAAAGGGGAGGCCACTTACCTAGTGGACCTCAAAACCCCTAGGAATCCCCTAAGGGTGCTCCATGTGAACCGACTAAAAGCTCATTTTGAGAGGTCGGAGATCAACATGCTTCTGGTCACAGATGAAGGAACGGAAGAGGAGAGTGAACCTCTCCCCGACCTCCTCTCTGCCCAAGAAGGTGATGGGTCAGTAAGCGGGGTCATTCTGTCTGACTCCCTGACTCTAAATCAGAAAGGAGACTGTTATGAGCTGTTGGAGCAGTTCTCCCCCCTGTTCTCCCTTACTCCTGGGCTGACCCACCTCTGTGTTCATGATATTGACACCGGTGACAGTCTCCCTGTGAAAAACAAAATTTACAGGTTGTCGGATAAGGTGAAGGCCAGCATCAAGGAGGAGGTCTCCAAGATGTTGACTCTAGGGGTCATTGAGAAATCCAGTAGTCCCTGGGCCAGCCAAGTGGTATTGGTCCCTAAGGCTACTGCCCCAGGTGCGAAGCCAGAACTCCGGTTCTGTGTGGACTACCGGGGTCTCAACTCAGTCACACGGACTGATGCTCACCCCATCCCCCGAGCTGATGAGCTCGTGGACAGGCTAGGCGCTGCCAAGTTCCTGAGTACGTTTGATCTTACTTCAGGGTACTGGCAGATCGGCCTAACTGAGGGGGCCAAGGAAAGATCCGCATTTTCAACCCCGGATGGCCATTACCAGTTCCGGGTGATGCCGTTTGGGTTGAAAAAGGCCCCCGCTACCTTCCAACGGTTGGTTAACGGGGTCCTAGCTGGCAAGGATGCCTTCTGTGCAGCCTACCTGGATGACATAGCTGTCTACAGTTCCAGCTGGGAGGAACACCTGCTTCACCTCAAGGAGGTGCTTCAGGCCCTGCAACAGGCAGGCCTGACCATCAAGGCCAGTAAGTGCCAGATTGGGCAGGGTTCCGTGGTGTACTTAGGACACCTAGTGGGTGGTGGCAAGGTGCAGCCACTCCAGGCCAAGATTGAAACTATCAAGGCCTGGCAACCACCCCGAACACAGACGGAGGTGAGAGCCTTTCTAGGCCTCACAGGATACTACCGCCGATTTGTCAAGGGCTATGGTACCATTGTAACACCCTTGACAGAACTCACTTCCAAGAAGCAACCTAGGTTGGTGAATTGGACAGAGGCTTGTCAGAAAGCCTTTGACGCCCTGAAGGAAGCCATGTGCACGGCCCCCGTACTCATGGCCCCTGAGTACTCCCAGGAATTTATGGTGCAGACAGACGCTTCAGAGCATGGCATAGGGGCAGTCCTAGCACAGCTGAATGAGGAGGGCAGAGATCAACCAGTAGTCTTTATTAGCAGAAGGCTATTACCACGGGAACAGAGGTGGAGTGCTATTGAACGAGAAGCTTTTGCTGTGGTCTGGGCACTGAAGAAGCTAAGACCCTACCTGTTTGGGACTCACTTCCGGGTTCAGACAGACCACAGGCCCCTCAGACGGCTCATGCAGATGAGGGGTGAGAATCCAAAACTCTTGAGGTGGTCCATTTCCCTACAGGGGATGGACTTTACGGTGGAACATCGCCCAGGGGTTGACCACGCCAATGCTGATGGTCTCTCCAGGTACTTCCGCCTTAGCGATGAGAGCTCCCAGGAGGTCGGGTAGCTCTCCCCACTTTCAGCTGGGGGGGACACATGTTAGACCTGACAGCCTTAGGGTAGTCACCCCTAACTTTTTGCCTGCCTCCCTCCATTTTTTTGGACACTGTTTTTGCTGGTTTATAGACTCTGCGCACTTTACCACTGCTAACCAGTGCTAAAGTGCATATGCTCTCTCCCTTAAAACATGGTAACCTGGAATCATACCTGATTGGACTATTAATTTACTTATAAGTCCCTAGTAAGGTGCACTTTATGTGCATAGGGCTGGTAAATTAAATGCTACTAGTGGGCCTGCAGCACTGGTTGTGCCACCCACTTAAGTAGCCCCTTTTTCCTTGTCTCAGGCCTGCCATTGCAAGGCCTGTGTGTGCAGTTTCACTGCCACCTCGACTTGGCATTTAAAAGTACTTTCCAAGCCTAGAACTCCCCTTTTTCTACATATAAGTCACCCTTAAGGTGTGCCCTAGGTAACCCCTAGGGCAGGGTGCTGTGTAGGTAAAAGGCAGGACATGTACCTGTGTAGTTATATGTCCTGGTAGTGTAAAACTCCTAAATTCGTTTCCACACTACTGAGAGGCCTGCTCCCTTCATAGGCTAACATTAGGGCTGCCCTCATACACTGTTGAAGTGGCAGCTGCTGATCTGAAAGGAGCAGGGAGGTCATATTTAGTATGGCCAGAATGGTAATACAAAGTCCTACTGACTGGTGAAGTCGGATTTAATATTACTATTCTAGAAATGCCACTTTTAGAAAGTGAGCATTTCTTTGCACTTAAATCCTTCTGTGCCTTACAATCCACGTCTGGCTGGGCTTGGGTGACAGCTCCTTGTGCATTCACTCAGACACACCCCAAACACAGGGTACTCAGCCTCACTTGCATACATCTGCATTTTGAATGGGTCTTCCTGGGCTGGGAGGGTGGAGGGCCTGCTCTCACACAAAGGACTGCCACACCCCCTACTGGGACCCTGGCAGACAGGAGTAAACTGAAAGGGGACCTGGTGCACTTCTTAGCCACTCTTTGAAGTCTCCCCCACTTCAAAGGCACATTTGGGTATAAAACAGGGCCTCTGCCCTACCTCATCAGACACTTGCTGGAGAAGAACCCTGAACCAGAAACTACATCCTGCCAAGAAGAACTGCCTGGCTGCTCAAAGGACTCACCTGTCTGCTTTCTACAAAGGACTGCTGCCTTGCTGTTGCCCTGCTGCCTTGCTGAACTCTTGTCTGGCTGTGAAAGTGCTCTCCAAGGGCTTGGATAGAGCTTGCCTCCTGTTCCCTGAAGTCTCAGGACCAAAAAGACTTCTCTCTTTTACTTGGACGCTCCTTGCGCCGAAAATTTCGACGCACAGCTTGTTTCGCGGCGAGAAAAACGCAGCACACCGACGCTGATCGACGCGACGCTCTTGGGACGATCGAAGATCCGACGCACGGCCTCGCAAGGACAACGCCGCCCGACCTCTAGAGGAGAAATCGACGCGACGCCTGCCGTAAGATCGTAATTTCAACGCGCAGCCCCGCAGATCGAAGTCTAGAGGAGAAATCGACGCGACGCCTGCCGTGAGTTCGTAAATTCGACGCGCAGCCCCGCAGATCGACGCACAGCCGTAGAACAAGCAGGAGAATCCACGCACAGACCCGGGACATCTGGTAATCCCCGCGATCCACAGAAAGAGACTGTCCACGCGCCGGAAAACAACGCCCGACTTCCCCGCGTGGAAAATAACGACGCAAGTCCGTGTGTGCTGGGGAGAAATCGACGCACACACCCTTTTTCCACGCACCTCTTCTCTTGTGGCCCTCCGAGGAGATTTTTCCACTCCTAACCAGGTACTTGTGCTTGAAAGAGACTTTTGTTACATTCTAAAGACTTAAGACACTTTATATCACTTCCCTGTGATATTTCTACAATTTTCCATTGCAACTTTATTCTTTTTGACCTACAATTATCCTGATAAATATTATATATTTTTCTAAACACTGTGTGGTGTATTTTTGTGGTGCTATATGGTGGTATTGTATGATTTATTGCACAAATACTTTTCACATTGCCTTCTAAGTTAAGCCTGACTGCTCGTGCCAAGCTACCAGAGGGTGGGCACAGGATAATCTTGGATAGTGTGTGACTTACCCTGACTAGAGTGAGGGCTTTTGCTTGGACAGAGGGTAACCTGACTGCCAACCAAAAACCCCATTTCTAACAGGTATTGACCTGTATGTAGTGCACATGTGTAATGGCGTACCCGCACTCACAAGTCTGGGGAAATGGCCCAGTACAATGTGAGGCACCTTTGCTAGTGCAAGGGTGCCCTCACACTTAGTAACTTTGCACCTAACCTTCAGAAAGTGAAGGTTAGACATATAGGTGGCTTATAAGTTACTTAAGTGCAACGAAAATGGCTGTGAAATATGTGTGCACTATTTCACGCAGCTGCAATGGAAGTCCTGTGTAAGGGTGTGTCTGCTGGAACCCCAATGCCCTAGGTACCAAGGTAACATATACTAGGGACTTATAAGGGGGGGTCCAGTATGCCAAGAGAAATTGGTAAATGAAGTCACTGGCCTACAGTGACAAATTTAAAAGCAGAGAGAGCATAAGCACTGAGGTTCTGGTTACCAGAGCCTCAGTGACACAGTTAGGCACTACACAGGCATACACATTAGGCCACAAACTATGAGAACTGGGGTCCTGCCTAGCTGGATCCCAGTGAGACAGGCAAAACACTGACATATAGGTTTTTATCTATGAGCACTGGGGTCCTGGCTAGCAGGATCACATGGACACAGTAAAAACACACTGACACACACTCACAAACAGGCCAAAAGTTGGGGTAACCATGCTAGAAAGAGGCTACTTTCCTACAGTAATGGTGAATTTGACATTACCATTAAAGATGGTTTATCATAACAAGTTCATAGATACTAAACATGAAATATCTACCTCCTCTTGTTTAGGAATTACAGCTTATTAAATATAATAAGGAACTTTATTTAAAAACTTTATCCTATGGGAGGGGTAGGCCTCACAGTAATGAAAAATGAATTTGGGAGTTTTTCACTAAGAGGACATGTAAAACTTAAAAGTACATGTTCTACAGCGCCCTACCCTACTGGCTACCTAGGGCCTACCTGAGGGATGAAATATGGAACACAAGGGGAGTTTAAGGCTTGGCAAGTGGTTTTAAATGCCAAGTTGACAAGGAAGTGGGACACTTCCTTCAGGCTGTAATGGCAGGTCAGGGACAAGTTTTAAGGTGCTTCTCCAATGGGTGGCACAATAAGTGCTGCAAGCCCACAGGTACCATTTAATATGCAGGCCCTTTGTATATGCAGTACTATTCTACAAGGGACTTACATGTAAATTAAATATGCCAGTTAGGTATTTGTCAATCAAACCATGTTTAGGGAGGAAGCGCAAGCACTTTAGCACTGGTTAGCAGTGGTTAAGGTCACAGAGTCTTAAGGTTATCAAGCAAAAATTGGGAGGAGGATGGCAAAAAGTTGGGGGTGACCATGTAGAGAGGGCCATTTTCAACGTGTGTCTTTTTGCATTTTTTATATCATTCCACAAGCTTTCAGATCCTGTTCCTTTGAGGGATGACAAATATAATGCCTAATAGGGGCTATAATACCTTGTATCCCCTATGTTTCTAGGATTAAAACTAGCCAGTCCACAACTTGTCATTGCCTTTTATTGCCAGGTTAAAGACAGGATTTCTCACTGACAGTGCACCCTTTCTTTTGTTTTTCATCGTCTCTTTCTATGGCGATACCAAATATTATGGCTCAAGCATTGCTGTAATATCTTGTATGCCCTCCTTTTCAAGGGTTGCAATTTCACCACAGACAAGTTCAAATTGACTTTTATGTGCAAAGTACAGTATCTTTTAGCACTTTTGATATCATTCCACAAGCTTTCACATCTAGTTTGTCCAGGGCATACTGAATATATTGGCGCATATGGGCTGTAATATTTGGAATCCCCTATGTTTCTTGGGTTAAAACTTACCAAGATACAATTTTAGAGGGTTTTATGCTGGTGGGATGAATACTGTTTTTGTGACGAATCACACTATTTCTTGTGCTTTCCACTGCCTCTTTCTATAAGTATACCAGTTTGTGAATTGCTTTTATGTCTGGGATCTCTCTTCTTTTCAAGGGTAACCATTTAAGCATTGAAAATTGAACTTGACTTTTATTTGACAGCAGATTCCAATGTGTTTTAGCACTTTTTACATCATTCCACAGGCTTTCATTTCTATCTCCTTCAGGGTATACCAAATATAATGGCATCTATGGGCTGTAATATTTGGTATCCACTATGTTTCAAGGTTTAAAACTTACCAGGGTACAATTTGACATGGTATTATGTGGACGGGATGATCACAGTACTTTTCTGCCAAACTGCACCCTTCCTTGAGTTTTCCTATCTTTTTCAATGGCGATACCAAATATTATCTTGTTCCCTTAGTTTGTAAGGGTTACCCTTTAACATTCACAATCTGTGAGCAAAATAGGGTGTCACGTAGGTTCTAATTAACCTAATGAGACTACTCGATTTGGGCGTCAGAATAACTTGTACTGCGGAGGACTGAATCTGATCCCGCAACATGTGACACCTGTCAGCATAATCCGGGATTGTTCTGGCTAACTAGCAGTGCCTCATCTCCACCCAAGAGCAGGGATGATTAGGGCAACCAGGCACATGACATACATGAATCCTCAGGGGACTCGTGGTCACTCAGATCTCATCCGTTTCTCTCAGTTACATTAGTCTCATGTATGCAGGGACAGTCAGAGGCAGAGTAAAGTTCAATAAGGTTTTATTCAAGTAAATGCATCTTAGATAATAAAACATGTATTGTAATAACTAGGACGATGAAGCACAATAAGATTAAAACTGTGACAAGGAGAGTAAAACACAAGAGTAACGCTATCACACTGTCACTAAGGTTTGTAGGGACAGCTCCTACCTAAGCTATGTTAGAGCACAGCATGTTAAGCTCTAATTCTGCCTTTCAGGTTCCCCCTGGGAAGACATCATCCTTCATACCTGAGCAAGAGGCCTGTAGTCTACATAAGCAGCTGCAGCGAAGCAATTAGCATACAGTTGTAGTCATCTGGCTGGAATCTCCCTCTAACTTACATGGGTCAAAGTAGTGTTTTTATAGTAAACATCTGATGTTCCAAGAAAGGATCCCCATGTAAGAGTGTGTATGTTTCTGTGAACACTGGAGACAAAGCGTACCACTTTTGCCGGCAACCTATCTTACTGCAGCCTTGAGAAAAGCACAGAATAAAATAAATATCTTGTTTAAGAACGTAGTGCTGACTGAGGTGAAGAACAGCTAGATAGAGAAAATAAAACAAGGCCGCAAATGTGGCTAATATTAAAATAATATCACAAAGCTAAAATAAAATATATCTAGGTTGTAGTGCACAGCTGCAGACCTAGTTTGCTAAAATAATGTGTATACAGCTATAACTAAAATGGCTACACAACACCCTCCCCTTTCCAGTTCACAGTTGGTTCAAAGCCTAACGTAATATATAAAAACTACTAAAATTCCTCTTTAAAGCATTTATATATATGGAAATGTCAATGATGGCAAGTCAAAAGACACTTGAGCAGGTATGAAAAGGACAATTTAAAATATTGATTGTGGGGTCATTTGTAAAGTCGCCAATTGAATCTGGGATTATTGAACATAAGAAATCTTCCACTTTGGCAGGTGGCAAAGTAGGAGGTTCCTCACCTAGGAAAACCAAGGAGCATTTGTGTTCCAAAGCATGAGCTTCAGCCGAGGCAGCAGCATTCTGTTGTGTGCCCAACAGTGAATTTAGAGCTGTATGATCCCCAAAGGGCAACTCATAAACAGCTTCCTGTAGCAAACGCACCCTCAATGCGCATGTCTGGTAATGAGCCCTCAGAGAGAACATCAACATATCCGCGTCCAATGAAAGCAAGCGCTGCGTAGAAAGACAAACTTTCAGTGCACATTGAAAAGGGCACCAGAGGCACAGAAACAAAGGCTGCACACAATGTAAAACCAGTCTGAATGACAGAGACCAGTCACACTCCAACAGCTCCAGGAGTGGCGCTCCAAAGTACTGCATCATGCGTTCACGACACAGCTGTGCTGGTGGAACGTTTTCAGTCTTCCTTGTTGTAACGGGACAGCCATTGCGCAGAAAAAGTAGCAATAGCAAAATGCCACCTACTATAGCAAAGTTATTGGAAATCTCCCCAAAATACTGGAAAATATTGAGTGTATGGCTGAAGGTATTAAGCCAAATATAGATGAAAAGGTGTGAACGAAACCAGAACCAGAGGCCTTAAAAAATGTGCAATTCCAGTAGTACTGGACGCACTAAATATCCAACCCAAGAGTTCACCAAAGTGTCATGGAAACTTAGTACTTAAAAGGGACTGTATTTCTGCAGATGACCTTGCAACCTGAAGCGCATAAATTTCGCCTGCAGATGTAAGCGCCACATGTTTTTGAAACAATAAAGCCTTGAGTCTGCTCAACTTGTCAAAATTCACATTCGAAGTAGCGATGTGGGGCCAAATCTCAGCTGCTTCCCTCTGTTGTGTAGGAGGAAAAAGTACATTCCCGCAGCATGTAACAATTTTGGAGACCAAAACAATATAAACTATTCTGGCTCACATCCCACAACAGCTCTCACTATTAAGGAGCACATAGCTGCCATTCAAGAGCACTTGGAACGCCGGTCTAATCAAAGGGACTGGGACTCCCTTCAGATAACAAGCCAGGTTCTCTGCCGAAGTGTTACACACCTGATGCAAGGACAGCTGTTTACAAACCATCGAATGGCTGACCTCCTTCATGCCACTGAGACATTTGTACGTGAAGAGCAGCTCTCACACCTTGTGTATGTAACTATGTCCTAGCCTTTCATATATGCCCACTGGAATGCGTTTTAAGCAGGATGTGAATTGAAGTGTTGAAATAGGCAGATTGATGACCCCGTGTATTAACCACTCAGCAGATGGGATTTCAGCTACAGTGAAAGGCAACTTTTCTAATTTTTCAATATTCAACATGACATAAGTTGCTTTCTTCTTAGCCATTAGTTGTTGTTGTCACATTAAATTAAACGTAGAAAATATGTCCCTCATGCTAACGTGTTGCCAGGGAACGCAACCTGCTTTCAGTGTTTGTAGTGTCCAACCTAACTGCATAATGGATCTTAGTTGACTCTGTCCATGGTGTAAAAATGACATATCACTCTGTACTATGTCTATTGCAGAGGAAACAATGTTGTTTAAGGTGTATAGGTGTAAGGTACATATTCGATTGGACAGGGTATTAATCCCATTATCTACAACAGCTAATGCCTTCTGTAAATTTTCCTGATCTATTTGCCTTAACCGGGCAGCAGCTTCTTGTTGAGAACGCTTCAAAATTTCATTATAGAATGCATATAAGAAGCACTTTCTGCATTGTTTTCGGGAGCTTGTCAGAAAATCCTGTAAATCAGTATTATTAGACAGGAGACTGAGGTGATCTTTGGCAGTATCTAGTGAGGAACTCTACAACCATTGCTGACATAGTTTCCCTACACTGTATGTCATTACTATACCCGTGTGTTCAGATGACACATAGCGAGGGTCAGGCCTATTTGTTTTAAAACCCCTGTGGAGTTTACAATACTTTAAAGACACCCATTGGTGTCTATTGGCCACAATAACCACCCACCATGACATGAAAGTGAAGCATTAAATGTACCATGTTTGACCCATTCATCGAGCTGATCTTCTGTTGCAGTAATACATTTTTGTCATTTGTAAAATTTTACAGGGGCAGTTCTACTGGGCGTATTCAAATCCTTAATTTTTGCCAAGCCTAAACAACTTGTCTGTTGTACAGTTTCATTCAAAAATATCACTTGAACAGGTATCAGGCATGCTCTAAATAAAGCTTCCTTTCCCCTTTTTTGCCAATGTTTTGTTTCCCACACACTTTCTAAGTCAATCGACTTTAACCAATATTCATAGCCTTCTATAGCCAACTGGGAAACAAAGGAATCCGTATAAATGAATTTTGTATCTGACAACAATATATGTACATTTTCCACAAATGGCAATTTGAAATAATATGACTCAGCATTTTTAACATCGTGCCCAGAGAAATATGTACATTTTCCAGAATATAGTTTAGAACTTCCTTTTGGAGGAGTTGAACAATGTTCCCATTGTGTATAATTAAAAATAATTTTCAGGATACTTGCTCTGTGAATGAAATGGTCTCCATAATAATGATCGCAGAACATGTCTCCATCATTTTCTTTGGATTGATAAACATCCTCTCTTTCAAATACAGTAAAATACTGCAACTCAGTCATCAACTGTTTTCACATCCCAGTCATCAGAAACAACTCCGGGTATTTTTACAACATTCATAGAAAGTTTAAACACATATGGCATTTGAATGACCCCCGTTGGGCCATATATTATATCAAATGTGACCTTTTCCCAAACAATCCCATCAGGAATTGGTGTAGCAGAAATGTTCACGGAAGACAAGTCTCTGCGGACCTTGTGAGAAGAGAAATGGGGTTTCAGGACCTCATCCACCATTTCCACTGTTGATCGTTCAGGAAGGTAATGACCATGTATCAGTAGAAGGAAAACAATAACAAAGCCAATCCAAAGGAGGAAAGCTAATATAGTCAAGGAGAGCCACAGTAGCATGGGAGAACAAAGTAATTTGTTTTGAGACAAATTACCAGCTTACATGTTCTTGACAGCTCAGATGCAGAAGAGGAAGATGAGTCAGAGAAAGTGTCAGTAATGTCGGCAAAGTATCCAGAAGCAGTTTGCGCAAAAACTGGAGCTGTATTTTGAAGAGGAGAACTAACAGCGGTCTCCTACGGTAGCTCATAATAAATGATGCCATCCATTTGTGTAGAACTTGAGAATGATCGATCAACATTTTCTGTGTTGCTTGTTGTAAAGGATGCTACTTGAACTAATGAAAGATCCTTTTCCACCCTCCCCAAGCTCGGAGAGGTGTCAGTGTTGCTGTTTAAAACTTGTAGAGCAACATCTTGACCAGTAGTGAGAGGGATTCGGGTACTATTGGTTGTTCCTCTTGGTCTGCTGTGCAGGCTCAGCCACATGGAGTAACTTGACATTGTCGATGGAGACAAAGCGGTTTTCCTTAGAACCAGACAGTGGTGGTAGAATAACAGTTTTGGTATCGTGTATCACCAGGACTGGAACCGGTGCACAATAAGAAGGACCGAAGTCCTTTGTAACAGCAACTTTTTCACATACTAGATCCCCAACCTTTGGAATCCAGCCAGTAAATGTTATTGGTACATCTTTAATTCCTAAGGAAGCAGCACTGGCAGAAGCGTTGTCGTCCCAGAACTGTTGTAATTCCTGCAAGACAGTGACACGTTCATTCATGTCAAAGGGTGTTTCTGCTGCCTCCACGCCTGGACCATCAAGATCTGTAACATACATTTGAGTTCCATACAGGCACTTGTATGAAGTACGACCCCCCCCCAGGGACCTTCAAGGCAAATTATTAAGAGCTCTCTGAACTCCAAACAGGTGACTAAGCCAACTATGACCAATACCTAATACCCTGGCTGTGAAGGATTGCTTTAAATCTTGGTTTCGTCGCTCCACAGCACTATTTCCCTTGGGATGAAATGGAAACGAGTAATGGAGTTGGACCTCTAACAAAGCCATGGCGTCCCTGAATGCCCTTGAGGCAAAATCAGAACCCTGGTCCGTGTGGAAAGTCACAACTGCTTATATGCCGACAAAGCCACGCAAATCTTTAATAACAGACCGAGCATCAGCCGAGTGTTGTGGCCACACCCATAGAAATCTGGAGCAGGAGTCAACAGCAACTAAAATGTACTTGTGTACACTGTCAGTTGTCAAAGGACCACAATGGTCCAGGTACACACATTGTAATGGTTTGTTAGAGATTAGGATGGGTGTCTGAGGTGGGCATTTGACGGTGGACCCCTTAATTTGTTGGCAGATATCATAACAAAGGACATACTGCTTGGTCTGTTTGTATAGATCCGGCCACCAATAACAAGCTTGCAACAATGATATTGTAGCTGCTATGCTAGCATGGGCAGATCAACTCCCTCAAGCGCTGCTTTGATCAACTCTGGTCTTCGATCTTTGTTGGGAATCTCGCGATTACCCATAGCTCATATTATAGCTATGGAAAACAAGTCTGCCATCCGGTAGGAATATTTAGCAGGATATGCTGTGGATAGAATTTACTATCTTCCATATAGCCGCTTACGACTGCGCACGCAGTGGAGTATTGATGTTTTGTGCCTATAGCAGGTTTTGCTGAGCCAATTGTGTACATGACTCTTTGATGTTGACCAATAGGTAATGTATTTGCCAGAACTGGGTATTCTAGTTCATATCGCAAAATTCTTGAGTTTGTAACTTTGGGTCACAAATATAGTGAACATCAGTGGCTGTCAGAGACGTTTCCCATTGGATCAACCATGGATGTAATGCTTTCACGTTCCGCCACTTTTGGTAACAGCCTCAAGGGCTGAGATTGGAGATACGACAATAATGCATTTCTCCTGGGCTAATGGTCTTTCTTTAATGACAGCCATCTGAACAGCAGTACGAACTTTCTCAGTGGGAGCAAAACGTTGTTCTGCTGTTGAATACAAATGTGATTTATACGCAATCGGGACTGGCTCACCCTCATTGAATGTTACAAAGGTGAAACCAATGGCACCAGCAATTACTCTGATGAACAGATGTTTTTTATTGTCCCTTGTGTGTAAGTGTTGTGCTGCAAGCATGTCTTGTTGCAATGCTCTGAGGATGCGTGTGTGTTCGACTGTCCAGAATTTACTGAAAAAGTCTGGACGTATCAACTCATATAATGGTTTGATGCGTGATGCATAATCTGAAATGTATGTTCTGCCAAAATTTAGAAAACCCAAAAGCGATTGGAGATTTTTAATGGTATTTGGAGGTTGTAACTGTGCACATGTTTCTAATAATTGTGGAACTAGGCTCTTTACTTTACTTGATAATTCGTATCCCAGAAACAGGACACTAAGGAAGGCTATTTTTAAGTTTAATTCATAGCCGAATTCTGCAAATCCTACAACAATGCGGGCTGCCCGTCTTAGATGTTGCAGTAATTCATCGTCTGTAAGGTAGATATCATCTACATAGGACAATGCTTCAGGGTCAATGTCGTGCAATATTGAAGTTACACGAGCTGCGAACAGTCCTGGGCTGTTCTTGTACCCATGAGGTAAACAACAGAATTTTTTCTGGGAGCCTAGTCCACTGAAACTTGTTAGGACTTTACCCTCAGGCACTACATTTTGGGAGGAGAAGCCATTGGAAATATCCAATGTGCTATGAGAGTTTTGTATAGGATATGTGCGTGTATGATTATTTAAGTGTCTGTAGTCTAAGACTATTCTGTATGAATGGTCTGGTTTAGCTACAGGGTACTCCCTCGCCACCGTTATGTTCTTACCAGACTTAGGCTAGATACGTTTCATCGCCTAGTCTCATTTCCAACTATGAATGACTGGTCCATCTTGTTAAAACCATGCCCCTGTGATGCAAAAACATCGCAATCGACAATTCATGTGGTCTTATTTTGTAATTTTTATGCCTACCAGAGGAAACGCCTAGTTGTTCCACTTTTAAGGAAAATTAACCTCCCCCAATGTCGCACAGCCTACGCCTGTCTCCAGTCACTCTCTTCCTTAGAAACGTGTGGAATTTTAGCAAATTTTTTATGTTTGGTATTAAAGACAAGGAAATCCATGGGGGAGGTGTTCAAAATATAATCTACCGTGATAGGTTTCTTCCACTGTTGTGTTTTTTCTTTTTATTTCCTTCTTTTACTACATTTTTATCGTTTTATCTATTCTGTCTTTTATCGAAACACATGTATTATAACCAGAGATCTTTTTATGACTGTTATGTCTTTTATGACTTGGTGAAAGTCGAATAAAGATTTGTACTACTACAGGGAATAAAGGATTATTCATTGGTGAGACACACGGTTTGATTACACACTTGTACTCTAATTGTGTGAGGATTTCCCTCACGGGTGCTTCAGCATCATGTTTTATTAGGTATTGGAGTTGGGGTTGATTCTTAATTAGAATGACATGATAGGGGGAATCTTTATCCCACCCTATGTGGTTGTGATATAACGCGGGTGCCTGCACCAGTGCCCAATCGAAGGCATAGGATTCTATGAGCTCGTTGGGAAAAAGAGGCGAGAAAGAAGGTTTGATAATCTCTTCCCCGCATGGGCAGGTACGGACAAATTCAGGTGGCCAATCCTTTTTGGCCAGTAAAATATCATAAATCTTGATGACACGGTCCAAAAGGATTGCGTCTATCATGTGTTAAATGTCTCCTTTTAACTGTATCGTTACTTTGTACACCCTGTCAGGCATTGGAGACACGCATGTCCGCAGTTTCAACTTGTAAGAAGTCATCAGTTTCTTTCACCTCCAGATGTGCTTGAAGATTCCAGTGAACTATTGTGACCTCTGCTGCGCTGTCTAGCAGAGCTAGTGCCCACGTCTTGTTCTTCAATGGAGCCCTCTTCTTGAGTGCCATGAGGAATTGCAACTGCTGCCACTTTTTTCATTTTAAATTTTTTTTGGGGGAAAAGTTTCTCTTCTTTTTTTACAGAAACTTATGTTGAGCGTTGTCATTCCTGTCTTGGTTTCACGTACTCAGTTCTCCGCTCTGACCGCCCACCTCTCTCACGGCGTTTTTCTAGTGAGTCCTGAAAGGAACGAGATTGGCGTGTATCAGTATATTGATATCTGTCAAGCGTTTTTATATCTCTATTTCTGAGATTATATCTATTCTGAGGCCTCCGAAGGCAGAGAATCTCCCCTTTCTGTTTTAGGTGTTTGTTTGTTCTTTTATCCCAGCATTTTTTAGAACCCTCAGGTGCTTGCTTGGTCAAATCTTTATTAAATTTACCCTGAAACTGTGGTTTCGTGGATCTGGCCCCCAGACTATCTCGACCGATACTAGAATAGGTCTCCGCGATAATCTTTGGCAGCTCACGTTCGTGATCCTGTACAGGAACATCTCAGACCCGCATATGTAATGCTAGTGCAACTGCTTCCTCTTTAAGGTTACTTAATATAATTGAAGATACCGTGCCAAAACTGCCTATAAGTTGCATCCCCATGTCCAGGGCCAGAGCAGCCCTTTATTCATCTGGAATTCGTTTTAACACTTCCAGAAGATTGGCTAGTGTCAGTGTACCGTGTGCGGTAGTATAAAGCGTGGCAAATATAATTTCCCAAGTATTGAAGTTATCTACTGTGGGAACCATCCCAAATGGCAAGCACATAGTTAATATTCTATGCTTATCCTGAGGTCCCATATGGAGAAATATTGCTTCCAGTGCATTTATTTTTTGAGCTGACCAAAACGTAATCTCTTCCCGTATGGCGGGTACCTTACCCATGATCGAGTGTACAGTTGCAGGATTAATGCCCGGTTTTACTGCATGTGGTAACACTAAGGCAGCACGTGCTGGGTTTGTATTTAATGTTTGCCTTACAAACTGTACTAATAGTCTGTATATTGCTGTAAGCTCAGTATATAAGTGGCGAACCTCAGCTGGCGTCAAGGTTGCTGCATAAGGGTGCGGTGTGTATGTGGCCAATAAAGGCCCGGTAGGACCATCATTACTAAGAGGACCTAGCCTAACATGTAGGATTGTATGTGGTAGGGCGCCATCAAGCCAATTATTATGGTCTTGATAAGATAGAGGTATCTCTAAATATGCATAAGCCCTATATTGTGCAGGTGTATTTTCAGGTGTATAGTGTTGAAATGTATTTGCGTTCCCATCAACTGCTGGAAATGTGACACAAGAATAGAAAATTTCTGTTCTGTTTCCTGCATGACCTTCAACAACAAATGTTCCTGGACCTCCCTGGGCCGTTAGGCCAAGTGCCAATAAATGTGCAGTAAGGGGCGGTCTCATATTAACTGCAATTGCTACCCGCTGTGGGTTTACCATGGTGAATAGCAAATTTCGTTCAGAGATAAGCACACCAAATGGGGATTATCCTTTTAGGGTTAGTTAGGTACTCCCTACTTATCTAAGGAGGAAAAAATCCTCAATAACACGGACGTCTCCGTAAATAGTATTGAGGTGTCCTTGCATGTAGCAAGACAGAGATACTCAGGAGGACCCAAAAATGAGTGCCTGACCAAACACTGGTGGAATCATGTCGCTTATGTTCTGCTTCTCCTAATGAGACTACTGGATTCAGGCGGCAGAATCACTTGTACTGTGAGGGACTGAGTCTGATCCCGCACAATGTGACACCTGTCAGCCTAATACAGGATTGTTCCGGCTAACTAGCAGTGCCTCATCTCCACCCAGGAGCAAGGATGATTAGGGCAACCGGGCGCATACATGCATGGCTTCTCAGGGGAATCGTGGTCACTCAGATCTCATCTGTTTCTCTCAGTTACAATAGTCTCACATATGCAGGGACAATCAGAGGCGGATTAAAGTTCAATAAGGTTTTATTGAAGTAACTGCATCTTAGATAATAAAGCATATATTGCAATAACTAGGACAATGAAGAATAATAAGATTAAAATTGTGACAACGAGAGTAAAACACAAGAATAACGCTATCATATTGTTACTAATGTTGGTAGGGATAGTTCCTACCTAATCTATGTTAGAGCACAGCATGTTAACTCTAATTCTGCCTTTCAGGTTCCCCCTGGGAAGACATCATCCCTCATACCTGAGCTACAGGCCTGTAGTCTACATAAGCAGCTGCAACGAAGCAATCAGAAGACAGTCGTGGTCATCTGGCTGGAATCTCCCTCTAACATACATGGGTCAAAGTAGTGTTTTTCTAATAAAACATCTGATGATCCAAGATAGGATCCCCACGTAAGAGTGTGTTTGTTTCTGTGAACATTGGAGACAAAGCGTACCACCTTCGCTGGCCACCTATCTTACTGCAGCCTTGAGAAAAGCACAGAATTAAAGAAATGTCTTGTTTAAGGACACAGTGCTGACCGAGGCGAAGAACTGCTTGTTAGGGAAAATAAAACAAGACTGCAAATGTGGCCAAAATTAAAATAATATAACAAAGCTAAAATAAAGTATATCTAGGTTAAAGTGCACAGTGGCAGGCTAGTTTGCTAAAATAAAGTGTAGAAAACTATAACTAAAATGGCTATACAACAGGGTAAAGGTTTTATTTCAAGTATCTTTTCCAGACTAATATGGAGGGCAGCCTTTATGTAGGATGGTGTTTCCCATTATAGGAAACAATGGGGATGACTGTACATGCTGTGGTTTGTGACTTTCCTGAAGCAGCGATTGCCGTCAGCAAGTGGGCGGGTCTGGCCTGGAGGCTATAGCTCTTTCGAAAAGCTGACACTGGTGTCCCAACCCTCACCACGCCCATCCAAGAGGCAACTCTCCTCAGGAGGAGGATTCTGCAACTCCTTTTTTTAAAAGGCCTCTTGGAAATTTTTAAATGTAGCCTGGTCTCATCCTCCTCACTCCAGCTACAGGAATGCAGGTAATACACTTCCACTGTCTGGGAAACTATCCTCATCCTCATCTTGTACCATGCTAAACCAAGGGCATTCAAATGGAGCTCACTTTGCTTTGCAAGGGTAAACATCAGAATACATCATCTAAAGAAGTCAGAGAATCTTCTTTTCAATGTTTGCATTACTTATCATGCTTATTCTCTCATGTTGTTTTTTCCATGAGGTAACTGATTAATTTTCCTTTATATGCATCCAGTCATTACTTTGTGCTCCTAACCCTTGAGCTGATCAGCAGTCTTTGCTCAAGCGGTGGTCTAGCAGTAGACTGGTAGTGAACAGACTGTTCACCTACTTTTAGGGCCCATCAATCAGGACCTAATAGAGACAAATTTCCATTGTAAACAATGTTTAGTGTTCCTAATGTGCATGTTACCTCAAAAGTCTGCTCTATGTTCCTAAATCTCTGCATGAAAAATGTTGACCTTGAATTAAACCTATAACTACCTCCCCTTTCTCTTTGAATGATCCTCTTCTTATTTTTCATTCCCTGCATATCTCCTCCCCCACGTCATGTGCATTTTGCATTTGTGTCCAATATTGTATTTCTGTAAATTGCCCTCACCTCATATCAAAGCCCCTTAACTGTCCTTCTTTGAAAGTCATAACCTGCAATCTAGCAATACCTAATTTCCTCTGGCCCGTATATGAATCCAACCAGCCCATCTGCATGAATCTGCAAACTCCACACATTAATGAGCACACCTAACTCCTACTAATTTAATCCACCCAAGACACTGGAGTAAATGCATGGGATGATCTCCTGCAGAGTAGAAAACTAAATCCAATAACAACTGGATTAACCCAATTGTATGTTCTGGAGCAGGGTGCTGATGGTGTAAAGCACTTCAAAGCCTTGTCAGGAGTAGTGAGCTTAAGTAAATGCAATTAAAATTATAGTTTAAAATAAATACATGACATTAATTTGCAGATATTATCTAGCAAAAATATATGTTTAAGGAATGTGTGGATGTAGATCAGAGGTCTTCAAACTTGGGGCCCCTAGGGGGGCCTCAAGTGATCCCAGAAAGGGCACCAGACTCTGGCTAAAAGCAGCATTATACAGATAACAGGCCTTTGCTTTAAGCAGAAGCATGGTATTGCATTTTTAAAGAGGTAACAGTACTTAACTGCAATGTTTAAATAGGTCTTGACCAATTTAAACATTGCCCTCTTTATAAAATAATTGTGAAAAATTCTGTGGGGGGCCCAATGATTTTTATTTTTCAACTGGGGGGGGCACGATCTTAAAAAGTTTGGAGACCACTGCTGTAGATAAACATGCTGTGCATACTAATGCCATCTGGCGTTGGGCCCGGGTGTGTGCAAGTTGTTTTTCTTCATGGAAGTCTTCTTGAGTCAGGACTCCACTTCTTGCAGGCAATGCACATGGCCATCTGCTCCATTGTTAGATTTGTTTCTTTCCATCCTCCAGTTTGGACGTGGATTCCCATGCCCCAGATTGATGCCGTTGTGGTGTTCTTTTCGGTCTCCATGGTTCTTCTCCCTCCGTGGGTATTGTCTGCAATCGCATTCCTTTTTCTTTTGTTTCAGGTTGACTAGTTCAGTTTTGCCCAGGGTGAACCTTCGACCACCTTAAACCCCGGTGGGGTCTCAGGGCTTTTCCTGTCTGTCTGCATCTCTCTTGCCATGCCTTGTTTGGGACGAAACAGCCCCCCTTCCCATACTGCCCTCTGTGTCACACGAAATACCCCTGGGCTGACCTTTTCCAGGTCTGTAATCTCTGCTTCTCGCCCGAGCATGAAGTTGCCTCCTGCAACGCTTGCCACTCCTTTTGATTGAAGAATACTCTTTCAGACTGCTGGGCCCATCTCCTCAAGGTGTTGCACTGGAGCAGAGATGACACCACAGACCTCCTCAGCACCCCGGACCTCACGTGAGAACATGATCTTGAGCCATCAGCCACAAAAAAGGAGGCTTTTTCGCCCAACACCAGTTATAGCACTGACCTCGAGAGCAAAGACCTCCTGTCATCTCAGGAGTTTGTGAGTATGGCTCCCTCTCCTCCTCTCCCTCGACACCAGCCTCACTCCAAGCAGCCCCTTCCCAAGGTGCATACAGCTGCTCTGGACCCACAGATACGGGCTTCTGGGTCACCACGGCCTTCTGGCCCTTGGTGGCATAGACTGTCTGCTTCGGACTCCACACCAAGATCACCACTGCCTTCAGACCCTTGTTGGCATACACTGTCTGCTTCTAACTCTACACCCTGCCTCGGCTCGGCACTGAAGATCTGGAAGCTGACCTATTCCAGGCAGACTGCTCCCGGCTCTGTGTCAACCCAACCTTTGGATGTGAAGCCATTGGTTTCAAGCTGAAATCGGCGTTGGTGCTGAAAACTTCAGGTTGACAGGTGGCCGTCAGCTCAGTTGAACCATTCATTTAAATGCTGCAGGAAGAACTTGCCTGTCAGAGGCACATCATAATTCACCCCAGCATGGATAGGATCCTCATTCTACCAGAGGCCCCTGCATCTCAGCCTTCCAAGCGACAGCTCAGCTTTGAGGAGGCCCTTGAGCTACCCCCATCAGACAAGCAGCAAAGAAGCACAACAAGGCCACTAGTCCTTTTCCTGAGCCTGAACTGCCACTCCCCTCCACCAGACCTCCAAGACCATGGGGCTTACCATCCACACCTTGTTTACCAACTGACCCCCTGCGCCACACACCACAGGGGTCACCACGCTGTGACATTAGGGGATGCTGCAGGGGGCCCCTGTGATATTGCCCGTGCAGGGAGACCCCTGGAACTATTATGATGTAGACACTCCAGGGGATACAGCCCTTGACCTCTACCCTACCTGTCCCTTCCCTCCAAAAGACTCAACTTCGTACCACAAAGTTCTGGGAAGGGCAGCTTCATATAAGGAGTCAGACATGCACACAGAACCTATTGATGGGACTTCTTCTCTTAAACCCTCTCCTCCGTCCACTGCTCCACACAATATTTTCCCATGGTGAAGGACATGCTCAAACCAGCCCTGATATGTTCAAGAAGCCAGTGAAGGCCTGGGATATCACCACAGAGTCAACAAAAATTCCAAATCTTCCCCATTGGGCCCTCTCTACATCAGGGATAAAATCCCTCCCACTTCCAGCAAATGGGCTAACGCCAAGAGCACAGATGAGAAACTGACACCAGACAAGGAAAGGAAGCACATTGTTGCCTGATGTCCCGGGATGACCGGGCCCACTGGGATGAGATGGAGTAGCTCTTACAACATCTCCCAGAGGAGTACCATAAGTGAAGGTATGAGCTGGGCTCAAAGGGCAAGCTCATTTCCAATATGGCCATCTGATGTGCTCCTGGTGCCACCAGCACTGCAGTTTGGGTCATCAACTCCAGCATGCTTCTCCTTAGACATGCTCTGCTCTGTGTCTCTGGCTTCAAGTCAGACATCCAACAATATCTCCTCAACCTTCCTTTTGATGGGGATCATCTCTTTGGGCACCAGGTTGATAGGATGTTGGCAAAGATAACAGGCATTTGCAATACAATGGGTCTCTCATTTGCTTGAGTTAGAGCTACTGACGTTGTAAATTCATAACTGGACTTTTCTTGCCATATAAACTGACCAACCCTGCCTCATAATTTGGTGTTTTCCTGCCACATAATTCCAGTGACCCTGCATATAACTAAAGCACTTCCATTTACCTTATTCCTCTGTCTACACCCCAAAAATGAGAATGTTGCAATTTAGCATCCTAATTTAAATCTGCCATGCTAATTCCAATAGAAAAGCACTTTCACCACCTCGCCATCAGAGTTGCTGGCTGGGTAACACAATTACCAAAAAAGAGACACAAGACAGCTATGGAGGAGTAATGAGTGAAATAAACTAGAAGTGTTTAAACAGTCATAGTGTACTAAGGATGTTAAGATGGCCTGAGTCATGGTCATAGCTGCAATAAGGAGACATTAATAAAACATATCCAATTATCCAATTATAAACCCAATAAAAAGCTATCAGAAATACACTTTTGGCATCAGACTGTAATGCTCAGAACAGCCCCTAAAGGACGCTACAATGAAAAAAGCATTTTTAAGAAACATGTTCATGTAACTATAGAATTAGCCCCTAGAAGGCATAACCACATGAAAAGAAAATGGCAGAAACTTTTGAATGACACTTTATATTTGCTTAATGTAACCTTGAAGTGATGGGGGAAGTAGCAGGAGATGCAGAAGAAAAGGTCTAATGGAAACTTCAAAAAGGGACAGGATGGTGGAACGAGGTAGGCCTGTGGATGGAGCAACCTTCCTCAAAATGCTAATGTCTTCCTGGGCACAGCAGTAGTGCATTGTGGGTAGAAAGCCTGAGGTGTCTGGTCAGCAGGGAGAGAGGTAGAGAGATAATGTGGGGTATGAAGAACAGCTGAGGAAAGGAGGTATTAGTCAGAGGATGACGGAAGTTGACTGAGGGTTAGAAATCATATTACACTGTTTACAAGATACTAGGGCAGACCAGAGAGCCATTGAGAGACATACAAATCCCCTCCACAGTATCCACAATCAGATTTACCACCCTTAGAAGTTTGCACATTACGTGCCGGCTTTGCCTGGCAGGTACAATACATTAGAGCATGCTACTAGGACTCAGCAAAAGAGTGCTGCCTGGACACCCAAAAACAAGGGGGCAACCACAGATTCTTAGTGGTAGTCCCAGCCTGTAGAACGACCTGTCCACTGCCAATCACCGTGCATTTCAGTTCAAGACAAGCAACCCACCTGGTCAACGAATCAAGCCAAGACATTTTAAGGGATGGGCAAAATGAGCTCTTGTCCATGGACTCTTTCTTTCTATGGGCCCCCAGTACAGCCAGCTCTATTCTGCATAGTGTTGCCCTGCTGACCTTGAATAACTCTTAAACAGGTTGCTTTAAATACTGTTTTCTCGTAATTCATTTTTAATGTGGGTGATGAGTGAGAGTCTAGTAC
The DNA here is from genome assembly GCF_031143425.1 of Pleurodeles waltl. NCBI lineage: Eukaryota > Metazoa > Chordata > Amphibia > Caudata > Salamandridae > Pleurodeles > Pleurodeles waltl. The sequence continues at coordinate 755,277,105 of NC_090444.1, read as the reverse complement.
AGACTTTTTTCAAAACAGTATATTGAAAACACGTCACTATCCCTGATTATTAGATGGAAACACGTTTAGAATTTTGAGGAGTGTGCCTGTGCACTGTCAGTGACAAAGAGGGCATGAAAGAGCTGAAACTGGATCATAAACTCACAGCTGTTCCCAATCTTAACAAAGGCCCCCAAAATATGTTTGGCTGAGGGCCCCTCCATCATGAATGCAATCAATATCTTGGCTGTATTTTGCATATAATACACAGGTATGAACATGCCTCACCTGATTGTTGCATGATATGCTTCATAATCCCCCTCCTGGCTACAGTAGTGTCAAGTAAACAACAACTGCCCAGCACGCCACCAGATAGATAAGGTCCTGACAGCTGTAACCCTGTCATAACTGACTCTTTCATCAGGCAATCAAAACTAACCAGTCTGGCACAAATCACGTACAACTATACAAAATTTACACTTACAAGTAACGAAATACGGCTGTGTGTGCATTACAAGCAACAAACAAGTTAAAGCTATTGGCGTTGTAAACTCCTAACTGGACTTTTCTTGCCACGTAATTTGAAAATGAAAAGTAAAACAGTTTCACATAAGCAAGTCGATGGCCGCCATCAGCATGAGCGCGAAGGAGACACACAAAAGGAAAAAGAAGTTTGCTTGCAGCCAAACCTACCGGCAAAAGTGCAATTAGTCATGGAACAGGGGCGATGGCCAAAGCGGTAACAAAACCACCCCAAGGAGGGACAAACGTAAAGCATTTGCCAATGATAACAAAGGATTTTTGAAGGGCAAGCCCATGAACGAGTGATAGTGACGGGCGTGCGGTGGGAGTGGTTAAAAGCCCAAATAGATAACTACACGTCAGGAAAAGCAGTGCATGCGCGCTGCTATGCTCAACCTAAAAAGGATAGGGGTCTAGCAGTAGCTAGTGATATAGGAACTGTTCAATTGCATAGAAACGGCTAGCTGTTGAACCTGGTAAATTTACTTATAATCTTGGCTTCCCCCACTTAAACTCACCGTGCGATCTTGCACATACGACAAATATGCCCTTTACTGTCATGTTCCAAAATTTAGAATGCTCACAAACATGCTGAACATTAGCGAATGAGGAGTACGAAGCTAATGAGGTGTGGACACACCTTCAGATTTGTGCGACCAATTTTGGGACGTCTCTTGTTCAAACTGTAACTAATGTTATTTCAGCACTGGGTTTCGGCACACAGCTCTGTGCGTGGAAAACTGCGGCCATGCTGGGTAAGAAGTGAACCCTGTGGGGAAAGGAAGGAGTGTGGGTGTCATCATGGCTGCGTTCTGGGAGTCCACGTTGGTGGGAGCACTTCAATGGCTTTGCTTTACAACCTTGCCCAGACTTCCCTGAATTTACTTTATGTATTTTTGTTGAGGTATACGGTGCTCTTTAGACTTGAAGGGTAACAGAATGCTTTATGTAAGGATTTACACACGAGAGGGCAGACATAAATAGATGATTTAAATCACGCAGTGACAGTGAGAGCTCGCTTCGCAGATAGAAACCTGCCCTTGTGCGCCCATTTTGCAGATGTTGGGCAACTGCTTTTCATACACTTGTGTCTTTCTTTTATTTTGAGAAGAATGAACAGAGGCGCGTTACACAATAATATTCAACATACTATGCTTCCAGTGCATTCAGGTGTATGTTAAACAAATGCTCTTTCAAACCACTCCTGTGAACTTCCGCACAGTGAAATGTTGTTCATAGGAAAACTCTCATTTACAGTGATGCTGAAATACTCAGCCTCTTGCAGTATCATCTGCGCCATGCTTGCTCAGGTTCCTTTTTTTCCTAATCCCGTCCAGTGTGACTCTGTGACCAAAAGAGAGGGACAGTGCCAAAAGCCAGTTATGTGGACGCAGCACAATGCATCAAAGCGGCCCGGCTTGGCGTTGGGCTGCTCCATGCAGACTGTTACAACGGGACTGACACAAGAGCGCCCTTGGTGGCAGAGGCACGTTCAGGGTGTGAGATTGGAAGGGCCAAAGAGCTCTATCCATCAGGCATTGTCTGCATGACGAGGCAGAGAACAGCCTCTGTGTCCTGGAATTACGTGCCTGTTCCGAGGAACGGATGCAACGCCTGGACAGACTGCACAGACAGCAGGGCCTTAATCTAGGCCACTATCCACTCGAGAAACAACACCTAGTGCGACAACTCTGAAAACCAAAGTAAACAAACAATCATGAAAAACACGAGCCGGCACGTCACGATGTTAATAATGTCATCACATATGACATGCGGCCGTCATCTTAAAATGGGATAAATATACATTCAAAATCGCAACGGTAGTGATTTTCGATGAAGTGCGACATAATGTGATTGCCTACAGAAATATTCAGGAATGTTCACTTAGTGAATACGCCCGGGGGAGGGAACTCAGCACACAAAGGAGGGGCACTTCATAAAATGCACCAATAAAAATGAAGCATTTAAGACAAGCACATCAAAGAATGAAGCAAGAGTGGGCGTGGTTGAAAACCCACAGAGAGATTACAACAGGGCTCTAGAGTGCTTCGTGCTGGACCCTAAAAATGTACATGGAGACAGTGAAAGCCATTGGTGCCCTACAAACGCCCACTCTTCATAGCGCCTTTCGCCGCTGAGCCTATCATGGTGACTCCAAGACCACCTCCCCTGACTCCTCCATATCCTTCCAGTGTCCTCTGGCCCACCAGGCCCCCACCAGAGGCTACTTCAGGGGCACCTACTGAGGTAACAGCACCAGAGGTAGAGGCAAAGGTGGATCCTTTGTTACCCCAACCAAGCAATGACTTGCCACTTCACCCCTCCTTACTACCACACAAACCTGCCTGTGGTCGCCTCTAGTGGATCTTCCCCACTTGGCAGAACATCACCTCTGACCAGCAGGTATTGGACATCGTCCAACATGTTTGCTGTCTGTAGCCCACTACCAGGCCTCCCGACATACACCCCCTCCACACACACACACACACATGCCCTCTCCCAAGAAAAACAACACGTACTCTGGAGAGAGGTCACAGCACTCCTTCTCAAAGGTGCTATCAAGCCGGTGCCACACCATCTACAGAGAACAGGGATGTATTCCCAATACTTTCGCATTTCCAAGAAGGACAGCTCCCTTCATCTTATTGTGAACCTCCAGGCCCTCAATGAATACGTCCTTTCAGAATATTTCCACATGGCCACACTTCAGGATGTCATTTTACCGCTACAGCAGGGAGACTTCATGGCGGCACTCAAGTTCAAAGATGCCAACTTCCACATCCCAATCCATACTGCAACTCAACGCTGTCTCAGGTTTAGGGTATGTTGCAAGCACTATCAGCTCAAGGTGCTGCTGTTCGGGGTCACAACTGCACCCCGAGTGTTCATCCAATGGCTTGCAATGGCAGGCGCTCACTTGTGGAAACTAGGCGTCCATGTCTTTCCCTACCTAGATGATTGGCTGATAAAGAACACCACTTCACAGCAGTGAACACATACTCAGGCATCATCAATTTCTTACATGACCTGAGGTTTATAGCTAATGCTACCAAGCCCAACCTCCAGCCCCTACAAAACCAAACCCACCTAGGGGCGATCCTCACTTCTGAGATGGGCAAGGCCTACCCCATCCCTGCACAAGTACAGTCTTTCCAGGCATTACTCCTCCTCTTTCAGCCAGATCTGCAGGTCACGCTGCGGACAGTCATGAACTTCCTAGCCATGATGGCCTCATGCATAGCCATTGTCCCTCATGCAAGGTTTCACACAAACCCATTGCAGAAATGCTTAGTGCATCAATGGTGCCAAGCAGGGGTCATTGGGACCCAGCTGCAGCTTTTAAGACATCCCAAGAGAAGTACAGCTCTGTTTTGCTGATATGCTTAAGTAGAAAAATATACTTTGAGGCTGCCAAAGAGATCTGAGGTTTCAGCATAGGTCTGCTACCAAAGGCCACTCCAAAACCTTTAGTTGATGCAGTAGGAATAGGTTCCACTTCAGAAGGCAGGACAAATCCTTCCATAGATCCATTCTGTTATTGATGACAATAACCTCGATTTTGTCCCCACCCATCCAATAACCGATATAACATATCACATTCTGAAACACAGGTTGACAAGACAAATTATCTTCAAAGTCTAGCAGAATCTGAGAGTACTATATATACAGTTTCTGAAAGTCAGCTTCTTAAGGAAGGTTAGAACATAATTATTAAAAAGATGTACTAAACAATGAATAGGAACACTCTTGCCCAAAAAGTATGACAGCTATATTCTATACAGGCAGCCATATAGGAAATAATTCAGAAACTGCAACACTGAGTCCCATAAGCCAACTGCCTCAACATAATCTAGTAGGATGTTATAATTGACTGTGTTGAATTCTGCTGACAAATCCAAAAGCACCAGGGTGGTGATTTGCCCTTATTGCGCTCAAATTTGAGGTCATCCATATATGCAAGCAGTATTGGTCTGGTGTAACGACAAGGGAGAAAACCAGTCTACAGCAGGTCCAATAATTGAAAGTCTGAAGATGTACGCTTATGATGCAAGTAACCTGGGTGGCAAAACAGCAGAAATTATATTGGCCAGTGGAGGGCGCCACGATGTGTGCACCTGTGTGAGGCTACAGGAAAACAAAATTCAACAAAATCATGCTGCAGAAAAAGGGAAAATAAATTAACAGAGCCACCAAATAATCTGTAACATCCGGGGCATTGGTTCATGGGAAAATGGGTAAAAAGACAGCCTTGTTACTTAGATGTGAAAAGCAGGGCCAGGATGCGGAGGCCTGTGCAGACGGGCCAAAGAAAGGCATCGTATACTAATCCCTGTCAAACTGGAGCTGTCACAGCATCAAGGAAATTGGCTCTGACTCTGTTCAGGGTAAGAAAACTGTATTTGCAGGAAGAGACATGCCTACTAAAGAGGTGAAAATCCACGCTGATTGTATTAATGTAAGTGCACAGCTTTGAGGATGAGTGGTGGTGAGCAAAGCCATCATTAACGCCACTAAGCCATGAAATATAAGCTAACACAATCACCGGACATGAGGGAAGCCACATCAAAAAAGGAAACCAATTGCGGATGCGCATGGCACTTTGCTGGCATGCAAATTGCAGGATGTAGCATCACTGAATCGAAGATCAATGGAAGCATTCACACCCCCTAAAACACCATACCAAAACAATCAGGAAGTTATGAGGAAGAACTGTGCACGGGAACCCACAACTAGAGTGCCAACTTCAACCACAGCCATAGCAGCAGACAAACCTGCATGTGGTCTCTCAGGCTTGATTATGCTGAATGAAGTTGAGATTCAGCAAAAGGCCTTACAACAGGCCACAATTGCCACAATAACTGCTAAAAGAGACAGATACACTCTACAGATCAGCAGTCATTAAATACCAAAAGTAGACTGATACATGCAACCAGGGACTGACCTGACTGGATGCCCAACTATGTTGAGGTAAAACTGTGCCTCTGTAATGGCCACAATGAAGGACACAGCCAGATGACAAGTGATGGCTATGGATGGTGATGGATGGAACTCTGACCAGCAAGCAAGCGACTCTCAGCACAAGCCATGGAAAAGGAAGACAACAGACAAGCTAAAGTTACACTTGAAACCGGGAAGGGACAAAAAATAACAGACAGGGGTCTACTGGTGTACACTAGCAGCAAAGAGCAAATGAAACAGTAATGGGTTGGTTCTGACATGAAAAAGCTGCTGAAGAGGATACAGTGTAGCCTGTCTTCTAGACATGCCTAAACAGACTTCCTCACTAGCAGAATGGACCTCATGAATTTTAAAATGGATAAAACAAAGTGCTTGACAGAAGTGGAGCAGAAGATATCGGACATTGAAGGTAGCACTAGAAACAGTGTACATAAACTCCTGAACATGGAGGACGCCATCCAGGTGATTAAAGCCGTGGATAAAGGTTTAGAGGCCAAGTTGGGAAGAACCACCCTTTGCACCTTTGAGTGCCGGAGTTAACCCACATGGGCCAACTTGAGCCGTATATGGAGGAGATGCTAGCAGCACTGATCAGAGTGGAAAACGTCTCTTGCCAATTTACAATAGAAAGGGTGCACCACTTATTAGCACCATGGCCTCCACTGGGAAGTTTCACATCCATGGTACAGTTTTTCAGCTATCAAGGGAAAGGAAAGGACTTATGCATGATGGAAATCACATCAACATTTTCTCAGACTTCATCTGAGTGGTGCAGGATGCTAGACAAGAGTATCTTCCCATTAAGAAAATGCTACAGATGGCAGACATTGGGTATGCAATGCTATACCATTTGCACCCTAGACTGAACCTGGACAGCAATGCATTGCTTGGAGAAACATTAAGTGATTAAACTAAGGGGCTCATTACGAGTTCGGTGGTCTCAACACGGGATTGCAAAACTCGTGGGGAGGATGGCAATGCCATGGCGGTGGCATCCCCACACCCTATTACAAGGTTTCTGCCAGCCTGATCTAGCTGACCTGGTGGAAACTTTGTAATAGAACGTACCCACTGTTCAGTCTGTGGGAACAGTGCTAGGAGATAGCACTTGTCTCCCTTAAAGGAGCTGAGTGCTATCTCGTAGCACATAGGGGCCAGACCAGCACTCTCAGAATGGGCTCTGTCTTCATAGCAGACAGTGCTGATTATGATGGTGCTGGGCAGGGGGGCCCCTGCACTGCCCACGACATGGTCTTGGGAAGTAAAGGGACCCCCCCTGTGTCCCCCTGCACTACCTTTCCATCAGCCTTTTCATGGAGGGGTTCTAACCATGAAAAGGCTGGCGGAAAGGGTGGTTGTAATCAGCATAGTGGCACTGAGTTTAGCACTGCTGTGGCTGATTACAAGCCCGACCACTGTCATTCCATCAGGAACTATGTTCCCAGTGTCGATGACGGTCCTTTGACGGTGCGACTGCCAAAGTCATAATTTGGGGGTTGGCTGTCAAAGATGCAGCAGTTCTACAGCCACCGTGAGTCTGGCGGTCTAAAGACCGCCAGAGTCGTAATGAGGTCCTAAGTCTTAGGTCTGCTGGGACACAAACTGCTTAACCCAGGATCCACTGAGAACATGAACTGTGCTATGGTGGCACTGTCAATATGGAGCACAGGTTTCATGACCCCCAAGTGTAGACATGCCCATGTCCACAATTAACTGATGTGCAAAACAGTACACTTGCATATGCCTAGTGGATGTATACATCTTTATGTGATATGGGTTATATAGCAACACCTGCTAGGAAAAAATAACCTTCTTCGGACTACTGATACCGGCTTCCAGAGGGTTGAGTCCGACACTAACGTTGCATCCACAGGAAAATACCCTAAAAGTAACTGAGGGCCTCATTATGACATTAGCAGTTGGACCACCCGACCGTCAATACCGCGGGGAGGACACCACTGTCATACCCATGACAATGTTCCAGCCGGGCTGACCGTCGGGAATATTGTAATATAACGTTCCCACTGGTCAGTCTGGCAGGAAACAGTGCTATGATATAAGACTTGACTCCCTTAAAGGAGCTGAGTCCTATACAGTAGCACAGGGGGGGCCCTCCAAGCAGACAGTGCGCATTCCAATGGTGCTAGGCAGGGGGGCTCCTTCACTGCCCAGCCCCTCTGTGGCTCCCAATACACCCTTACTGCCAGCCTTTGCATGGCTTTCACATCGTCATGGAAAGGCTGGCAGTAAGGGGAGTTGTAATCATCCAGGCCGTGCTCAGTTCATCGCCGCCCTAGCTGAATACACCTCGAACTGCCATCATGGCCCAGGGAACCATGTTACCGGTGGGGATGGTGGTTTCTCCACCAGAGATGTAATGTGGCAGTCGGACCTTCAAAGGGTCCTTGGACCGCCACACTCGTAAAAAGGCCCTAAGAAAGTTGTATTAACATCATCTGGTAGCAGAACTTAGGCCCATATTTATACTTTCTTAGCGCTGCAGTTGAGCCGCTTTTTGACGCAAAAGCGGCGCAAACTTACAAAATACAATTGTATTTTGTAAGTTTGTGCTGTTTTTGCATCAATAAATTACGCAAATGTGGCGCTAAAAAGTATAAATATGGGCCTTATTTGCTTGAATTGCAGTAATGCTACAGTGAGGCGGAGATTAACATGCAGCTGTGCAGCATAAAAAATCTTGAGATAAGAACACAGCCTCATAGATATCTGGAAGGAAAGGTACTCCAAGAGGAGGGAGGGAATCTAGACATCATATGTGCAACATATGTGGGCCCACATGGGCCGACTTGAGACATATATAGAGGCGATGCTAAAAGCACTGTTTGGAGTGGAAAATTTATTTGCCAATTCACATTAGAAAGGGTGCACCAAACGTTAGCACCATGGCTCCCACAAAAACATTTTACATTCATGGTATATTTCTTCAGCTATCAAAGAAAAAGAAAGAACTTATGCAAGATGGAAATAGCTTCAAAATGTTCCCCGACTTCACCTAGGTAGTGCACAGTGGTAGACAAGAGTATCTTCCCATTAAGAAAAAGCTACAAATGGCAGGCATTGGGTATGCAATTCTATACCATGTGCACCCTAGACTGAACCTGGACAGCAATGTCTGTATCTTCATTAGCATTCAGCCAGCCATGACCGCACTGCAGGTAAAGGCCTTCAAACAGCCAAGACACTGCTGGTGGGAGAACCATTTTGTGGTTAAACTAAGGACCTCATTGTGACTTTAGTGGTCCGACTGTTGGACCACCAAAACTGCTAGTATGAGGCAGCTGTCAACCCAGCATCCTCAACCCATGTCATATTACGATGTTTCCACCTGGCTGAATGGTAGAAATGTTGTATTACAAAGTGTCTGCTGGTCAGTCTGGCCGAACCAGTGCAGCGGCATAGGCCTTGGCTCTCTTAAGGGAGCTGAGCCCAATGTCATCGCACACCAGCATCCTCAGAAGTCGCAGGTGGGCCCCTGCACTGCCCATGACATGGTTGTGGGCAGTGCAAGGCCCCCCTGTGGCCCACAGAACTATCTTTCCACCAGCCTTTGCATGGCGGTGCAACTGCCATGGAATGGCTGGTGGAAAGTGAAGCTGTGATCAGCACGGTGGTGCTACCGTGGACACCGCCATGGCTGACCACAACTTCGACCACCGCCGCCCCTTCTGGATCTCTGATCCCAACAGTGGTGGTGGTCTCCTGGCAGTCCGACCATCAGGGTCATAATCTGGCGGTTAGACCTCCAAGAGTGCGGCAGTCTGACCGTCACCATGAGTTTGGGGGTCTGAAGTCCTCCAAACTCGTAATGAGGCCCTAAGTCTTAGGTATACTGTGATACAAACCTCTTAGTCCAAGATCCACTGAGAACATGAACTATACTGTAATGGCACTGCTATTATGGAGCACAGGTTTCATGAATCCCAGGTGCAGACACGCCCATGTCCACAAATAACTGAGATGTGAAACAGTTGCAAAAGTACACTTTCCATACCTGTCGGAGAAACGCCTAAGGGATGTATACACCTTGAAATGATATGGGTTATATAGCAACACCTGCCTAGAAAAAATAACCTTCTTCTGACCTCCTATACCAGACTCGGTTGAGTCCGATGCTAAGGTTGCATCCACAGGAAAATACCCTACAAGTGACCACGAAAGGTGTATTAGGATCCTCTTGTAGCAGAACTTAGTTGTGTATATTGCAGTGATGATACAATGAGGGGGAGATTAACATGCAGCTGTGACAGCATTAAAAATTTTGATATATTGACACAGCCTCATAGATATCCGGAAGGAAAGTAAACCCCTATAGGTGGGAGGGCAGCTACATATTACATATGCATAATATGTGGCCTAGACTAGACTTCTGCATGACCACAAGAGAAACCTGCTCCTGGTTACATTCAATTCAACATATGACTAGAACTTTATTGGACAACTTACCGGTACTAATTAGTACGCAATGTTCTGGTGCCACAGAAATATCACTGCAGGAATATCAAGATGTACAAATATCATGGGCATAAATATTGAAGGTATGAATCTCATTTTAGCTTTGTTTCTAATATCATTGTAAAATATATTGTTAACAAAATTATTGTAGTTTGGTAGGTTTATTTTCTATGTTTGTGTTATGTTTATAATTTGTTTTATGTGATTTTCATCAAACATTTTGCTTTTATATGTGTTCATGGTAAAAAGTTATTTTTATGTGATTTCATTTTGCTATATTTTTTTGAAGTTTAGTAGTTAAATGTAGTAAGTATGTGTTTTAAAATGTTTAGTAGTGAGATGTTTGTTTTATGGGGAAACATTTGGAAGGTTGGAAGATTTTTAAATTAATTTCTTTTGATTTACTTTGTGTTTGTAATTATTTTGAATAGTTGAATATTTTTATTAAAAGTTGTAGAATCAAGTTTTACATAAAAAAAATTACATTTTGAAATTAAACAAAAATTATTTCTTCAAATTGTAAGCTTGAAATGTTTAACTTGGTATATTTTAAATCTTGATTATGCATTGATATAGTTATGCTTTGTTAAACTAACTATATTTGTATTATGTTAATAAAAATGTTATGCATTCATTTTTTATTGAATTTTGTTTTTATAAAAAATATTATTAGATTGTTTTGCTAAACATTTTCTTATGTTGGATTTATGTATAGTTTGTTATGTTTTATTTATACTTTAAAAAAATATTTTTGTTTTTTAATTTTGTGAGTACTATGGGGGACAGGTCAATTATTTAAAATAATTATTAAAAGTGAAATATAATTTCGGCTTTTTATTTTGTGTATTAATCATTTTTTACAACAGTGTTACATTTTATAATGTATAATTTTTAATATATGTTTGAAGAGTAAACAATGAGTACATTTAATTTATAAGAAAAAACAATTACCATAACATAATGACATTTTAAATATTGTTCATTTTTAAATTACTATGAGTTTTCATTTTTTGGAATAAATGGTCTATTTGTCTTGGATTATTAATAACTAATTTATTTAACAACATCTGTAATTTACAAATAAAGATTAAAAAATATTTGCAGTTATTTGAGGTCATTGTTTTATTTTATTGACTGCTGTGGTGTGTTGTTATTTAACTTGGTTTACTTAAACTTGCATTTGTAACATAATTTTTAATATTTTTTTATTGTGTTGTTTATAATTGATTATTTATGTTGTCCATTTTAATTTTTGTATATAATTTTAATTTAAATGCAGGGTGTTTATGGTACAATGTCAATATTTTTTTAAATATTTATTTGTATGTTCTTAGTAGATAATATATAGTTTTTATGTTAGTTTCTTTTCTGTAAATTTACTGTGTATTAATATGAATGTTATGTTATATTAGGAAAAGTTAGAGTGCATGCACAACCAAACTTTTCTTGGCACTGTGACTAACAGGAGGGCTAATTAAAAAGCTTGCTATTTAGGGCCTAGTTAGGAGTTTGGCGGTCAAACTGCCAGAACTCCAATATAGCAGTGGGAAGGCAGGCGCCAAGCCGGTGGCCTCCCCACCTCCGTATTAAGATGTTTCTGACAGGCTGATCTGCGGAAACAGTGTGACGGTGTTAGCCTTGGGAGGCTAATGTTGCGCACACAGCACACTCAGCTTTGGCAGGCAGTGCGCATTCTGAGTGTGTTGGCGTGGAGCCCCTGCACTGACCATGGGTATGATCATGGGCAGTGCAGGGGCCCACCTGTGACCTCAACTCTGCCTTTCCACCAGCCTTTTCTGGCAGGGACCCCACCATGAAAAGGCTAGCAGAAAGGAAAGTCGTGATCAGAATGGCAGTGCCTAACTCGGCACAGCCGTTGCTGACCCCGACTTTCACCACCGCCAACATGTCGGATCTGTGATCCTGATAGTGGTGGTGGTGTTGTGGCCGTCCAACCACTGGCATTGTAATCTGGGGGTTGGACTGCCAGGGGTGCAGCAGTCAGACCACCACAGCGGGTGCAGCTGTCCGATGGACTGCCTTACTCGTCATCAGACCCTTAGAGTCTCAGAGCACCAAACAACTTTCCCCCAGAGTTACAAATACTGTAGATTGACATTAATTTTGTGTGAGTGAATTGAAGTTACCGGCTGCTGTTTCACAGGCAAGGTAAGCCTTTTTTAAAGTTTTTCTTTAAGGTTTTAGGGACAGGGGAGATGTGGGTAGATGTAGTTAGTGCAGGTGTGAGAAAACTAGGATTTTTGCAGATCTCCCCTGACTTTTTCCTCCATTTTTGACTGATACTGGTGCTTTCTGACTCTGATTGTGTCCTGGGCTAACCAGGCCCAGGACCAAAGCTCTGTTTAAAAGAATATGGTAATTAGTTATAATTACAATCGGTACAACCTACCTGTAAGTCCCTAGTATATTGTAGGACATGTGGGCTTCGAGTCTCAGTAGATTTAATTCACTTAAGTGTGCACCTCGGTGGTGCCTGTTGTCATTTTAAAGGCCAGCCCTACCTTGCAGGCTGCTTTTAAAATAAAACTATGTCCAATTCGACTTGGGAATTAAAAGTACTTCCAAAGTTGTTTTAAACTACCTTATTTTTACATGTAAGTCTCCTCTAAGGTCTTCTCCAGGTGCCCCAAAGGTGGGGTGCAGTGCAATAATAAGCAGGGACATTTAAAAAAAAGTTTTATATGTCCTAGTGAGGGAAAAACATTTTAGTTTTTCCCATTGTAGTACATTAGCTTCATAGGCTAACATGGGAAGGGTTTATTAACACTAAAAAGTCTATCTTTTGACAGGATCAAGCTAAAAATATAATTCAAGGTGCCAAATTAAGAGTTAAAATAAATCCTAACCTTGCCAAGGTTAGATGTATTACAACTATTACACGAAAGTAGTTTTAGAACTGCTTTTCTAAAGTTACCTAAAGTCAGCCCTATAGTAGCCTCTCCTGATTGGTGAGCCTTTGCCAGGCTGCTCTGATGAGGTGTGAAGTGGCCTGGAGTGAGACGAAGAAGACATCTTGTGGGAGGAGATCTTCAGCAGCATATGCCAGGACAGGAAGAGGGCTAGGTAGCTAAACTGGTCTTCAAAGGGAGAAAGACAGTTGGGACAGAAACCTGGCCCACCCCCACTTCTTGCATCCCCTGACATGTGGAGCCCCTCTAATTAGATTAGGTCAGTGGCTGGACGGGGGGTATAGGGGAAAGTTAGTCACACCTGGGGGTGGGCTTAACCAGACCTCAACCTCCAGGAGAGATTGTCTCCATTTTTATTTTTTGTGAAACAGTGCTTTCTAGGACAAAAATATGCCATACTTACAATAAAGTGGTCATCTCTGAGGGTCCCACCTTATTGGTCAGGGGTGCCCTCTGCTTGCCAGCCCAGAAACCTGGATAAATGTGGGAGAGTTGCCCAGCAACTCAGATACCTACCTATGAACATCAAGAAGAAGGATTGCCCTGCTGAATCCCTGTTCTGCACCAAGTCGGACTACACTTTGAGGGACTGCACCTGCTGCACACTCTGAGCTTCACAAAAAAGGACATCGTCTTGCTTCCAAACAATTCAGTAGTGGACTCTCTGCAAGCTAAAGGTACAAAGAAGCATCACCTCTTGCCGGATGAGCTCAGCTGACAAACATCCAGTGGACCTTTAAGGATTTGACCAGGTGCAATGTGGGAATTGTAGTACTAACTCACCAAGGAGCTTCTGGAACTTTGACTGGTGTTGTGAGTACTTTAAAACCACAAAAGGACCTTTTGCAAGAAGCTCCAGAGGTTTTGTACTATTTGGAGAAATTTTGTGAAAAGCTCCATAAGTTGACTGACCTGTTGTCGAGAGTAGAGTTAACAATGTTGAATCGTAACTTGGCCTGAAATTCAGGTTCAACCCTCTGAAATCTCTGGAGATCTTCCCTTTGATGACAAAAAACAAGAACTCCAGTATTTCACAGAGGCCTCGCGCTGGACCAAGCCAATGATGAAGACTAGCAATTTGGCCTGCCTAGGAGCCTCGCTTGATGACGGGAGAAAAAGAACCGAAAAAATGACTAAGTGCAAAGATAGTATTTTGACCGAGGCCTACTGCTCAATGTACCGACACATGCTCCATTGCGGTCAACCCTAAGTTTTGACTTTGGCACGGTCATGTGCGACCAGATAGCCGCGGTTGGCGCATTTCACTTTTTGGCACCACAAAGCAAATTTTTACATGTAACGACTGACTACGAGTACGGCGGTCCAAAGGACCACTGTACCAGCTGTGGAAGTCTGAAAGCCGTATCCCTGGTGGTCTGCCCGCCAGATTACAATGCTGGCAGTCAGACCACAACAACATTGCCACCACCGCCTGGATCTGAGATCCCGATGGGTTGGCGGTGGTGAAAGTCGTGGTCAGCAGCGCACTGCCGTGCTGATCATGACTTTCCACCAGCCTTTTCACGGAGGGGTCCCTGCCATGAAAAGGTTGGCACAAAGGCAGAGTTGGTGCCACAGGTGGGCCTCTGCAATGCCCCTGACCATGTGGGTGGCAGTGCAAGGGTCCCCGTCAGCACACACAGAATGTGCACTGCCTGCCATGGCAGCCAGTGCACATTCTGAGGGTTCTATGTGAGGCAAAATTGGCCTCGGCTCTCTGTGAGAGCCGAGGCCAATGCCGTTGCACTGTTTCTGCCGGTCATCCCAGCAGAAACATTGTAATACTACGGTGAGTAGGCGGCCTGCTTGGCAGCTGCCTCCCCACCACTGTACTGGAGTTCATATCTTCAGTTCCCTACATTGGATTTTTGTTATTTTGGTGTCATTTTAAAGATAAAAATAAAATAATTCCTGTTGTTATTAATTGGTGTTGGATTTTTATTCAGTGTTGTGTCTTACTTATTTACTATTATAGTGCTAATAAATGCTTTACACACCTGTCACTTAAATAAAGCCTGTCTGCTCACAGCCAAGCTATTAAGGGTTGAGCAAGGACTAATTTATTGAGAACTTAACTGGACCTTATTTGTAATTGTGGTGTTATTATTAAGCGTAGGTACCTACCTGCCATTACTAATAAACCACTTTCCAACAGTGGGTTATAGTGTGCTTTGATTTTGAAGGCTATTTTGTGGTACTTTGTCTTACGTTATCCTGTAGTGTTATAAGTTAGGTTTAGTTATAGCTTTGACCTACTATTGTGTTTTTTTTAGATATTACTTCTTGTGTTTATATATTTCCAATGTTATTTTTATGTTGTATTTACGAGTGTTTTGTGATAGTGGTTATGTTATATGTTCTTACGGGTTTACAGATTGGGGGGCATTGTATTGATTTGCTTTTAATGCATTGTTTTTTAAAGGAAATTATTTTGCTTTATTATAAACCAATGCTACTTTTTTAACCCCTTCGCTGCCAGGACTTTTCCCCTTCAGATGGCAGGCCTTTTTTTGGCTATTTGGGTCAGTTTGCGCTTAGGCCCTCATAACTATTTGTCCACATAAGCTACCCATACCAAATTTGCATCCTTTTTTCCCAACATCCTATGAATTCCAGAGGTACCTAGAGTTTGTGGGTTCCCTTGGAGGAGACCAAGAAATGAGCCAAAATACAGCAAACATTTTGTTTTATTAAAAAAAAATGAAAAAAGGGCTGCAGAAGAAAGCTTGCTTTTTTTTCCCTGAAAATGACATCAACAAAAGGTTTGTGGTTCTAAAATCACCTTCTTCCCAGCCTGCAGGAACAGGCAGGCTAGCAGAAAGGCAGAGTTGGTGCCACAGGTGGGCCTCTGCAATGCCCCTGACCATGTCAGTGGCAGTGCAAGGGTCCCCGTCAGCACACTCTGAATGTGCACTGCCTGCCATGGCAGCCAGTGCACATTCTGAGGGTACTGTGTGAGGCAACATTGGCCTCGGTTCTCTGTGAGAGCCGAGGCCAATGCCGTTGCACTGTTTCTGCCGGTCATCCCAGCAGAAACATTGTAATACTGCGGTGAGTAGGTGGCCTGCTTGGCAGCTGCCTCCCCACCACTGTAGTGGAGTTCATATCTTCAGTTCCCTACATTGGATTTTTGTTATTTTGGTGTCATTTTAAAGATAAAAATAAAATAATTCCTGTTGTTATTAATTGGTGTTGGATTTTTATTCGGTGTTGTGTCTTACTTATTTACTGTTATAGTGTTAATAAATGCTTTACACACCTGTCACTTAAATTAAGCCTGTCTGCTCACAGCCAAGCAATTAAGGGTTGAGCAAGGATTAATTTATTGAGAACTTTTCTGGACCTTATTTGTAATTGTGGTGTTATTAATAAGCATAGGTACCTACCTGCCATTACTAATAAACCACTTTCCAACAGTGGGTTATAGTGTGCTTTGATTTTGAAGGCTATTTTGTGGTAGTTTGTCTTACATTATCCTGTAGTGTTATAAGTTAGGTTTAGTTATAGCTTTGACCTGCTATTGTGTTTTTTTAGATATTACTTCTTGTGTTTATATACTTCCAATGTTATTTTTATGTTGTATTTAGGAGTGTTTTGTGATAGTGGTTATGCTATCTGTTCTTACGGGTTTACAGATTGGAGGGCATTGTATTGATTTGCTTTTAATGCATTGTTTTTTAAAGGAAATTATTTTGCTTTATTGTAAACCAATGTTACTTTTTTAACCCCTTCGCTGCCAGGACTTTTCCCCCCCAGGTGCCAGGCCTTTCTTTTGGCTATTTGGGTCAGTTCGCGCTTAGGCCCTCATAACTATTTGTCCACATAAGCTACCCATACCAAATTTGCATCCTTTTTGTCCAACATCCTAGGAATTCTAGAGGTACCTAGAGTTTGTGGGTTCCCTTGGAGGAGACCAAGAAATTAGCCAAAATACAGCAAAAATGTTGTTTTATTTTAAAAAAATGAAAAAAGGTCTGCAGAAGAAAGCTTGCGGTGTTTCCCCTGAAAATGGCATCAACAAAAGGTTTGTGGTTCTAAAATCACCTTCTTCCCAGCCTTCAGGAACAGGCAGACTTGAATCAGAAAAACACTTTTTTCAACACAATTTTGGCATTTACTGACACATACCCCATTTTTACTATTTTTTTTACTTTTAGCCTCCTTCCACTTAGTGACAGAAATAGGTGTGAAACAAATGTTGGATCCCGGACAGCTAAACATTTCTGAAAAATAGACAAAATTCTGAATTCAGCAAGGGGTCATTTTTGTAGATCCTTCAAGGTTTTCCTAGAGAAAGTAACAGCTAAAAATATTGAAATTGAGGTGAAAAAAGAGCCATTTCTGTTTTCTTCTATTACTTTTTCCAGCTATGGCAGATTCTTGAAAGCAATATACTGTTATGTCTGCTGGACTCTTCTGGTTGCAAGGATATATAGAGCTTGTAGGTTCATCAAGAACCCTAGGTACCCAGAGCAAATAAATGAGCTGCACCTTGCAATCGGTTTTTATTGTATATCGGGTATACAGCAATTCATTTCGTGAAATATAAAGAGTGAAAAATAGGTATCAAGTAAACCTTTGTATTTCCAAAACGGGCACAAAATAAGGTGTTGAGAAGCAGTGGTTATTTGCACATCTCTGAATTCCAGGGTCCCCATACTAGCACATGAATTACTGGGCATTTCTCAAATAGACGTCTTTTTTCACACTGTCTTACATTTGGAAGGAGAAACTGAAGAGAAAGACAAGGGGCTATAACACTTGTTCTTCTATTTTGTGTTCCCCCTAAGTCTCTCGATAAAAATAGTACCTCACTTGTGTGGGTAGGCTGAAATGCCTGCGACAGGAAACACAACATGGACACGTCATATTTTTACATTGAAATCTGACGTGTTTTTTAGAAAGTGGCCTTGCCTAAGGGGTGGCTCCCCATCTGTTAAGAAAACAAAAATACCTGGTGCCTGGTGGTTTCTTGAAATAATTAAAGTGGTTAATTAAAATAGGTCGATCTGCCCACAAGGGGGGCAGATATGGCCTAAAATACATTTGCCCCCCCAGGGGAGTGACCCTTGACTAAGGGATCACTCCTCTTGCATGAAATTGACCTAAAAAAAGAAATCCCTGGTGTCTAGTGGTTTTTGCCCCCCTTGTGGGTAGATTGGCCTATGAAAAATAGGCCGATCTGCCCCCAAGGTGGGCAGGAATGGCCTAAAATAAAATTGTCCCCCAGGGGAGAGACTCTTCCCTAAGGGGTCGCTCCCCATCTGTAATTTTTTTTTTAAATCCCTGGTGCCTAGTGGTTTCAGCTCGGGCTAATTAAAATAGGCTGGTCTGCCCCCAAAGAGGGCAGAAATGGTCTAAAATAAATTTGCCCCCCCAGGGGAGCGACCCTTGATTAAGGGGTTGCTCCCCATCTGTTAAAAAAAACTAAAATCCCTAGTGCCTAGTGGTTTCTGCCCCCCTAATTAAAATAGGTTGATTTGCCCACAAGGGGTGCAAAAATGGCCTAAAATTTGCCCCCCAGTGGAGCGACCCTTGACTAAGGGGTCACTCGCCTTGCGTGAAATTAACCTAAAAATTGAAATCCCTGGTGTCTAGTGGTTTCTGCCCCCCTTGAGGGCAGATTGGCCTATGAAACATTGGCCAATCTGCCCCCAAGGTGGGCAGAACTGGCCTAAAATAAAATTGCCCCCCAGGGAAGCGACCTGTGCCTTAGGGGGTCGCTCCCCATCTATAAAAAGTTTTTTTTATTTTTATAACCCTGGTTTCTTGTGGTTTTCTCCCTCCTTAGGGGCAGCTCAGGCTAATTAAAATAGTCTGGTCTGCCCCCAAGGAGGGCAGAAATGGCCTAAAATAAATTTGGCCCCCCAGGGGAGTGACCCTTCCCTAAGTGGTCACTCCCCTTGTGTGAAATTAACCTAAAAAAAAATCACTGGTGTCTAGTGGTTTCTGCTCCCCTTGGGGGAAGATTGACCTAATAAAAACAGCCCGATCTGCCCCAAGGGGGGCAGAAATGGCCTAAAAAGAATGTGCCCCCAGGGGAGTGACCCTTGCCTAAGGGGTCGCTCCCCACATGTAAAAAATGTAAAAACACAATTATCCCTGGTATCTAGTGGGTTCTGCCCCCCCCGGGGGCAGATCGGTATAATTAAAATAGGCCAACCTGCCCCCAAGGGGGGGCAGAAAAGGCCTAATAACAAATTGCCCCCCTGGGGAGCGGCTCTTGCCAAAGGGGCCATTCCCCTTATGCATAAATATAAAAACAAACAAACAAAAATAAACATCCCTGGTGTCTAGTGGGTGTTTCTGGAGTCCGATTGCTTCACAGAAGTTATCGGGCTCCAGACATGCTCAAAAAGAAATCAAAGGAAAAGCCTTTCCTTTCCTTTGATGCCTCTGCCTGCCCCAACCTCTGATGAGGTCATCGGTCGATTGCGTACTGACGTCATCAGACGTCACTGGAGGGGTGGGGAGGGTCAGAGGGGGAAGGGGAAGCAATTCCCCTTCCATCCCTGTCCATGGGGGGGAGAGAGCGAGGACCCCGGGGGAGCGCTAGCGCTTCCCCGAGGGCTGGTACCAGGACCAGGTGGTTATGTCCCTGGCGCTTGAGTGCCACGGCCAAGGACGAGACCCTCTCTTCCCGGGCGCCCGAGGGGTTAAATATCTTGTACCTTTTGAGGTTTCCTGGATTGATTCCTTTTTTAGGTTTCTTATGGTTCTTAATACATGTGAATTACTTTGATGGATTTCCCTAGGACCTTATTGTTTTTGCCTTTTTGTGGGGTTTTTTGGAAGTTATTTTTTATATTTTTGTTGAGTGAATATTTTGGAGAAGGACATAGATGAATATCTACAGCTACACAGCTGTAAGTATGATATTTCTGTTTTTGGAGGTACACAGTGAAAGAAAATTCATAATAACAATAAATAGCTTACAAAAATCTTTAAAGCAATCATTATACCAAGACAACTTCATAATATTAATATATAAAAACCATTGTTCCTTACGGCAAGTGATCGTTATCACATTAGGTACATTTCTGGTCAAAAAAGTTAAGAATGCAATAAATTACATCCATACCTATATACATTAATGCGCTAGGAAGAGATTCACCATGTCCCAGCCAGAAATCTATCTATCTATCTATCTATCTATCTATCTATCTATCTATCTATCTATCTATCTATCTATCTATCTATCTATCTATCTATCTATATTACCTAGTGGCAATTGCCACTAGGTAGTTATACTTAGGACCACATTTCCATAGAAAGAGAGTTTTTTGTTTTGCTAATAACTTTGGTGCCGTTTGATGAACTTCACAAACTTTTTCAAGAAAATATGATGCTCACTTCAGCTGCTGCCTGGAAAGTTTTGGGGTGACCTGTCAAGGGGGGGACCAAGAAAAAGAGGGGGTACTAGAATATGTTTTCTCCAATCGTTTTTCAATAGGGATTTTGAACAGCGATAGCACCAGAACCACTGGATGAAATTACATCAAATTTGGCAGAAAGGGAGCTCCTGGTCCAGAAAGAGTTTTTTTTGTTATTTGATGTAAATCCATTCAGTAGTTTTTGAGAAATTAAAGGAATTCAAACTTTTTGTAGATAGGGGCGTGAAGGATTCGCGACCCCTCACGATCTCGTGCAGGGATCTGATTGTCTGACAACACTTCAACAAGGAAGTGTTGTCAGCCATGTTGGGACTTGGCTTCAGCTGAGTTCCTGAACAAAAATATGAAAAAAAGAAAAGGGGCCATGGTACAGACACCCTGACCCCTTAGCTCTAGTAGTGGGGTTCCAGTGGGACCCCCCACAGGGCTCAAAAGCATTTTTTTAAAAATTTCAATGGGGGTTGAGGCAGATCCACTATACATTTTAAAAAAATGAAGGGGGGCTCCTCTGCTTCATCTTTTTTAAACCCCCTGGTGGGCCAATTCCTGGGGACATTCTTTTATTGGAGTGCAGGGGGGTCGCCTGGCCCCACCGTAGCCCCGGGGACCACCACCTCCTTTAGACGAAGCAGAAATTATGTGTGGGGGGCCAAATGGCCACTTCGTGCCCCACTACCACCACCTCCCCAGGGCTCAATTAATTATTGGCCTGGGGAGGGCTGTTGCCCTCCCCCACAGCCCAGGGACCGCTACATCCCCAGGGCTTTCATCAATTAACAAGCGGGGGCCACTCGGCCACCCTGCTGTCCAGGGACCACCACCTCCCGGGGAATATACTTGTTGGAGGGGGGGCATGCAGCCTCCCTCAAGGATCAATTGATGGCCCTGGGGGACCCCCACCCCCAGGGATGGCTCCTGGAATGTCCCAGGGTGCAAACCTCTGGGACTTAGCTGTTTTCCGTGCTTTGGCTGCAGTTTTAACAGCTGCAGCCAAGTCACAACAAACACTCTGCTTTCTGACAAACAGCTCCCGCTCTCAGAAAGCGTAGTTTTCATCTCTGTTCCCTGCACTCCGGTATGCAAGCCAGAACAGAGATGAAAGATTTGATTCAGCAACCAGGGAACTGCTACTTAAAGCAGCTCCTTGGTTGCTGGAGCAATTGGACCATGGGGGAGGCCTTGAGTGCATTCCCTTGCAGTCCCAGATAGCCTGTAAAGGGAATGTAATAAAAGAAATAAAAAGAATAGTCAGGGACCATGGGGGAGGCCTTGAGGCTTCCCATGCGGTCCCAAATAGCCTGTAAAGGGCACGATATATAATTTTTTTATATCTGCAGGGTCGACAGGGGAGTCTTTAAGGGCTCCCCCGCAGTCCCAGATAGCCCATAAAGGGCCCAAAAATATATTTGAAAAAAATGAATAGCTTAAGTGGGAAGGTCACGGACCTTCACACTGAGCATTGAGGGTTTGAGTCCAGCCAGAGTTGTTTCCCTCTTTTTTTTTTTTTTTTTGAAGTTCAAATGCGTAATGCTCATACTGAAAGGTGGTCTTTTTGTTTTTAAATGAAAAATACATGTTTCTTTTCAAATTATGCCGAAATATATCATTCTAAGTAATTCATACCTCTAAGCCTAAAAACTTACTATCCCTCTCACTCTCTTTCTTACTTTCAATCTCTTTCTCCCACACATACAAATACTCAGACACTTATGAACCCACTTACAGACCCACTCAGACACTCACACACCCACTTGCAGACCCACTCAAACCTTCGTATACCCGCTCACAGCCCCAGTCACAGACCAACTCAGACAGTTATGCACCCATTCCCAGACTCACTCAGACTCTCACACACCCACTCACAGACCCACAGACACCCTCATGCACCCACTCACAGACCTGCACCCACACTCTGACACACCCACTAAAACACTGATGTATGCACTCTCACACCCAGAGACACTCCTGCAGCCACTCTCACCCCCAGATACACCATCTCATTACTATTCTACTATTCTCACACCCAGAGAGGCTGTAGGGAACTCTGCTGCACACAGCCAAAGAGCTGTGCAGGGAATGGGGTTGAGAGGTTGGCCACAAGGGGATATTTACAAGGAACTGGCACATTGGCTCCAATGCCCCTTTTTCTTGCGTTAAAATACAGCACACCATGGCGCTTGTTAGCACAACTGCACCAAAGGTATTGGCACAGTTGTGGTACTTTGCTGGACTAGCACCAACAATTTTGGTGCAAGTACAGCACAGCTCAGGGAGGCCCATAGGATATAGTACTAGCGTCACTTTAACGCATGCCCTGGGTACCCCTGCACCACTTTGTAAATACGGCACAGGGTGAGGGCCTGTTTAGTGCCGCCGTAATGTAAAAAAAGTATGCTATTCAGCGCTAAGGGGCGTAAGGAGCAAAGCCCCAAGTGTCTTCAAAATAGTCCATTTCTATTCATTTTGTTGATAAAATGGGGTTTCTATACGTATGTGGTTAGCTAGCTCTGTTTCTGGGACATATGCCAGTGCAAATATTTTTTTTCACTTAAAAGGCAACTGGCTGTTTGTTGCAATTTCTATACTTAGATTTTTGGTGATGCCTCCAAACGCTTTGGGTAAAGTGGTAATAGCAGCCTTGTATGACTGTGTGTGGCTACAGCTTAAGAGTTTGTATCATAACTGTTCAAATTATATTATCGTTTTATGTAGGGAATAGTTGTTAGATTTTATTTTGATGTGATTTAATAGTTCATAAGAAGTACCACTATATTTGTTAGGCAGCAGTGCATAAATGAGGGGTACACTAGTGTTTTGAAATTCACCGTTTATGGTGCATATCTGTGTAAATGGTCTAGAACTCTTTTTGAAAGTTCCATCCATCATCCATGTTTCACATTGGGTCAGTTTTAATTGAATATTTGCTAATATAATTATTAATTTGTAAATATTTTAGTTGTTGTGCAGGAGGAAGGGTTCATCTTTATCTGTAGTGCTTAAGGGTTCAGAAATCTCAATGTCTTTGTTCAATAGAAGTTTTGCTGGAGGCTTTGCTAGTATGTGCTATTAGGCATTTTATAGTGTGCAGTGCTGGTAGCTGACCTGTGGTGCATTCAGGTATTTTAGTAATGGGCTCTTTGGAATTAGTGCTTCCCTCTTAAAAATATTGAAGTACATGTAATAATTTTACTTCGGTTATATTTGGTGGATGGTTGTGTTCTCTCATGCTATTAACAATTTTGTTTTTGGTTGTAGCCCTCCCATAACAAGTGATAGATGCTTGTGTTTTTCTGTCTATAAGTGTAGACGTATGTCTGTAAGTGCAACCTATGTGTGAGAGCAATTGTTTGCCTTCCATTAATGTTATATATCATGCTCTTTCTGCCATTCTGTGTGAAAATAGTTCAATAATACATGTAAATATTGTGTAAATTTACTTTGCTGATGTAGAGAAAACATAACTTCAATAATTTTACATTTTATAGTTATATTTGTGTTGTACATTTGGAATCCTGTATTTGTTTCAGTTGAAGCTGTTGATATGTGGGTCAAGTGTCTTAATTTCTGTTGGGAAAAGTTTGTTTTGGCAATTGTTTTTAAATTTATGTTTAGATTGTTTGTAGGAGTTGTGGGGTTTTATTTTATTTTTTATGTATAAGAGTTACTTGATGTTTATAAATTTTACTTACTATTAACACACTTTTGTTTGGAGTTTGAATGTGCAGTTTAATTAATCATTGTGCAATACTTTGATTTTTCTGCAGTAGATTGGTATTTGAAGACTGGTAGAGAAATAAAAACAGAAACTTAGGACATCATTATGAATTTGGCGGTTGGACAACCATGTTGGCAGTCCTGAAAAAACACTCCAACAGCCTTCCAGACAGCCCTATTACAAGTCATACAGGCATGTCAGTTGACCGCGGTGCGGCATCCTGGATATAGGTGGTCCAACCTACAGTGCCGCCACGCCGCCAACAACTGAGTATATTACAATTACACAGGTGCTGTGACGGTCCCTTCATGGTGGTCAGCCAGTGGAGGTCAGGACCTCAGCGGTTCTCGGTCAGCTGTCAGAAAATTAACACACAACTGCACATTGATTATTTCAAAATCAACACAGCTGACACACATTGGCGAAAGTTGACATATATGCAAAGCACACTATAAAATACACCCCTTCACAGATCACAATCCTTTGCACTTCCACAGCAATAAAAATAAGCCTGATCAACTAAAATCTGTAGCGTATATAGATTAGGCACCACTTTTTTTTTAACATCCCATTGAACACCCTGTAGACGCTTTTATCCATTCACAACCTATTGCACTTCCCCTGTTAAGTGAGTCCCTGTCTCTCTCATTAGTGTTTTTTTCCACCATGTCACGTTGCAAAAATCCCCATTTTTCTGAAGATGAGTTGAGTCATGGTGGATGAAATCATAAGAGTAGAACCACAATTGTTTGGAGCACAGGTCCAGCACACTCCTCTCAGTAGGAAAATGGAACTGTGGGACAGGATCATTAACAGAGTGAATGCTGTAGGCACCATCGTGCGCACAAAGGGGAACATTAGGAAGAGGTGGAACGACCTCAGGGGCAAGATCTGTTCCTTGGTCTCCAGGCACCGGCCACAGGCCAAAATGACTGTCGGTGGCCCTCCCAGTGCCCAGTACTCTTTCCCTGGAAGTAGAAAGTCTTGGCCATCCTGCATCATGGGGGCTTGACAGGAATATCTGGGGGAGTGGAGTCTGATAAGTCACAACACAAAAAATATCACCAAAATGCTATGTTGTGTATGCTCGCAGCTATGCTCAGCTTTGCCCACTGTCATATCTATGTACTTCACCAATATTTAATACACAGAGTATCTGAGTTCAAACACTCTAAATGGGTATCATTAGACCCCACATCACAGTTGCCCCTGTACCCCTGTTTGTTAACTGTCAAATTAAGTTTACTAACCTGGGGGCTAACATTGGTCAAGTGTGTGTAGTGCGGGGAGTGACCTGACTGCAACTCCCAGCAGGTCCTATTTCTGTTACTCTAACCACCAGTACAGTGGTCACATGCCCCAACACATCTGTCTGTCAACTCTCAAATGAAGTTTACTCACCTGGGGGGAAAACAATGGTCAAGTATGTATAGTACAGGGAGTGACCTGATTGCAACTCCTAGAAGGCCCTGTTTCAGCAACTCCAAACACCAGCCCAAAACCAGTTTGACAACTCACAAGTGAACTGTACTCACCTGGGAGCGAGCAAGCACAGATCATGCTCAAATCATAGATGTGTCCGTATACCTAGCTCCATCTTGACTTACCAACCCAAGATGAAACAGGACAGGAAGGGCAGCTTACCCAGTGTGTGTAACAAGTATTCCTAAGGTCTCAAGATGTATCACCAGATTGGCTGCAGTAGCTGACACAGTGACACAGCACTGTGCAAATGATGACTTCAGTCATATATGCAAACAAGTCCTGGGTCTGCCTGCATCACACTCAACTATGCCTCCACACGGCCAAACCCATATTTTGCCCATCCACTGTGTTGGCTGCACTGGTGGAAGGATGTCATTTTCAGGCCATCTAACCAAGTGCAATTGATCTGCACATCTAAGCAGCATCTTGAGTCTAAATGAGAGGGCATGCTTCACACATGTCATGTCAAATCACCCAATACCATGGTTACTTGCCACAACTGGATTTTCTACAACTTAACTTTGTACAAGCTCTCTGCTTACTGTAACTCTAAACCATTGATGTTAGTTGTCACACAACAACCAGTAACAATGTACATTTTACATCAACTGGTGGATCTGCTGCTGATTAGCATACAGAGGCCACAGAACAGACTGCCACTACCCCTCGGATGAAGGCCTCACTGAATATGACATTCCTTGACTTCTGGACACGGAGGACGGTTCTGGTTCATCTGTGCAACCTGGTCAGATGGCAACAGTGAGTCTCATTGTGCCCACAACGTCAACTCCCAGCCCTGTTGTTTCAACATCACAATCAACCATTCGGCCCCAAAATCTGTCCCGAGGACAGTGTCTACATTCACATAATCGCCAGTCCTGGGTCCTGAGGTGCAGTGCAATACTTCGAACAATGAGGGTCTAGGAACAAGTTGGAGGCAGCACCCTGTGGCAAGTGCACAGGCCCATGGGGGTAGGGTGCATGGGAGGGATGCTGTGGGCCAGTGGGGTGAGGCCACTGGGGCTGCTCTTGGCCAGGACACCATCAGCTACGTCTTGGGGGTCTATCAGGAGTCCCAGGGCATGATGGGCCAAGTGTTGACCAAACTCCAGGAAATTTATCAGCTACAGATAGACATGCATCGGGACATGCAGGAACAGATGGAGGCCCACAATAGCATGGCCTCCCTAACAGGGTTTTGAGGGACATGTATGCCACCCTGAGCAGAGCTTTTCAGCACAAGCTTACCCCATCCTTTTGAAAATGAACAGCAGGCCCAGCAACATCTGTGCCAGCCACTGGAAGCGAAGATCGGCCAGAGGAACACCAAGGCCTAGACATCTCTGCCCCTGTGGCAGCAGATCCCCCCTATTGAAGGGGGGGGCATTCATCAAATAATTCAGGAGGTGTGGATGGCAAGACAGCGACCACTGCCAGTAATAACCCTCTTCCTGAAGGACCTCCTTTGTGTGTTACACATTCACTCTGGACTGATCCTGAACCATCAACAATTTCTTTAGCCACAATGTGCATGTCCACACCATTAATGTGGCATCATGTGGAAAAGGGCACTGCACATGTGTAATGGGTAAGGTTTGTAATCTGACTGTTGGCATGCATCATGGAGTGACTTCCAGTTATGTTGGAATCACATGTGTTTGGATACACCCATTCATCCACAGACATCTGGGGTTGAAGAACCAAAATCAAGACAGTGATGTGGCTTCCCTTTGGGCAACTTGTTGATGGCCTTCTACAAGTACTTGCACATCTCTATGCCTCTCCAACATGCAAACTACTAATGGCATCTACTGATGCAATCAGAGAACATCATTGTAAGGGGTGCAAGACATTAGTGATGATTTCCCTGGGGCTTGCTGATTCATTGTGTTGTGGATTTTAGGGTCATAGCTCCCTGACAGTATGCACATTTTGTCTACAGTGTCCATTACCATGCCAAATTTGTATCCTATCTGAGCAACATTATTACTACCTCCATGACTCCATTGGGACGAATTTCACTTGGTGAAGTGTGCATTGCTGATATGTTTCAGTGTGACATGAGTATTTCCATGTCACCTTCTCCAGGCTACTGTACTGTTGCCAGCAACATGGCATCTTCTGGGGGCATCATTTCATATTGGTGTTATTGTGTATGTAACACATAGATGTCTGCATTACCTTGTGTGGGTTCTGTGGGAATGAGATTCACATTGGGCTACTAATGTATGACAGCAGGTAAATGAGATATGCTCCAAGAGGCAAAGTATTGGAGGTGATGTGGTCTCTTACTTGTTCAATGGTTACTGTGATTGTACAACTATACCCATGCAATTGTAGTTGTCTGAGATCCAGATTTTCCAGTGGGCAACTGTTGACAGTTCAGATGACATGCATGCATGTAGTGTGTTACATGTAGGATTCACTTTGATGTAGTTTGTTGGCGGGGCATACATGACGTCATGGTAATGTTTTCTAATCACAGCTGTTGTTCAAGTGTGTTCATAAACATGTGGTGGCCCTCTTCTTCTTTGTATTTACAGCATCATCCCAGGCAAGCAAAGGAGACAGGGCATAGCCAAGTGGGGAAGCATCTGGCCAAGGTGCCTCTGGTCAAGACACTACTGGCACAGAGGGCCCCAGTGGCCCAGAGGGTGAGGGGAGTGCCACGGAGCAGACAGGATCAATGTCTTCATCATAGGATTACATTGTGAGTGGGCCACTCCATAGAGTGGAAGACTTATTGGGATCTACTCCTGTCCCATCTTTGTCCACCACCCCCAAATCTTTCACCCCCCTACCTGTTGCTCCCCACCCAGTTGGTCATGCCCGCTTACCCAAGAGGGTGGGCGTCTCCTTTGCCACAGACACCTAGCGACCTAGCTCCTGTTACTCCTGTTACCCCTGCTGCCCTCAGTGAGGAGGCAATTGACCTACTGAGGAGCATCTCTGTGGGTCAGACTGCCATTGTGAATGCCATCTAGGGGTTGGCCATCCAACTTCAGCAGACCAATGCTTTCCTGGAAGGCATTCATAGTGCCATGTTTGGCCTACAAAGATCTTTTCAGGCTGTGGCCTCCTATCTGACCGCAGCCAGTCACCCCCACATTCCTCCCCCCCTTCCTCCCTCTTCCTAATCCAAATTCCACATTCTCCTACCTATCCCAAGCACACAAACATCTGCACGCACCCACCTCAACACACACAATCAGTACACATAGGCACTCAACGTACACCCACAAACATAAAATCAGCCACCATATCACCAGACACCCACACCAACCCATACACCACATCCAGCATATCAACAGGTACCACTACAACAGCCACTGACATATCCACCGCACTCACCATACCCACAGACACCACCACAACACACACAGACACATCCACCACATCCACCATACCCACAGACACCACACCAACAGACACACACAGACATCCACCACATCCAGCATACATGCAGACACCACCTTAACAGGCACACAAACATCTACCACATCCAGCATACCCACCGACACCACCCCAACAGACACACACATATCCACCACTCCATGACCCAGCACCTTCATCTCCCACCCCCCAAGACACACAAACACCCACACTCACACACAACAGACTCCATCCATACAGAAGCGTACCTTACACATGCACACACCTAAGCTGAGAGGCAACGGCTACTGGGGCCCCTACAGGTGATTGAAGCTGCACACAGCCAAGTTGGACAAGGCCGCTCAGGTTGATTGAAGCGATGTGCGGCAAAGGCTCAGCAGTGCTGCTCCGGGTGTTCATAAATGCGGCACCGTTTGGCAAAGCCATTTGGAGGTGATTGAAGCAGTGAGCGGCAAATGTTCAGTGGGGTCCCTCTGGGTGATAAAAATTGCAAGCAGCAAAGCCGCTATGGAGTGATTTTAGCAGCGAGTGGCAAAGATTCATAAGCGCCACTCCGGGTGATCAAAGTTCCAAGCAGCAGAATTTGACAAAGCCGTTTGGGGATGATTGAAGCAGTGAGTGGCAAAGTTTCAGCAGGGCCGTTCCAGGTAATCAAAGTTGCAAGCGGTAGAGTTTGGCAAAGCTGCAAGGGGGTGATTGAAGCAGTGAGCAGCAGCGGTTCAGTGGGACCGCTCTGGATGAACAAAGTTGCAAGCGGCAGAGTTTGGCAAAGCTGCTCGGGGGTGATTGAAGAAACGAGCACCAAAGGAAAGCAAAAGGCAGCTCGGAGTCACTCTGGTCTTGGTGAACGAGTCTTGGGCTACCGGGCAGAGATAAGCAGAGAGCAGGGCAGCACAGCAAAGCAGGGCAGCAGTTCCTGAGAGCAGTCTATCCTGGCTGAGTAGCAATCCTTGCACACAGCAGTCTTTACTCCAGCAACATTTCCTTGAGTCCAGATGTATACTGATTTTAGTGGGCCAGCGACCCCGTGCCTTTGTTGTGGGGGGTGACTACAAGGAATTCTTGTGACGTGCACAGGTCCTCCTTTCAGGTCAGCCCTGGCTCCAGTCTATCAGTGGGAGGTTATCATCCCCTTTGTGTGGACTCTAGTCACCACCCTTTGAGGTGTAAGTGTGAGTCTTTCCCAACCTCCTCCCTCAGAAGACCCATCAGTATAAAGATGCATGCAGATGCAGCTGAGTATCCTGTGTTGTGGGTGTCTGAAGGGAATGCACAAGTGCAGCTGTCACCTAACCCAAGACAGACATGTATTGGAGATAGGCTATAGACACACAGGGCATTGAGTGCAGCAAAATGCCGACTTTCTAAAAGTGGCATTTCTAAAATAGTAATGTTAAATCAACTTTACCAGTAAAGAGGATTTAATATATTACTACCATTCCAATGGTACTGAACATGATGCAGCTACTCCTCTCAGATCAGGAATTATAGCTTAAAGGTATTATGACGAATTCCCAACGCTGGTCTATGAGAGGGGCAGGCCTCACAGTAATGAAAAACGACCTTAGGAGATTTTCATTACCAAGACATGAACACTTAAAGGTATATGTCTTGCCTTTAACTTACATGGCACCCTGCCCCATGGGCTACTTAGGGACTATTATAGGGGTGGCTTATATGTAGGAAAAACAGAGTTTACGGCTTGTGAAGAGGTTTTAAATGCTAAGTCAGAGTGGCAGTGAGGCTGCACACACAGAATCTGCTGTGGCAGGCCTGAGCCATGTTTATAGAGTGGGTGGCACAATTGGTGCTGCAGACCCCTGAGTAGCATTTAATTTACAGGCCCTGGGTATGTGGTATACCAATTGAAAGGGGACTTACAGGTAAAATATATATGCCTATTGTAGTTACACTAATGTTAACAGGTTTTAGAGGAGAAGTACATGTACTTTAGCACTGATCAGCAGTGGTAAAGTGCTCAGAGTCCTAGGGCCAACAAAAAGATACACCAACAAAAGAGGAGATAAAGGCAAAAGGTTTGGGTAGGATCACCCTAAGGATGCCAGCTCTAACTGGACCCATGATGGATTTGCAGAGATCTGTATGTCCCAGATGGTGCTATGTGATATTCTTGCTGTAGGTCGGGCAGGGGGGTAATGTCTCCCTGGGTCCATATGTCCCTAACCGTAGAGATTCCAATAAGGTCCCATTTGTTAAACCCTGGTTGACTCCGCAGTGTACCTAGAATCTTAGCATCCCAGAATGGTGTTGCCTGTGTAACAGTGGCTTTTCACCCTATATAGACTGTGACCTCCTTCCAGAGTTTCACTAAAACCCTGGTGGGATCAGGCAAGTCAGTCATCCTTCCACCACCACATAGGGCTTTTGGGTATCCTTTCAGTCTCAGGACCTACCTCTCCATTCAGAGTTCCAGTATCACATGGGCAGTTCTGACACTACCATATGAGCATGGGTGGTTTCTAGCACCAGATCTATGAATTCATTATCTTTGTGCACTGTCGCAGCATGTTTATCACTGGTATCACCTAGCAACATGGCTCCCTGACCTGGCTGTCAAAAAGGACAATAAAAGCCCTGTGCCTCTTCAAGTTATGCTGTATCACGCAACACCATGTTTACCAACAGAGTTATACCCAGGGTAGTGCACCATGGACCCATGGTTAAAATTAGTCAACAGAATTGAGTTGACAACACTGTACATGCCAAACATACCCCTCAAGCATCATCTAAATATGTCTCTGTGAGAAAAGGATGCTGAATGTTTTACACAATTGTGGATTGTAAACGTTTGGTTTGGAGACACCTTTCTGAGAGGTGTTTTTGGATCATTAGAGGACCTCTCGGAGAACAATGTCCTTTCGGTGCCAAAGATACTGAACTATTATTGACTCCGAGGGGCATGTAAGGTAGCATTTCCCACATATCGCCAACATTCAAACCCTATATTGAGAACAGCCCAAATCATTATAGCCAAGGCAAAGGACAAATGGATACTGATCTGCAAGAAAAGGTAATAGAGGGATGGAGGTTCTACTGTTTGCAAACCAAAATGTGTAAACCATTGTTGGGAGAAAATAGTGAATAAGAAATAAAATTATATCAAATTTTTGTGCCAAGAATATTGGATGTCAAGATTATTGTTGACAAGAGTATTGAAGGTAAGAATGTAGTAGCTGATTATGAGTCTGATGGTCACAAGACTGCCAGACTTGCGGTGGCGGTTGGATTGCCATGGCTGCAGTGGTCTGACTGCCACATTACGAGATTGGCGGGTAGCCCTGACAACCTACTGTTGTCCCTGCCAGGATTATGGATCCTGGAGGGGTGCCGGCAGAACTGGTTGTAATCAGCCAGGGCGGCACTGAACTCAGTGCCAACCTGATGATTACACCCTTCTGAAAAGGCTGGCAGAGAACAAGTGCAGGGGGGCACAGGGAAGCAGGGGTCCCTCTGCCCAGCACCCTTGAATTTCAAAGCTGCTGGTGCACCCTGCGTGCAGCAGCATTTCCGCCAGTTCAATTATGTGTAAACCTTGGTTTCCGCTGGCCAGCCCAGTGGAACATTGTAATGAGGCCGGTGGGGAGATCGCCAGCACTGCGGCAGTCTCCTCATCGGAAGATTGGCGGACAGAGTTTTCCGTCTGCCAAACTCCCGATGAACACAACAGTTTTGTGTTGTTAGAAAATATTGCTGTATAGAACATTGTTAATAAATATAATTTGATATGTATTTTATTGTTGTATTTGATTTTATGTGTTTTTAAATTTTGGTAATTAGTGTTTTTAGTAAAATTATGTATTACAATTTGTAAGTTCTGAAATTCTTATTTTCAGTTTTAATGTAACATTAATGAGTAACATTTTGTTTTTGGTAGCAGGATTTAAGGTTTTTAGGGGATGGAGGTGGGGAGTTTTTATAAATGTTTATATTTTATTTTTAATGTAATGCTAATTTTTAATATTATGCAAATTAATAACAAAAATGAATTATTTTTTATTAATTATATTTTTTTAAATATATGTAAGAATTAAGCTGAATGTTTTGCTGAATGAAAATATATTAAATTGTTTAATGTGTATATTTAATCAAATATATCTGTACTTTAATAAATGCATTATTATGAAATTTGTTTTAATATTTAATATTTCTTTTTTTTCTTTTTTAAATGTTGACTTTTTTTTACAGTGTTAATAAGTT
This sequence comes from Pleurodeles waltl, assembly GCF_031143425.1. Lineage (NCBI taxonomy): Eukaryota > Metazoa > Chordata > Amphibia > Caudata > Salamandridae > Pleurodeles > Pleurodeles waltl. The sequence continues at coordinate 755,244,037 of NC_090444.1, read as the reverse complement.
CCATTATTTACCGTTAGTTTCATATACATTTTGTGACATGATATTTACATAATTTTTTATTCAGAAATCTTTAACATTTTAAAATGTTGAACAATCTTTTACCCATTGATTTCCCATTGAGATCTATGGGGAGATAAACTGTTTTTTTAGTTTCGTTTGGTTCCCATTTTTGTCCAATGCTACCTTATATTTTTTAGTCTATTTGTCTCATTTTTAGTCTAGTTGTCTGGGATGCAGGCCGTAGGAAGGTGCTGTTGTTCATTGAACCAGCATAGTCTTTTTTTAAAAAAAAAATAGTTTTGAGGGCAGGCAAGATTTGGGGTGTCTGGAGGTCAGTTATAGTGTTCTTTGGGGGTTTGTACTACATGTAATTGTAGTTACTATAGTGTTCTTCACTAGTATGTATGTAGGTTTTTGTACAGTGTTGTAGTAATGTTTGGCTATGTTATGTTATATTGTGTTTTGTTATTTGGGTTTGTATTATTAAGTGAAATATGTATGTTGTTTTTGGTTTGCTTGTTCATTTGCAGATGGTGTTTTTGACTACATACGGACTTAATACGGAGCATGATCTGCTGCTGCAGAACAGTAAGTAAAATTGTATTTATTTGGTCTGGGTGAGAAATGTTATATGTTGTCATGTATGTCAGCATATATCTTTGTTATTTTGGTATAATATGTTTTATGTGTAAGAATATTTTTTTACAATGGTTTGAATTTGTTGTTTGAGGATTCTGGCTGGTGATGTTTGGAATTTTCATATATTTAAAATACATATTATTTAACTTTATCAATCTTATTCAAAATATGAGGTTTATTAAAAAAAATTTACTGATGAAATAAGATTATGTTTATTTATATTAAAAGTTTTTTTACATTGGTAAAGGTTATGCCTCTAACTTTTTGGGAGTTTTGTAAGTAAGTATTTATTTTGCAATAGGCTTTTGGCTATTACTACTAGGTTGTCTAATCCTTTGTCGTTTATGAATAGTTTTCCCTTACATTGTAGTATGTCATACATGCTATTGGTTTGTTTACTAATTTTAGGTTTTATTTTAGGTTTAAATTAGGTTACTGATTGTTCCATTCATAGTTGCTGTAGTATGGGTTGCGTAGTGCCTAGTGTGGATTGGAAGGCATTGTGCCATCCTTCCACTGCATTGCTTGTTATGGCTTCCTGTGGCAAGGTGCTGTCATAGACCTTCTACTATGCCATGTGAAACTTTGGTTGGTGCCTGTGTCTGTTTTGTTGATAGAAAGTACTTTCTATCAGGAAAGTGTAATGGTTAGCTACCTCTGTGACAGAGACATAGGCTAGTGTTGTCATTGTTTTATTTCAAAGGCAAATGTACTGTAATGCATTCTACACTTAGGGACAGATTTATGAATGTTTGGCATCACCCTTTACCCATATAAGGGAGCACAAGGGTGAAGCAAAACCTAACTGAGATTTATCAAGCCACAAAAGGTTACCTTGAATAGCCCTGCATGGCTTGATAAAGCTGGAGTAACTCAAGGCAGCGCACATCACTGCCTTGCATTACCCTGACCCAGGGAGGTTTGCAGGGGTGGAGTGTGGGTGTTCCACGCATCCATCTGTGTATTTTGGCACATTCCCAGATTTACCATTGGTGATAGACCTGAGAATGCACCAAAACTGTACGGCTCCCCAGGGGAGGATTATTGAGGAGAAATGTGTTAATTTCTTGCATTTTTCAGCGCACATAGATAAAGGAAAATGCTTCTCAAGATTGTTTTGGTACAGGAAGTGTGACCTTCCTGCACAAAAACAATCCTGCGTCTATTGCAGGCACCCTTGCTCCTTGGTGCAAGGATACCTGCTTTGGCGCTAGGCTGTGTGGCAGCACAGGCAGAGGACAGGAATGCACCATATCTTGATAGATATTGCGTATTCCTGCCCTCCCTCTTTCATGCAGTGTAGCAAAATGTCTTGCTACATTGCGCTGTGTGTTGAAGATTGATAAATGTGGCCCATGGTGCACATTGTAGGAGATGTCTCCATAAGCTGTTATTAAAATGGTTTAAAAGCCTTGCATGGCTGTGTGTGGGTAAACTTTTAAAATGGTTTGAATCATGGCTTGTTCAACGTCTTTTATTATTTATTGTGGGTTGTAGTTTTTTGCTTTATGTTTAATATTAAATATAATTTAAAAGTCTGCAGTAAGTTCTACTTTGTTTATTTGGGAATAGGGTGTGTACAAAAGGTATATTTGACTTATGATATTCACCAGTGTTTAGCCAATGTGAATTAAAACTAACATGGATTTGGCCTACAACTACAGATGTCCCGCCCACATGATGACACACATAATGCATCATGGTCACCACACGACAAGTAACAAGTCCAATGGAGTCTCCTGACCTTCCATCCTATCACTGTGCAAGCAGTCTTGGCACATGTCTTATACACTAACAGTCTGTGACATACATTCCCAGGAACAATCCATGTCTACTTCGTATGTCCCAACAGCATCAATTACCTGCCCATGTCACAACTCTGAAATGTCCAAATGAAGATGTCATGGTGGGGGTACCTAAACAAACACAAAAACAAAGAGAATAGTTATAAAACCATAAATATGACATACTTCACATAGAAAAGTCTGGAGAACGCAGTCCATGACAAAAATCTGACATAAACAAAGCAACATTTACTAAATGTGAATATGTCAAAAGCTTCATCACCAAACACCCTTTGCAGATTTTTTTAGAGCTTCAGCCTTCTAACACTCTAAAAAATATGTACTCCTCACATCATCACAACAAGAGTTCATTTTGCAGTTAAAGTCATGACATCTAATGACATACCTACACTCATAAGCAGAAGCTGTTGATGAGGTCTTGTCGCAAGTCAGCTCCTTCTTCTTCACCACTATCATCATCATTTGGCATTTGAAGATCCTCACCAGGTGACACCTCAGGCTCTCCGTCCTGTGCAATGTAAAGTATGTCCCTTCACAGGGTGATGTTATGGAGCATGCAGCAGGCCACCGATATCTGACACACCTTCCCAGGTGAGCAGAAGAGGGATTCCCAGTCTTGTCCAGACAGCGGAATCTGGCCTTCAGAAACCCAAAAGACCGCTCAACTGGCCGCCATGTTCTTCCACCGGCCTCATTCAAAGGGACTTCCCCTGGTATATTTAGATTCCTCAGCGGTGTTAACAACCAAGGACGGTTGAGATATGATGAGATTCCTGTTTTGTAATGAGACATAAGAGCTACAATGAGTCACACACTTCCCGATTATAGCACCTGACATTGCACACACAAAGTTAGGACAGATGTTACTTACCAACAAGCCAGGCCCTCTCTGGTTGTAGTTGTGACATCAGCCTGGGTATGGCGCTTTTCCACATTACTAAGGAATCAAGGGCTGAACCTGGGAACCAGGCACAGATGTTTGAAATGTACAGATCTGACAAGCAGACAACTTGCACGCTGATTGAATGGAAGTCTTCCTGTTTCAATAGACTTGCTCACTAACATGCGGTGACACTAATGCAATTTGTGTGCCATCAATGACTCTCACCACATGTGGTAGGCGACCAAATCCATAGAAGCCAATCTTCACATTGGCTAAATCCTTACATCTGGGGAACCTGTTGAAGCTGTCAATGTGTTTAATCATTGCTGATAGCACATCTTGTAAAACGCCACTGAACATAGGTTGTGACATACCACCCGATATAGCCACTATATACTGAAAGACTGAAATGACTCTATGGCCAGAAGGTGTAATACTGCCATTAGTATCACAATGGTTGGTATACATGTTGGATTAGTGTTTTGATGTATGCGATCTGGCTCCAACTGACTACATAGATCTTGTACAGTTTACCTATTCAGACAAAACTGTTTTATCACATCCCTTTCTTCCATTGTCTGAAGGTCTTAAAATGGATGGTACACTGGAGGTTGTTATCTCCACCCTCTCCCAGTGTACCTATGTGTGGAATCCAATAAATGGGAGCATCAGTCACAGTGGCCAGAGCAACATATATGATAAGTGAGACAAAAGTAATGTGGCAAAACACTATTGGCTGAAAAACTATTAGACACATTTCACATGTGAATCGTCTGCTCCCCAACATCCAGCTATCATTCCCATTGTTGTCTACATGTGTCTACAACATATATGTGCACATCATACACCTATATGGTCTTCATGTGTACCTTGGTATAGAAAAGTATGTTTTCTCCTCCCAAAGTTCCGTTACCGCAGTGTACCGTGCACCACCGGTTATGGAATTTATGACCAGTAATGCACTACACTGATGACTGTGTACTAGAAATTACACATCATTGGGGTATTACATATGTTTACATGTTACAACACATTTGTAGTGATAGTGACTCATTTTTATAGTCATCAGTACTGTAGTTTCAACCCTTAAAATGGCAGATGCCTGACCTTGTATATTGGACTTTTGGAGGCTGCCAGCAGCGGCGGAGGTTGACCTCTTGATGGGTGGTTTCTTCGATGGCGGTCCCAGACATAGGCTAACATTGTTGACTGTGATGGTCGCAGACCAATGGCTGTGCCCATCTACGCTGATGACCATGTATGTGGGTTACACGTACGCCATGTTTTGAAAAATAAATCACTTGCCTCCTGACACGTCTTCCACCAACACCTCCAGCACTTTAGCTGCTGTGTGCCGCCTCTGGGAGCAATCGCCAGATCAAGCAGGGCCTGTGCCTTCTCTCCAGAGAAGCTAGAAAAACTTTTTGATGAGGTCCTTCCTCTGTATGGTCAGCTCTATGGCTCACCAGAGGAATCACATATATGTATGACTATGTTCAACACCATCCTTTCCTTTCCCACAGGCTACAATGTGCCTCTGAGTCCCAGATATTCTTTTATATTGGTGTAGTTACTTTTTGTGGTTCATACACTGGATGTACATATCATGGATTGTGGAGCCCTGTACTTAGTGTTTTTCAAATGGCCATTGTGTTGTGTGATAAGCCCTAAATCCCCCTTCTGTTGCATTCACTTGTCTCTGCAAGCAAGCTTTTCAGGCTAACAATGATATGATAAGCAGATGATGGTAAATGAGAAAATACATGTATTTGCATTAAAGCATGAGCTGTTGTACACTTTTAGAAGCATTTGAGGAGGATGCTCGCAATGTGTGCAGTCTTACATAATACTCAGCCCAGTTCAAGCCTTGGTAAACTGTTGTGTGAGATCTAGCTAAACCTCACTAACCCCTTCAAAGTGCCACACAACCTCGAGTTCACATACTGGATGACCACAAGATGTACTGCTATTCATTCAAGTGATGTAAATGTGATGCTCATGTTGGTTCAATATGCTCAGCGTGCATAGGACAAGGCCTATCAAATGTTTTCCAATTAGGGACCATAGCCCAGGCTAGGGCAGAGTTACTGTGGCAATGCAATTAATGCAGAGGTTAAGCTCCCTGTAGACCTGCAGATCCTTGGATGCTCCCAAAGTAAGTCTTCAGAACCAATAGTAGGCCTGCATGCTTTTACATTGAATACATTTGGAGTGGTTACTGAGGTAACCCCATGACATGCAACATCTTTTCATTGACCCACATTGTCAATGTGTGACATTTACTGCTGACAGGCCCCTTATTCCCATGGGTTTTGTGTCACTTTTCCATAAGTCATGTTTGCACTGTACTGGTCTCAAGCACAAGTGACAAACATACAGTGTAGGAAGTTGGTTAGTTCTGGAGAGATCATTACGTGTGAATCAATAGCTTCATTATATTGAACCAATCATTCCAAACATACCTTGGTATGTTGAATGTCATCTCTATTAGAATGTCACATATGGTAAAAGGTCTGTCCTATGATACCAGTACATACCACACAAACTCAATCAGGTGTAGAATGAGATTCCATTATGTATTCCGGATGTCCACACATCCACAAAGGAAGATCTCTGTGACACCCATGCCAACCCTTTCATTGTGATCTAAGTCTTAGGGTGTAGTCTTGACTATGTTAGTAACCTGTATGGACCATATGTGATAAGTCGATGTGCCTGGATGTAAAGGTATCTGTACAGTCATGCACAAGTAGTTTATCCTTCAGAAGGTCACAATGGTATGTTGTGTTTCATAGTGGCTCATGTCACAGTACATGTTGATTGGCCCTGGACTACATGATGTTAGTGGGCTTGGTTAGTCAGTGAAAGTCATGACCAGGGTTGTGGATAGTCAGCAGATGACTACAAAAGTGTGTATGCATATCCCTGTACTTATCAACATGTGAAATTTCCACATGTAGTGTGTTACCAAATCAAAACTGCTTGTGCTAGGTGTCTACAAAATATGTGCGGACCAAAAACATGGGGGTCAATTGCTGTTGCAGTGTCCATTATCGGAAAATGTGGGAGGGCCTAAGACGCTGGGCCCAGTAGATCACGGAGGTCCAGTTGGGGCTGTCCTCCCAACGTGTATGTGGTGTGTGCTGGACCTTGACCTCTCTAATGGTCCGCATACTGGTGGTGGCCTACCCAGAGCTTGATGGGTGGTTGAGAGAATCACAGCAGCTACAAGGGAGGGAATCCTGGACAGATTCGTACATGGTACATTTCCACTTTTATGTGTGAGAAGCAGCCATCTCCCCCTGAATATTGGAGGTGCCCCATGTGGAACACACAACAAGAGTTACTGTTTGTGTAGATTTTGTAGTAGGTGCATGCTGATGTGCCTTGCCTATTGTCCAAACGAACAGGTACACAACAGAGTCAAGTATACTACCAATATGCTCTCTTGAATAGACACATGGCTGAGTACAGTGATCATTCAGCTTGTGTTGTTTGAAGTTGTGTGTGACATTTGTACCCAACAGGCCACCTGTCTTCAGTGTGTCACAAGTGCTGGTACCTCACTACTGTGTTTCATGTGATGGTGGCCCTCATTCATGTGAAATGGCATATAATGCACTTTGGGTGCAGTCACTGAGCAATACGTTTCCTTAGTAAGTGGGGAATGAACAGTTATATGAGTTGGCTAACATCACTGTTGCCAACAGTATTAGTGCATACATGTGCACCTTTCACTTTAGTAGTATCATTTACACTATATGACCAACCTGTCTCCATGGGATGATGTCTGATTCCAACACATATGCGTGCATGCAAAAAGGTATTGGAAAATAGTTATATGGGCAGGGTACCCAGTTCATGTGTTAGCACAGATAGGAGTGTGTCAGCATTGGTTGGTGGGTCACACACATCCTAATCCATTAATGAATGTCTTTTGTCATGCCGAAGCAATGAAGGACATGACAGGTAGACCTACAGAACTTATTCACAATGAATGTGCATTTCCATGCCATTGATGTGGAATTATTAAGCTTAATGATTTGCACATGTTGATTGGTAAATGATCATTAAATGACTGTTGACATGCATCAGGGACTGACATGCAGAAATGTGTGAATCATATGTGAGTGTGTACATTCAGTAATACATTGGAATTTGTGTTTGCGTGAAAAAAAGGTACAGTGATGTGCCTTCCCATTGAGAAACAGATTAAACCTCCTCTTTAGGTATTGGAGGTTGACTGAGCCTCAACAACATTCAATGGACTTTAGGCTTTTAGTTTTGCAATGTTAGAATGGAGTTCTTGTCAGTACCAATCACATCTGATGATTTGCCTAGGCCTAGCTGATTAATTGTGCTGTGGATATTTAATGGCAAATCCCCTGGGCATTTTCCGCAGATTGCCTCCATTGTACTTTTCTGTGAGACATGTGTTATGTTGAGAAGCTACACTAGTACTTCTTTCATGACACTATTTTGACAACTGATATATTAGGAAGTTACAGTTGGGAAGTTTCTACAGTATGACACACATTTTTCCATGTCACCTTCTTCCAGTTACTGTACATCATGCTGGAACATAGCTGTATTAGTTAACAATCATTTCATCATGATGTGGTATGAGGAATATATACATTTGCAGATTGCAGGGCCTTGTGTAGCAACAGTAGAAAAAGTTTTGCATTGCCATACTATTTGATGACAAAAAGTTACTAAGGTATGCTACAAAAGCCAAACCATTCAAGGTGACAAGGTTTCATACTTGATACATGGGTACTGTAATTGCACAACTTCACTAATGATATTGGAGTTTTCTGTGATTCTGACTTTACAGTGGGCAACTGTTTACAGTTCATGTAGCATGCATGTGGCCTTGAAGCACATTGGTGGACCTTACAGCTGGGGTCTACTGTACATTTTAGTAATGTTCTGTGATCCTTACTGTCAGTCAAGTGTGTTCAGGCACATGCAATAAGCCCATTTGTATTTGACATTTCAGCATCATCCCAGGCAAGTGGAGGAGACAGGGCAGACATCTGTGGGAAAACAGCTGGCCAGAGTACCTCCAGCCGTGACACCACAGACACGCAGGGACCCAGTGGCTCAGAGGGTGAGAGGACATCAACTCTACATCGTTGTTGTCTGAATCCAGCCCCAGTGGGTACTCCCTAGTGGTGGTGGGATATGCAGGACCAGTTCTTTTATCATTCTTGTTCTCCACCATTCCCACTACCATCTCCACCTACACTATTGCTTCACACCCAGTTGGCCGGGCCCGCTCACCCAAGAGGGGAGCTGTCTTCTTCGCTACAAGCACCTGTTCTCCCTGGTGCCCTGAGTGAAGAGGCTACTGGCCTCCTGAGAAACATCTCTGTGGGTCAGATGGCACTACTCAATGCCATCCAGGTGCAGGAAAGCCATCTGCAACCGATGGTGGCCTACCTGGAAGGCTTCCAAAGTTCCATGTCTGCCTGACGGAGATCTTTTCAGGCTCTGTCTGCCTCCCTCATGACAGCCTTCCATCCATCTTATACTTCCACCCCACCACCTGCCTCTTCCCCAACCAATTTCCTTATTCCAATATCTGTTCCAAGCACACTCACATATAAGCATGCACACACCCCAACAGCCCCAAGGAGCACATGTATACATAAACACCACAAAACACACAAGCATGCAACCACTCACCAGACACTCACCCCACTCACAACCACCACCACCCACACCATACCCAGACACCAGAGCCAGACCCACAGACCCACCACCATTCCCCCAAACACAACACCCACACCAACAGGTACACCCACAACTCCCACCATACCACCAGACAGCACACCTACACCAATAGACATATCCACCACTCCCACCACACTCCCAGACCACACTCACACCAACAGACACATTCACCAATCCCACCATACCCAGCACATCACACACCACAAAGAAACACAAACACCCACATTCACCCACACAACAGATGCCTACAAAACACAAACATCATACATTACATACACAGGCAGCAGCACCAACATATCCACACATACCTGACACTTCCATTTCCACTTCCACTACCTCCTAACCCCTAATCTCTCCTAGATACCCTACCCATTTCCCTAAAGAAAGTTTGATGTTTGCCCTTGCCCTTATCCCTGTAAAAACCACCCCCAAAAACAAAGTGACCACAGCCACACACCAACCCATCCCTTCCATATCCATGTCCTCCCATGTGACACCTGATCCTCCCCTCACTGAACCCAGCCATACCCCTAAGAACCCCCAAAAAAGAACCCCCTCCTAACATAAGGCCCACAGCTCCCAAAACCTTCCCAGTGAGGTTCCCATGGCAGTTTTCTGAGAGGCAAGTTTAATGGCACATCAGTGTGCTGGACGACCTAGTGGACTGGCCTTTGGCCATTGGCCTTACCTACATGTGTTTATTTTTTTCAAATTCAAAAGAAGTTGCTGGTTGTTTTTACACATTAGTCCTGCCATTAGTTTTCTACTATTTGGATGTTCATAGATACTTTGGGATGTACGACTACAGTTGTGTTTGTTTCACCCTGATTGATGCCTCATTTGATGTTGTTGGTATGATCTGATCTTGGAACCAGTGCTGGAGTCACCCAGTATAAGGGGAACTGTTACAAAGGATTACAAAGTGGTATGTGGCCCTGGGCACAAGGCTTCCAGGGTTCCCCCTGGTTGAGGCATTCCTATTCTGCAGGGATTCTTTACATTGTGACCTTTGAATGTTCCTCACACTGATTGTTTGGCATCCCATTTACCTTGCATCATCTTGAAATGTGGGTAATATGTGGAAGTCCATAACAGAGGTTTAACACAGTTGGTGGAATTCAGTTCCATGACACATCCATACAAATGTATCCATTAAAACTCAACAGGTCATGTAATGTGAGCAATGTGAGAGTATTACTTAGATTTGTAGGTGGGATATTGATGATGAGTTGCTGTTGCGTGACACAATGTTATGGTCGATGTGCATGTACAATCGGCTCCATGGTGGTACCAGAAGTGTTAAGCTGAGTACAGGTGAGTTTCAGCCTTATATGTCTCCCTTTCCGCCTGCTAAGATGTGGTCATTGGACCGCACAGTCACGTCAGCAGAACGTCACCTTGTAATTGGTCTGGCAGTTGAATTGGCATTCCGCCCTCCGACAGCTGCATTGGCCTATCTCGCCAATGCAGCCGTCTAGGTTTGCTGGAGGTGTTGGCAGGACCAAGGCGGTCTTTCATCTATGCAACCACATGCATTGTAATACGGCGGTCAAACCACCAACACTGTGGCGCGGTGACTGTCGCCACCGCCATGGGGGTCTCAAAACCTCCAAAGTCATAATCAGGCCCAAAGCAGGGGGAACCTAATGTTGCTACTATTTGATCCAGACCTGTAATATACATGTTTGTTTCTCTAGCACAAGCCTCAACTATGATTAACTAGGAAATGTGTGATCTAATGAAGGGTCCCAAATTTCAGTTTTTAGTGAATTGTGCTGATAACTACAGACTGAAAACCATGTATTTCCCTACCAGTATTTATTTTTTAAATACTGGAAAATTCTGAAAATAGGTTTTGTTTTTGACAATTTTCAATATGGTCTATCATGAGTGCTAGATCAATAGCTATGCTGATTGACAGATAGGGCAGTTGAAAAAAAGAATAAAAGATTTCATAAAGAAGATCAAACAGTACACCTGTTTGAGCTGTTGTGCAAATCAAATGTTTTCAGAGGACTAAATTGTATTCTGAATGGCTAAGACCCATTGGATATTCCACCATGATTAAACACTTGGGGCCGTATTTATACTCCGTTTGCGCCGAATTTGCGTCGTTTTTTTTTACGCAAATTCGACGCTAAACTAACGCCAACTAACGCCATATTTATACTATGGCGTTAGAGGCGTATAGCGCCAAAGTTCCCGGAATGTGCGTCATTTTTTAGCGTGAACCCCTTCCTTGCGTTAATGATATGCAAGGGAGGCGTTCCCGTCTAAAAAATGACTCCCAGGCCTTTACGTGGTATTTATACTCCCGGGCAAAAGAGACGCCCGGGAGTGGGCGTGGCTAAAAACGGCGCATTTGCGCCGCTTTTTAACGCCTGGGTCAGGCATGGCGTTAAGGGACAAGTGGGCTCAAAATGAGCCCAGAGTGCCCTCCCCTGCCCCCAGGGACCCCCCCTGCCACCCTTGCCCACCCCAGGAGGACACCCAAGGCTGGAGGGACCCACCCCAGGGACATTCAGGTAAGTTCAGGTAAGTATTATTTTATTTATTTTTTATAATTTTTTTTGGCATAGGGGGGCCTGATTTGTGCCCCCCTACATGCCACTATGCCCAATGACCATGCCCAGGGGACAGAAGTCCCCTGGGCATGGCCATTGGGCAAGGGGGCATGACTCCTATCTTTACAATGATAGGAGTCATGTTGATGGGGGATGGGCGTCGAAAATAAATGGCGCAAGTCGGGTTACGATGATTTTTTCGACGTAACCTGACTTGCCCCATTTTAAGACGCCCATGCGCCATTTTCCCCCTACGCCGGCGCTGCCTGGTGTACGTGGTTTTTCTCGCGCACACCAGGCAGCGCCGGTCTGCTTGCGCCGGCTAACGCCATTCAATAAATACGGCGCCCGCATGGCGCTTCAGAATGGCGTTAGCCGGCGCAAAACTTTTTGACGCTAAACTGCGTTAGCGCAGTTTAGCGTCAAAAAGTATAAATATGGGCCGCGGCGATTAAATGAATTTTTAAACCTAACCATTGCAGATTCATTTTTCATAGGGAGACCAACAAAAATATAAATAAATACAAATAGAATGAGCAAACAACAAATATAGATAAATACATATAAATAAATACATGTCAAACCAATAAATGCCATTAAAAAGGAGCCCTTCCTATAATACATTGCGCATTGAACCAGAGAATTTAGAATATGTTTTCCGGGAAATTAATGTTGTTGAACAGTAGGCCAAATGACGTTTCCTTCTGCATAGAATTCAGATAAAGAATGAATAAAAAGACTTAACAAAGGCTGCCTAAAGTGAGGAAGAAGCATGCTGCTTTAAGCTATAATGAAGAACATATTTTAGTATATAAATATGGACAGGTTGTCAACCTGATTCTTCAGAAGTGGTAGGATAATATCTTTTGAAGATACTGTGGCAAGAAGTTGGGTTATTGGTTGAGGGTGTGGTGAAACCCTACTTAAGCAACAACCACAATCCTTGTTAGTGTGAACCACAAAAGTCACTAAATGAACCTGTGCTTAACCCTTTGGTAGCTTCACCCACAAGCAGTTTGGCTTAACTTAGAGGTAATGTGTAAAGTATTTATGTATCTCACAAACAGTAATAAGGTGGAAACACAACACAAGAAAAATACCAACCCAATTCAGAGAAATATGATAAATTTCAATAAATAAAATGACACCAAAACAAATCTAATTGTACAACTCAAGTAATGTTTTTTTAAAGTGTTCAACAAAATCCATCGTCTAAAAGATCAAAGTGCCAAACACATGTGTCTGGTCATGCAAAGCTGGTACAAAGTCAAAAGTTATGTTTGACCGCAAGGAAGCACAAGTCAGATACACGAGGCCTGGGCAGACCTTCAGACTGAAAATAAATTTGGAAGAAAAGTTTAAGAGAACGTAGAGTTCAACAGGTCAAGGCAGCAGTCTGTGTCCAAAGAGTAGTTGTCATCATTGCAGCGTGGTGAACAAAGTCTTGGTGAAACAATTGACAATGGCAGGAAAAGTAGAAGAAGCTGGAGTTCCAGGCTGAGGAGTTAGTCATTGTTGATGAGGAGCTGGTTGGTGTTGAGACTGGTGAAGATTTTTACCTTTGGACTTAGTCAACCTTTTGGAAGTTGAAAACATCCAGCAAGACAGCTCAACAAGCTGTAGCTGAAGAAAGCTCCACAAGGCTAGAAGGTGTTGCTGAGAGGTCCCGGTGAACAGGATTTGCTACTGTGAAGAAGAACATAAGGGGAGCTACTGCAAAGTCAGACCGATTGGTATTTCGGCTTGGGCAGTTCGCCTGGCAGGTAGGTCTCAGTCTTCTCTTGGTTCTTCTGCCACTTTTTGGTGAAAGTATTTTGAAGTCCCAAGTTTGAAGGGTAAAGACTCTAACAACACTTCTAATGGTACCAAATGTGGGGGCACAATTTGGGGGGGTTTAATACCATCGTTGAAATAGTTGAGCATTCCAACATGACCCTCGGAAAAAGGCACAGTAAACACGACTATAATGCTCTAGATGGGCGTCATGATGTCAGCCACGCTCGGAATCAGCGGACTACTCACTGCCCGAGAAGGGGATAAAACAGCAACCGGGCAGTCCTCTGGGAAGCAAGGCAGGTCTCAAGCAGCAGGGCAGTCCTTTGGTAGCAGGAGGGCAGTCCTCTGGGTCCCAAGGCAGGCCTTAACACACAGGGTGGTCCTTTGGGAGTCCAGGAAAGTCCTTCTGAAGTGTTCTACAGTTTCAGACATGTGCTAAAGAGATGCTCTTAGGGTCCAATATTTATACCAGGTACTGGTCTTTAAAGTGTGGAAGTGCTACCTCCACATTTGGATCTGAAAAGGCCTCCCCTACCCAAGGCTCAAAGCAGTCTGGGGTGAAAAAGACTGGTGCTCGGGGGCGTGGCCAGCAAGATGGCCAAATAGCAGCAACTCCTGTGGGCTTTGACGGCATGACCAAAATCCTACAGTAATCCTGCATTCTCAGGCACCATAATGTCCCTGCTCTAGGGCGATGAAGCAGCACACACACTGTGACTGGAAAGAGAGAGGAATCGAACTCCCTGGCAGCCTAAAAGAGGTGAGCAGATTCTCCCTTTGAGACATGGAGCTCGTGGCCTCCTCCAAAATAGTGGCTGCAAGGGGGTGAGCTCCTTCCAAGCATGAGTTCTGGTGGTGATCCAGCATGGAGGTCTGTTGTTCCAGCACCCCTCTCCCTAACTCACTCAGACAACTGCCACGCAACTGTGGGCCCGGCAACATTAATTGCTGTTGCAAGAGGTGGCAACGTAGAGCCGTGTCTCTCCTGAGGGCTGGGTGGTTGCCCTTTCCCACTGTATGAGCCAAAAAACAGTGCTAGTTTTGGAGAGAACCATTGGGGCCTACATTGTGAGGAAGTGCTGTCAGGCTGGCCCTCTTTCCTATTGCTGAACCCATGGTCCTCCACAAGATGGCAGCCGCAAGATGTGGAGCTCATCCCCAGGGTTAAGCGGAGGAGGAGGGCCAGCGACTGGTGAGTGCCTGCAGCAGGAGCCCGAGAGGGGGGTGCGGATTTGTGGTCTTCCCCTCCCCCCTCTTGGATATGGTGGAGCGGCCATTTCCTTAGGGGTGCCAACTATAGGGGCCTGTGTGCTGGTAGACTGCATTTCTCGTGGGACCTGGACAGTGGTTGGAAAAAGCAGGCCTTGAGGAAGGGAAGCCTGGCTCTCAAGTGTGGAACATCAGTGGCATGAGCACCAGCACTCTGGAACTTTTCAGGACCAGTAGAGTAGCCATGGGGCCTGGCGTCGCTGATGCTGATGGGGAGGGGAGGACACTGGGACTGCACCAGAGAAGACATCGCCTGCTTGGGCTGGATGTTGGCCCTGTGGTGGTGCTCTCCTGACCTGTGAGGGCCTTGAGATCCCTGAGGAAGTAGTGCTAGTGTCGCTCTCGGGGAATAAACAGTGGCCCAGAGGGGGAAGAGCCTCACGGAGTCTGTGAGTCTTGCGTGCAGCTGATTCCTGGACATTTAATCCACTTCCTTTGCTAGCCTGGACTGGGTCTGCTGCTCTCCCCTCATCCTGGTGTGGGGTCCAGCATTGAAAAATGGCCAAAGACAAGGAACCTAAGCCACCCTAACAGGTTAAAATGGGCCGCTATATCAATGTGGTTGCTCCACCAACCGAGACTGACATGGAGATGCCTGCTATGCCAGATAATGCAACTCTGCTTTCAGCAATTCAGTCCTCCTGAGAGGCCCTAGACAGGCGAATGGGTGAGGGAACTCAGTGGTCTCATTTCAGTGGCAGGACATGAAAGGGTGCAGAGAGAGTGACACCAACAGAGTCCAGGATCTCCGAGCTAGTGGACACTGTCCAGGGGTTTCAGAAAGACGTGGGTAAGGTCCGCTCTGCCGGCAGAGATGTGGTGTGGATATTGGAGTATGCAGAAAATCACATACAACACAACAGCTTGTGCTTCGTGGGGTTCCCAAAAGGGACTGGGCATAGACATAGGGCCTTCCTGGCTGACTGGCGTATGGCGACCCTCCAAGAGGACAAGTTCTCATTTTGCTTCATCATAGAGCAAGAGCATTACGTGGGAGACCTCCACCAGGGGCCTTCACGAGGCCTGTCAATGCAAGGTTTTTGAATTTCCAAGGCCATGACACGATCCTACAAGAGGTGTGGCTGTGGAGGAAGATCCGCCATGAAAACTCGAAAATCTGTGTATTCCCAGACTACACATGTGAAGTCTACAACAACGCTGCACCTTTGAATCAGTTAAAATCTGCAGTTGACCCAACTGCAAGTTATGTTTCTATTCCCAGCAAAACTGAAGGGCCTCTATAAGGGGAAATCCATCTTTTTGCACTCACTGGTCGTGGCTTGGGCTTCATTAGAGGAACACCCCCAGCTGTTGGGATGTAGATGCAGAGGGCTGGACTTGTGCTCCGGCCACCAAGAGGGAGTCCGACTGAAGGAGGGGCAGATGGCCTGATGAAGGGGCAGCTCTGTGCCACATGACGCTATGGGAAATCCGCCAAATGGACTGCGGCCCTTGCAGGTGCTGAGTGCCGGCACCAACATGGATGGCAAGCAAACTGGGACACCAAAAAAGATTTAGAGGGACACACATGAGAGTTTCATATCCTGACACCTCAAGAGAGGAGTCAGAAGGTTTGAATGAGCTGCATCCTGTGGCATTATTGATTAACAGCCTGGAGCAGGAGTAAGACCTACCTCCTTATACACAATAGAGGAAGCCCTGGTATCCCGGGGAGACATTTCTGAAAAAGCTACTCAAAGTCGAAGCCGGGTACGCGGTCCGGGGGAATATTTCACATCTTCCAGCTCTTCACGGGTGAAACTGAGTGCAAACTTCCATTTTCTACTTTAAGACCACTCTCTCAGTAGAGCCAGTTGTCCATTATGACACAAATATGTTCTAGGGAGTTAAGTTTAAAGGAGGGTTTTGGGTTGCAGACCTCTCATACTCCTTGCACGAGTAATTCAGTTCATTATTGTGGTTTATTGCTCGTTGAGACGGAGGTGTCGGGGAAGGACAGGGGTCATGTTCTTACTAGTTAACAAGGTTGAAAGATGAGGGAAATCAGTACAATAGTTTTATGTCATGTTCACAGGGGGCATCCGTTCAAATATTTTACCACTCCAGGTATATTGCATAAGCAAGACTCTTGGATGATTCGGGACTCACTGTTTTGAAGTGCCTGGGTAATAAGGTCAAGCAGGGCAAAATTGTGCAGTACATACAATGATTGCAGCCCCATCTAGTCCTCCTGCAGAAGACCCACCTCCAGTGGACACACTGCTATTGCCTGTGTAGAGGGGCATATAGCACACTTGCCCATACCGTCTACACTAAAGGTGTCTCTATCCTGATAAGGAAGAATACCTAATTCTGAGTGACGAAAAATGGAGAGATCCCAATGCCAAGCACAGAGGGTACAAGGTCGGTGGGGATGGGCAGCCATTATTACCTTGCTCAGTATGTATGCATCACATAGATTACAAACACCTACCCTGGATAAAGTTGCTGAAATACTTCTGGAAGCAGACTCCTCTCTTTCTCAGTGGGTGGGGACTTTAATGATGTAATCAATGCAGAACTGGACCGGAAGGTAACCCCTGCAACCCCATCCCAGGCTACACCTCTTGCTAAGTTCGCTGCCATGATGGGTTTGTCTCATCTGTGCCAACGCTCACAGTTGGAGGAGAAATGCCACTCATACTTCTCTGGGGCCCACAAAGTCTTCTCAAGGATCGACTATTTGTTTGCCCTGGGAGGAGAGGTTGACACTGTTGAAAAGGTGGAATACATGGCGAGAGGGCTGTTGGACCATTCTCCCCTTCTGGTCATGATGAGTCATCAGAAATGGTGGGGGCGAGGGATGGAAACTGACTGCATGGGATCTGCGAGTCCAGAAAGTGGAGATGGAACTCCAAAGTGCCACAGAACTCTAATTCAAGGAAAATTAGAGGTCTGTTACATTTAAGATAGGTATGCGGGAAGCATATAAGGCATTCCTGTAAGACAGGGCCCAAAACGCAAATAAACGCAGAAAAAGAGGAGGGAGGTGGTGGAACTTGAGAGTCTTGAGACAAGACTCCTGTGTTTAGACTATATGCCTGGGGCAGACACGGATACCCAAAACCTCAGACAGGTCACAATCTTAAGAACAGAGTATAGAGACCTGGTGCACGAAGGGACAAAGCAGCAAATGCTGGCCACATTGCCCCACTTTTATGACACTGGGGATGAAGCTGGTAAAATCTTAGCATGGCTGAGCAGTAGAGAAATGGAGGTCAGGTGGGTGTGTTGCATTATAGAACATTCCGGGACATCCCACAATATGAATGGACACACTACAGAGGTATTTGCCCACTACTATGAGGCGTTTTACAGGGCTAGATCACTGCAAGACACAACCAGCATCACATCTTATTTAGATGCAGGAGTTCCCCTGTTTTAGATGTAGAGGTCCGTGAGGCACTGGAAGGGGATATTATGCTACAAGAGTTCCAAGCAGCCATTGCAAAGTTGAGAGTAGGTAAGTCCCCGGGGCCCAATGGTGTCCTGGTGGAATAATATAAGTGGTATGCCAGACACTTGGGACCACACATCCTGAACCTATTTAAAGAAGCTAGAAATATGGGGGCACTGAAGCCGGATCTTCAGCGCACCACCATTGCCGTTACACCCATGGAGGTAAACCTAGGGTGCGTCGTATGGCCCAATATCCCTACTCAACACAGAAGTTAAAATACTTGCAACCATCCTTGCCACTAGGATCCTAAACGTCATTACTCCCTTGGTACACAGAGACCAGTCTGGCTTTATGCCAGGCAGGTCCAAACATGATAAAACTTAAGGCGGATACACAATTGGCTTGCAGGCGTAAAGGACAGGTCAGCACCAAAAGTCTTTCTCAGGCTTGATGCAGAAAAGGCTTTCAACACACTACGAGGCAAGGAGGATCCTAGGAGAAGGTGACCACAGACACATCCATTCTGCTGGACCTTGTGTCTGTTAGGTTGGGGTGCTCTTCAGGTACAGGTGCCTTCCAAACCAGTCATTGAATATACTAATGGTTACTGCAATGTGTCTATATTAATTGCCTTATAATATTTTCAATTTGATGGATGTTTGCAAACATTTTTTTATACTATATTGTTTATGGTTTTGCAGGAACTCCAATACTTTTATAGTATAGTATTTAACATGGTGTAGTGGGTAGATAAAAAGATGGTCTTATTTGTCACACTGTGCTTCCTTTTTTTACTGTGAGAAGTATCTTTTAATGAAACTGTTTCTTTCACCAGGTTTACATCCACAAATTGCACGCAAAAATTCTTAACCTTTTAGATCTTCTAAATTCCTGCATGAAAATCTGACCTTCCAATCACTTCTGTGTTTAAATCGACTTCTGATTCTGTCTCCCTCATCTGTGTACAGGTTACTCCAAATGTCTCATAACTATCTGTCGTAAAGCTCTTTTGAAACCATAACAATATTAATTACATCTAGTAATTGTGCCTTATGTAGCCCCTCTAATAATCACAACAAATGAAACAAGCCCCCACACAGCATGCAAACTATCCCCAATAACGAATTGACTGACAACTAACTAGGCTCTGAGTAGCGTGCTACTCACCGTAAAGTGCTTTGACGCCTCATCAGGGGTGGTAAGGACTATACAAATACTATATATATATATATATATATATATATATATATATATATATATATATATATATGTATATATGTATAACATTCTTAATCTGGAACAAAGAGCACCCCAGGATACCTATGAAGACATTGCTAAGCATTTGAGGGATATCTTTCTCAGATATTGAGGCATATTACTGGGTGGCACACTTGATAAATTTTAACAACTGGATTTTCACCCCTCTGGACTATTTCACCTTTATACTAGAAAGGAAGCAGCAGCAGGTCCCAATGCACCTACATTATCTGTGTTGTGGGAAAGGGACCCACAGGTAGCTGCTAACAACCCAGGTGGAGACTTGGGAAAAGGCCACTAAGTGTGTTGGCACTTAATAAAATTCCTAAAGTAATGCACCTGTGGGTGGGAGGGTGGTTCAGTGAACTGGAGAACCTTCTGGGGTTTGGGGAATGGGACAATATTAGAATCTTCAAAGTAGGGGACCTACTGGAGAGCGGAGATCTTATGTTCTTCTCCTCCCTCCAGAGGCAATATCAATTAAACTCTACTCAGTCCCTGAAATATGCTCAGCTACAGCACACGTGGCAGGCAGAGGCAGGCAGAGAGACTGGGAGAGATGGAGATCCCAGAGTATGTCCCCCTAGAGGGACTGTTGCTTATGAGGAACTGGGTAAATGGCGATGTCACTCATGTACAAGACATTAAACAATATTATGCCAGACATGCTGGGCAGGTTATGGGAGGGATAGGAAAGAGAAGTGGGAGAGATGAAGGATATAGATTGGGAGGTGGCATAGATGCACCAAAGAGAAGTGACTATTAAATATAGAATGAGGCTGATACAGTTTAAGAATCCTACATAGGGTCTACTATGACGGGCAAAGGCTGTTTGGGATGGGAAGGGCGGCCGTCCAGTCTGTGTGCAGTGTAACAGGGAAAGTGGGACCTTTCTGCACATGATGTGGAGTTGTCTGCTTATTCAAACCTACTGGGCCAAGATAACAACAGAACTCAGTATGATCCTCGAAGTCACAGTCCCCTTGATCCACAATATGTTATCCTGGATATCCCTAATGATGTTGAAGCCACACAGACCAAGCTCATATTCAGTGGCCTGGGTTTGGTAGCGGCCAAGAGGTATGCTGCAAGGCTATGGGGGACACAAGAGTCCCCTACCCTACAAGAATGGAGGTGAGGAATAGATATGCACATGGCAGCAGAGAAAGTCACCTACGAAAGCAAGGGCTGTCCCCATAAAATGCATAAGGAGTATGGAAGCTGGCTAAATTATCATGCACTGGGGATGTCAGAGAGGGAGGCTGGACTCCCATTGACAATGGAAAGTACCGAATGCCACATGATACAGTAGAGTCGATAAACATACTTTTGAATTTATTGTATAATGGTAAGGTGCTGCATTCTCTGTATAGTATTGTATTGACACTATGGTTAACTCCCTCTAAGTTTGTAATGTTATGGGTGCATGCTGGTACCACCGTGATATGCTTCGCCCAAACAATAACTACATATTTGAAAAAGGAAAAGAAAAAGAATAGTATCAGGTTCATTTGTGTGTCTGCGCTGGAGGCAGGCCTTTGAAGTGCAGGTGGGGCAAGGAACAGCTCCACCCCAGCTACCATGGCAGGATGGCCCAACCTGCCAACACTTATCCCCTTTTGTCTCACTGGGAGGAATACACTAAGCCTAACAGCTGAACTACTCACAGTCATGTGACCCAGGACACTGGCAGCAGATACCACATTTTTAGGACAAGAAAATGCCAACTTTCTAACAGTGGCTCTTTCTGAATTGTGGCTTATAATCTGACTTTACCATTAAAGAGGATTTTAGTTTGCAATTCATTTTAGTCCAATCAAAAGTTACCACATATTAAATGGAATACGGCAACCCAATGTTATCCAATGGGAGAGATAGGCCTAACAGTATTGAAAAATGATTTTAGAAGTTTTTTACTACATGGACATGTAAAACTTCCAAACACATGCACTCTGTCCTATGGCCGTTTTAGAGCCTACCTAAGGGATGACATATGTATTAAAAAGGAAGGTTTAGGTCTGGCAAAAGGTTTATTTTACCAGGCCGGATTGATAGTTTAAAACTGCACTACAGGCTGCAATGGCAGGCCTAAGATGAGTTTTAAAGTGATACTTTAGTGGGTGGCATTGAGTGCTGCATGCATACTAATTTAGGGCCAGATTTATCAAAATGTCACAACCTGCAGTGCTACAAGACACCTTGCTGTGCTGTGCAGTGCTGCATGACAGGGGAAGGGCAAACATGCTCTATATTTAACATTATAGGCTGCATTCTGGTTTTCTCCTTGTGCTGGCGCACTTGTGGCTGCCTAATGCCAGCGCAGATGCCCTTGCACCATGGTGCAAGGGGGACTGCATTGCAGGAAGGATTTTCTTGTGCAGGAAGGAACCCCTTCTTACACAATTACTATCCTCTGAGGCTTTTTTCTCTTTCTACGGGTGCTGCAGAATGCAGCACATGCAAAAAGAGAAAAAACAAAGAGAAATAAAGATAGTTCTCCTTGTAACGCCTCCCCTGGGAAGGCGTGGCATTTCAATGCATTTCCAATTCTACCACTCATGGTAAATCTGGGAATGCACCAAAATTCATGGGTGGGAGCACTGGAACACCCACTCTCCACCAATGGAACGCTATTCTGGGGCAGAGTAATGCAAGCCAGGGACTTGCGCTGCCTTGCGTTACTCCAGGTTTACCAAGCACACAAGGTGATCTTGCATGGCTTGGTAAATCTCATTCTAGGTTTTGCATCATCCTGCATCTTCTTGCATGCCACTAGGGTGACGCAAAATCTTTGATAAATATTCCTCTTAATTTACAGGGCCTGGGAACATGTAGTACCATTTAGTAGAGACTCACAAATAAATCAAATGTACCAATCGGGTGTAAGCTCCACACAGTCCTAATGCCAACAAAAATTAATTTAAAAAACTTGATGGGTGAAGGGAAAAAGTGACCCTGCAGAGAGGGCCTGGTCCAACAGTTACCTTGATTGAGATATGACATCAGTAGATTCATTAGGCGACTGCTGGTAACTGTTTCCTCAATGTGAAAATGTCATGGTCTAGCAGAGAACTAGATTTTGTTCTCAAAATCAGCTTGGTAGGAATCTCAATGACGACTGGATGAAATTCTGATAGTAATGTAACAGAAGGCAGATCAAGCTTCAAATCTGCTTCAAACAACATCATTTTCAATCTCAGTTTTCATGCCACTGATTTTTATCCAGGTGTTCAGTTGATTGCAGAGCACCTTGGAAGGAGTTGGAAGAGATTGGGTTACTGGTTGGGGGAGCAGGTGAAACATTTCTCAAGTAGCAACCATAATTCTTCTCAGGGTGAAGTCACAAGCAAACCCTAAATTAACCTGCGCTCAACTTTGGATAGCTTGGCACAGAGCAGTCAGGCTTGACTCAGAGGCAAGTGTAAAGTACTTGTCCAATATTTCAAAGAGTAACATAGTGAAAACATTCCACAAAAGGATCCCACACCAGTTTAAAAAATAGAGTAATTGTTAATAAATAAAAGAAGACCAAAATGACAAAAATCCAACCACTAGACTGGAGATATGCAGGTTTCTAGATTTCAGTAAAAATTGCAGTAAAAAGCACAGAGCACCAACTGAAGCTATCTGGTTGCACCAGACCAGGAAAATTCACAAGTTCAGGACAGCCACGATGGAGCGTGGGCCAGCTACAAGGAACTAGATAGGCCCGCTGACCGAAGTACCTTAAAATCTGGTTGAGCGGGTTCACTTGGAAGATGCATTGCGCAGCTGAAGTGATGTGTCATTTATGAGACGTGGAAAGGCTGAGGTGGGAGGTCATGCGCCAGGGCGATGTGTCGATTCTGAGGAGCTGAGATGCTGAAAGCCTGAGCTTGGCATTGTCGTTTGAGGCTGCCGACGATGAGTGCTTCGAAGGCCTGTGTTGAAGATGGGACACGCATTATCAGTTCTGATGAGGTGATGGGTTGCCATGTGATGAAGGTCTCTGCAGTGGTACTGATCCATGCAGTGGTGGTGAAGCATCAGATCTGCTTGGTGTTGCGCGGTGCAGCAGAGGAAATATGTCAGTTCCACTGGATCCACAGAGGCTGGCAGAGCACCTAAGGCCCAATTTACTATGGTTCAGGACTGGGATGGCACCACTTGGCAGGGTAGACTCTCGGATGTTGCAGTCCAGGTGTGGGGGTTCAAGATTGTCAGAGCCTTCTGTCCCTCATGCTCAAGTCAGGAGGCCAGCCAACAAGCCCTTGGAGCACTTTGGGGTTATAGGTTCAACAGATGTAGATCCATTCCTTCCCACCCAGGCAAGAGGGCAGCAGGACAGCACAGCAGGGCAATAGTCATTCTTCCTAGCAGAGTACCGACAGGTCAAGATGCGTACCAAAGAGTTGGTGTCTGAGGTCCAGAATTTATACCCAGTTACACCTTTGTGGGTTATGAGCTTCTAGAGGTTTTCCTTTAAAGTTAACTTCCCTGCCATGGCTCAAGACTAACCGTAAGGGGTATCCAGCGCATTGTGTGGAGGCAGGACACAGCCTATATGAACGTAAGTAGTGCTGTGGCCAGCTCACCCCCGCATCCTGCCAGTAATGGCCCATCCAGGCAAACCTAAGCTCTCTATTGTGTGTGGCTGTCTAGGAGAAATACAAAAAACCCAACTGTTGATTACACCTAGTCATGTGGCCCCTCTACCGGCTACATCCACAAACGGTTAAGGCAGGAAAATGCCAACTTTCTAAAGTGCCATTTTCAAAATAGTAAACTAAAATTTGACTTCATCATAAGTTAGGATTTTTTATCACAATTCTAAAGACACTAAACACAAACTGATAACCTGCTCCTGTTAGACCTGACAGCCTTGCAGGGGTGAACCCTAACTTTTTGCCTGCCTCCCTCCACTTTTTTAACATTGTTTTTGCTGGTTTTTAGACTCTGCGCACTTTACCACTGCTAACCAGTGCTAAAGTGCATATGCTCTCTCCCCTTAAACATGGTAATATTGGATCATACCCAATTGGACTATTTAATTTACTTATAAGTCCCTAGTAGTGTGCACTATATGTGCCCAGGGCCTGTAGATTAAATGCTACTAGTGGGCCTGCAGCACTGGTTGTGCCACCCACTTAAGTAGCCCCTTAACCTTGTCTTGGGCTTGCCATTGCAAGGCCTGTGTGTGCAGTTTCACTGCAAAATCGACTTGACATTTAAAAGTACTTGCCTAAAACTCCCCTTTTTCTACATATAAGACACCCCTAAGGTATGCCCTAGACAACCCATAGGGCAGGGTGCTGTGTAGGCAAAAGGCAGGACATGTACCTATGTGGTTTACATGTCCTGGTAGTGTAAAACTCCTAAATTAGTTTTTACACTGCTGTGAGACCTGCTCCCTTCATAGGCTAACATTGGGGCTGCCCTCATACATTGTTTGAGTGGTAGCTGCTGATCTGAAAGGAGTAGGAAGGTCATATTTAGTATGGCCAGAATGGTGATATAAAATCCTGCTGACTGGTGAAGTTGGATTTAATATTACTATTTTAGAAATGCCACTTTTAGAAAGTGAGCATTTCTCTGCACTTAAAATCTTTCTGTGCCTTACAATCCACGTCTGGCTGGGTTTAGTTTACAGCTCCTTGCACATTCACTCAGACACACCCCAAACACAGGATACTCAGCCTCACTTGCATACATGTGCATTTTGAATAGGTCTTCCTGGGCTGGGAGGGTGGAGGACCTGCTCTCACACAGAGGACTACCACACCCCCTACTGGGACCCTGGAGATAGGATTGAACTGAAAGGGGACCTGGTGCACTTCTAAGCCACTCTTTGAAGTCTCCCCCACTTCAACGGCACATTTGGGTATATAAACAGGGCCTCTGCCCCTTCCAACTCAGACACTTCCTGGAGAAGAAAATTGGAACCATAACCTGCATCCGGCCAAGAAGAACTGCCTTGCTGCCCAAAGAACTCACCTGACTGCTTTCTGTGAAGGACTGCTGCCTTGCTGTTGGCCTGCTGCCTTGCTGCTCTCTGGCTGTGGTGAAAAAGTGCTCTCCAAGGGCTTGGATAGAGCTTGCCTCCTGTTCCCTGAAGTCTCAGGACCAAAAAGACTTCTCTCTTGCAACTGGACTACTTCTGCTGTGAAAATTCGATGCACAGCTTGCTAAAACCGATGCACAGCCTGCCCCGCGATGAGAAATTCACTGCATGCCTAACTGGAACGACGCAGCAAGATTTCGCAAGAAGCATCTGCGTTGCGACCGGAACTTCTACACACACGGCCCACCGGATCGACGCACAGCTGACCTGGGATCGACGCAGCCCGACTTCCAGAGGGTAAATCGACGAGGGTGCCTGCCGTGCGGAAGAAAATTCCACGCAACACCCACCGGATCAATGCAGCGCTTGTGACTTCACTCCGCAAGCCCAGGATTCCACGCACAGACCCCAGGGCACCTGAAAACCCCGCAACCCGAAGAGGAAATCAATACACAGCCGTCCCTGCGTGGAAACTAAACAATGCATTGCCGTGTGCGGCCCAAGAAATCAACGCACACCCCTTTGTTTCCACGCTTCTCCTCCTCTGCCGCCCTTTGTGGAGATTTTTCACGCGAACCAGGTACTTTGTGCTTGAAAGAGACTTTGTTTGCTTTAAAACGCATTTACTAAAATACGTCAATTTCATTGGATTAACTTTTAAAAATACATAAATGTGTGCTAAAAACCCAGTTCCTCTTATCTCTGCACCTTTGGACTCCAGCATTGCTACCATATTTCCCAGATCTATGAACATTATGCTGTTCCAGCCCAGCTTGAATTCTCAGATATGAAGTCCTGTTTTGTAATGGAATAAGCAAGACTAAGAGTACCAGAACGCACAGAAAAATCTGGACTGAGAAACATGGCTTGGCTATTCTAACCCATTCTTCCACCACAATTTCACCCCCAATTTATGGGGTCCTTTACTTTTAGCCATTTTGTTTCCTCATCCAACACTGGTTAAAAGAAAGGCCTACAAGTGCCACAATGCAACTTGTGGTAGGGTTGAATTAGAGGTGCATAAACCACAAAAAGCACGAGCCAGGCTCAAGCTTGAATCCTGGCTCTGGCTCGGCTTGAGGTCCATTTGAAACCTTGAACCCATAACAAGCTGAGCGTTCTTATGGCTTCTGCCTGTTGTTCTGTGCTCAGCCCGGGATGTGGCACTGGCACATTTTGTGATTCTTGGAAAATCACTTAACCTCCCTCTGCTAAAAAAAATGTGACCTTGTGTAATGTAACTGGTGCTAATGTAAACTGCTCCAATGCCTCAGGGTTGGGTTTGCACTAATAAAAACTGCAGAAAAATGCACAGAGGTAAAACAGAGTCTTAACATAAGAAAACAGAGACAAATACATACCAACTAAGTGGCTGATGTTTACAATGTGAAACCAGAAAGCCTAGATAAATCACGGCTTCGCTACTTAAATCGTGTGATCTTAAATATATATTTTATTTCACCAAAACTCAATTTTCTTCACAATGTCATATTAAAGTACTTAAAAAAGTGAGTCCAGAATACCAGCACTTCTAACGTTGCTCAGTAATGATCTTAGACGCATACTGGGTTCACAAAATAACGGTCTTGCCTCTTAGTTCACTAATGGCACTGTTACCAGTGTGGGGGTGCGTGCACGAATGGTTCTACGAACATGCTTTTACTGAGTACTTCTCAATGCGGTGATGTAATGTGAAGCATTTATGTCAAAGCTTCCATATGTTAATGAAATAAACTTCTTTGACATTTGATCAGACTTTATCATATTTCACACAATGCTTGTTGTGTGATTTAAGTGGCAAATATGTTCAGGGTCAGGCTCATCTACAAGTTCTAAGAGCCAAGCCAGACCCTTGGCTCATCTATCCCTATTAATTTGTTGGCTCGATCAGCTCTAAGGTGAATAGGAAGTCAGAGGTGTCATATGAGATATCACCACAAGGTACATGTCTACATTCAAATATAAAAGCCTTTTGCTGCTTCTGTCCATGTAATATATCTAAAGATTTGAATACGTTTCATTATTCAAAAGCTGAAGGGCCGAATTAAAGAAAAGTGGTGCTGCATCCAATGCAGCACCATTTTTCTTGCGCCACCCCCCCAGTGCCACCATGTGTGCACCGTATATATGATACGGCGCACCATGGCGTTATTAGGAACAATAGGGTCAACATTTTTGACACTATTGCAATGCTTTGCTCCACTTGCATCAAAAATTATGTCGCTAGTGGAGCAAAGTGCAAGGAGGCCCATTGATTACAATGGGTGCATCCTTTTAATGCTTGCTTTGAGCAGGCATTAAAAATTACGCCAAAAATGGTGCAATGAAATCTTGTAGATTTAATTGCGCCATTTTAGCGGGGCTCCTTGTGTCGGAATGCCAACTTTGATTAAATTATGCATGGTGCATGCATAATGTGGAGCAATGCATGCATTGTGGCACTTTGTGAAAATGGTGTGAGAAGAATGCCACATTAGCGCCGCCTTAACGTAGAAAAAATGATGCTAAGGAGGCGCTAAAGTGGCGCAAGGGGCTCCTAAATTTGCCCCAAAATGTTCTCTTTCTGTATTTCCCTCTCATGCGGTCTCTCTCATGCTTTTATCAATCCTGAAAATGTTCCTTGTTTCCATCTTGTTTTTGCATTATTGTAATGGTTCCCCTCACTCTTTAATATATTTTCTTTGTGTTCATTTTGTTCCATTTCCTTAAATTAATCTTTTCATTTAGCATTGGAGATCTCCGTTCATGTTTCTCCTTTGTTTTACATTTAAATAATATCTTGAGGCTGGCAGTGCAAACAGTCAGCGTTCTTGGAAGGTTAAACAAAAGGAACAGTTAAGCACTTTACTGGAGCCCTTTCTGAGTGTCCCCGTAAGCAGAGCAACTGGTGTACTTCTAGCAACAGCTTTGCTCAGAGAGTTGCTGTTTCTGCCTGCTAAAGCCAAGGTTCGCCTCTCCGGAAGTGGGCTGGGCTGCTGTGGGTCCATTAGAGCTGTCCAATAGGAAGGTCTCCGAAGACTGCCAAAGAGCAGGCTATACACAATCCTGAGGAGATCCCAAATACTACAGAACACCTGCACTCTCCCGTTACATTTATGGTGCCAGCAGAGATACGGAAGGAAAGTGGATGTGCCGACGCAGGAGGAGAGGCCAGAGCAGAAGCCAGAGACAGGAGAGGAGGAGCACCTGCTTATAGATCTGTGCCCGTTGCACGCCGGACTCCGTTTTGCTACCGTTCCCGGTCCTGCGCCATAGTAGCCTGGGTGCGGTTCACTGCCAGCTTTAGGGCGGAAGAGGAGGCAGCAGCACAGGAGCTTGCGGCATGGGCTTCAAGGCGACAAGGACTGTAGGAGCCCGAGCTATAGCAGCAAGGTGAGCAGAAGTGCTGCGAACTTGCAGAATGTGCTGAGCCCCCGTGCACTAAGCATGACAGCCTCAATTTTTAGGGGTGAAAGCCGCCGGCCTAGTGGCTGGTTCAGTTTGCGCCCAGGTCAGAGGTCTCCAGCAGGCTCCCGCACATTCTCAAACCAGGACTGAGTCTCGCTGCTACCTTGCACATCGTTCTGCAACCTCTGTGTGCTGTACCCAACATCGCACAATCGTAGTACCACATTATAAGCACCCTCATCCTGTGGCCGAGCCTGTTTCAGCCTCTGCCTAGGTACACAATTGTTGGCTCCGAACTGCTTTACTGTCTACACTCTGTGAACGGTTATGCTCATGCCCGTGCTGTGCTCGCGCCTTCACCACCAATCCAACGTAACCAAAATTGCTGACCATTGCAGGCCTTGGAAGGATGGAAAGCCAAACAACCACACAATCAGAAAACCAGCGGTCAGGGTGAGAAGGCGGCATCATTTTCAACATATAAGTCTGCTATTGCTACTGACTCAACATACAAATAATGCCTGTTTATACCGATGCAGGCTGTAATCAATCATATTGCACAATAGAAAAGGTGCACTAGACTTTGTTGTTTCAAGTGCTTCAGACAGAGCCATTATAAGCTCCACCACTCATTTTTTCTAGAGTGGAAATTGCCACATAGTCTCTGCTACAGACTTTCTTCAAGCAATCTTAATATGAGTTATTCAAACTTGCCACCAAAAGGCTACCAGGCAACAAGCACAAACTAAAACCAATAAGGGCAGGAGGGGGACACAGGAGCCTACAGGTTGAATAGGCTCAACATGAGCCTCATCCACCTAACATTCAAGTAAAGGGCAGCAACCGTTTTCTTTCCATTAAGCACTATGTTCTCCCAGTAACAAACTAACACCACCTGCTTCAACTCACCCTGCTGACTGTTCTACTGCACTCAAAGTGAACTCTGCATCGCTGTCTACTTAGTTTCAGTTATGGGCCCAGAGAGCCAGGTAGCAAATCACCGCCAACTCGATCATTGAACTCTTGTCAGTGTCAGCTACATTTGTTTCCAATGCCACCCATTTAGTAAAAACCAACAACCCTTCTCCACCTCTGTTGACTTTATCAACCTGCATAATAGCAGTACCTCGCAAGTTCACCAAGATTTGGGGCTGACTAACCCAACCTATGTTCCAGGCTTAGGCTCTTGCCCCCCCTATGGGCCATAAAAGCCATGTGCTATATGATCAAGAACCACTAATTGATGATTTGGATTTGCACCCAAAATCTCCATCAAGCTTTATTTTGAATGCCTCTTACACAAAATTATTAGAGGTGCTTTACCAAAATGCGCAGCACACGATCTTATCAGGAATGGAAACAGGTGTAACAGGTGAGCAATTGTTTCTTCAGGCTACTCTGCTGGCAATTAACTCCACTCTTCTGGACACCACGAATACTCTTACCTGGCAGTCCCACAACTTATAACCTTAGGTTGATTTATCACAAACTCTTGCAAGTGCAATATGGACTCTAAAATAACAAACCTGGAAATCAAGCTTGGTACACACCATTAAGCTCATGATTCCTTGATTTGCTGTTGTACTCCCTTTGTGGAGAAGTTTTATACCCTCCCAGACTTACTTTCTGTTCTGTTAGACAATCTCAAACGTAACCATTCTACCAAAGTAGGGCTCAACACAACAGACAAAGCCAGCGGCTTAAGCTTGGTAAGGAACGGCAAAAACTCAAAAGGCGCAGCAATTCAACCCTTCCTTGTTGGGGGCTGCAACTCTGCAATTCTGCAGGACACTACAAGTAGCAGTATGAATGAATCAGTAAAAGACCCTGTCTCTACTGCAAACTCCTCAGATGTAATCAAATCATCCACCATTCCTTTACATAGGAAGCAGAAGTAAAGGCTTAAGAAAAGCATGAAGAAGCCCATGATTCTAGCAGGCCTGGTCCCAACCTAGATCTGCCACCAGCATTTCCCTTCAGCCACATCTGCCCCCAAAAGTGTTCCCAATTTTCATCAGGTTCAAACTCCTACAATAACTCAGCTTGGGAGCGCTACTCTCCAGGCACAGGCAGATTCACAACTCGCGAATCGCCCTGGTGGTCCAGCATCCTGGTTCCACAACAATGACCTGAGCGATCAAAGTTTTACCCCAAGCAAGGCCAAGACTGAACATTTTTTATCAACCCAGCCGAGAACAATGACCTCTCTGGCAAAAGATTCCCCACAATTATCAGAAACTCATTTAGACAACATCTTGGGTCAGCACACAGTGGCCTCACCATCTAGGACACTTGCTATAGTAGACATCTATATCAGCTTACTCTGACCAGTGTGATTCGGACAGTCAACAATTCTGGTGACACAAACTCACTTAAATCCCTCTCAAGAAACATTAGATACACACATCAATGGAATTCCCAAGAACCATCACAATCCAATTGCCTCTTGTAGCAACGACTTGAATAATCCTGAGATCCTAAAAACTGATTCATTTACAAAAGAGGCAGTTGATTTGATGTGGGACTACCAACAAGCATCACTGAAGGAATCTTTTTTACTCCAGCGTACATGGGTCAGAATGACACCTTGAACAGAGGAAACATTCCTTGTCTAGTGCAAAATGTTCAGTCTCTGACACAGCTTCGATCTAATGACATTCTTACAGTCCAGTTTCATAGACTTCCGATATCTAGGAATACAGAATCTGCAACCGTAATCTGGGGAACCTCGGGGACTGCAACCAAAGTCTTTAATGAAACAAACTCTTTTGCACTATGGGGCATCAATATATGACTGACAGAATCAGAAGAATACCCCTGCTTTCTGAAAAAATTGTTTTTCACCAAAATGCAAATGTGCTTCAACTATCTTAAGGGGGACAAAAATCCCCTCAAACTCCATCCAAGAGAGCAACCTTAGGATTCAGGTCTGCCCAAATAAAAGCCAGCCTGTAATTTGTGTAGTCAGCAACTCAAGCACAAATTCAGATGCAGGCTGGGGCTAGATTCCAGCATTGACAACAGCTTAATCCAGGGCTTCTGAAATAATGCAATTGTGCAGTGATTTTTGCATAATTATAGATTTGCTGCGTGTGCCACATAATCCATCATCTCCCACATTATCTGCAGATTTTAAACATATAATTGTTTCTAGCTCAAATGGTTCAAATGTCACTAAAAATGCAGCAACTGTGGCATCGAAGGCCCTTTGCAAAGGTTGACTGATCACCTTTCTGTTGCTTATTGCTATATTTGGGTGTTAAACTGGTACTAACCAAAGGCCAGGCAGTGTTAAGTTTAAAAATGACAAAATAATTAATTAATACTCTAACGAAATGTGCTGCATTACACCACATCATTTGCCTTTTCTTGCCTCATAATTTACAAAACCCTGCAGCATAATTTGGTTCTCCCCTGCCGCACAATTCCAGTGGCCCTAAGTAAATGTAGTAACTGTTCCTAGCACTTCCTACAAAATGTTGCACACAGGGTGCCACTCTTTTGTAAGCCCAACTGTAGGAAGTTGGCTCTGTATGCACTATTTCAAAGTAAGGAATAGTATGCACAGAGTCCAAGGGTTCCCCTTAGAGGTAAGATAGTGGCAAAAAGAGATAATACTAATGCTCTATTTTGTGGTAGTGTGGTCGAGCAGTAGGCTTATCAAAGGAGTAGTGTTAAGCATTTGCTGTACATACACACAGGCAATAAATGAGGAACACACACTCAGAGACAATTCCAGGCCAATAGGTTTTTGTATAGAAAAATATATTTTCTTAGTTTGTTTTAAATTAAGAACCACAGGTTCAAATTTTACATGTAATATCTCAAATAAAAGGTATTGCAGGTAAGTACTTTAGGAACTTTGAATAATCACAATAGCATATATACTTTTCAAATAAAACACATATAGCTATTTTAAAACTAGACTGCAATTTTCACAGTTCCTAGGGGAGGTAAGTAATTGTTAGTTCTTGCAGGTAAGTAAACCACCTACGGGGTTCAAGTTTGGGTCCAAGGTAGCCCACCGTTGGGGGTTCAGAGCAACCCCAAAGTTACCACGCCAGCAGCTCAGGGCCGGTCAGGTGCAGAGTTCAAAGTGGTGCCCAAAACGCATAGGCTTCAATGGCGAAGGGGGTGCCCCGGTTCCAGTCTGCCAGCAGGTAGGTACCCGCGTCTTCGGAGGGCAGACCAGGGGGGGTTTGTAGGGCACCGGGGGGGACACAAGTTAGCACAGAAAGTACAACCTCAGCAGCACGGGGGCGGCCGGGTGCAGTGTGCAAACATGCGTGGGGTTTGTAATAGGTTTCAATGGGAGACCAAGGGGTCTCTTCAGCGATGCAGGCAGGCAAGGGGGGGGCTCCTCGGGGTAGCCACCACCTGGGCAAGGGAGAGGGCCTCCTGGGGGTCACTCCTGCACTGGAGTTCCGATCCTTCAGGTCCTGGGGGCTGCGGGTGCAGGGTCTTTTCCAGGCGTCGGGATCTGAGAGTCAGGCAGTCGCGGTCAGGGGAGCCTCGGGATTCCCTCTGCAGGCGTCGCTGTGGGGGCTCAGGGGGACAACTTTGGTTACTCACAGTCTCGGAGTCGCCGGGGAGTCCTCCCTGAAGTGTTGTTTCTCCACAAGTCGAGCCGGGGGCGTCGGGTGCAGAGTTGCAAGTCTCACGCTTCTGGCGGGAAACGCAGTTGTTTTAAAGTTGCTCCTTTGGAAACAAAGTTGCAGTCTTGGGTGAACAGGGCCGCTGTTCTCTGGAGTTTCTTGGTCCTTCTAGAGCAGGGCAGTCCTCTGAGGATTCAGAGGTCGCTGGTCCTGGGGAAAGCGTCGCTGGAGCAGTTTTCTTCCGAAGGGGGAGACAGGCCGGTAGAGCTGGGGCCAAAGCAGTTGGTGTCTCCGTCTTCTCTGCAGGGTTTTTCAGCTCAGCAGTCCTCTTCTTCTTAGGTTGCAGGAATCTGAGTTCCTAGGTTCTGGGGAGCCCCTAAATACTAAATTTAGGGGTGTGTTTAGGTCTGGGGGATTAGTAGCCAATGGCTACTAGCCCTGAGGGTGGCTATACCCTCTTTGTGCCTCCTCCCTGAGGGGAGGGGGGCACAGCCCTAATCCTATTGGGGGAATCCTCCATCTGCAAGATGGAGGATTTCTAAAAGTCAGAGTCACTTCAGCTCAGGACACCTTAGGGGCTGTCCTGACTGGCCAGTGACTCCTCCTTGTTTTTCTCATTATCTCTCCTGGACTTGCCGCCAAAAGTGGGGGCTGTGTCCAGGGGGCGGGCATCTCCACTAGCTGGAGTGCCCTGGGGCATTGTAACACAAAGCCTGAGCCTTTGAAGCTCACTGCTAGGTGTTACAGTTCCTGCAGGGGGGAGGTGTGAAGCACCTCCACCCAGAGCAGGCTTTTGTTTCTGTCCTCAGAGAGCACAAAGGCCCTCACCACATGGGGTCAGAAACTCATCTCTCAGCAGCAGGCTGGCAGAGACCAGTCAGTCCTGCACTGAACAATTGGGTAAAATACAGGGGGTATCTCTAAGATGCCCTCTGTGTGCATTTTTTAATAAATCCAACACTGGCATCAGTGTGGGTTTATTATTCTGAGAAGTTTGATACCAAACTTCCCAGTATTCAGTGTAGCCATTATGGAGCTGTGGAGTTCGTTTTTGACAGACTCCCAGACCATATACTCTTATGGCTACCCTGCACTTACAATGTCTAAGGTTTTGCTTAGACACTGTAGGGGCATAGTGCTCATGCACATATGCCCTCACCTGTGGTATAGTGCACCCTGCCTTAGGGCTGTAAGGCCTACTAGAGGGGTGACTTACCTATGCCACAGGCAGTGTGAGGTTGGCATGGCACCCTGAGGGGAGTGCCATGTCGACTTAGTCATTTTCTCCCCACCAGCACACACAAGCTGGCAAGCAGTATGTCTGTGCTGAGTGAGGGGTCCCTAGGGTGGCATAAGACATGCTGCAGCCCTTAGAGACCTTCCCTGGCATCAGGGCCCTTGGTACCAGGGGTATCAGTTACAAGGGACTTACCTGGATGCCAGGGTTGTGCCAATTGTGGAGACAATGGTACATTTTAGGTGAAAAGAACACTGGTGCTGGGGCCTGGTTAGCAGGGTCCCAGCACACTTCTCAGTCAAGCCAGCATCAGTATCAGGCAAAAAGTGGGGGGTAACTGCAACAGGGAGCCATTTCCTTACACCAACTTACCATGATCTCCTGGAATGTGGCACTCATAAAGCAGATGTTAATTCAAGATGAGGCATTATAATTTATCAAGCATGCTCACCTCCTCTGCCTCCAGGAAATATGGGCACTGTTTCCAGTCCCAGTCCCAGACTTTTACGGTGTACACAAACTGGCTTTTAAAACAAAACATTTTGGACGTCCATCAGACGGCCTTGCAATTTACTCACTCTGAACAGTGATCTTGACATCACTACAGCAGACACGGATTGCCCATCAATATTGGCAGTCACCATTAAAGGATATACTCTTATTACGAGGGAGGGCAAAATCAATGCTGCTAATCAACGGGTACTTAAACATTAATAGAAGCAGCAGAAATGTCATGATTTGTTCCTTCTGCTTGGCACTCACTGATTTAGTCTGCATATTCCGCATAATTATCATAATAACTGATGACTTCAACATTCACAATTTAGACAATACTGAAGAACTGCTTCATGATTATAGCCCTTTTTCATTAGAGGATATACTGGCCTGCTTAAAAACCCATAGACTTACGCTCTTGTATCATAATCAAGTTAGTAATAAAACCGCTAACACATTCACACACTAATTTAAAGCCATCTCAACGCCAGACTACACCTTTGTAAGTGTGTGGTTGCCGGATAAATGCAATTCCAGTATCGTAACGGAACGCAACAGATGTGATCACTACCCAGCAACAATACAGTTTGACTTGGAGCTCCCTATATGAACCCATCCAAAATACTAGGTGAGTCCACAGGTTTGGAAAAACCTCTCTGGTTAGACGATTTATGTGGTGCAGAAAGCGTCAACAATGTTTGCCAAATCGGGGAACGTAATTATTGACTTGGTGTTCTGCAATCAGGGGGAAAAGAGAAATCATTGCTCATTGAAAACTAAGAAATTCAGTTTGGATAATGCCTCCTGGCTCACTACTGAATTAAGGCCCTGATTTATACTTTTTGGTGCAAAACTGTACTAACGCAGTTTTGCACCAAAAAGTTCAGCACCGGCTTGCACCATTTTTGTGCACCAGCCGGACATCATATTTATGGGATGGTGCAAGCTGGTGCAAAGAGTAGGCTAGTGTAAAAAAAAAATGACGTTAGTCTGATGGGGCTGGCGGTATGGAAGAAGGGGGTTTTGCACCAAAAAATAACATTAGGCAGATTAGAGTAAAAAATAAATGACTCTAACCTGCCTAGAGTCATTTTCTGATGCAAAACCATCCATACCACATGACTCCTGTCTTAGAAAAGACAGGAGTCATGCCCACCACCCCAATGGCCAGCACAGGGGACCAGGGTCGCCTGGGTATGGCCATTGCAGCCTGTGCCCTGTATGGGGGCCCATCTCAGGGCCCCCTATGGCACTTTAAAAAATAAAATTCTTACCTGTACCCACCTGGGCTGGGGTCCCCCATCCTCTGCTGTCCCTCTGGTGTGGGTGGGGGTGTCCCTGGGGCCTGGGGAGGGCACCTGTGGGTTTATTCCATGGTGTTCCACCATGGAAATAGGCCCAGAGGTCCCCTAATGCCTGCCCTGAGGCAAAGTAGGTTTCCACGTCCAAAAAATGGCTTTAACTCCATAGATTTGGGGCTAGACGGGTCTAGCGCCAAAGTATAAATATGGAGTTAGTTTTACACCGAATTAAAGTTAAAAAAAAAGCTAATTCGGTGCAAACAGAGTATAAATATGCCCCGCAGATTAAGAAAAGTCACTCTGAATGCTGCTGCTAGAAGAATTAGGAAGGATACAACTAATCAGGTTGCCTTACAGCAATTAAGTAAAAAAAGGAAAGCTCATGGCACTCTGCTGTGGGAGTTAAAGGTAAAATACATGGAGTCGGAATGGAAACACCTATATTCTCTTTTTTCTTGTAAAAACCAAGAGAAGTTCTGGCTTAATATTTAATATTGGTAGCGCAGGTGTTTTACAAAAAATTAGGCCTCATGTCAAGCTGTATTTCTTAACATTTAATAACATGACTGTCCTAGAGAGTTAAACTCTGATTTTCCATTGTATTGTGTAAATGTGCTCATACCCAAAAGTCTTTCTCATGAGAACCGACTGCTAGAAGATGCTGGTTTTGCTAAATATAACATTTTGAGTGTAAAATGTGTAAGACTGACTTTCTCAGGAGAAGAACAATGAAGACACTGACTGGAGTGTAAGCTGCAACACTATTGTTACCTGACGAGCCGGATGATGAGAACATCGCAGAAGAAACCAATCAGCGACATGTGAACGGAGTAGTGGTAGAATTCATAGATTTGAAGTTTTAGTTTTATTGGACAAAGTGTGAACATGCGATCCCTTGACCAATAGGGACTTGGGAAATAGTCTTAAGAAATTTAACTTAACAGGACTGCATTGAGGGAAGACAGCACACTGCCCATTTTCTTGCTGGCCGAAAGGTCAATACTTTCTTGTGCATCTTGACAAGAGATCTGCTAAACCTTTTTGCTTAAAGACTTTGCCTTTTCTGAACTTTGATACTGAATCCTGATCCCTTGCTGACCGAACTGATGTCCTGCTTACAAAGACTATTTTAGCTTGCTGATCCAATGGAGGAGAGGTATTATTGTACCTATGTGTTTGATATGCTTATTTGCATTTTCTTTCTAGGTACCAACCGCATTTTTTTGATAGAGCCATAGTTAAATGTTTTCCAAATGTGTGTTACTAAATTGTTTTGCATGAAGCCCAACATGCTGATGCAAATCTGGTGTTAGTTAAGGATTCTCACTAATGAAAGTCTGCACTAGGGAATAACGTTGATGTATTTCTTTGTTGAATCTAAATCTATGTGATAATGTTTGAATATTAATGTTATTAAATTGTATCGTAGCCTTAGAATGTGTAGTAGTTCAAGCTTTGATTAGATTGCCGTTCTTTTGCAGGTTTGGACAGCCAGTGTTGTTGCTGTATGTTTTATCATTTGATTTTGAGATTAACTTACGTGACTTTAGCATTGTGAATATAGGGAAATAAACATTCTAACTTTTGCTAAAAGTTGTGGTTATTCATGACTGAAAAGTCATGGTGTGTGACAATTTCTGACTCCTGTTGGTTATTAATGTCATTGATTATTGATGTTATTGAATGATTATTGATCTACCTGTACTGGAGCTATGGTGGGAACATCTTAATTGCGAGTCAAAAGATTCATCTACCTATTCGCGTCCCCTTGTAAGTTTACTTATTAAGGTCAGATGCGTAACAATTTCAATGCACTAAACAACAAATATGCCAGCAGAGGGAATGGTGTTCCAGCAACAAAACGGGTAGAATAGGCACAGGAGATCTTGACCCCATGGCCCACCACGGTGAAAATCATATGAGGCAGGGACCTGGCCCAGACGGTGAAAAAGAGGCAACTGGGTTAATGATATTTAACTGAGATTCTGTGTATAGAGCCATGAAAGTGATGAGAACTAATGGAGCCCCAGGTCCCAATGGCTCCCATGCATTGTTAAAGTCTAAACAGACTTTTGACAAACTGGCTCACTCCCCAGTACGTGGACTGTTACCAAAGTGCAGAGGTCCCGCAATTGTGGAAGGGCTCCATTCTCCACCCAATTCATAAAAAGAGAAGCAGAGCAATACCAGGGAACTACCAGTTAATTGCACTACTGAATGTAGAGGCTAAAACCTATGCCAAAATTCTGCTCTGTGAATTTGAAATAAAGGTGGTTGAAGCCAACATTATACTTCTTATCAAAACGGATGTAGACCGTATTCCTCTACCATCAACAACATTGTTGCACTTTCATACTTGGCATACGGAGCATCCATTATTTTTCATTGCCACCATTTTTTGCGTGCTTTGTGGATTACTCTGTTGACAGTGTTGACCACCATCTACTCTGGGCAATGCTGTTATATTGGGGTATACCTGCTACATTGCCCAGAACAATTATTTCACCGTATTCAGTCTCTTAGTACCACGTCAAGACAGGTACATATAATTCAGTGACTAAACAAATCTTGATGCTGCTCATTTGCTAGGGAAACCTCAGTTCTACCAAATACATTGATAACCTGCTAATATTAGATCATACAAAAGTTGATCTGCAGCGTGCTCAATGAGCTCAACACTTACAACACAGTGAACAAATTGGTGGTGAATCCAGATAAAACAAAGGTGATGATTTTTAGCAGGTGTAAAAGCAAGATATAGTTAAGATGGGGACACAGTAACCAACGGATTTCTCAAACATCCAAATATAATTACCTTGGGTTCTAGTCTGTGGACACAGGCAAGTTGGATTTACATCTTAAACATATTAGTAGGAAGGCCCAAGCAGTCACATTTGCTTTCTGCAGATTATACCCTCTCCAACAGCAGAGGCCATGCTGAGAGTCACACCTGCGAAGCAGCTACCAAACCTGTCCTACGGTCATCATGCCAATGCAGAGGCATTTACTTCAATGTTGGAGAAGTCAAAGTGTAAGACCTTTAGGAGGCTGTTCCATCTTCCAAAAAATACCAGTCGCTGACTACTTCGATTTGTGTTTAGTTGGCCTGGTTAAGACTTTGAAAGCAAGTCTGCCTTTATCAAGTATTACTACGTCATGCAACAAGCCAAACCAGATCTATTTTGTTTCGACCAATCCATGGTCTTTATATCTTAGAAAGGCATCTCTCGACCTAGACGTTAATCTGGATAAGCAACACTACTTAAAGTCAGATTTTAACAAAGATTTTGGCCTTGCCTCCTCAGAGCGCGACCTATGGTTCTTCCAACTAATGAATTCCGAGTAGAGTGGCAGGAACATCAGGGACTATGTCCTGTAGATTCTGGGTGTATGCTACATCTGCTCTTCTGTTGTCTGCAATTTGTAACTGCACATGACACTTTAATAAAACCAAAGTTCAGGTCGAATGGGGTCTCCTCCTTCATAGAGTTGCTGGAATTGTGCATGCCTACTACGGTTCCCATGTACTTGGCTGGCCTTGGAAAATTTGTCAACAAGATTTTCACTGCCACCCGGAAGCAAAGGACTTGACTGTGTTGGTTATAGATACTGTGGCAGAACTAATGTTTCATAGCTAAATTTGTTCATCCTTGTAATGAGGTATAATGTTATCGTTCTGCTCTATCTTCTGGTTGGTGCTTACATGTTCTTAATCAATTTTATTGTTATTTTTTAATGTTTTATTGCAATTAATTGTATACATTTTAATTGACTGACAAAATGAAAGCATGTATTCATTCATCCGTTACAGGTATTGCACATCTGCTGAAAAGTGCAGGTATTCTCCAGGGATTTGCAAAACCTGGGTATTATAGCTTAATTACATGAACTTTAAAAAAAAGCAAAATTACAAGTAATTACACAACATGCAAATCTGTGATTTGGTGAAATATTTGTGCCTGAAATGCATGAAAAATGTATTCAAATACACATTTTGCTTTAAAAAACAAAACAGCTGCTAACGTTCTGGTTGTTTGCGTTGTTCCTACCCTATAAGTTTGCAGTGAATTGCAGCATAATTATGCAACCTGGCATAATTTCAGGAATTCCATCTAACTTGCTTAACCTGAAATCAGGGGCGGCTCCTCCGTTAGGGCAGAGGAGCATCACCCCTGCATTAGCAGCAGCAGCAGCGGCAAAGCATCTTTAAAAAAGCAAAATTATAATAAACCATGTTTCTTATCATTTCAGTTGTTAAAGGGGCGGGGCATTGGGGATGCCGACAATGAGGTGAGTGCTCTGTGCACTCCCCTCAGTGCGCATGTATGTTTGGCTGGCCGTCTCGGGTCGGCCAAACATACATGCGCAGTAGGCTTTCTCCAACCCAGCAACACAGTTGCCACGCTGAAGAGAGCAAGCACAGGCTCCCAGTCTGCCTGGGAGCACCCTGGCTGGGTGCTCCCAGCCAATCCTAATGCTGCTTTGAGCAGCATCAGGATTGGCCTCAGGGCAGGGTGGAAGTCAGTGCCTGCAGTGCAGCAGAGGAGCAGCAAGGTGGTAGTGGAGAAGCAAGTAAGTGAGTTAAAAAAAAAAAAATCTCCCCCGTGCCACCCACGCCCCTCTCGCTGCCCTCCCCAAACAAAGCCCCAGGCATGAAATTCTCGAAATTACACAAATTAAACCATGTAATTTAAATGTTGCCAAGAAATAGTATTCTCCCATGAAAATTAAAGACGTGCAAATTCTCAGTACCTAACAGTACCTGTTCATATACAGCAGGTCTCTTTTCTCTGTCTGACACCCTCTCAACTATTACTGATGCCAGCTATTTACTTTCTCAGTCTCAGTAAAGCTTTGGAGGTCTCTGTCATTGCTGGGACATCATCAGAGGTCCCTGTACGTGCTATTAATTTAGCCTTTTATTCATTCATTAATAGCCTTAGAAAATCCCCAGTCGGGAAAATTATCTAACAGCTTTTGCTCTTTTGAAATGGTCAGAAAAAGCAAGCCAGCAACAATAGGAAGTTGTGAGGGTTCTAATGAAAGAAACATTAACCTCTTGAGCGCGGGTGTCAGCCACCGGTCGACACCCGCACTACCTCCCTGGTGCGGGTCACGACTAGTGGCCGACACCAGGGAGGGGGTTGAAAAATCCTCTGGTGCGAGTTGTTTTTATTTAAAGACCCATTGGGAGACTCGGAAGACACGGAAGAGCAGCTGCGCTGCGATCCAGGGCCAGGAAACCCCACTAGACACCAGGGAAATATATCTATATATCTACATATCTATATCTGTATCTATATATATATATATATATATATCTATAGGCATAGATATATATATCTATATATATAGATATATATATATATATATATATATATATACACATAGCGATCAGTTTTGTCAATGTGTCTGTTATTTCCCTGGGGGCTGTATCGTCCCCCAGAAAACCACACCCACTTCTAAAAGTGATCGCTATGTATATATATATATATATATATATATATATATATATATATATATATATTCGCCACCAGTTCTCTTGTAGTTGTGCAGCTTGCGTCATCAAAGCAATGCACATACTTCAACTGACGCATTTCAACTGTAGCTTTTAGGCAGCAATAAAAAAGTAAAGTAACTCTTGTGATTATGTTTCTGCTGCAAAAGGATCTGACTTTTGTCTTGTGGCAGTTTTGATGCCATAAAGTAGCGCAGCAGGTTTATATGCCTACTGCAAAGATCAAATCTGTATTTTGTGTAAATAGCTGAGTGGATTAGTAAAGCCAGCCATTACCTGCACTATAACACAAATGAAATGTATGTCCGAGGGGGACTATGGAGAGATGAAGGGCACTTTTGGTGGGTGGTAGTGAGGGAATCCGAGGAGGAGGTCATGGTAGTGGGAGCACCAATAATGATTGTTGGACTGGGCGCCAGAGGCGGTGAGGACTGTGATGATTGGTATGTGACAAGGCAAAGTCATAGTGTGTCTTTTTTGTTTGTTTGAGTGCCTTGAGAGAAAGTGATGATTGAGGGAAGAAGCAAAGGTAAGGTGACTAACGGTCACTGTTGCATGCATCACATACACACCCACCAGCAATTTTGTGACTGTCTACGTAGGCTAGTGTTTTAGAGTGACAGTTTAGCCAGTAGCAGAGATGGCATCTCGTTGGATGACTGCTGCTCAAGCCCTAACTTGGGTTATAGAGGACAACTCTGATGTAGGATCAGAGACTGAGACAGCAGATACTGAGACAGCATCTGAGCAATAGGACAATGGCACAGACTCTGGGAGTGAGTTTTCCGACAACTCCTTTTCCAGTGATTCTGAGGGAGGTGATGAGGACAGTCCTGCTGTCCCTTCGCAAGCACAGTCTGTGCAGCGGGACAATTGCGGGTTAGCCCAACCCAGAGAGCAGGTGCATGTGGTGGCACGCACAGAAGGAGTACTCGCTAGGGGGCTCCCCATTTTAGTTCAGCCCCAAA
Source organism: Pleurodeles waltl (assembly GCF_031143425.1). NCBI lineage: Eukaryota > Metazoa > Chordata > Amphibia > Caudata > Salamandridae > Pleurodeles > Pleurodeles waltl. The sequence continues at coordinate 755,201,164 of NC_090444.1, read as the reverse complement.
TTCCGCCACCCAAATCGTATTGTGGAGACATCAAAATTATCTATCACAAAACAACCTTGTTTTGTAAGGCAGGCACCTGCATTTTTGGTCCCGGGCTTGGCAGCCATATATGGTGAAACCTACCAAACCCAGACATTTCTGGAAACTAGACACCCAGGGGAGTCCACAGAGGTGTGACTTGTGTGGATTCCCCAAAGTATTCTTACCCAGAATACTCTGCAAAGGTGAAATGTTGAATACAAACTCTATTTCTTCTTGCATTTCTGACACACAAACTACAGGAATATACTGGGATCCACAAAATTCCTAACACCCAGTATTTCCCCACCTGTCCTGATAAAAATGCTACCCACTTGAGTGCCTGTACCTAGTGCCTGCATCAGGTATGGATCCCTCCAGGGTCAACAGTTACCCTCATGTAAGGACTAACATTGACCATTGTGTGATCCATTCCTGACACGGCCACTAGGCCTACCCACACAAGTGAGGTACCATTTTTATCTGGAGACTTGGGGGAATGTTGGGTGGAAGGACATTTGTGGTTCCTCTCAGAACCCAGAACTTTCTATCACCAAAATATGAGGAAAAAGTGTTTCTTTGCCACATTTTGAGGTTTGCAAAGGATTCTGGGTAACAGAACCTGGTGAGAGCGCCACAAGTTACCCCATCCTGGGTTATCCTAGGTGTCTAGTTTTAAAAACTGCACAGCTTTGGTTGGTTTTCCTAGGTACCGTCTGAGCTACAGACCAAAATCCACAGCTAGGCACTTTCCAAAAAACAAGTTGGTTTCAATGTAAAAATTTGATGTGTCCATGTTGCGTTTTGGGGCGTTTCCTGTACCGGGCACTAGGCCTACCCACACATGTGAGGTACCATTTTTATTGGGAGATGTGGAGGAATGATGGGTAGAAGGAAGTTTGTTGCAGCCCTCAGATTCCAGAACTTTGCTGCAGTGAAATGTGAGGAAAAAGTGTTTTTTGCTAAATTTTTAGGTTTGCTAAGGATTCTGGGTCACAGAACCTGGTGAGAGTGCCACAAGTTACCCCATCCTGGGTTCCCCTATGTGTCTAGTTTTCAAAAATTCACAGGTTTGGTAGGTTTTCCTAGGTACCGGCTGAGCTAGAGACTAAAATCCACAGCTAGGCACTTTCCAAAAAATACATCTGTCATGGATGTGAAACAAGGCGAGGATAGAGCAAGATCCTTTACACAGCTACTTATGAACAATCCAAGTTCATCCAAAGAGGTGGATTATGCTACTATTAGATTCATTTTGATTTACAGTCAAGAGAGTCATCAAGTGCTTAATATATTAAATAAATATTGGACTGTGATAAAGAAGGATCAAGATATAGGCCCAGTTTTAGGGTTGCGACCAGATGTGACCTATAGGAGAGCACCCTCCTTGAAAGACCATCTAGTAAAAAGCCACTTTGAGATGACGACACCGGTGAATTGGTTACAACAAAAGAACAAAGGATTTGTGCGGTGCAATAAGTGCAAGGCGTGCCAGACTGGCATCATCAAAAAGGAGTATTTGGACTACAAAGGAAGAAACCTACCCATAGAAGACAAGATAACATGCAACACCTCATTTGTTGTATGTGCCTTAGAGTGCCTATGTGGGCTAAGATATGTGGGAAGTACGATCTGCCCCCTGAAAAAACGGATACTGGAACATATAAGGGCAGTACAAAATGGAGATATGAATTATGCCTTAACCAAGCATCTACTATGTCATGATGGAGCAGATTGGCTACACATACGCTATTATGGTATAGCATGGGTAAGAAACATGAAAGAGGAGGCGACAGGACACTTAAATTAAGACGATTGGAGTCAAGAATAATTATTAGACTCAAGACTAAGATACCATATGGATTGAATGGAGATGAGGAAATGCACAGTCATCTATAGAAAATGTACAAATAGGCACTGACATTAGTGTTATGACTAGAGATAGAGTGTAACAGTGCAATATCCAAGCCCAGAGAGGGGAAAATATGTCCCGACACCACGTAAATATATGAGAGTGGACAAGTAGATATGTAGTCAGCACAGTGAAGTAGACGTACTGGGACAACAGGAAAGGGACCTGGTAGAATACACTTGGGCCAGTGGGAGAGATCCACCTACCGCTTTGGCACTAGGAGTAGCTGAACACGAACTTTAATATACTCATGATGGATAGATCATGTATAGTATTTTGAAAGAATAGCCACACTCATGGGGAGCGATGGCGTAGATATGTTTATGAAATACACAGTGTTGCGTATGCAAAAATAATGTATAAGTAGCAGACATAGAGAAAGGGATCAGTAATGTCTGTGAAAATGTATTAGACGCTTTGTTGGTAGTCTGATATTTGTAATTTAAATTTACACTGTGACTATGGGTGTTTTGCACTACATCTCCCAGAATGCTGGATAATGTCAAAGGGTGGGAGTATATATATATAGGCAAAACAAAAGATGCACTTACTTACATGATGGGTTGTTTTGGAACACATTAAAGAATTAGACAAAGTCTTTTGGAGTGCTGCGTTTTGTTTTTTGGAGGAACATTTGCAGGAAAATGGTCCATCCCTGACGCAAGCACCAGCTGTGGAGCGCGCCGTGAGAGGACTGTTTTGTTTGAATATATATATATATATATATATATACATATATATATATATATATGTATATATATATATATATAATTCTATATATGAGTTTAACTGATACAGTTTTTGCATAATGTACCCTTCCTTGTCTCAAAATGTGATCAAACCTCCTGCACAGTTTGGCAAGCTAATAACAGTTTTATCAGCTTTTTCTCAAAAACCGATTCGTGGACCATTGAGCACATGGGATAGGCACAGTAGGTGCTGTGAAACTGGTATTCTAACATTTTTTAAATGGCTCCTATGGACCCCCCTCTTTAAAACTATGCAATGAAGGAGAGGGTGTGGATATTTTGTGACTATATTTTTTCTGCAAGAAGTATGGGTGCCCCTAGTACTGTGACTTGATGTCTGTGGCTCGGGCTATTCAAATGAAAACCTTTAAGGTGCAACTTCTGTATTGCTCACAGGGGATTTGGACACTTATGTACTGCCCTCAATTTGTACGCCACTGTTCATGACAGTAGGATTTGTCTGAATGTCTCCAATGTGCCTGTATTGGTTTCAATAATTCTTTGTCACTCGTTTTGTTCTTGGTAAATCAATATCCATATTGATTTAACATAAGTAGCCCCGGGATCAATTTCATATTAAGCATACTTTCTTTATCTGGAGCAAACATAAACCCCTCAGATGAAACATTACATGGCTGCTCTCTGCATTTATAGCTTAAAGCATAATCAACCTCCAAGGAAAACACTTGTCATTCTTTAGTAGAACAAATGTGCTTTGATTATGAGATCAACAGCATGCATCACTACATAGTACCCAACATAACAGAAACTGAAGGTAGTGGAACCCAGTAAAGTTTATTGCACTTATGTACCATCACTAGCTACCTCCATACTATGGTCCATTGAGGACCCTAGCATTAAATGCTAACCTTTTGTTTTTATAACAATGCACCTAACAACTTTTCATAAAATATTTTATTAATTTTACATCACATATTAAATAATCTTCAACATAGCACACAGGTTTCAAAGGCTTGTAACTGGATTTTGGAACATACACATAGACATATTTTTTCCCTGACTAACATGACAACAATAAGCAATCCAAAATCCATTTACTTATATTGGAATAGTGTTCCCCAATGAACTCCCCAGCATACTCAAGCATCACAACCTTGACCGATGCCCCTACTTGGGCCAACTTTGGTTTCTAATCTCAGAGAAAGTTAAGAAATTGTGCATCCGCTAAGGAATAGATGGAAATGCTGAGAGAAGTCCCACATAGCTGAATCATCACCTATGATGTTAGTTTGTTAATGCATTTTACTGTGATATCCTAGCAATGAAGAAAACGTTGGAATTACACATCCACACTGAAAGGGGGTAGATAATGCCAATGCCGCAACATCATATAGCTCCTGTTAGTTGTTAGGCACCTGATCTAAACACCACCCAAGGTTCTTCGCAAGTGCCATGTCAGCTGCTAACTTTAAACTCCCAAAAGTATTCTGGGAGTGTGACTTAATTTTGCTGATGTGGCATCTCTTCAAAAAGTAAGAACCCTTTGCTATCTTCTCCAAAGACCATGAACCTTTCTTTAACCTGTCCCCTTGTTTCTTTCCAGATTCTAATCCACTGTCCTTCTTTGTGTATATCTATTTAGCCTTCACGACCTCCTCAATATAGAGCAGTGTAGAAGACAATTTTACAAATAATAAGTCTGCACGTTTAACTGACATAAAAAAAAGTAAATTAAGCGTTAATGTACTGTTTATACTGTGTTAAATATTACCAAGTGTTTAAGTTGACATGAGTGAGCATTGTCGAATTTGAAATGCACTTTCAAATTAGTGTGGGTTTGCAGAGTCAAACTCTATCATGTTTTCTCTTTCTCTGAATCTACACCAACAAGCCTCATATCTGACCTTCAGCATTTTATTATTTTTGTGAAATGCAGTTAGCTTTGTGGTTCTACTTGCCCTGTATTAACTAAAGTGTTTTTCGTTATGTGTGCATAATGTTCCTGAAGGACGGAAAGTACAACTACGTTCAATTGACGACGATTTCTTTGGCTGAATAGAGGTGATGTTTACAGTCTGAATGTGGTTTTGTTTTCTGTTGTAAGCCACAATGCAAGGTTAAACAGTAATAGAACAAATGTCTTTTTGGCATTGGATGTGTTTTCTGTTTCATCTTTGGATAGGTCCATGTATTTTTTTTCGTGCTGCACTGACTGTATGATTTCTCTGCTTAAAAACATATAAAAGCTCAGTGTTTGGGAGATCAGCAAGGATTCTCTCTTATATCCTAACTGAGCAGATTCCATGTTAGTTTGTTTACAAATCTATACTGATAATATTTTTCATGCTTCTTCTTGTCCACTAAAGTGACCAGTACCCATGACAGAATGCTCTTTGACTGAATATTTGTTCCAAATGTAGATTTACATTTAATTACATTTTGAGTACTTTGAATCAATTGACAAATCATAATTCTTTTGCCTTCTGTAATGGTCCTCACATTTTAATATATCTTCATGGTTTGTACTCTGAACCTTGTTTTTTGTGGATATTTCAGGTTGGTTTTTCCAATGTGAATTCTCTGGGTGTAGAGGAAATTTTAAATTCATGCTGAAGGCTCTCTTCGCTGAAGACTCACACATTGCCCCGATCCATCAAGTGTCCCTTTTTTTCTAGAAAAGTGCTGACGGTTTTGGGTAGCAGAAGACCGTTACAGACCAGATAGATGGTTACACTAAACTAGAAGGCTACCGTCAACGTCTATGGTGCACATTTTAGTGCAATTCAGTAATTTGGATTTGCACTTCCCTAAATTGTGAAAGTTAGGAAGGTCCTAGCATCCCAGGTCCCAGAACCACTTGGATAATTATGTTGAAGTTGTTGAAGATATCATTACGTGAGTATACATAGGGCTTGTCTTGATTGTGATGTATGGTTTGTGTACTGGATTTACTTTGATGGACATGTGATTTGAAGTGTATATTTGTTATGTGGAGTGGTGTAGATTGCATCGTGGTAGCACTATGTTAATTGTCTTTTCTTTTTCATGTTGTGCACAAGTGTTGAAGTTGAATTCTTCATTGCAGTATAATTGCTGAAATAACTTCAAATCATATTTTATAAAACAAATTGTGTATTTTGATGTGTTCTTTTTATTCAAAGTAATCCCAGGTTTTGTGATATGGATATTTAAGTTGTCTGCTGAAGGCATGCCTCAACACATCAATGGAATGTGTGATTGAAAGTTTTAGTATTGGTGTGTTCCCCTGTGTGGTGAGTTTGATTTTCTTTCCATATTCCAGTAGGCAGACAATGTTTTCCTGTGTTAGTCAACCTAACTTGAATGAAAATTGGCTCTGATTTAAAAAAGTGTGCAGCTGCTGCTTTTGAAGGAGATAAACTTCCAGCTGAAAGATCACCTTTTTGCCATTGCATGCCCATGAAATATTTATAAATTCAGATCTTCATACTTGTCGTAGACTAAAACAATGTAGTAAAATTTCTGTTGAGGATAAAAATATACAATTTCATTTGAACAGTAGTTTTGATGTGAGAAAGATTGATCATTTGAGGTGTGCTATGTATAAGGTGAAACCAGAGCTTGAACCAGCACAGTTTGAGGCATTGAATAAAAGGGATTTTCTTGCAAATTAGAAAGTGTGTAAGAAAATGTTTAAAGGTCAAGCTAGAAACGCAGTGAGTCATTGGATAGATGGTAGATGGTAGATGCAAAAGAAGCATGGAGAGAGGACATGATAGAATGAGTGAGACTGTTTCCTGCCATAGTGACGGAAACGGACATGAATAAATGTTGAAAAAAATGAAATTAAAATTGAGACAGAGAAAGAAGAAAAGTAATTGATTTCTTGTGCTTCTGCTGAGGAGGATAGGGTTTTAGATGATTTGTTGAATTCATCACCACCTCTGTATAATTGTGAACAAAATCGGCAAGTATAGGAGAGGGGAGCTGGAGAGTCGAGACCTGGTCTGCCAGGAGTTAGTACCAGTTAAATAGCGGTACAAGCACTGAGAGATCCGGAAGAAGTTGATGTTGTTAGTCTTACAATTGAATTAGGACAAAGTGTTAATAGTACTATCAGCGAATATAAAATACAGATGTATAATGAGTAAGAATTGAGATATTTCATGAAAGAAGCAGCAAGATATTTATGTAATGCATCATATAAATGTGAAGAATGAAAGGATCAGCTCTGTGTGGATTTGGTGTGGATTTGCATAAAAAGAGATTACGCAGAAATTAGTGAATCGATACGAGTGATAATGAAATAACAGAAATGAAACATATCAGCTTGATGACAAGTATAAGAGAATAAGACAATTAGGAGAACATGAAGGGGCACAGTGAATTTATGATTAAAAAAGGAAGATAGACGAAAGAAAGTGGATTGCACAGTGATTCCCGGTACCCCTTTACAGATTACATTGAGGTGCATATGTGCCATGGACAAGATATAGCAAAGATTTTTCCAAAGCTTAGAAAATAATCAGACAAATAGTATGCAGAGATAGAGTGAACTGTGATGATTTCAAAGATTCTTTGGGCAGATTTGAATACATTGAGATTATCATTCGTACAGATTTGTAGTCTGAGTGCACGGCAGTTGTAAATTGGCCGGATGAAGAATTTGCAAATGGTCTCTCCCAGAATAGTCCATTTTCTACTGTGATAGAGAAATATAAATTAGTGATTGAACATTTGAATACTAAAATGCCACATCAGTAGTAATAAACTGGTTGAAAATTATGAGAGCAACTCAGGAGCTTAAAGAATCGGTCCATGCATACTATGATGGATCTATCCAGATTTACAGACAGTATGATGATCTCAGCAAAGGAAGGTGTTAGTGGATTCATTTCAGCTTTCATGTTGGGCTTGCATCCAGAATTTACTTCTCTTGTTCAGCAGAGTGTGATGTAATGATAAGCAAAATACCTTGATGAGATTTTGAAGTAAGCGAAGTATTGTAGTGATTGTTAAGATGCAAAACAGAGGAATGTTAGACAAAACTAATTGTAGCGCACATAAAGTACTTTCAGAACGATGGTAAGAAAGGTTCTTCTATGTCAGATCCTGGTTTTGATTCTGGTTTGGAGGCAGGTGCCAATTCCATTACAAAAGAAGTTGATGTCCAGAGAAATTATTTTGTATTTATGTAAAATGGAACAACATACCCACAGGTTGTTGCTCAGGCCAGAGGTAGAGGTTTTATGAACAAGTCAAAAATAGCTAAAGCTAACATTAACATGCATAAAAAGACTACATCTTATCCTTTTTGGGGGAAGCTTGAATACTGAAAACAAGAGTGTAGCTTTAATCCAGAAAGAGCACAAAATGAGTCACAAATTGTAAATCTTATTAATTGTAATTATATAGCGCTTACTACCACTGACGAAGATATGAATCACTTTTCAGCAAGTAGCAGGCTGCTCTGGAACCCAAAGTGGATTAGAGGTGGATTGGTTTAAGAAAAATACGTTTTTAATTCGAGCGGTGAACATGTTTGTTTGCTAGTTGGATTAAATAGGACAAAGAAGGGATAGAGGAGGGCAGAGTCTATAAATGTGTTATTTTGAAGATCATAGTAGTAAGATGAGCACTGAGATGAGCCAAAGGAGGGATAGGGAAAGAGCCTAGGAAGGGTTATTACAGAGATCATAATAGTAAAATTAGGTTTGGGATGAGCCAAAGGAGGGATAGAGGAGGGAAGAGTCTAGAATGTGCTATTAGGGAGATTATAGTAGTAAAATGAGGTTTGAGGTGAGTCTAAGGAGGGATAGAGGAGGAGTAGTCTAGAAAGAGTCAACAAATGTTACAGAACATAAATCATATAACGCACAGAAGGATGACTGTCAGCAGCCCCAGCCCAACTGTACTGTCTACCGATAATGTAGAATCAAAGGCAGTTCAATGGAAACTTGCCTTCAGCCCCAATGATGAATTATAATATGCAAATTCCTAGTTTTCAGCAACATTGTTCAGTAATGAGAAACAATTGCCGTCAAATTGCATACACGCTCAGAGTTCCTACTGAACTGATTCAAATAACTAACACAATGAGTGGTGAGGGAGATTGCATGCTTGCTGCAGTTCTAGAGAACGACCAGAGTGGCTATATGTACATGGTGAGGTGTTAGACTTTTCATCCTTGCGTGGTCTCCCCTAACATTTTGCCTCTGTTTCATAGGTTGTTGATATGTGCTGGACTCTGTTTTTGCTGTTTTTGTTACTCTGGGCGCTTTACCACTGCTATCCAGTGCTAAAGTGCAATTGCTCCTGTATAAATTGTGTATGTAATTGGCTTTCCATGATTGGCATATTTGATTTACTAGTAAGTCCCTAGTACAGTGCACTAGATGTGCCCAGGGCCTGTACATCAAATGGTACTAGTGGGCCAGCAGCACTGGTTGTGCCACCCACATGAGTAGCCCTGTTAACATGGCTCAGACCTGCCACTGCAGTGTCTGTGTGTGCAGATTTTAACTGCCAATTCGACTTGCCAAGTGTACCCACTTGCCAGGCCTAAACCTTCCCTTTTCTTGCAAGTAAGACACCCCTAAGGTAGGCCCTAGGTAGCCCCATGGGCAGGGTGCAGTGTATGTTTAAGGTAGGACATATACTAATGTGTTTTATATGTCCTGACAGTGAAATACTGCCAAATTAATTTTTTCACTGTTGCAATGCCTATCTCTCTCATAGGTTAACATGGGGACTGCCCTTAAAAATGATTAACATGTAGATAACCACTGGGAGCAGATAGACATGTGGAGTTTGGGGTCTCTGAGCTCACCATTTAAAAATACATCTTTTAGTAAAGTTGGTTTTGAGATTGTGTTTTTGAAAATGCCACTTTTAGAAAGTGAGCATTTTCTTGCTTAAACCATTCTGTGACTCTGCCTGTTTGTGGATTCCTTGTCTGGGTCAGTTTGACAGTTGGGATGTCTGCATCTCTCTCTAGACAGTGACACAAAGGGAGCTGGGGTGTAGCCTGCATATCCTGATGAGCCATCTGTGCTAGGAGCGAGGGGAGGAGTGGCCATTTACACCTGAAAGGTGCCCTCACACAATGCAGTCTCCAACCCCCTGGTGTGTGTCTGAGGCCTGGACAGGGCGAGGCAGGATTTCACAAACAAGAGAGACTTTCCTTTGAAGTAGGCCCACTTCAAAGGATAAAATGGGTACAAGAAGAGCACCCAAAACCACAGACTTATATCACTTCTGGACATCAAGAGGAACCTCTGCCTGGAGAAGAGCTGAAGAGCTAAGGAGAAGTGCTGCCCTGACTGTGACTGTTCTTTGTGGAGCTATCCTGCAGTTGCTGCTTCTGCCTGGTGCAAGGGGACAAAGACTGGACTTTGTTGTGCATTCCTGCTTGTGGAGAAATCTCCAAGGGCTTGTTCTGAGCTTGCCTCCTGTTGTTGAAGTCTCAGGGCCATCAAAGACTTCTCCTGCCAGCACCTGGACTCTGCTGAGACTCCTGCCCTGACAAGTGGTGCTCTATCCAGTTCCTGGGGCCTTGGACAGTGAAGCTGGCAGACTAAGACTGAAAATCCACGCATAGACCACCGTGCGGGGAAAATATTGACGCACCTTCTGAGATGCGACTGAAAAACAAGGCGCCGCTGGCTTCGTGGTAGAAATTGATGCTCCAGCTGGGGAACGACGTGCAACACTCACTGACTGAGGCTGATAACATTGCAACCCACATAGCGCAGTTATGCTGATACAGTGCAGCAGGATTTTCAACACAAACCTTGCTGGGAGCGGAAAAACAACGCAATGCCTGCCTGGATTGCTTGCCTGGATCGATGCATCACTCTCCTGCGGAGAGGAAAAACGACGCACGCCGACCCGACCGGAGAGGGAGAAACAACGCATGGTCTTGCTTGCGGGTGAGAAATCGACACATCACTAACTTTTTTCGACGCACACTCGCCCATGTGTATTATTTTGATGCTACCCAGGTACTTTTCAATGCTAACAGTGTTTTTACTGTTTGCTAAAGGATTTAAGATTATTTTGCTTTTAAAATTAATACCTTGACTTGTGTATGTTGGATTTTTATCCAGCATCTGCCGCATCGTTTTTATCGGTCTTGTTTTGTTTAGATAAACATTTTCTATTTTTCTAAACCTGTGCTGTGTCATTTTGTAGTGTTTTCACTGAGTTACTGTGTTGGTACAAATACTTTACACCTACACTCTGAAGTTAAGCCTGCCTTCTTGTGCCAAGCTACCAAGGGGGTGAGCGGGGGTTAACTGAGGGTGATTCTTCTTTACCCTGACTAGAGTAGGGGTCCTTGCTAGGACAGGGGGTAACCTGACTGCCAACCAAAGACCCCATTTCTAACATGAGGTGAATGGCCACCCGTATCACTTTTGATTGATATAGGTGCTACCCTGTCCATGGTTAGACCAATCGAGGTGCCCAATCTATCCCTTTACAGAAAAGAAGTTCACTTTGTAGGCATTAGTAACAAGCAGGTTACTAGTAAAGTGCTGGCAAATGTCCAGTGAAAACAAATATTGGATCAATAGAAAATGACCACCAATTTACAATTTATAACACAATTCCAGTTAATTTGTTGGGTTGTGCTCTTTTGTGAAAAATGAATTGCATAATTTATTGCACACCGGATGCAGCATTTTAAATGCAGGATGAGAATTAGAATTCAAGCTAAAAGCACAAGCATGAGTCAAGGGTGAAGTTGCTACCAGTTCTTACAGAAGAGGACCTCCTGATTTATGACACACGCTAAAAATGTAAATAGAGTAATGGTCTGGTGTGTAATCTCACAGGACTAAATGGAAAGTCCTTCATTGTTCTCCCAAACTATAAAAAAGATTTAGGGGGTCATTATGACCCCAGCGGTGAGTGTTAGTGTGGCGGTAGTACCGCCAACATGCTGGCAGTACATACCACCACATTATGAGAATAGCGGGTTGACTGCAGCCAACCCCCCACTGCTCCACTCATACAGCCATGGCAGTATCAGCTGCCGGGCCGGAGATGTCAATCTCCAGCCAGGCGGCCGGCACAGTACCGCGAAAACCATGGCGGTAGGCCCTACCGATGACAGGGAATTCCTTCCCTGTCACCGGTAGGTGGCTACCCCACCCCCCAACACACACCAGATGCCCACCACTCCCCTCCATCCAAAGCCCCCCCACCATACACACACCAATCCCCCACCCTGACATTCAAATACACCGCCCACCCTGATCCAAACACCCCCACCCCCTCCTATCCTCTCACTCACCCCCACCCCGATCCAAGCACACCCACCCACCCCCTTCGATCCTCTCACTCATCTCCCCAACCTCCATACACGCACACACCCGCAGACATGCACCACACATACACCCAATCACTCACACTCGCATACACGCATTCATACATGCATACTTCCAGACATGCTCGCACACATTCTTACAATGATCACACTGACATGCAGACATGCACTCACTTCATCATTCTACACGCATTCACTCACACGCATTCAACCACGCAAACAACACAACACACACAGAAGCATTCACATGCTCACTCAGACATTCATGCACACACTCAGACACACACACACAACACCCTCCATCCCCCTCCCTTTTCGGAAGCCCGAATTACCTTGGTCGAGGAGGTCTTCTGGCAGGGAACGGGAAGGGGCTCTGCTACTGCCAGCAGAACACTGCCAGGCTGTATTACTGGTCATAATATGGCTGACGGCGTTCTACTGGTGTGGCGGTGCTGGTGGTAGAAGTGCCACCTTACCACCATCCGCCACCATAAACACTGCCGGATTTCCACCCCTCTTGTGGTGGAAGTCCAGCAGTGTTCATAATTTTGCAGATGGATGGTAGCTGCGGTGACGGTATTTTGGCATCCGTCACCGTGGCAGTAGGCGTTTTTTACTGCCAATATCAAAATGACCACCTTAGTGATTCTACATCTTCCTTGTAATTCAGTGCTGGTGCAGTATTTTGGAAATGGTGGGATACTGTCAGCTGTGGATTCCAAACTTTCACCCGATTGCAAAGCATTTACTTGCTCACAACAATGCAACTGATCCAGTGCCCTGGGATAATGAATGTATGAATGCCTTCCTGGAACTCAGACATATGCTACATACTGCACCTGCTCTGAGAATAAAATTGAAAATAAAAATATTTGTATTTATTCTGTGATGAGAGAGTGGTACTCGCTTTCAGTGCCTACTCAGGACCACACAAACCAGCAAAAGGGCCAATGGCTTACATTTTAGCAACATTCAACCCTGTTGTGCTTGACTTTGCTCGTCTTGCCAGACAGCACAGTGAAGGGATTGCAATGGGTTTTGCACTTGTTGTGTTAGTCCCTCATTAAATTGACATTATCTGTGCCTATTGAGGACACAAGGAGCCCATCCCCCCGGGGTCTGTCTTAATTAGAGGTGGGTGCCCCAATGCCCACCAGGGGCACTCCACAAGCAGCAAGTTGGCTGCAATCCGGGGAGCCCCAGGACCTCTGCGACCCCTGCTAGTTCCCTGAATACTTGGGGAACTGGCAATACTCCTGCTAAATGGGAGCAGCTATTTCTGTATGCTCCCAGTGCGTGGTTCCAATGTGTGTGTTCCCTGCTTGCAGGAGCGTGGACAGTGAAACCCAGTGGGAACATTTGTAAAGCTCCTGTTGAGTGAGAATAGACATGCCTTTTTCTGCCCACGCTCCTGCACACAGGGAAGGCATGTTTGCTCTTACCTGGCATGAGATTTAAAAATGCTCCCGCAGAGTGGAGGCAACATACTGTGTCCTGGGAGTGGGCTGCCTGGGACAAAGTAACAGAGCAAGCCCCAGGGATGTGATCCTGGGGTCTTTACTGGCTGAGGTGGGGGGGGGGCACGCAGCCTCCTCGTCTTTTATATTTACTTTAGCACTTCAGTGTATGCTACTGCACTCTATGCTATTCCACTGCATACTGCTGAACAGTACGGCACTTCAACCTGAGCCACTCCACTGCATGCTACAACACTATATGATAATACACTCTACACTATTTCATTATATGCAGCTCAACTGTACAACACTCCTTTATATGCTATTCCAATCTATGCTACTTCACTGTGCATCACTCCAATGTATGGCACTCACATATATGCTATTTCACTGTACACCACTCCACTCTACACCACTACACTCAATGCTATTCTGCACTACACTATTTGCTATTCCAATATATGCCACTCCACTTTATGACATTCTAGTGTATACCACTCCACTATACGCCACTCCACTCTATAAAAATCCACTATATGCTATTACACTGTGCATCATTCCATTCTATGGTACTACACTCTATGCCACTCTATGCCAATCCACTCTGCCATACTATACTCCATGCTATTCCACTGCACAACACTCAACTCTATGCCACTCCACTCTACACTATTCTACTATATGCCACTCCACTCTAAACTAAACTGTACGTCAGTAACACTCAATGTTTTTCAGTCTAAGGGACTCTACTGTAAAACTACTGTATGCCACTATACTACACTTTACGCTATTCCACTACATGCCACGCCACTCTACAACACTCCACTCGACTTCACTTAACATTACGCTATTACACTGTACATCCCTACGCTCTACAGCACTTTCCTCTACAGTATTCTACTCTACATAACTTCACTCTACACCACTAAACTGCACGTCACTCCAGTCTATGATATTTCATGGTACGCCACTACAATGTGCCTCACTCCATGCTAGGCCACACTACTGTATGCTACTCCACTGTACTCACTCCACTCTATGTTATTACACTCTAAGGCTCTCCACTCAACACCATTCCACTCTAGTCCACTCCATTGTACACAATTTTACTGTATGCCTCTCCAGTATATGCCACTCCACTCTATGCCATTCCAGTCTATTCCAGTCCAATCTACCACACTCCAGTGCATACCACTTCAATCTGTGCCACTCCACTGTACGCCACTCTACTCTGTGCTATTCCACTGTATGCCACTCCGCTCTAACCCACTCCAGTGTATGCCACTGAACCCTACACCACTTCACTGTATGCTTTTTTACTGTATGCTACTGAACTGTACAACCTGGGGTGGCCCCTCCACTATGGCAAAAGGCGACAGAAAAATAAAATGATAATATAATTATGTTATAATCATTTTATTTTTCCACTTAGGTAGTAGGGCAGGGCAGGGCCAGTATCCTCCACATCAGCAGGGAGGAAGAGTAGTCATTGCACTCTAAGTGCCTAACCGTTTGAGGTTGGCCAAAATGACATGCACACTTAGAACTTTCCACTCGCGCTGTGCTGCATAGCTGGGTAGAGAACAAGCACAGGCTCCCACTTCCTCATTGAGTGGTATTTCAGCCCGCTCAGGCCAATCCCAGCACTTCTCTCATGCTGTGAAACAGCATGAGAGAAGCATCTAGATTTGGTAGGGAGGGAAGCAAGGGAAGCAGAGAAGCATCGAGGCAGCTGGAGTAGCTGAGGTGAGGCTGCAGCTAAGTGTTATTTATTCATTTATTTTTTTATTATTACCCCCCGCACCGCCCTGCTGCATGCACTGCCTCACCATCCCTTCTTGGCAGCAGCCGGCACTCTGTACAACACTTCAATCCAAGCCACTCAACTGTATGTTACTACACTATGAGGATCATTATGACCCCACATCCACGCTTCCCCCTTCCGATCCCCCACCCCCCATACACACACACACTCTCAGACACACACCACACATACACCCACTCACTCACACTGGCATACACGCATTCATTCATGCATGCATCCATTCATGCTCGCACATATCCGTACACACATTCACACTGACATGCAGACATGCATTCACATTTCCATACTTACACGCATTCACTCACATGCATGCACACACGCAAACAACACTACACACACAGATGCATTCACACACACACACTCACACATACATGCACACAACCCCCCCCACACACACACACAACGCCCCCCACACCCTCCCCTGTCGGAAGCCAAACTCACCTGCATCCAGGTGATCTTCCGTCAGGGAACGGGGAGAGCGCTGCTACCACCAGCAGCGCCCACCAGCAGAACACTGCCAGGCCATATCATATGTCATGATACGGCTGGCAGCGGTCTACTGGTGTGGCGGTGCTGGTGGTAGCAGCGCCACCTTACCACCATCCACCAGTATGCCACGGCCAGATTTCCACCCTTCTTGTGGCGGAAATCCGGCTGTGGTCATAATCTGGCGAACAGATGGTAGCTGTGGTGACAGTCTTTTGGCGGCTGCCACCGTGGCGGTAGGCGGGTTCTACCACCAATGTCATAATGTGGGCCTATATGTCGACACACTCTACACTTTTCCACTGTAGGCAACTCAACTGTACAACCCTCTATGCTATTCCACTTGATGCCACTTTACTGCACGGCACTCTAATGTACCCTATTCCACTGAACACCACTCCACTTCATGTCACTCTACTCTACCCTATTCTACTCTATTCCACCCCTTATTCCACTCCACTCTAAGCCACTAAACTCACTGCTATTACGATCAACACCACTCCACTTTGCGACACTGCAGTGTATCTCACTTCACTTTACAACTCTTATCTCTATGGTGTTCCACTCTACAACACTCCATTCTGCACCACTACACTGTACACCACTCTATTGTATGGCATTCCATACTATAACATTCTACTGTATGTCCCTACAATGTGCTTCTTTTATTGTTTCATTTAGTTGAAACCATAACAATTTTACTATTTACATAATAATTTACTAATTTACTAAACTGAGTGAGGGAGAAGGCATAGGTTAATGTTGAATCTTTTTGCATGATGTAGTTCCTCTGTTGACTGAACGTGCCTTGAGCATCTAGAACTACTCCTAGGTATTTGTAATGTGGCACCACCTCCAGCAAAACATTGTTTAATGCAATCCTTGGTCTGAAGGTTTGCTTGCATCCTACTTGCATTATTTTGGATTTGGAAACTTTGATTTCCTGCTGATTGGAGTAAGCGTAGTTGGCCAGGATATTTAAAGATTTTTGTAAACTGACCATGTTACAACTGAACAGTACCAGATTGTCAGCGTATAATAAATGTGTCAGTGAAAGTCCTCCCAACCATGGAGGGTGAACATTTCCGCCATCCAGAGTTGGAGTCAGGTCTGCCATAAACAAGGTTGAACACATGAGGAGCGAGCACATAGCCTTGTTTCAGACTGAGGGTGGTGAAGATTTTCCTTGAAAGCCTCGTGCCATCTCTGTTTTTTTTTGTTCCCATGGGTCAAAGTATAAAGAGATTATAGCATTCTGGAGGGGGTCTTGGAGACCCCATTGCTTTAGTTTGCTCCAGAGCAGTCGTCTGTTCACTCGGTCGAACGCGATCTTGAAATCAATAAAGGCAAGATGTGGTTTCCTATGCCACTGTCTGCTCTGCTCTATGAGAAAGGAGGTTATTAGGATATTCTTTGTGGTGCCCACCCCTTTCCTGAAGCCTGTGTGGTTGGGTGGAATAATATTGTGTTTATCTGACCATGCTGTTAGTTCACCGAGGAGTAGGAAGGCATAGTTTTTTGCCTCAGCATCAATAATGGCAATTAGCCTGTAATCACCCTGATTGTTTCTGTTGCCTTACTTGAAGATGGGGTTGATTATAGAGCTTCGCCAGCTCTCTGGGATGGCTCTTCCCAACCTTTGCCTTCTGATATAGGGGGGTCAGCCCTTCAGACCAGAAGACTGCTTCTTTCCTGAAGATGGCTTGTGGAAGGCCATTTGGCCTGGGGGCTTCTTCCCAGTGAGCCTTAAGGAGTGCTCGGTATGTCCTGCCGGTGGACAAAGTAAGGTCAGTCATCTCTCCGTCTTCCAATGGGAGCATATTTCCCCTTTCGGGTGTCCATGGTGGTAATTGAGGAGTGTTTCCACAGGGTTGGCACTTAATTGAAAAGATTGTTTAGAGGTAGCTCACCCAGTCATTTTCAGGGATGTTTGAGCTGTGATTTAGATTTCCTCGAGCATTTAAGTGATTGATAATTTCCCAGAATTTCCTGGGATTTTTCCCTTTCACTGCGTGTATTCAATTTGACATGAAAATACTCTTGCCTTTGGCCTTTTCTTTCCATATTTGTCTTTTGTATTTTTTTTTTTGTGTTCTTCAGTTGTTCCCAAAGGTGCTGGTTGCCTGGGCATGCCTTCAGGCATCTTGCCAACTTCCTTTGAGCTTTTTTAAGGAGGTAGCCTGATTTAGAAAGGCAGCCAGGAACGATTTGGCTGATTCCCCAAGCTGGCCATTGTAGATTGCGAGAAGGATGCTGGTCCAGTATTTTCTCTTTGAAGTCTTCCCAGGCGTCCAATATATGACCATGGTTTATGAGACTCTCCAGCATCTGCCGCATTGCAGATAAAGATAAAGCTACTGTTGTATCGGATGACCAGCATAGTCTCTTCAAGCGCGTTGGCTCTATAGAGCCAACCTCTGGCGGGACCTGGGGGTGCACAGGTGGGGAGGTCTTTAGAATGAGCATTTGGTAGGAGTGGTCGCTAGATGTGGTGTATTTTATTTTGAAATGCCGTACCAAGGGGATCAGAGGCAATGTAACTGAGGTGTAATCTAGGATAGATCGTGAGTTAGGGCCGTGGAAGGTGTGGCTTGGTGGAGAGCCACCTGGGAACCTTCCATTTAGGACCCGTAGTTTAAGGTATTCCAATGACGTCACCAACTGCACTCCCTGCTGGTCATGGCATGTAAAGTTCAATGGCACCTGTGTCGGGACGTTACAGCAGGAGTTATCAGTATTTCATCATCCTCTTGCACCTTAATTAAGTTTGAATTAAAATCTCCAGTCAGAATGATGTCCCAGTCTGCATGAGTTTGTCACTGGTACAAGATGATGGCTGTTAGCCCCTTTATTGCTGTCTGTTTGCGAGAGGGGCCAGGTTGAATATATGAGTTGACCAGCAGCATTGGTGGCCTGTTGTTAGTGATCCAGTGGCATAGTTTGATCACTTGGCAGTCTGAGCCTTCTTGTGGCAGCTCTTCTATGTCCATTTCAAGTCAAGTGAGAAATAGACTGCTAGACCCCCACTTGGCCTTCCCTACTGCTTGTGCTTAACTGCGTTTATTTGATAGGACGTGAAGCCCGAAAGCGGAAAGATCTGTTGTGACCAGGTTTCCTGGAGTGCAATCATGTCCATGTGGTGCCATGCTTTGGGTGGGTAGTCTGTTTTAAACAGTGATTGGGCACCAGCTATATTCCAGGACAGAAGTCTTAGGTGTTTCTGAGATGAGCGTGCTTCTCGTGGTTGTGTTTCTCATGCGAGACGAGGAGTGTTAAGGGCCTGTGGGAGCCACACCCATCTGGCGCCGGCGAGTAGTGTATGAGTTGGATGGGTTCTTTGATTACCTGGATGCGGGGGAGGAAGGTAGAGCACCCCTCAAAAATGTTAAAGGTTGTACGTCTGCTTCCATAGAGGCGTTAGAGCTCAAAAGCGGAAACCGGTATCTGGCCGACTCTGACCTGGTTATAGTTATCCCCCAGGTCTCGAAGCGTGGCACAAAGGACAGAATATGGTCTACTAATTCTGCTGATTCCCAGGTTGTTAGAGTAGCTTCTGGTTGATTACGGTCCTTGGCTGTTTGAAACTCTATTTAAGTTAATTCTGGTGAGGACAAGGAGTTGAGCTCCGAAATTGCTTGAAGGAGCCTCACTATGGCGGTCATTATGAACTCGGCGGTGTGGGTCGTCATGCCGGCGGTGGTGGGAAATCCCACCAGCCGGCATGTCGGCCCACACCGCCACAATGAACCCATGGAGGGCCACCATAGGCGGCCCTCACTCACCGCCAGGCTGCCTCCGTCAGGCAGCCTGGCGGCGGTCGGCATCATTATCCGACAGGTGCTGCCCCTCGGATAATGATCCCTTAGCCTCCAGCCTTTCGCTGGCAGGTTTCCTCGCCAGGGAAGGCTGGCGGAAGGGGTGCACCGAATTACGGGCAGTGATCTGCGTGAAGGGTGTAGCAGCACCCGCCGCACAGAGCCATTGGCGGCAGCTCCATGTGGAGCCGCCGTCAATGTCCCGGCCAGGCATTCATCTGGGCAGGCGGGCGGAAACAATGTTTCCGCCTGCCGGCCCAGAGGAATGTTCATAATACTGCCGGCTGGGTTCCGGGGGTGCTAGCGGTCACGGAGAAGACCGCCAGCATGAACACAGTGGTTTTCACCGCCGTGTTCATAATGAGGGCTTATGTTCCCTCTATTGAGGATTTCATGGGCCTCCGTCAGCAGTGGCGTCAGCTGTGAGCAGCAACGGGCATCAATGGGCTGCAGCCTGAGGGGTGGCGGGTGATCAGCGTGAGCGGTGCTCGGGGCAAACAGGGGGAGTAGGGAAGGTAGGGCAGGTGGCAGCCGGTAGCTTGGCTGCTCGCGAGTGGGCTAGCAGCAGTAGCAGAGGAAGCAGCATCAGCGGTAACTGGCTCCGCCTCCTCGTGTCCTCCTCATGTTGGTGTCTCACGTCACGGTTCAACTCAAGAATATCGTTCCACTTCAGTGTATGCTATTCCACTGTATTGCTACTCCAGTATATGCCACTCCACTCTACACCACTCCTCTCTATGTTATTCCAATGTACACCACTACACTCTACCTCACTATACCGTATGCCAATGCACTCTACAACACTCCACTGTACACTGCTCTTAGCCAATCACCCTATACACCACTCTACGCTATTTCACTGTATGTCACTACACTTTCACTTACTCCAGGGACTGCTACTGCACTGCACATAATTCCACTGTACACTATTTAATTGTATGCTGCTGAACTGTATGATATTCCAGTCTAAGCCACTCCACTGTATGCTGCTACACTAGGGGATGAGTGTTAATGTGGCACTAGTACTGCCAACAGGCTGGCTGTGCATACCGCCACTTCTCCACTCATACCACCATGGCGGTATCAGCTGCCACGCCGGAGATATCTATCTCCAGCCCGGCGGCCGGCACAGTACAGAGGGCAGCATTATGAGCCGGCATACCACCATGGTTTTCGTGGCTTTTCGCAACACCACGAAAACCATGGTGGTAGGCCCTACCGATGACAGGGAATTCACCGGTAGGCGGCTCCTGCACCCCCCAACACACATCAGATGCCCCCCACTCCCCTCCATCCAAAGCTCCCCACCCCCAACACACACCTGACACCCTCCAGCCCCGCTCTATCCAAAGCCCCCTAACCCTCATATACACACTAGCGCCCCAACCCCTGACATTCCAATACATCCCCATCCAAACACACACACACCCCACCCCTCCAATCATCACACACACAACCCCCCCATACACACACACACACCCGCAGACACGCACCACGCATACACCCAATCACTCACACTGTCCTACACGCATTCATACATGCATACTTCCAGACATGCTCGCACACAATCTTACACACAATCACACTGACACGCACTCACTTCACCATTCTTACACGCATTCACTCACACGCATACAATGCAACACAGACGCATTCACACACACACTCCCACATTCATGCACACACTCAGGCACAAATAAACAACACCCTCCCATCCCACTCCCCTGTCAGAAGCCCGACTTATCTTGAGTGAGGAGGTCTTCCATCAGGAAACAGGAATGGGCACTGCTACCGCCTGTTCACTGAACCCCACTACAATGTGGCTCATTACACTCTACCATATGCACCTCCACTGCACACCACTCCACTCTGTGCTATTATACTCTATGCCTCTCCAGTGTACGCTATTTGACTGTATGCCACTCCATTATATGCATCTCCCTGTATGCCACTCCACTCTGCGCCTCCAGTGCACCTTGCTACACCATACCTCACTCCACTCTATGCCAGTTCACTCTACAACACTCCACTGTATGCCACTCCACTCCACACTATTCCACTGTGTGCAACTTTACTTTATTTTGCTCCAGTGTATACATCTGCACTGTACACCACTCCACTGTACGCTATTCCACTGTATGCTGCTGAAATGTACAACACTTCAGTCTAAGCCATTCTGCTGTATGCTACTACACTATACACCAATACAATCTACATTATTCCATTTTAAGCAACTCAATTGTATTACATACCACTCTGCTATTCCACTCTATGCCTCTCCACTTTATACCATTCCACTGTAAGCCACTCTAATATATGCTATTCCACTATATGCCACTCCACTCTACGCCACTCTATTCTACTCTACTCTACACCATTACACACTATGCCACTTCGCTCCATGCAACCCACTCTATGCTACTCCAGTCTATACCACTCTACTCTACTCCATTTTATGCCACTACACACTATGCCACTCTTTTCTATGCAAGTCCACTCTACGCTAGTCATATCTATGCTACTCCACTCTACGGCACACCAGTGTACACCACTTCACTGCATGTCATTCCACTCTACGCTATACCACTGTACAGTAGTGTATGCTACTATACTACATGCTATTTCACTATATGCCACTACACCCTATTCCACTCCCTCTGACACCACTCCAGTGTATGTTTTTCAACTATTTCATTATACATCACTCTACTCTACCCCACTCCACTGTTTATCACTCCACTCTATGCTATTGCACTTTACATCACTCCGTTCTACAACACTCTAATGTATGCTATTCCACTGTACGCCACTCCACTGTTCCCCACTTCACTCTACACCATTCCGCTATCTGCTATTCCACTATATGCATCTAAGACCTATGCCACCGAACTCTACACTACTTGACTCTATGCCACTCCACCATACTCCACTGTACGCCACTCCACTGTACGTTATTCCACTGTAGATTACTCCACTATACATCTGTCCACTCTACTCCACTCCACCTTACGCTATTCCACATAAAAGCCACACAACTTTACGCTGCTCCACTGTATGCCACTCCCCTGTACGCCATTCAACTTTATGCTATTCCACTGTACACCACTCCAGTCTACCCCGCTCCACTTTACGCTATTCCAATGTATGCCACTCCACTGTATGCCACTGCAGTCAACACCACTCCGCTATTCACCACTGCACTCTACGACACTGTAGTCTATGCTATTCAACTGTACATAAGTCCACTCTACCCTACTCCCCTCTATAATATTCCACTCTATGTCACACCACTCTATGCCACTCTAATGTACTCCACTCTACCCTATTGCAGTGTATGCTACTCTACTCTATGCCACTCCACTGTGTGCTTCTCCATTCTATGCCACTCCACTATATGAAGCTCTACTCCAAGCAACTCTGCTCAACAACACTATACTCTACTCAACAGTCTGTGCCCCTCCACTGTACTGCAATTTAATCCACTATATAGCAATGCACTGTACAACAATGTACTCCTCTTAAAGCCCCTTTACAGCACTGTACTTTACTCTAGAGAACCTTACCACACTCCACTCCATATTACGATACACTACGCAAATCCCACTATGCCGCTCCACCACAATTAGCAAACTCTATTCTATGAGACACTACTCCATTCTACTCCACTGTACTCCACTACTCTCTACACCACTCCACTGTACGCTACTCTATGGCACTCAACTTTCAACATTTGTTCCTACTCCACTCCACCATATTGTACCATACTCTAATCCACTCCACGACACTCCACTGTACAGCACTTCAATCCACCCAGTGGCACTTTCCTCTACTTCACTCGGCAACACCTTCTGACACTCTATAACACACCACTCCACTCTACCACACTTTACACCAATGTAGACTACAACACTCTACTCTACTCGACTACATGCCACTGTACTTCAGAACACACTATTCCTCCTCTGTATGCTACGTCACTCCAGTGGACTTCACTAGACTCTATTCCACTGCTCAACACTTTACCTAATTCTAGGGCACTGTACAACACTGCACTATACAACGCCCCTGTGTAGTTCACTCTATTCCACTCTACAAGACTTTTACTACACTCTTTGGCACTATACAACACTGCACTCCCCTCTATGCCACTACACTGTACACCAATCTACTCCACTCTATGCCACTACAATACACTAATCCACTCTATGACTCTTCCAAACACTCTATAACACACCACTCTACTCTACTGTGTAAAACACCACTCAAATTTATATGAATTTACTAGCTCTACACTAAACATGTCCACTCCAGTGCACTCCATGGCACTATACTATACAACCTGCCACTACACTATATAACAATTTACTCCACCATATGCTACGCCACTCCTCTCTACTCTACCCTGCGATACTCCATTCTACTCAATTTCCTTCTATACCATTCCACTCTACCCCACTCTACTGTACCCCACTTCACTGTACAACACTCACTCTATCCCACATACTGTACACCACCCCACTGTACTCTATTCCACTGTATACCACCCCACTTTACTACTTTCCACTCTACTCCACTTCACTTTATGACACTATACACTTTGACAGCACACTGTGTTGCACTTTCCTCCACTCCATTCTATCAGACTCCACTTAATGACTCTCCACTTGACAACATTAAACTCTTCGATTTGAAACACATTTTTATGAAAAAAATAAAAACATGAAATTCAATTAAAAAACAAATGTTAAACGTTTGTTATAGATAGAGAAACTTTATTTAATCTTTCTATACAAGCCAAACTTAAAATACACAAACAAGGCAAATTCTTAAGTTAAAATTACACCTTAAATTTACAATTTATGCAGCACAGTCTCATAATTATAACATTTATTATTCTTTATCTACAAACCTTAAACTACACAAAAATTAACATTTCTAAAATTATGCTTATAGCTTTGATTTATAATTTATGCAACACCTCCAAATTATTATTATAACTCATGCACATCCACATACAGTTTATTCAACTCAGTAGCAACACTACATCAATTAGACTCAACACTCTACCATGCAGTGTTCTCACAAAAGATTTACTTTGCGATGTCATAATTGTTCTTGTAAAACTATTATTTTAGATGGTATAAGTGAGATATATAAAACGCTAACACCAGTCTATGTGGAAGGTGGCTAGTAAAAGAATATTATTTAAATACATTAAAGAAAAACATTTTTTTGAGAAAAGGTATTGCACAAATAAAGAATGGGTGCTGGGAATGAGAGAATCGTTTCACAATTTCCTGTGGTAAATGGAAAATATTTCTTGCATTTTTAGATTGCTAATCAGTGCATCTTATATTTTAACATTTTTTTTTGTTAGTGACATTTTTCTATTGAAAACCACCTAGAGAATGGGGTTGATTAGGGTACTAGATCTAAATACCCATAGATGCAAATTAAAACTTGTTTTCATTTTTTTCATTACTTATAAGTTTCACTTTGGATAGTATGAAGATTATGGCCCTCATTATGTACATGGCGGTCGAGACCGCCATGCCGGGGGCGGTAATTGCCGCTGCCGCCAGCGTGGCGGTCTCGACCGCCATATAAATAACAAGGGAAGATCGCCACAGGCAGTCCTCCGCCACCGCCAGGCTGCCGCCGACAGACAGCCTGACGATGGCGGATTACATTACCCGACAGGGCATCGCTGCAAGCAGCGCTGCCCTCCGGATAATGTACCCTGTTTACCTCAGCCTTTCACTGCCGAGTTCCCCTACCAGGAAAAGGCTGGCGGAAGGGGTGCTCCAGGGCCCCCCTGGGTGCCCTTGCACTGCCGATGCACTTGGCATGGGCAGTGCAGGGCCCCCCGCACAATGCCCCGTCGCGCAGGTCACTGCCCGATTTACGGGCAGTGATCTGCCCGACGTGTGCTGCTGCACCTGCCGCACTCCAACATTGGCAGCGGCCCCAAATTTTGAGCCGCAATCAATGTTAAGCCCCTTTTCCCTTCTGGGCCGTAAGGGAAAACATTATACGGCCAGAGGGGGGGGGTCGTCGTGTTGGCAGTCTTCTGTTGACTGCCAGCGCTGATCTCGGCGGATCCTAATGAGGGCCTATGTGTTATTGTGGAGATATTCAGTCGATTAACGTTGTGGATCTTTAATTATTCTTGTATTGTTTTTCTATAGTAATGTGAACCATACTATACAAATCTTTGCATCAGTGAATGTAAGTAGGTTGGCGTTGTTACTTAGATTATGGTTTCACTATGGAGATGTCTAATTTTGATTATCACAAATAAGGGATTGTCTTTGTTTTTTTGGTGATTCATTGTATATGTGATGATATGTTTTTAAAGTTAGATTATTTCCAATCAACAGTCCTGAAGAAGCCACAGTGTTGTGAAACATGTGTTGGCTGTGTTAATCATTAAGTAATTTTCAGATGAACAATATCATATTATCTTTTGGTTCTGATGATTGGATGTTCGAACTGGAATAAAGTCATATTCACTAAATAACTGTAGCCTGATCACTTCTGAAAGAGTAATATGGACCTAGTTTCCACAGCAACATTTTTCGTGTTACCAATAACTTTTGACACTGTTTCAATTTGACAGATCTTCACAAAAGTTTCAAAACTAGTATGGCAGACAGTTCTGCTGCTGTCTTCAAAGTTTCGGGGTGATTCGTCAAAAGGGGAGGTCCCAAATCGCGCTTTCCCCATGCATTTTTCCATAGGCTTTTTAGACACAACCACATCCTGCACAGCTATACTGAACTACACCAAATTTGGCAGGAAGCTAGATCTTGGTGCTTTTTGCTATTAGGTGTAAATACATTCACTAGTTTTGGAGTTATTAAAGGTTAAAACTATAGATATCTAGGGAAGTGAAGGCTTTGCGGATCCTAGAGATCTCATGCTGACTTCTGATTGGTTGCCAGCACTTCAACTAGGAAGTGTTAGCAGCCATTTTTGGACTCCCTCTCAGCTGAATCCCAGACAAAAAGGTTAAAAAAATGAAAAGGGGTCTCGGTAGGACCCTCTAGCTGTTGTGCTGGCGTCTCTTGGGACCCTGCCAGGGCAAAAAAACATTTTTTAAAATTTTCGCTGAACATTGGGGAGGATTAGCAAATCTGGTGAAAATTAAAAAAAAAACAATCACAGACTCCTGCATTTGCTTATAATATAGCCCCCTTACTGGCCAGGTAGTGGAGGCCTTTGCTTTTATAAAAAATGGTTCTGGTGTAAGTCCTTAACAGATCATCAATATAGCTGTCTGCTGACTTTACCATTTTGCACGCATCGCCTATTGACCACCCCCTGCCAAAAAAAACGAGAAAGAACAAGATTCTTTCACAGCAGAAATAATGCACTGACTAAAGATTTGAGTGATTGTCAGCAAAACACAATATATTGCCCGCTTTTAGCGTTCGATCACAGTGCAAATTGGACCTGAGGACATTGGGTGGAGGGGGGGATTGCTGACTGGCCCGAGCTCCCAACCCCCATCCAAGCATTACAGTGCGACAAACAGCAAGAACAACAGCAATGAAAAAATAATAATCTTTTCACGTTTCTTGATGATACCAAGCATTGTTTTAACCTTAGTGTAAGGTACAATATGATTCAAAGAAAAAATAAAAACAACCACAAAATAGGTTATTACATCTGGAGTGCATTTAAATATATTAATTGTGCAAAAAACTCTTTCAGAAAAATGGCCCCTCAACCTCCTGAGCTGGCTTTCTGTCCAAACCTGTATGATCCCTGTTTACACAATTATGACAAAAATGCTACCTGTTGTCATACATGCAGACGGAAAAATCGACAGTATGACTTTTTGGCAGCAAAGAGTCTTATATAGCTTAAGAAGCTGACCACAGATGTGGGGAAGGGGGAAGTACCTGAGATTTTTGGGGGAGGGGTCTTATCACTGAAGTTCCCTCCCTCTGGAAAACCACAAAGTCTTACACTAGAAACTCATTTCAGGAACACAATGCGGGCTTTGCTTGGAAGAAGGTGGATTTCCTTCTCAACACCCACCATAAAATGTGGCCTGTGCATGGGACTGCAGCCTCAAGTGTCCCACAAACCTGCCACGGCGTGGGTAACTGCTTACATAAACCCCATAGGGGTGGGTTTGAGTACTGAGGGCTTGCGACAGGAGGCGCAAGGCCCGGATCAAAACAACAGTTCACTCAGCATAAACATCTGTGTAGGGCCCAGGTAGTCTAGCAGCTCTCTTGAATTACGAGGAACATATGAATTTACAGAAGCATACCTGGGCCATGGGGAGGAGAAGGGGGAGGCGCACTTCCATCTGAAGTGTGCGGCATGGGTCAGCGCTAAATATCTAAGCACTTGGTGCTTTAAGAATCTGGCAAGTTCACTCTTCTGTGCTAAGTAAACATCTTTATCAAGAGTCCACTGGTTGAATGCGATGGTAAACACAGAGGCTGCGGAATTTCATACTTGACACATACACGCTGTCATGTTTTCAGTGAATGTTCAAAAACACAGAGAGTCTGCCGAATCTCTAAAAACTTACAGGAGTTGGCGTAGCGCCAAAGGGAAGCTGTTCTCAGAAGGATTATACCTGTATGTCAAAGGCTAAACTTGTGAATTCCACCAAAAAGATGTGCAGGATTTCTGTAGATCTATGGTTGGATCTCAGAAAGGGAGTGGGTGACGATAGGTGTGCAGGGGTGGACGAAGACGGCCTGGAGTTTCTATTTGGAGGACACATGGTTCCGATGGTGTTCTCTGGAGTACCATGCTGCCCATCAGCAAAGCATTTCAGCTCCTCGCCACAGGTTGTAAGAGCTATGTAAATCCCCAGAATTATGTGTTTTAAACCTTTGCTCATGTGTTTGATTATTAACACATGTGTGTGCAGAAGTTTAAATTAAATTGGAGGTTACTGTGATGTTATCTTTGAGTGTGGAATGTGTATTTTTAAATGAAAATTTGGCCCAAAACTAGATCTTTGTCCAGAAAGCATTCTTTTTGCCTTAGTCACGTCCTGTAGACCCCATCTCCCAGGGATGAATACACAGTTTAGGGGATTAGGATTGCAGCATCCCTCCCCAAGCCTCCTTGAGGCCCCAGGCTCTCCATTGCCAGGGGCTGATAAATATAACTGGTGGAAGTGGCATGCAGTCCCCGTCCTCGGGCCTCCTTGAAGGCATGGGGATGCCATCCCAAGGGACAGATAAACATAACTCGGGGAAGGGGATCATGTGGCCCCCTTCTGTGGCACATGCTATGACCCTGGGGATCCTATTACCCAGAGTCAGCTCAGTCATGGTGTCCCAGAGATCCCATCCCCCTATGTATCATATTTCCCTGCCTGCAAGAGCATGGGCAGGGAAGTATTCTGTGATCCCACCCAGTGGCAGCAGAAAGCTAAAAATAAAGCTGAGGTAAAAAACATTTTTAAAATGCTGTGGCCAGAATCTGTGCTGCTCCTTTAATTGGGCCCACTAGAATAATGAAAACCTTTGGTGTCCTGGGTGGGACTGGCATACAATAAAAGTCAACAAAAATACCAAAAAATTAAACAGAAGAATAATTAATGAGTGACCGGAGCAGTTCAGTTATTCTTCACTGCTCCAAGCAAGGAGCACCCCATAATTCCATGGGATTTTCTTAAATAACATTTTTCATTTCTGGTTGTGCCCCAGGAAAAGGCAGGGGCACCACCAACCACGTTCTTAATGTTGTTGGGGCTTAAAGGAGTGCAGCAACTCCACACAAACATTAAAACGAACAATAGTAAGTCTCTTGGGTCACTAAATCCATAACTCCAGGAGATCTTATTTTATTTTGTAAAGCACTCAGAGCTGGAGGTGTAAGGTCTTCAGTTGGAGTGTAGGACCCCCTTGTGGTGGGTTCTTTGACTGTGCTTTATTGACTGAAAAAAGTTAAAGAAACACTCAAAGGCACGTCATATCTTTTTAACAAAGCTTTCTTAAAAGTATGATAACAATCAGTTTTATTCACCATTGCAATGTGTGAATTTACATAAGGTACATTTGATTTTAATCACTGATGTCTTTTTGACAAACCTAATAGGTCTGCTTTTTATATGTTAATGTGCTGGCCCCTTCATAAAGCTACTAGGCTCATTGTTTACATTTTGGTGTTCTGACCCTATAACAAAATTAGTAAGTGTGCCTTCCTCACAATTACACTCTTTTATTGTAATATCCCATTGTCAGGTTTGTGTTCCTGCTGGTTTTATGCATCACCCCCATCGCCCCCCCACCACTGCACATGTCCAAAGGCCATGTGCAGCGGTTGTTGGGCTCCAGTAAGGTGTGGGACATAGGGCCTGGGTGCAAGCCAGGTCCTGCGCCTAACCACATGTTTCATGGTGATGGACATCTTACATTACGTTAATATAGACATTCACTGGAAAAATACAAAAGGTTAAAGTGAGGTTATAGTTAAGCACTGTAGTTATATTTTACTTCAAATCGGAAAAAAATAGAAATGCAATGAAAAAGCCAAAGATTAAAGGGATGTTATAGCTAGATTAAAGTGTCAGTTAAAACATACCATCTAAATGAACAACTGAAATTCGCCAGTTACAATTATCTCAGGTAACTACAACTCATACTCCAATGTAATAACTCACACCCCCATCATGCACGGTATTGTCATCAATGATGTAATTTCAGATGTTGCCTTGATACTATCAATGATGCTGTAGAACATGTCATCAATGATGCAATATGGGGGTAGTATGTCGAAGGCGAGAGGTATAGATACTTTAGAGCATAATTTATTGTTTGGAAAGTTTGTGGGAAGGTAGTGTCAGAATCCTGAAGGGAATATCTCTTTGAAAGGAAAAGAGGAAAGACGGCTTTTCAATATCCTTCCATTCTTTAAAAAAGAGTTGTTTTTATAACATCATGTAGTAACAAAGTATCACTCTGCGCCCACTGTACTGGGCATAAAATCCTTCATCTTGTTGAGGTGCCTTTTTGAACCCAAGGAATTCTGTGATACGCAGCAAAAGCTCTCGAAGATGTGGAGCTTCAACATCTCTTCCTTCTTGATCAAGTTACTGACTGTCATCTTGGCCATCCCTCATTCGCTTTGCTCTTGATTCGGAAAGTGCAGAATCCACAGCCTCATTAATCAGTGACTAGAGGTCTAATCTGGATATCTGCAGAAGTTTCATCAAGATCTTCCTGCAAAAGCTTTAAATGATGGTGTTTATCAGCAACCTTTCTCTCCTCCATCACAATTGAAGGCTGAATTGTGGCCACAATACTGCAACGCCTCTTCTATATGGCCAAAATCACTTCAACACACCTTGGTCCAGCAAGAACTATGTATTTAAGTTAGACATCTTGTGCCTCCCCCCACCCCACAGAGGGCATGTAGTACAAACACTGCTGCTGGGTGAAGGTGCTGACCTTGCAGCTTCCACTGACCCGTAATGCTTCTGCATCATGCCACTCACTGCCACAGCCCATCCTAGCACATGAGCATGGAGAGTGGCAGAACGCCTTGAAGGACGTGGTCATACACATAAACTTTACCGTAACTGGCAACATTTTATATAAATAAGGAAAGGAAATATACCTTCCTTTTGTCATGAAAAAGTGTGTCATTTAAGAGACAGAATAAATATATGGAAGACAGAGAGGGAAGGAACACTCGTCTACTCCAGTTAATGGAGATAGGAAGATTAGGGATCATAGATGATGCTAAGAATATGCATATAAACTGTCTTTAGGAGGTAGGGAGAAGCCTCATGGTTGTTAAGACCGGGACAAGGACTACAGATCAGAGTAATGCAGATTATCAGTAAGTGCATTGGCCACAGGTCCTCTGCTTTAATAATGGCAAACCATATGCTATTTAGGCACACTTCTGCAATGCGGCAAGATCTCTTTCATACATTGTGTTGGACAGTATCAATCAAGGGCAGTGCAAGAGACTCTTTCACTAGGATTTTCTGAGTGCCTCATATAGAATATTCATTGTAGAAATATGCAATTTCTTAATAGTGTGTCTCCTTATTGACATTATACAAGGTGTATGCGGAGATTTAGTAGTGAGGTTTGGACATGATGGATCGTTTCTCTGTGGTTATTCCTCCTCCGTTTTTTGCCAAACCATGTTACATGAGCAATTCAGTGGGAAGACTGGATCTATCTTTTCAAGGATTATCTTATTGGCTTGGATGGACAAGGGTTCAAGCCGGAGAGAAAAAAAGCTTTATTGTTAAGCACATTAGACAAGGAGGGGCATCACATTTTCAAATTTCTTCCACAGGAGCTGGATAATCATGGTCAACCTGTGGAGGGTTAAAGAGGCAAAACTGTGCTTGGAACGTAGTTTTGCCGAAGAGGAGAATATTGTGATGTCCAGATATAAATTCTATACAACGACACAAAGAAATGGAGAATCCTTGAAAGAATTTGTTTCTGGCCTTAGGGAACTCAGGAATTCGCTTATTGTCCAATGTAAAGTAAAAAAATGCAAGAGAGCTTGTGGGCAGCAAAGAATCCTTTATTGAAAGATTGCTCTTGCAATAGCTACAGTGGTTGAGGAATCGGAAATCTATATGAAAGTGTTAGGAAAAAAAGACATGGTAAGTGCTCGGGAGGAGACTGGGATAGTTAACAGAAGGGAGAATTAGCATGAGAACATGGGGGCTGTTACTCAAAATAACAAATCTACTGGTAAATGACTGAAAAATTATGACAGCTATATGAAGAGAACCAGGTCATACAACAAGCGTGAGGGTATGTCTCATACAGGAGACTCTAAAAATTGTTTTGCTGACAATATGAAGTAAAGGCAGTGTAGCCACGAAGGCCATTATGCCTGGGTAGCAGAGAATCCAACAAGTTTTGGGTGACTGTCACTGATGAGGGAAGAGAAGATGAAAAAAGGGATCTATTATTGGTGATAGATCAGGAAACAGAAGGACGAAGGAGAGTCAGACCAAAGGCTACTGTTGAAATTACAGACCGCAAGGTAGACCTTATGGTAGACTCCAGGTCTCTCTTCACCATTATATCAAGGAGTATGTATGAGAGTAAGTGGCCTTCTGTACCCTTGTTACTCAAAGACATCAATTCCAGGGGATATCAAGGTGAAAGAATTGACGTACTGGGCTGTTTCCAGACCAAAATCAAATTTCGTAATAGACACATTGAAGGGAAGGTGTACGTAGAAGAGAATGGCCCACTGATTTTATAATGGGTACACCAATGTGATCTACACATCTGTCTTGATCCACATGCTTCTAGTCACGTCATGGTCATAGGAGACGTTTGGGGTAGAAGATGTGTTGAGTGAAATGGCAGATGTGTTTAAGGATAGCTTGGGAAAATCGAAAGGTTATGTACATAGAATCAATTTGAAGGAGGTAACTGTACTGGTAAGCACAAGTTAAGAAGGGTGTTCATAATCATAAGGAGTAGAGTTAAAAGTACAGTTGTGACATGGTAAAGGAAGGCATCATTCAGCCAGTAGAGGCTACAAGATGGGTCTCACCAATTGTGATAACTAAAAAAAGTAATGGCAGATTGAGATTTTGCTTAGACTTGAGGAGTCTTTTTCAGAACATTGTAATGGATAAGCTTCCCTTACCCAGCGTCACTGAGCTCCTTTTGTTCCTCAATGAGGCAGTGTTTTTTTCCAAACCTGACCTTAAAAGTGCTCACCAACAGATTCACTTGCATGAAGACTCAAAGGACTTAACAGCATTTATCACAATGAATGATACTTTTAGGTTTATTAGGGTGTCTTTCAGGCTATCTTCAGCTGCAAGCATCTTCCAACACATGATGTCAGAGGTTTTCAAGGGTCTTAAAAACATCTTGTACTTTTAAGATGACATCTTGGTGTTTGGGGAGACTATGCAAGAGCACAATGAGATCTGGAGGTTGGTCTTGAGAAGACTACATGGAGCAGACTTAACTCTTAACAGAGAGAAGTGCCAGTTCTTGGTGGAGTCGATCAATCATCTTGGCCATGCCATTACAAGGGATGGTCTGAAACCCAAGGAAGATTTGCTCAAGGCTATTAGGTCTGCTCTCACACCCAGAGACGAAGACCAACTACTCTTGTTTACAGGGCTCATTGAGTACTTCTTAAAGTTTGTTAATACTTTTGCTGAGAAAACTGAAGAGCTGAGAAATGTAAGAGAAAAAGATGTGCATTTGTGTGGGGTAAAGGACAATTGGAGTCTTTCATTAAAATATAAAAGGAAGTATGTGAGGCGGATATATTGAAACCTTTTGACACCTCAAGACGATTTTGACTCTGGATGCCATCTTAAGACAATTTTGACTGTGGATGCCAGTGAGTGTGGAGTGGGCGCCATTTTGTCTTAATCTCATAAAGGAGTTGAGCACACTGTGGCATTCACTTTGTGCTCTTTGACTGATGGTGAACGTAATTACTCAGTGATAGAGCACGAGGCGCTAGCTGCAGCGTGGAGTATAGAGTACTTCCAGATATTTCTGTAGGAGTTGTAGTTTGTATTCATACTGACCACAAACCTTTGATCAAGGTCCTGACTCCTTGGGGTGTAGGGAAAGGGTCAGACAGGTTGACAAGACTAGACTCTAGGTTACAGGATTACAGACACAGAGTTGAGCACATTCCTGGAGGATTGCATAATGCTCACACTGAACGCCTGTCAAGAATGCCCTTGGAATGGTCAGCGATGGACAAAGAGAACCTATTGGCAAAAGTGCAACAATGAGCAGTGGCTTGGTTGTCTGATGTGGAGAAATGTGCAGCTGGAGCATTCACAGCAAGGGAGTGGAGTGACTGCATGGAGTCAGATCAAGTTTTTAATGTTGTTAAACAAATGGTGGTGGAAGTGGGGCATAGAGAGAGTGCAATTTCCACTTTAGGGAGACTGTTAGTGAAAGGTTTGGATGAACTGACTGTATGTGGTGGTATCCTTGTATGAGAAATGACAAGTTTGTGCCACCAGAGGGCTTGAAGAGGCGAATATTCAAACTGGTGCATGAGGGGCATCTTGGACAAACCTTGACTAAGAAGAGAGCGAGAGAGAACTCTTGGTGGCCGGGGATGGACAACCAGATCTTGCCCTGGGTTGAGGATTGCATTATGTGCAAGGAGAGTGAAAGAAGACTCAAAACTGGAATGCACGCTGTGTCAGGGCATTTTGTTGATCCTGGTAAGCCATGGAGCAGAGTATGCATGGACGTTATTGGACCTATAGAAGGAGTGCAGAGTGAGGTCAAGAATGTTTAGGTGATGGTGGATGATCATTCTAGATTGCTTATTGTCAAATTAATGAAAGAGGTGACTACCAGGTCCATCACTGATGTCTTAGATAAGGTGTTTTTGAGGAGGTTTTTCCCCAGTTGCTCATCATGGACAACAGGACCCAACTCACCTCTTCTGAAATGAGGTCATACTTGGAGAAGTGTGGCATAGAACATCATTCGGACAGCACTTTACAACCCGTTAGCCAATGGTATGGTAGAGAGGGCCAATCATCTGGTTAAAGGGGCAATCCTCAAGCATGGTCAAGAGTATGGTGTGGGCCCATCACACAACAGAAAATAGTGCACCAAAATGTTCTCCTTTTGAGAGTGTGAGAGGAAGGAAGCCTACTACCAAACTGACTCCAGCATGATTCTTGATGTGTGATGACCACCATCTTCCTGCTTCAACACCCTCTGCATGCTATGCAAGATCCTCAGGTGGATCCCCACCGAAACCAGAAAGACAGTCACCCAGGCCCTCGTCAGCAGCAGACTGGACTACGGCAACGCTCTCTACGCAGGAACCACGGCCAAGCTCCAGAAAAAACTACAATGTATACAGAACGCCTCCGCCTGCCTCATCCTCGACATCTGAGACAAAGAACTGCACAAAAGTGAATTTGCCAACAGTTACATGATGATGATGAATGATGCAGAGTTAACAGGTAGCTCTGATAGGAGTTCAGGGAAGTGTGGAGATCTGAGTCTACAAGACTTGTGTGTTGGTGGTATGAGCAATGATGTTCCTCATATAGAGGAGGGTGCAGCCTGTGGTGATGTTCCTCGGTTGGAGGGAGGTGCAGCTGTGTGTTCATGTACCTCAGCTGGAGGGAGGTGTAGCGTTTGCCCATTTGTCTCACAGACCTCCTTCGTATCCTTCTTAGCATTGTTTTTATCTTTCTTAGGTTTCTTATCCCTTAGGTTTCCATTTTTTTTTTGGTGGGGGGTTTCATTGTTGTTGGTAGAAAGGGAGGGTATGTGTAGTAATGTGGTTAGGTCTGCAGAACCTTATATCTGTAGGTGGGCGGCACGTGTTTTTTTTTTGTCATGTGATGTTCTCTGGGGGGGGGGCAGTATTCTACTGATGTCAGATATACTTTGGTTGGCTAGACAGGATCTGGTCTCTCGAGGCCGGTCAGAATAAGCTTATATGTTCAAGGTCTTTGCCCGATGCCATGTGTGTCTACTATATAGTTCAGACTGTATGGCTCCAACTGGAGCAGGGTCAAGACTGATTTGCCCAGGGTTGGATCCAAACAGAGGTGGCATGTTGTAGAAAATAATGATGGACTGCGATGTGTCTAGAATAATTACCAGTCTCTGACATTAATTCTAGCATTCCAATCATCACTTTTTTGTATGTTTCAGTGTATCGTCCAAAGTGGGGATGGGTCTCCCCAGACATGGGTCCCTTGCACTCTGTGCCACTGGAACCAAGCTATACCTGACTGATGAGCCGTAATAAGGGCGAAACTGGTCCTGGGTTGCTTGTGCTCAAATTCAGGGAGGGTTTAGCCTAGCAATTCAGGCTGGGCTGTTCCCACTGAAGCAGGGTCACAACTGAGTTGCATATGACTGGGTCCAAACTACGGTGGTACGGTGTGCAAAATGATAATGGACTGGGATGTGGCCCCAGTAATTACCAGTGGCTGACATGAATTCAAGCATTCCATCTATTGCTTTTTTGTACAGTTTTTTGTATGCTTTAGTGTTGCTCACTTTTAAAGCATGAACTAAGCTGCAGTTTAGAAAAATATACTTTCCACAAGTGAAGTAGAAAATAAGGTCTACATTTAACTGTCTCCAATGAAATTCTCTCGGATGATATTTCCCGAAAGAACCAAAATAGGATCTAGTAAAATAGGATTAACTGAACCTTATTTTTTAACTGTTTTTTTGTACACAAAAATAGTAGTCATGAAATTAATTGGTGTTGTGTACTGTTGTGTAGGAAATTGCATAATATTTTCAGTTTCTTTCTCTACAGGGAGTGCAGAATTATTAGGCAAATGAGTATTTTGACCACATCATCCTCTTTATGCATGTTGTCTTACTCCAAGCTGTATAGGCTCGAAAGCCTACTACCAATTAAGCATATTAGGTGATGTGCATCTCTGTAATGAGAAGGGGTGTGGTCTAATGACATCAACACCCTATATCAGGTGTGCATAATTATTAGGCAACTTCCTTTCCTTTGGCAAAATGGGTCAAAAGAAGGACTTGACAGGCTCAGAAAAGTCAAAAATAGTGAGATATCTTGCAGAGGGATGCAGCACTCTTAAAATTGCAAAGCTTCTGAAGCGTGATCATCGAACAATCAAGCGTTTCATTCAAAATAGTCAACAGGGTCGCAAGAAGCGTGTGGAAAAACCAAGGCGCAAAATAACTGCCCATGAACTGAGAAAAGTCAAGCGTGCAGCTGTCACGATGCCACTTGCCACCAGTTTGGCCATATTTCAGAGCTGCAACATCACTGGAGTGCCCAAAAGCACAAGGTGTGCAATACTCAGAGACATGGCCAAGGTAAGAAAGGCTGAAAGACGACCACCACTGAACAAGACACACAAGCTGAAACGTCAAGACTGGGCCAAGAAATATCTCAAGACTGATTTTTCTAAGGTTTATGGACTGATGAAATGAGAGTGAGTCTTGATGGGCCAGATGGATGGGCCCGTGGCTGGATTGGTAAAGGGCAGAGAGCTCCAGTCCGACTCAGACGCCAGCAAGGTGGAGGTGGAGTACTGGTTTGGGCTGGTATCATCAAAGATGAGCTTGTGGGGCCTTTTCGGGTTGAGGATGGAGTCAAGCTCAACTCCCAGTCCTACTGCCAGTTCCTGGAAGACACCTTCTTCAAGCAGTGGTACAGGAAGAAGTCTGCATCCTTCAAGAAAAACATGATTTTCATGCAGGACATTGCTCCATCACACGCGTCCAAGTACTCCACAGCGTGGCTGGCAAGAAAGGGTATAAAAGAAGGAAATCTAATGACATGGCCTCCTTGTTCACCTGATCTGAACCCCATTGAGAACCTGTGGTCCATCATCAAATGTGAGATTTACAAGGAGGGAAAACAGTACACCTCTCTGAACAGTGTCTGGGAGGCTGTAGTTGCTGCTGCACGCAATGTTGATGGTGAACAGATCAAAACACTGACAGAATCCATGGATGGCAGGCTTTTGAGTGTCCTTGCAAAGAAAGGTGGCTATATTGGTCACTGATTTGTTTTTGTTTTGTTTTTGAATGTCAGAAATGTATATTTGTGAATGTTGAGATGTTATATTGGTTTCACTGGTAATAATAAATAATTGAAATGGGTATATATATTTTTTTGTTAAGTTGCCTAATAATTATGCACAGTAATAGTCACCTGCACACACAGATATCCCCCTAACATAGCTAAAACTAAAAACAAACTAAAAACTACTTCCAAAAATATTCATCTTTGATATTAATGAGTTTTTTGGGTTCATTGAGAACATGGTTGTTGTTCAATAATAAAATTAATCCTCAAAAATACAACTTGCCTAATAATTCTGCACTCCCTGTATTTACATCTCAGTATTGTTAGCATAACAATGAAAGTGGATGTCGACACACTACATTGCCCAGGAGAGCTGTAGATAAGGTCAGAAGTCCACAAAGGCGTATTGATATTGTTGACCTTCTTGTAATGCCCTATGATTGCATAACTAAGAAACCGTGACTGCTGCTTGCATATTACTTTGCAGAGGCCAAAGTTCTTCGAAAGTTTTCCAACGCCCCTGGTCAGCATGACCCAGTTGCAAAGTAGCAGACACACTGCCTGAGCAACATTGACAAAATCGATTGCAGAGCAGCTTTGGTCTCTAAGGCCTTGATTGCGAGTGTCCCAAACGTATCTTTGTCACTTCCCTGTCCCGGAATTCAAATTTCCAGCGGTCCCTGTAACTCTGGGGTCGTGAAGATAATGGGGATTACAAGATTCTGTGGAATACCATGCATGATGTTTCCAAACGTGTGAGTTCTTTTTAAACATACATTGAGGTAGAGGTATTATAACCAATTCTAACCATAACTTCTCTTTAACCTTGTTTTTCTAGTGAATACGTATATATGCTGTATACATATATGATTATATGACATGTTATAACAGTGAGAAAGGTGGCTGTGGTGTGAAATTTGCCGCACTTACACAAAGTACCCCAGTGTTACTTCTTTGAATATTTTGCACTTCAGTCTGAGGTGTCTATTTCATTTATTTGATACATTTTTGTCCACATCTTTTTGAATTCCACTTGGCCCGTCCTCATATCTTTTCCCGATCTTTTACCATTTGCCTTGACTTTTCGGAAGTGCCAGATTTGGGCCCAGCATTATTGCCCTCTTCGTACAATGTCCCTGTGTTGGCTAATGAGCCTCTGAGCCTGCGATTACTTCTATATTCTTTTGGCCAGTGTGTGCTGTACTTTTTTGCCTACTTTTAACTATTCACCTTCACACTTTCGTAGCACTCGGGCTTTCACTTTTGTGTTCACGAGCACAACAACCACCACCAAGATGGCCCAGACATTTTCTATTATAAGACTATCCTGGCGGTGCTTTTTTGTCCTATGTCTAACACTTGACCCTGCCTCTTAAACGATCAGCAGTGGCAGGGCTGGGCTCACTGCCGCCATTCGCTACTGGGACACTCTACGCGTTTGGTAAGTCCGCCACGTAACTTACTCTTCCAATAGCCATTACTTCTGTGGCTTCACATTTACATATTGTTTTTGGTGCTGAGCGCATGTTTTTCTGCTTCTGTCTGGGCGCTCGACACTTATTACGGCCTCCCTTGCACACAACGTACAGGACTACTCTATTCTGCATACTTACCACGACCAGCGCTCCCACACCAACATTATTACTACTTGAAGCGCTCAGCTTTCACTGTCAGCTACTACACACGAGAGCGCTTTTACTGGCATTTTTATTACTGTCTTTCATGCCTGCTTGTGCAGATATTTATTTACCTATAACTTCACGCTGGGGACTATTTTGATTTCATGTCTTTTTGTCCCCTTTCCTTTACAATAGATACTTTTGCATTGCCAAGGCTGACATTGTTTCCTCTTTACTGCTCTTAATGATTTTGCTGCCACAAAATTATTAATTTGTCGAATCAATCAGGTGATTATTCTTGATCTAACATTGCATTCCTGATGACACATACCTCCACTCCATTTACCTTGTTCACATTGATGTGGCTCACTTGCCCTCACCCTCCTTTTATTTATTTATTATTTTATTTTGTATTCCTATGTGGTGATGGCTCATAATTTCGTAGCACATTAGATTTGGGTTTATGCTGCCTCTTGCTACAAAGGCAGCAACCATTTTTATCGACTGCTTCCTTTGTGATTTTTTTCCACTATTTGGTGCATGCCATGTGATTGTAATTCAGCAATTTGCTTATACAACTTCATGCATACTTAATCTGGTTACTTGATGTCAATTCTGCAGCCTTGAAAAAGTTGTCCTTGATGAAACGTGTGTTGGCTGACTATGCGTCATCTGGAATAAAGTATTACCGAACACACTACTGTCCTGTTTGATTTGTACACATTAAAGCACACGTATTCTACGGTATTTGACCAATTTGAAGACACTTATAAATGAACTAATTTTTGCTCCGGGTAGTTTCTCCTATATGAACATATGACATATTCCTGTGCATTTATTTCACAACATACAGTGGCATAAAAAGTTTTCATTGGAAACTGTGAAATATAAAAGTGTTTCACAGTAGTTCCCTGTTAAATACGGATGGCACCATCATCACAATGATAGCCCCCAAACCACTCTGCAAAACATTACTATTGCTAGGGCTACTAGGATTAAGGCATCCGAATTTTGTAACAAAGTTATATAAATTGTGCAACAAAAGGTAGCCATAGCCATGCATGTTTCCCTTTTGTCAGTCAATCAAAAAGCAATGTTTAGAATTTGGTCTATAAAACCATTATAGAAACATCCTAAAATACATGTGGTAAACGCTTAAAAAATCCTTAAAAAAGAGCAAATTCCACAGATAGTACATACAAGGAAAGGAGGTCAGAGAATGCCAAAGTTACTCAATAACCTCCCACCCCTGATTGCCAGCCTTTTTAATACCCCCTTGACCATAATTAAGAATCTTCAAGTTGCACACTTGGCATAAAAAAATGTCATATTCACCATTAAATTAAGGGCCTGGTCACGGCTGGTGGTTCTATGCTTAGTAAATAAAGGTTTTAAAACCTTTTCTGTGCATTTAAAAACCACAAGCAATCTAGTAAAATGTGTGCCCCATTAATTTTTTGTCTTCATCCCACAAGCGCACTTACCCTGCTCATCTATTGTACCTTGTTTAGTCCTTCTAACAGTGTAACAGAGATTTAGCCGGAACCTAAAATTCAATAAAGTAAACCTTAGCCTCAGGTTGGGTAATGTTTCAATGTATGGGAAACACTCATCCTCAGTACACCCTTTAAACAAAAACTTAAGTCGACGACTTCCCCCTTAGATACCTCAGGTCCTCCTTTCTAGCACGCTTATATGCCAGTGACCGCAGCTCCAATTTTCAGATCTGCAGCACCTGCTCCCACTAGTCTGATTTTAGCCCCATCTTTAAACAAATCCAGTTCAGAACTTGACGTGTTTAATTAGCCCATTTTAACACACTTTTCTCAACTTCATCCTTGCAGAGGTTTGCTATTTTGGGGGTATCATCCATGCTTAACCTCTGCCAAAACCTCAGTATCACTGCAAACCCCAGGTAACTCCAGGCAGTAAGCTGGCACTCCACCCTTAGGGTTTGAACTATAGCCGAAGGTGGGAATGTAAGAAGTCTTTTCAGGCAGTTACCTTCTTCGTAATTCTAATCCAGTTTACCCACAAAAGGCTAAAACTTCCACCCCGTACTTAAATAGCAGGCGGACTATAGCATTATAAGATGACAGCAAGGGTGGTAAAGAAGGCCCATCATACTTCCCCCTGAATTGTTTTACGCCCCATACTGACATCAAAGCAGTCATGTTTAGCGAATAGATGTGCTCTCTCCAGTTTTGCTTGGTATTAAACCACATACCCCAATGTTTATTTTTTCCACAACGTCCTCCTTATTCCTACGTAAAGACCAATTGTACTCTCTCTTTCCTTTATCTAACACCATTATCTTAGCCTTATCTAAGTTAATAGTGGACTTTTTCCTTGTACAATAATCCTGAAAGACATCCAGCTTCTTTTGCGGCCCTACTTTGGTCATGTCCATTATCACTAAATCGTCTGAATATATTAGACACACAACATGAGTGACCTTCACCTTGGGGCATAGACGGGTAGCCTCCTTTTACATATTTGACAGGTTGGACAAAAACAGGGAAAATAATGGGGTCACCAAAACACAGCCCTGGCGCAAACCATTCTTACTCTGAATTTTCTTTGATAATGTAGCCACAGTGTTTAAAATCACCCACACCCAGTTATCCCTATGCAGCTTTTGGAGGAGTAGAAGAAGGTAATTGTGGATTACGATTCTCCTCAGTGTTCTCCATAACAGATTTCGATCTACCAAGTCAAAAGCGGCATGGAAGACCCCAAAACAACAGATCAGTTTCCCTCTTAAATCTATTGATTTCATTGCTATTGCTCATAAACTAAAGCCATGGTCCACAGTTAAGTGACCTTCTTTAAACCCACCCTGTTTGATTGTGATGGCATTAGTTTCTTCTCCCCAAGTTTTATCAGGTTTAACAACACCTTAGAGAAGATTATCACCTCCACATATAATAAACTAATTAACGGATAATTCCTAGGCATCGTAGCATCATCCTTTTTATAGATTGGTCTAAAATTGGTGTAATAATTTCAACTTTTGGGGTAATGCCTCGTGTCAAGATGACATAATAGAAGTGTGACTTCCAATCTATGTTGTTCTTTGTTACTACTGCAAGGAGATTGTCTGGGCCTGCAGCTCTAGTTGACTTAAGGGAGTGTATGATTTCTTTTATTCTACTGAGTGAGAAATTTCTCCTGATCTCTTCACCTACTTTGAGGCTTGTTATGAAACCCACACCAGCATAATCTCTTCCGTAAATATTGCTCAGGTGAGTAACTCAGTCATCTTCCCCAACTAGGCATCTCATTTTCCCTGAACCACTCACTTTGCGCACTAATAGCCAAAATGTCCTAATGTATTTAGACTCAATTACCTCGATCATAGTTTGCCAGTTTTTATTTACCCAGTCCAAGTTCCTTTCTCTCAATATATTCAGTTCTTGCGGAACAGAGAGAACCATCTAGCACCAGATATTTTTTTTTCTTGAGCCATCGCTCCCATTTTTGTATTTTCAATTTTCAATTTTAAATTCCTACATTCTTCATTAAACCACCTGTTCCTCTTATTCTGCATTCCAGACATTCTTTCGTCATTCAGCGCTCTCTGGCTAAGTCTTACTCTCAAGCAGTTTACTACCTGCCCTACCA
Source organism: Pleurodeles waltl (assembly GCF_031143425.1). Taxonomy (NCBI): domain Eukaryota; kingdom Metazoa; phylum Chordata; class Amphibia; order Caudata; family Salamandridae; genus Pleurodeles; species Pleurodeles waltl. The sequence continues at coordinate 755,157,869 of NC_090444.1, read as the reverse complement.
CAAGATCATACCATGTAAAGAAATCAACCGGGCCCTTCAACTTCTTTGGCACCCCCGGCAGTTTTTGGCAAAGCATAAACTCATTAACTCATTTTAAAGTGTCATCTGAGATACTAGTTGTTATACGTCTTGGGTACTCAACTTGAAATAGGATAGTTGTACCTCTTTCCTCTCTCTGTCCTATGCGCTACATACAGTGGCCAATGATCACTTTGTTTGATGTTCAACACTTTAAAGCCTATGTCCGAGGCAAAGTGCCATACATTAATAAGAACACAATCAATTGGGCTACCCTGGTTTCCTACACAAAAAGTCTGACCAGCTGTCTGATCTGTATCAACCCGCCCATTCACACAGAACAGCCCCTCAGACACTAAGGGGCATCTTTATATTGCCCTAGCTCCACCTTGCACCACATTAACATCAAATGTATGTATGTATATATATATATATATATATATATATATATATATATATATATATATATATATATATGTATATAAATATATATATATGTATATGTATGTATAATAACCACAACAATATATGCATTTCTCCGAGGACCTTTATAAAGCTTTATCCATCCTGCCAGTATCCGACGACTTAACTCTAATGCAGCCACTTTGTTAGCTACCTATGTTGAAACCAGGGTGAGCCGGCCACCTGAAGACCGGCGTGGTCCCATGTGCCTTGCAACTTTGAAAAGCATTAGGAACCCATCTAGCGGTTTGGGTGCTTCGCACAGCCATGTTTCCTATAGGCACATAATTGCATACCTTCCTGCGGTACTCTGGCACGGGTCCCCGGCGTCTTCCCTTCCACGTAATCCACTGGGCTTCCGGGCCTATTAGAAGCTCTCACTAGCCACACTGGCCACACTGTTCACAATCCAAACTACTTGCTGGGTGTCAGGGGACAGGCATGAGCATGGCAGCGGGCCTCGTGAACACGCGGAATGCAAGCAACGCATCAGAGCCTCAGCATCAGGGCAACACTTGAGAGAGAGATGTTTTTGTTTTGAAATGCGCATCCGTCACAGCATCACTCTTTCGCAACTACCTACATGTAGAGTTTAAAAGATGATGCATTTAGGGATTATGTAGTGTCCCCGTGTCTGTATGGAAGTAATTTAAGGGTCACCAGGGGTTGTAGTTGCGACCCCTGGCATGCCCCTTGTGACCCCTGGCACCGCCTTTGCTGTCCTTGGCCTCAAATGCGGCAAAATGCGTGCCTGGAAACAGAGACAGCTCGTCCTCATGGATGTCGGTTGGCCACCCACTTTCCTGGTTTTCTGTCAATTTTTTTACTACCCTGATTTGTGTAGAAAGAAATAGATTACAATTAGCTGTAATATGACTTTATCTGACAGATAAGATAAGTAAAAAAAATGTTTACATATATATTGTGTGCATGGTTGCAGGTGAGTGTGTGCATATGTGAAAGAGAGTGTGTAAATATGTGTGTATGTGTAAGCATGTGTGTGTGTGTGTCTGTGTGTGAGTCAAAGTAAAGGTCAAATGGTGTGTGGTGTCATGCCACTTCCGCTAATCCTTGCATTTTGGTGAATTGACACCCATTCATGCCTGTCCTTCCCACCGTCACATAATATCAAGATTTCTCTCTCAAGACAAACGATTTCCACGGACTTACACTTTTCAAATTTATGAGCTTTTGAACATACATTTAGGTATTATAACTAATCCAAACCATAACTACCTTTTAACCTTGTTTTTCTAGTGAATACATATATATGCTGTATACATATGTGATTATTTGGCATTTCTGTGTGCATTTATTTCACAACATACAATGGTATAAAACATTTTCACAGGAAACTACGAAATATAAAAGTGTTTCACAATTTCCTGTTAAATATGCATATCATCATCATCACAATGATAGCCCCGAAACCACTCTGCAGAACTCTACCATTGTTAGGGCTACTAGGATTAAGGTATCCAAATTTTGTAGCAAAGTTATCTAAATTGTGCAACAAGAGGTAATTTATGCAGCCAATTTTCTGGGAGTATTTTTTTCACATAGAAACAAAGGCCCGTATTTATACTCCGTTTGCGCCGAATTAGCGTCGTTTTTTTCGACGCAAATTCGGCGCAAAACTAACGCCATATTTATTCTTTGGCGTTAGACGCGTCTAGCGCCAAAGTATGGGCAAATAGCGTCATTTTTTTGCGTGAACGCCTTCCTTGCGTTAATGAGATGCAAGGAAGGCGTTCCCGTCTAAAAAAATGACAGCGACGCAAATGCGTCGTATTTATACTCCCGGGCAAAAATCACGCCCGGGAGTGGTCGGGTCAAAAAACCCCGCATTTGCGCCACTTTTTAACACCTGGGTCAGGGTAGGCGTTAAGGGGCCTGTTGGCTCAAAATGAGCCCACAGGTGCCCTCCCATGCCCCCAGGGACCCCCCCCTGCCACCCTTACCCACCCCAGGAGGACACCCAAGGATGGAGGGACCCATCCCAGGGACATTCAGGTAAGTTCAGGTAAGTATAATTTTTTTTTGTTTTTAATTTTTTTTGGTGGCATAGGGGGGCCTTATTTGTGCCCCCCTACATGCCACTATGCCCAATGACCATGCCCAGGGGACATAAGTCCCCTGGGCATGGCCATTGGGCAAGGGGGCATGACTCCTGTCTTTACTAAGACAGGAGTCATTTAAATGGCGTCTGGGCGTCGAAAAAAATGGCGCAAATCGGGTTGAGGCGATTTTTTTGCCTCAACCTGACTTGCCCCATTTTAAGACGCCCTAACGCCATTTTCCCCCTACGCCGGCGCTGCCTGGTCTACGTGGTTTTTTTCCACGCACACCAGGCAGCGCCGGTCTGCTAGCGCCGGCTAACGCCATTCCATAAATACGGCGCCCGCATGGCGCTTCAGAATGGCGTTAGACGGCGCTAAATTTTTTGACGCTAAACTGCGAAAATGTTTTTAAATCTGGAAATTAGGTGATAAATGCAATACATTCCCAAATGTCTGTTAAGCACCCTAGCCGCAGAATAAAATAAATCCACTGCTCCTCACCTGTGTCCCTTGTGCTAGCAATAATTTATTTATGCAAGGTAAGAAAAACCTAAACATTCTAACTCCATTACGTTCCAATTATTAACTGCACTTTGAAGAAGCCTTCTCATGGTACATAAGGGGTAATGTGTGAGACTGTCCTATGTTGCCATTTTGGGGATTTGGTGGCATTTGTGATCCACTAAGCTTTGTGGTTTATGGTGTCACCAAAACCGCACACATACCCCGCCCCCCCCCCCCCCCCCCCCCCCAATGTTTGGGACGCTCTTTAAAGAAAAACACTCATCAATATTTAATACATATAATCAACAACGGAAGAATGAACAATTCTATGTGTTTTTGATGCTGGAAGATGAGAATATATCTTTTCTAAGAGCATGAAATGAACTCGATGTCTCAGAGTGCTTCGTCGCTGCAAATAGCAACTGCTCGGAACATACTGTGCTGAGCTGAAGAAATGATGCGTAGCCAGGCGAGTTCAAGGTCTGGTCAGTCCTACTAGTCATTAGAAAATATAATCAGCCTAAGCCTATGACACCTGCATCCATTTTACATCTTCAGATTACTCCTATTTTTTAAAAATGATTGCACTTTTATAAAACTGAAAAACAGGGAATGACAATTCAGCCTGCCAAATAACTTAAGAGAAATAATTAAACGGCAATTGCTTTCAGTGAGGCCATTATAATTCATACGAAAATGTGGACAGGGTTAAAACACAAACAAAAAAAAAAACCTTTAGATTCAATGCATAACTTTTTTCATGAGATTTAAATATCATCTTAAAAATCAACCTTGTGTTCTTACTAATCAACTCGGCTCTCGGTCTCCTCTCTGACCGTTCCTCCATGCAACGCGCGTGATTGAACAGGGGCCAGGGAATGAAACCGGTTCAAGGATTCGTGGTGCCACATCAAAGGGGAGAAAGGCAGTTAAATTAATTGCTGCAATTTCCTCCGACCACTGCTAGAACATGAGTGTCCTGGTTGTTGTGTGGGAGTGTCCAAATCTGGGAAAGCGAAGAAAGCCATAAGGGGGAGAAGGAGAAACTGGAATGTAGCAGCTGACAAGAACGTGCCCATTTTCCTATTTAGTGGACCTTAAAAAGCTAACAAGCTGGATAATATCGAGAAACGCATTTCTCGCTCTAAAAAGAAGGGCTGCACTGACGGGGTTTCATTTTTTACCAGTGGCTGGAAGTGGTGGGTACCAATATTTACATCTGAGGACCCGGCCTTATGTTTTTTATCAGCCGGCAGAAAAAGGAAGACGACACAGATAGAAAAACAGTTAGAAGGGGCGAAATTATTGGTTAAAAAATCCTGCAAGAGTAAGTCAGGGAGTGCAGGGTGGTGAAAAGTTAAGACGATAACAAATAAGCTGATGCAAAGAATACTTGCATTATTCTCAGTCAACGATGATAACTACTTTTATTCAGATTATTACTACAACTGAAATCAATCATGTACCCTTGGTTTGATTACTTCTCATAAATGTGGTGAAAGGTCTTTCCTTTGCTCCCTATGTCATCTCATAAAATTGTAGTTCAGGACCTTATATCTTCCAGGCTTGGCTGTGGAAACTCCTTTCTAGGACCCCGCAAAACCTACCATGTCAACTTAAAATCATGCACAATTTGGCTGCCGGTTTACTTTTGAATCTACTATGCACCTACTTCTTCACATCTTGCTAATTTACCTTGGCTGCCCATCCACAGGTAGATTGTGTTCAAAGCCTTATGTTTCATCTATACAGCAGTCACAACATTGGCCGTGCATGTCTTAGGAAAAATGGAGCCCTCTCAACCATCTTTTTTGCTCCATTCTGCTTTTAGCAACACACTGACAGCAGGTAAGGAGGTTACTCCATCTTTTATGTGGCCACCAAGTACCGGAATTCACTTCCTACAGCCATTTACAGCCTGCACACTCTTGTCTTTTCCACAAAAAAATTAAAAACATGTCTATTCGAAAAGCACTAATTTTTCTGATTCGGTGACAGGAAACTTCTGGATATCAGTTGCACTTAACAAGCCGATCCATTATCATCATCAACACAAGACCAGCACATCACTTTTCACTCACTGCACTCCTCTAGAAAGAGATAAGATATATGCTATTTAGCCTTGGCTATGCCCCATGGATCCGAGGCTGGGTTTCAGCCAACTAAGGTCTCATCAGTGCTGAGATAAATTCAAGCATTCCACCCATCACATCTTTTTTTTGTCCATCCTAGAATCAAGGCTAGGCAGCCTTGGTATTTAGCAACATCAGCATTCGGTAGCACCAATGGCAAGCTAATAAAAATACTTTTGGCCCTTTTAAGTTTTTTTTTTTTTTTTTTACAAAATAAGTACTGGCACATTCTTGAACTTCAATGACTGGATCTTGGGCTCTAAAACAACCTCACACGCCATCTTTACACAGGATTATTCTTAGTACCAATCTCTACCAGCTGTTTGACAGGAGCACTTTTCACCAACTCACATAAGCAAACTTGAGACATGAAATAAATGTACACTGTTGTCAATAGGGGCATATTTACAAGGAGCTTGCACGCCGTTGCCTCACTTCTTGACGCTCCGACAGTGCATTTTTTGCTCCATATTTACAAAGCGACGCATAAGGCCCAATGCATCAGTTTTTCTAGACTTGCCTCAAAACATACCTGTGTTTGAACCAGCTGTGCCACACAATTTATAATGCATGCTGGGTAGGTCTTCGCTCGGAAATAATTACTCACAACTGATGTAGTGATTCTTACGAGTTTTGCAATGAGCAACACATCTTCATGATGCCTCACTGTCAGCCTATAATGCATCAAAATTCATATGCCTCTGTAACCTAGGCATAGGAACTGACACAGTGGCTATGTAATGGGAATCTGACCAGCTGAATTCACTTAACACACTGTAATAAGATATAAAATCACATCCCCTCAACTAGTAGAAGGCCTACACATGTAACAGTCTTGTTGTAGAACCCCTTGACCAACCTGGGACCAGGCACATGAGATATTAACATCCAGTGCAGCAATGTAATGTGACGCTGTATACTCCATGTAAGAGACAAGCCAGAATTGTCACATATCCATAGAGGAATGTGTCCCCAAGTCCAGTCAAGCGAACTCCAAAGCACAACAGGTAGGTACACACATAAGGTAGGTAACACATGAATGGCACTTTACATTACACCATATACTGGTATCCACTCACATTGATGTGTCAATCAATGTGTCACACATATTTAGGTCTCTATACACATAAACAGATTATGCCCACTGTAATGTGACACATAGCCATACTTCATACTTGTCCGCATTACATTCAGAACCAATGTATTAGAGTACAAAGTGACTTTTCCACCATTCTACACTCTATTACGTTGGTCCCCACGGTCCCCTCACATTAGGCTACTTGCGTCAGTCAGAACGGACACACCACCTATGTTTTTTTACACATTGCTGAAGTTGCGCTGGTCTGAAACCCAAATTCAGCAATGTGCCAAAATTGGCCCTGATGCATTGTGGCATCCTTCCCACTGACACGTCAGAATTTCTGACACATCCTTGGGAACTTTAGCTATGGTGCGCCATATTGTAAATACAACACATTCATGGTGTCATAACTATCTTGCTGCAGAATAACTATTTTTGATGGATTGCTACCTTAGCGCAGTGGTGCGGGATTCCTTGTAAATATGCCCCATAGTATTTTAGATTAAAACTGCAGGTTATTAAACCATATTTTGCTACGTAGGAGAGATACAAGCTTTAGAAAAAACACTAGTGCTATCAGGTCACTCAGTTGAGATTGCCACAGCTGACCAGCCTGACAGCCCCTATGTAAGAACCAAGTTTTGATACTCCACATCAGTTATAGCTTTCTGTGCTAAATACAGTCTCAATAACCACAACCCTAACTAAAAACGGAGCTTGATATATCCAGTTACTGTGAGGTAATTAAAACATTTCTGAAGGTTTAACACTCTGCTGCCTCTATTTTCAAATATATAGAAAGAATGTATCTGATTCTGATCCTTCTGTGACCTGATTATTCCTTTTAAGCAAAATCCGCCTGATCTATTACCCATACAGACACACAGAAGGCAAAAACCCGATTTAGTAGCCATTAGCAAACAGGACAGGGTATATTTCTTTCAGGGCTCTTAATAGCCACCAGTCAACACAGAATATGCACCTTGATATTCATTCAGCAGTGGTAGGGGATCTTGCAAAAATTAATTGAATTAAATAAAAAAAAGTAGGGGCCTGATTTAGAGTTTGCTGGATGGGTTATTCTGTCATGATGAATATCACATCCACTGTATTACAAGTACATTATATCCGGTGGCATTTGTAATATGGTGGACAGGATATCATTCCCGTTTGTGGCAGAGTAACCTGTCTGCCAAATTCTAAATAAGGCCCTAAGCGTTCTCACAAAGTTTAAGAAAAAGACAAAACATGTACTTAGAAGGTGTACAAAAAAAGATGTACATCGAAAATGATGGAAAGAGAACATTTGTCACTATTGAAAATCAATGAAAAAACAGATATATTAAAAATGAGTGTGAAACAAAAAATACTCAACAAATGACAGTGCTTCTGCTAGCCTGGTCCAAATTTTGAATGCATATGTTATACAACCGGACAGAAACCTGTATTATCCGAGTTTAGGACTTTACCTTTGGGCTTTAAAAATACTTAGGGCCTCATTTAGAAGAAACTGGTGCAGTGTGATCGATGCACCAGTTTCCTTGCACCGCCCTGAGCCCCCCTAAAAAACATTGGGAGTGCTGTATTTATAGTACTGTGCTCTATAGTGTACAGTGTCCAGAGCTGACAAAAAAATTCTGACACAGTTGTGGAGCTAAACCGTAGCATTGCTGGACTAGCATCAAAAGTTTGACGCTAGTCCAGCAATGCTATAGGGGGTCCCGTTGAAAATAGCACAGTGTCACTTTGACACCTGGCCTGAGCAGGCATAAAAAATTATGCTGTGACTGAGTTTTTTGTGCATATTTAGCAAAGTGCAGAATGTGGTTCTACAGTAATTATATGTGTACACTGATATGATGCTATTACTTAAAAAAAAAATCTTACTATGTTGTTCAAGTTCAGTTTCCTGGATTATGCTAATCAGGCCTCAACTAGGCCTTGATACCTTTTGCTGCACACAGGAAAGCAGAATCATGGTTGTTTATTATATACTGATGCTGTTCTTGAAGGAAGCTCTCTTGAATGGGCTCAGTATGGTAACTTTCTCAAGGTTTCTTTCGCTTGCGTGCGGTATTGCCATAGGTCACTGTTGTTTGTGTAACTTGTTTGTTCTGACATTTCCAGGTGACATGAGGTCAGAAAGGATGTGCCCTCTCTACCCTTGCCCCTCTGTAATGACTTAATGAGACTTAGAGATTTTTCCCTAGCCTGAAGAAGAGTCCAAGCGGTTCAGCAGGCAAGATTCCTCTAGGGGCTTCAGGGATTCTCTCGCACTCTAACCAAAGTCAGCTGGGTATGAATATTTTAAATTTCATAAAGCAAGCTGATTCATCGAATCGTCTGTCCATCTGACTTTGAAGGACTAACATCCAATAGAAATCAACTCCAACTTAAAACAACTCCATATTTTCTCAAGTCTGTTATCAGAACAGCATCCATCCGTGTAGCTCCAAACGAGATGAAAATAAATGTTTAAACTGCTAGTCCACAGTCCAGGATGTTCCACATCCAAGGTCAAATTCTGACAATTCTCTATGTGTAAAACAATAGACATCTATTACCAAACTTGACTTCTTGTGGGAGTGAAGATTAAAAGAAAGGTACACTTTCACAAAATAACTTGACATTTTCTGCACACTCAAGAAATACAGGGCCTAGCAGGCCTCACTTTGGCTAATGCAAGTGAGTTAATAGAGCACATTCATACATTCAAATAAAACACATTTTAATATGCAAACTATGAACTCTGCATTAATAAATATTAATTAGCATTCATGTTAAAATAACTTTAAAATCAAATAACTTTGTCAATACATTTCTATTAATATGCAGCAGAACTGCATTTCTCTATTTGTGCACACACATTTAGAACACTAATTATTAGAAATTCAATCGCATTTCAATACAGACTATTGGTTTAGACTCTAAAATATGACAGATCAACTAAATCCTTCAAACATTTAATTTAGTCTTAATACCACAGGGGTTTAGACATCTAGTCTAGAGTGAATGCACACTAACATGACTTCTAGGTGCATCACAAGCAATCTATTTGTACTTTGTATAACATAATACATAAACTATCATGAATGGAAGGTCATCGTGACATGAAGAACAATACTAAGATTCCAACTACATCAATCCCCCGTTGATGGCGAATCATGCCATCACAAAATACTCCAGCTCTTATGTTCAATGAGACAGCTCAAAATTTCAGAGGTCGATCCAGGTAAGGTCGATCCAGGTAAGGTCTTCAGGACTTCTCTAACTGCTTGACGTTGATGGCGAATCATGCCATCACAAAATACTCCAGCTCTTATTTTCAATGTGACAGCTCAAAATTTCAGAGGTTGATCCACGTAAGGTCTTCAGGACTCCTCTAACTGCTTGACGTTGAGCATGATGCTCCTCCTAGTCTCCATCTCAATCTCCTCCTTTCTCTGCTTACTCTTGGCTCTTTTCTCTTTTAGTTTCTTGAACAATTTATAAAGGCTAACTGCATGTAGGGCACACAAAACCATTATCAATAGGGGTGTCAAGATGGTTCCAACAATTCCTTTCCCTAGATTTCTAAATCACTTTCCAATTGCTGAAAAAACACTACTTATTGCTTCCCATGCACCTGTTGCTGTTAACTCCTTCAGGTTATGTCTTAAGTTTTTCATATTTGCAACATACTTCCTTATCTCCGTACTATTATCAGGTTTATAAGAGAAGCACTGTTGGGCCTGTAATATGTTGCAAACTCCATCTTCTGTTGAGAGAAGAATGTCTAGCACAAGGCGATTTTGTAAAACCCTTTCTATGGCTACTAATATTATGGCACCTGCAGTGTCTGTAGATAGCTTATCCACTATAGTTGACAACTTCCTAATCTTGAGATAATTCAAAATGACACCTACTGGTGGAATTATGGCACCAGACATTTCTCCTACAATCTCTGAAGCCCTCACACCTTTCTTAATTCTGGTGTTTGATTTCTCATTCCAGACTGGATCATTAAAATGGTCCACATGATAAATCTCTGGAAAAACTACTCCCAGATAACATGTACCATACCTGCCTTTCAGTAACTGGTAATAAGCATTCATTTCACATATGAAATGAACACCTGGTATGATGGGATAATTCAACATAAAGGTCCAAATACGTTTAAACAAAACATGTCTACATTCACTAGTCTCTACAAAATATTTGCCAATGTTTTTTCTAGGTCTACATACATATAACGTCCCTACATGTTGAGAATCCAGGTCTAGAAATCCATGATTTCCAGCCACTCAATGTGTTTCATCCTTTCCCTAATTTTGTAAAACTATTTCTTTTTCTATTTTAGACTTCATAGCTCTTCTGTTTTCTTCAACTTGTCCAATTAACTCATTCTCTAATGGGGTAAGAGTACAGGTTAAATTATTGTTATGGGCATAAATTGTACCGAATGTCAATGTAGGCTCAAAGAAACCTCCTAATGTGGCTATATTGCTCAAATGTTTTATGATTGGGACAATTGAAAACACAAGGTTATACCTAGAGTAATCATATAGATAATACTCATGCTGATATGTGTTAATAACAGACTACAGGAAATTCCATATGTCAGGGGTAAATTATGATAGGTGATTCCCTTATTTACCGATGAAGGCAAGTGGGTGCGTATGTAACAATCTCTAACTTCCATGGTATCTATGTATTCATATAACAACTTATAATACACATTTGTGGATAAATCACCTCTAGAACCATCAGTGTGTATTTCTCATCATTGTAAAGTGGACCTTGATCTGCTAAGGGATTTGCTAAATTCGGGACACTTGTAGATTGAAGTTTCTCTAGATCACTTGGTGTGGGTAGGTATAGTTCAATGCACAATAATATAATCATGATAACTCTCACAACCAGTAAACCTGTACATATGCATTTACACTTACTACCTCTGTTTCTATTCGACTCCATGACTTCTCTAATTTCAGACCAAGAATTTGAATAAGAAAATAAAAAATGCAAAGCAGCTTTAATGTATTACTGTCTCTTTACAGTCATTTTTATTTGTGAGCAAATCATAAATCAAAATGAGTCTCTTCAAAAGCTCATCTTATTACAAGGTTCCCAGATCCTCTAGAAAGTTCATCAAGTATTTTCTCTACTTGCAAATGTTCAAAAAGGCGACTAATAAAAGTTCAAATATCTCCAATAAAAGCACAACTTGTAATCACTATTAATTATTTCTAAAAACTAATATCTTTGATCATCAATTGGCAGTGAGATTTCAAAGTTCAGTGTCACCGCAATTTCAGACTCAACAATATTGAACTGGATTCGAATTGTTAACGCAAAAGGTTGCAAACTTCTTCTCCCAGTCATCGACAACAAAATATGTCCATTCAGGTGCTGAGTATTTTTGGCTTGGTACTTTCTTTCTTTTTGATCATCTGTTTACTCGACCCTCAGCATCACTGTCACTTTGGCTTGTGCCCTCAGGTTCTTCAGCTATTGTCTGAGGCACTTGTATAGCTGCACTGTTTGTTCACTTGGCAAGTTGTCTCCTGGTACAGCTCTTTTAGTTACAGCAACTGGTCCTTTGTCAGCATCCGAGCTCGCATGAGTCAACTGATTCTGTCTCAACCCTTTTGTACCATCCACTGTTGTTGATTCGGCCAGAACCCCTTCAGACCATTCTAGTGCTATAGTAGCCAGTTGTCCATCCCGAAAAACATGACTAACCTGATCCCTCACTGTAACCGACCTTTGTGGAACAGGTGCTGTAACATCCAAGGGACATGGAACTTTGCAAGTCTGGCTAGCATGTACCCAGTTAGGGAGACCAACACCCTTCACAGCTGTAGTTGTTCTCAAAACCATCTAATGAGGACCTCTCCCACACAGTTCCAGGCATGTTTTCCTTATGTAGTTTTTCACCATGACCAAGTCGCCTGGACATAAATCATGGCAAAGCTCCTTCTGCAGCTGCAGCTGCCGTGTAGCTTCTTCAAACCAATGAGACAAAGAACGAACCACGTCAGCCAGTCTTTTGCAATAATCCAGCACCAAGTCATCTATATTGTTCACAAGTACATTTGCAAGCACTGCTGGCAATCTCATGGCCCTTCCCATGATAATCTCATGAGGGGGCAATCTAGTTTTCCTGTTGGGTGTACTGCGCATACTCATCAAGACAGGAGGCAATGCGTCTGGCCATGTTAGAGTGGTGGATTCACATACTTCGCCAATCTGGACTTTAGGGTGCCATTAATATGTCCGACAAGTGCAGAAGTCTCAGGTCTGTAGCTGCAATGAAATTGTTGCTCGACTGGCAATGCCGCACACAACAATTTCAGGACCTCAATATTGAAGTGTGTCCAACGGTCTGGCTCTAGAGAAGTTGGGAATCTGAACCGTAGAATCAGTTTCCTAGGTAACAGCTTAACTACTGTGAGACTATCATTTCTCCTAGTCAAGTAGGCTTACACGTAGTGTGAAAAAAATTCATAAAAAGACTAAGACATATCTTAGTTTGTTGCACACAGGCATCTCTATGAAAACGAGCTGCATCCTGCTGACCAGTCCTCCTGATCTACCTCTGTCACTCAGTTTAACAACTCTGTGTTTTCCCTCATTCATCTGCTGGCATGTCACACATCTGTGGCATTACTTTGAATCTGGGGTTAACCCATGACCGTCTAAAAGTTCTGCCCATTGTATCGCTACCAATATGTTCCTGTTTATGATAGTGTCTAGCCATGTGTGACAACAAACGACTGGGCAACACTGCTCTTTCACCAATTGAAACCCAAATATCATCTTCTTCTTTCTTGACATAGGCTGCTCTAACCCAGCTGTGCTGTTCCTCTTCTGTCACTTCCTCCTGCAATCTTTTAACTTCCTTACAGGTATCAACAGCATCTAGCAGGAAATTTTGACTTGTCTCATTATTTGTCTTATTGTTCCGTTCTCCGTTAAAGGAGGTAGAACGTAGGGCACAATATCTTGCCACTACTTCAGCATAAGTATTAGCTAATGTTACATAGTCAGTTGATTTCTTCTGTGCAGCACACTTAACCACAGCAATTTTGGCAGTTGCAATGCATTCAACAGATTGTAAATGTTATCACCCTTACGGATAGGGGATCCAGAGGAAGTCTTGAACCCTCTCTGGGACCACAACTTTCCAAATTCATGGATGACACCAAGAGTGTACTGTTGATCAGTAAAAATTGCCACTTTGAGCTGTTCAGAAACACAATTCTAGTAACAGTGACCAATCCAGCTACTTGGGCAGAAAAGTCTCTTCAAAGCCAGGGATCTTCAATCACACCTGAGACTGCAAACAGCATAACCAGCGCTCAGGGTACCACCTTTATCTCTTAAACAGGAGCCATCAACAAAAAGACATTGGGGGTCATTCCGACCCCGGCGGTCAAGGACCGCCGGGGCCAGGGATGCAGGAGCACCGCCAACAGGCTGGCGGTGCTCCTCAGGACATTCTGACCGCGGCGGTTCAGCCGCGGTCAGAACAGGAAAACCGGCGGTCTCCCGCCGGTTTTCCGCTGTCCTGCAGAATCCTCCATGGTGGCGCAGCTTGCTGCGCCGCCATGGGGATTCTGACACCCCATACCGCCATCCTGTTCCTGGTGGGTCGCCCGCCAGGAACAGGATGGCGGTATGGGGTGTTATGGGCCCCCTGGGGGCCCCTGCAGTGCCCATGCCAATGGCATGGGCACTGCAGGGGCCCCCGTAAGAGGGCCCCACTTTGTATTACTGAAATACGCGACGGGTGCCACTGCACCCATCGCACATACCCACTCCGCCGGCTACATTCGGAGCCGGCTTCCTCGTGGGAGGGGTTTCCCCTCTGGGCTGGCGGGCGGCCTTCTGGCGGTCGCCCGCCAGCCCAGCGGGAAAGCCAGAATGGCCTCCGCGGTCTTTCGACCGTGGAGCGGCCATATGGCGGCTCCCTCCAGGCGGGCGGCTCCCGCCGCCCGCGGGGGTCAGAATGACCCCCATTGTCATTTTCAGTAAGGGGTATGTCTTGGATGCCAGGTCTTGGTTTGGTGCACAATTGAGTCACATTGAGGCAGTCATGCTCAACCTCATCCACCATTTCACTTGCATTTTCAACAGGATTTGGCAACAACGCAGCAGGATTCAAAATAGTACATCTCTTAAGATTAACATTGGGAGACGCAAGGATAATCTGCTCATAACATCTCAAGCGTGCACTGGTTAGTATTGAGTCTTGGTTCAGGTCTTGGACACTGATTTGTACCCTGAGCGCTGGTTATGCTGTTTGCAGTCTCAGGTGTGATTGAAGATCCCTGGCTTTGAAGAGACTTTTCTGTCCAAGTAGCTGGATTGGTCAGGGATCTTCAATCACACCTGAGACTGCAAACAGCATAACCAGCGCTCAGGGTACAAATCAGTGTCCAAGACCTGAACCAAGACTCAATACTAACCAGTGCACGCTTGAGATGTTATGAGCAGATTATCCTTGCGTCTCCCAATGTTAATCTTAAGAGATGTACTATTTTGAATCCTGCTGCGTTGTTGCCAAATCCTGTTGAAAATGCAAGTGAAATGGTGGATGAGGTTGAACATGACTGCCTCAATGTGACTCAATTGTGCACCAAACCAAGACCTGGCATCCAAGACATACCCCTTACTGAAAATGACAATGGGGGTCATTCTGACCCCCGCGGGCGGCGCGAGCCGCCCGCCTGGAGGGAGCCGCCATATGGCCGCTCCGCGGTCGAAAGACCGCGGAGGCCATTCTGGCTTTCCCGCTGAGCTGGCGGGCGACCGCCAGAAGGCCGCCCGCCAGCCCAGCGGGAAACCCCTCCCCACGAGGAAGCCGGCTCCGAATGAAGCCGGCGGAGTGGGTATGTGCGACGGGTGCAGTGGCACCCGTCGCGTATTTCAGTGTCTGCAAAGCAGACACTGAAATACAAAGTGGGGCCCTCTTCCGGGGGCCCCTGCAGTGCCCATGCCATTGGCATGGGCACTGCAGGGGCCCCCAGGGGCCCCACAACACCCCATACCGCCATCCTGTTCCTGGCGGGCGACCCGCCAGGAACAGGATGGCGGTATGGGGTGTCAGAATCCCCATGGCGGCGCAGCAAGCTGCGCCGCCATGGAGGATTCTGCAGGACAGTGTCAAATCTGAGAGATCCATCCCTCTCACAGAAAAATAAAGAAAAACCTTTGGTATATTCGGGCATTCCCATGGCTGGGGCTTGGCATAGGATTACTCTCACCTATGATGACATGAATTCAGTAGTCATCCAGTGGTACCGGATTAGACACATCCCTGTTTGTCAGCCTATGCAAAGGCTTGTCCAAAAGGGAAAAGTTTTAATTCACTGGTGACAGTAGTCAACCATTCCCAGAAACATTCAGACTTCTTTCTGTGTGGCAGAATGATTCATTTTCAAAATTGATGAGATTCTTTCTTGCAACACCTTCCACACAGCTTTCTCAAAGTGGGGACCTAAGTAAATGACTTCTTTCTTTTAATACTGTACTTTAGCTGTGGAAAACATGTTATTTTTTTCCTAAATGATTCAAAAGAGCACCTTCATCTCTCCTGCAGTAGGTCATCAATATACTGCACTAAGGCTGACTGATAGCGCAATTTGAGTGACTCCAGATTCTTTTTCAAATCTGGTTGACAATCAAAGGACTCTCAGTATACCCTTTTGGAGCTTGGCACCATGCTAAAACCTGACTGCCGAATTTTAATTTAAATAGGAATCGGCTTTCCTCATGCAATAGTAAAGAGAAAAATGCTTGGCACAAATCAATCACTGTGAACCATGCTGCTTCACATTAAACTTGAAATAAAATCACTGCAGGATTCAGTACCACCATACAACATGGAAAAACAATTTCAGTTATTTTTCTCAGGTCCTGGACTATGAGATACTTTCCTTTGGGCTTCTGCAGGGCTATAACGGGAGAGTTATATGGACTTCCCATTATCTCTTTCAGGATACCCTGCTCAATTAGACTATTTATCAGGGGAGTTATTCCAGCTATTTTCTCGGGGTCATGATGTATGGAGATGTTTTAGGATATATTGCATTTGGCTTCACTGTTATTTTTACAGGCTCAAGTTCTTAGATGAGTCATATTTACTTTCCTGAAATATTCTGAACCTCAGGTGTCACTGCCCTTTAAATCTTCAGCCAAATCATTACATGTCAGCATTGGGTACAATGTGACACTCGGGTACTGCCTTACAATTTTACGGGCCACATCTTCATTTGTCTGAATTCTTCGGGGTGTGCAACTAACACACAGTGTGGCGCATCTAAACAAGCTTACAGGTCTTGAATGGCAGACCACAAATTGGTGTTCATGTTCAAATTAACCTATTTTTACAGGGACATATTGTGTTGTGGTGGTTGGTCAACTGTTTATTTGTGACTCCTAAGTCTTTTATACTCTTTCCTGGAAGAGGTTAATTTGGTACCTCTGCTGTTCTGACAGTGGAATATGTAGCACCGATGTGGATCAAGAATGAAACTTCATGACTCATTACATTAGCATTTACATAGGGGCCATGTTGATAGACTTCTGAGGATGTACCTAACATGCAATCCTTATCATCTGAACTAGCTGTTTGAAGAAGGTCTATACATTTCTCATCGCTCAATTCCATTAGGGGAAACTGTGATACTATCTGGTTTATATTTGCATTTGGATTTGCAATTTGATTCAGCATTGATTGGGGAACAATAATTTACTGCCGAGTCATCTGGGCTTGCAGTACCTGTATCTGCTGTCCTGGGGACACATTCATTTACATTTTGCATTTATGGTCTTTGAACTCTTTTAATTTGAACCTGATTATTGCCTTGTACCTGAGCAACTCCAGTATTCTATACCTCATTACTCACATTATTCAGAGGACACTCCCTTCACCAATGACCAAAATTTCCACACGCATGACAATGATTAGTTCTCTTCAAAGCCTGAACATCTAGCAGACCTTAACTTCGATCCACCCGAACAGCACACCCTCTACCTCTAGGCTAAATTACATTCATTACATGCTATGCCAATCCTTGCATACCACCAGTGTTCACCATCATCTGCAGGCTCTAACTAGCTTTCTGTGCAGCTTTCAATTGCATGACCATAACTTTTTCTTTCAACTTTTTCTGCTTAGGTTCCAAATCATTGCTACAATACTTTGCATACTGCAATATTTAATCAATCGGTTTGTTCGGCCAACACAGCAAATGCTGCTGAATCATCTCACTTATGTCCAGTTTCAATCCCGGTAAAGATCTGAGCACAAAATGACCCTTATCTTTAGCTACTATTGTTTCTATACCACCATGCTATTTGAAAGCTTGCAGCAATCTTTCGTAGTAAGCATGATTCAACTCCTTCGAATCCTGTTTTTGCAGAACCTCAATCATTTTGTAATACTTTTTCATCACTTCTTCAGATGGTGCACCGGTTACTGGATCACTTTGGGGTTCATGGAATGGCCGATCAACATTCACCATACATTCAACCCACAAATCACTCAGAACCACAGTGTCAAACAATATATTCGAAACCTCCCACAGGCTTTTAAAAATTTCACACATCTCTCTGCTTGCACCATTCCACTGGTTTCTCTCTCAATGTGGGGTAATAATTGGTGAATGACAGAATACCACTCCTACTCCATGGTACATGAACATAACCTCCATCTGGTATTTCTTTCATGGGCAGCATCTTTCCATTTGCCTGAGCTTGATTTGCTCCTGCCGAAGGCACACTTGGCTATGCTTTCTTCTAATCTCTTTTTCTTCACCCATCTACCTTCCCACTTGTCTATAGCTCCCCATTTCTGAATGTATGTAATTAATTCCATAATGTGCAATTTCATTGCAGGAGTTCTCATGTTGGCTACGTCTTTTGTGCTGAACTTCACCCTATAACCTCTCTTTAAGGGCTTTGATTTGTCCAAATCTACATCATATTTTTCAGCTACTTCAGCTAATCTTTCATAAGCCTGTCCTGTGTGTTGAGTATCATCTTTGCACATGACCCTTAGTTCATCTTCTGTGTAAGTCTCCTGTTGGGTTGTGTCTACCGTTCCCAATATAATTTCATTTCATTTTAATTTTAGTCTAGGCACATTTACTGATCTATCTCTCTCTTGTATCTCCTCTGTTCTAGCATTGCATTTTGTTGCACCTGTTTCACATTCAGGATTCAAATTATGTATCTAGTCATTTAACTGCTGTGCAGTGAATCCCGGCAGGCTCACGTTGTTACTTTGCAATACTTCTGCTCTTAAAGGACCTACAATCTGCTGAATCGGGGCATTACAAATAGAAATTCTCTCTGGAATGTTATAGGGTACTCCTCCTAGTGGATTGCTACAATTAGCATTCAGAATCTGGTCTGGGCACAAAATATGGCGAAGCTCTCTGAAGAAACCTTCCATCAATGTCAAATCCTGTCTGACTTGTCATTGGGGTATGATCTACATTCGTTTAGGGTTTAACGGTATAACAAGAGGACAGGTATGCTCCATTTCTGAATTGTTAGAATATACTGATCTCTGCACACCATGTAGGGACGTATCATAAGAGGTAGCTGGTGTATCAGGAACTATTAGGACATTTAATGAATGTGCATTATTGTCACACATACCTAGAGCATACAAGGGAACAGCGGGACCTATAGTCACAGGAACTGTTAATGCAGGAATTGTCATCCTTATACTCTGTCCAGACAGTACTAAAACTGTGTCCTGTTTGACTCAGGGTACCATTTGGCATTGACTGATTTGGACAAAACATTGGCACAGGCTGATTCTAGAAAAAAAAATTGCACAGGCTGATTCACATACGGTGACTGCACCATTGGATTCACATTAGAATTTGGTACAATCTGGTACACAATAGGCCTTGGAACAGGTTGAACTATAAAAAAGCTATGAACAGGTTGATTCACTTCAGGAACCTGGGTCACTGAATGTACAGATGTACGTGCCGCTATCTTATTCAGGAGTTGTCCATCTGGAGCAGTAGGCACATTCGGGGTTACACTTTGGGCAGCTTCACTTCTTTCCCCTTCCTCAACTGAGTGATACCAAAGCGGATGATTAATCAGGATCTGATTTATAAACTCATCATTTGAATCACTGTTGTATGTCACTGTCTTTTTCTCTTCAATATCGATTATCTTCTCTGCTTTTCCTGTCTTTCATTTAGTCTTGAGGTTAGTGCTTTCTCTGTCTTCACTAGAAATCGCTGGATACATTTTGACTCTCTCAAATATATCTGCTCTCCAAATGTTCTGCTTTGTATCCCTTCTAGTCTCAACTAGTGTATTTTTTGCCTTTTGCAATCGTTTCTCATATTTAGTTGTCATATTCTGGTGTTCTATGAATTCCCAAATGCTAATTGTGTGAGTCTCAGAGGCAGTTTCATCTCATACAATATTCGCCTCAGATTGTCTAAAATTCTCAGATTAAAAGTTCCGTAATGGGGAAATATTAGAGCACTTCTTTCTCAGTAATCTTTCACCATTGTTCAAGCCACAAACATGCATGAAATCTTTCTTCAGAGAACGCTTAATGACCTGGAGTTCCTTTGGGCGGGGTCTCTAACCCTCTCTAACAGGAATAAACACATTTCCTCCTGATGTACTTTTTAACACTTTCAAGAATTCCATCTTTAACCAAATTCAGTAAATCACATTAACCTTTGATCGAATCAGGGAGTAAACTTTAATCGCACAATCCTTTCTTTCGATGTTCTCAATCAATAGCAGCGCGGCATCACACCAACTGATCTATACCAGTGTTACACACAACAACGCCACACTCACTTCTTTCAGCAAAGCATTTGCTTCTCAATTGTCTCTCACACAATTACTCACACACAACTAATGCAAAATATTGCGAGCAAAAACCAACGACTTATCTGCACACTACAGGGTAGGAACTCAAACACTTCAAAGCTGTACGGAGATACACTGTCCGACTGTAGCTTTCACACTTACACAACGAGTGAAACTTGAACAGCAATTCTCACTCCGATTGATACTGATCCTTCATGTGAACTCAGGATTCACTTAATACCAACCAAACTCACACTCACTCAAGGAAAACTATTGGCACTGTCAACGACATCTCATGACAAGCACTTCACTGCAAACGATAAATAAGCCAAGAGTCTTCTACACTTGTGCATTGTCCCGAGATCTTAGGACACAATAGACCCATCAACAACAACAACCACAGACATTTTTAGCAAAAAGCGCCACAATCAAACGAGTATGAGGACTCCGCATAACACTTCTCAGCAATCTTTAGGACAAAAGCAAATCAAGCGCAAAACCCTTTTAATACTCACACATCCGTCTGTTGTAGGCACAACGCTAGAACTTCATCTGTCTTTAGAACAAACCATGGGACACAATTCAGGGTGGGCAAATTTTGGACTAGGCAATTTTATGGGACAAATCCTATCTCCCTAACACTATACTTAAATGGTTCTCCCGCTTGTGGGGCAATCCATAATTCTGCTACCAGAATTAATGGAGCCTTTTCATCCTACGAAGGAATCAATGCTTGACAAGGTCAACAGGTCATTGGAACCAGAAAAAGTATATGGTTTAACCAAAGAACAAATAAGAGGAACTAAAATTAGGAGAACAAGACACTGTACAAAGATCCCACAAAACATCATTAAGATGATTTGATGTACGGAGAATAAACATAGCTCAATTTTAAAAAACATTAAGGCTAATTACATCATCTGAATAGAAATATCTGGGCAAGGTTAAACCCTAATCGGAGATTAACATGTGCTCGGCTGAACACTTGTGGACAAAACATAAAAAGCACAAAAAGAGACAAAAGAATTTGAAAAAGATATCCTTGGGCATTAGGTCACCAACTAGAATGAGCAAAGGTGAGGAAAAGAAGGAAAGTTTCAGCATTTAGAAGCTCGGTCAAGAGTCTTCTTTTTGGGTCTAGCGACGAATCTCTAAGTCTCTGCAAAGCACTTCAAAGGGGTAAGGGTAGAGAGGGCAATATCGCTCCGAGTACAAGGGGTTCAGCAAGCATATTTCTTCTAAGGACTTCAGAGATTCTCTCTAAACAAAGTCCAGCTGGGTATCAGTATTTGAGAGTTCATAATGAAAGTTGATTCGTTAAATTGTCATTTCACCTGACATCGAAGGGGCAACATCCATTAGAAATCGATCATGTGACTCGAAATTAGAAAAACTCCATATTTTCCAATGTCTGTCATGAGAACAGCATCCATCCGTATAGCTCCACACAAGATTGAAACAAATGTTTCACAAGATTGAAACAAATGTTTAAACTGCTTGTCCACAGTCCAGGATGTTCCACATCCAATGTTGAATTCTTACAATTCTCTATGTGTAAAATAATAGACACCTATTACCAAACTCTTCTATTCATGGGAACCAAGTCTGAAAGAAAACTACACGTTAACAAGATGACTTGACATTTTCTGCACATTCAAGAAATACACCACCCAGCAGGCCTCACTTAGGCTAATGGGAATTAATTAATACAGCACATCAATACATTCAAATAAAACACATTTCAATATGCAAACTATGAACTCTGCATTAATAAATCTTCATTAGCATTCATGTTACAATAACTTTAAAAACAAAATACTTTTGTCAATTCATTTCAGTTACTATGGCACAGAACTGCATTTCTGTATTTGTGCACACATATTTGAAACACTAATTACTAGAAATTCAATATTGTTTCATTACAAACTGTTAGTTTAGACTCTAAAATATAACATAATGTCAGCTCAGAATTCTTAAAACATCTATTTTAGTCTTAATACCACAGGGGTTTAGATGTCTAGTCTAGAGTGAAGGCACACTAACACAACTTCTCAATACATCACTTTTACAAGCAAACTATTAATACTTTACTAACATAATGCATACATTGTCACATATAGATGATCATCCTGACATGAGGGACAATATTAATATTTTGACTACATTACTATTGAAAGGTATATTGGGAAATTAAGGGGGTCATTTCAACCCTGGCGGTACAAGACCGCCAGGGCTGAAATGACGGAAGCACCGCCAACAGGCTGGCGGTGCTTCCAGGGTCATTCCGACCGCGGCTGTGGTTTTCCGCCACAATGGCCCCGGCGGTAGTAATCCGCCAGGGCAGCGTATGGGATTACGAGTCCCCCTACCGCCAGCCATTTCCGTGGTACGGGGAGTCGCGGGGCCCCTGGGGGCCCCTGCACTGCCCATGCCACGCCCGCCAATGTTGTAATGAGGCCCTAAGTCCCAATCTTGGGTTTTGTGATTTGCATACAAAAAGACTACAGCACTTGTGTAGCAAGGCTGACTTGTTCTCCTAATTTGGGCTGACATAAACAAATACGGCTAATGCCAAGTGAAAAAAGCATGACTACTTTCAGGTTGTAGCAACTGCCTATTTGACAAAGCTCAGTTGAGCTGTGCCACATCATCAACCTGTGGGTTTTCCACACCTGCCACATCATAAACGTTGAGTCATCAAAAACTGGGCGTCGCATGTCATTTGAATCCAATTACATCACAGGAAACGATGTCATATGAGCTTAGCTCCGTTGTCACACTTCCCTCAGCTGTTTCCCAACTGTCTTTTTTTAACCTCTTGCTTACCTGTCTTTCTCACCTCTTGTTGCTTTCTCACCCCTCCGCACTTCTCTTAACTGTTTTCTAAAGTGTCTCTTTTTTGTGCTTCTCTCGCTCACCAAACGTCCCTTCTGTCCGAACTGTCTCCCTCATCATCTGTATTAACTCTCTAAACTGTCTTTCCATTCTCTGCCTGCCCTTTCTGAACAGACTCTTTCCTAGTAGTCACTCAACACTCAAGTCTATCTACCCACTTTCTCTTAGGTGATTTCTTATTACTTATCTAACCTGGTCAACTCTGAGCTGGATCTTTCCTACCATTCTCACCTACCTCCATCCACCTCTCAGCGGTCTATCATCAGCTATCCCCTATTGTTATTACCAATCTCACTCTCTTTTACGTCACGCTGTATCTCTGTCACATGTCTCACCTCTGTCGCTTCAATAGCTCCCTGTCTCTCTCTCTTTCATGCACACACACACACAAACCTCTGTTTTGCCTCTCAATCTCTCTCCTGTCTCTTTGTAATGTCCACTTCCTCTGCTTCCTTCCCTAATTTTTTTCTCATTTACCATCAAAGAAGCTCTGCGAAGACTGTGGATGCTTTTATCTCATTGCATGCAATGTGGATAAACCAATCAGACTTTGTGGATAGAAGAACAGGTATGTGTCAATATCTTCTCTTTTTAGATAGGCAAGGAAAATAGTGAATTTCACTGCAACATTTCTCTGATATTATCACACACAATATCTGAAAGAACAAATTCCTTTGGTTCCCCTCACCTCAGAGACCACATAGACAGCACATCTTAAAAAGTCCAGAGTGGCTTCATTTACAAATATGGACCACTTTTTTACAATCCAGGTCTTCAATGATGGATGCTTTTATTTTGGTGCCCAGGCCTATCTTTTTTCCAATGTGACCCTACTTCCATCTCCTTTCAACGTCAGCCCCAAATATCGATTTAGCAATACAGAACCAAAAAGGTGGGAGTACACCACTGAGATCTAGTACAACTTATTATTTGTCTCTAATTCTGCTTTAAACTAGGGGTCGGCGGAGCTCCCAGAGTTCAACTCTGCATAATTTTGCAGAGTTGATTTAAAATTCTGTGGAATTCCACAGAGGCAGAGTTCTGTGAGAAGTGGAGTCCCGCCTGCCCTAGTGGAACCCTGTCCTGAATGCGCACGATCTCAGAAGAGCTAAGCAGGTTGGGCCTGATTAACCAGGTCCAACCTGCTTAGCGCTTTCGAGATCAGGTGCATTCACGACAGGGCCGTAGGCAGTCAAAGCTGCAGTTTCAGGGCTTTTGTGACCAGCCTGCCCTGCCGTGCGTAAACAGAAGAGAAAAGGAAACAAGGGTCTTAACTGGGTCCAGGTCGACTCCAGGGTACCCGTTGCCACTTGCCAGCAGCCTGGCTCTCTGCCTCCCTCTGCCTCTTGCTCCGGGGCTGTTGGTGAGGCTGGAGGGAGGCTTGAATCTGGAGCTGGTGCCAGCAGCAGCTCCATGCCGCCGATGTTGGGCGGAGACTGCACACTGCAGTCCAGTTATGGGCCATACAGGGCAAGCGTAGACCATCTGCGCTTGTGCTTTGTGGCACATAACTTGGCTGCAGTGCGTATGCGGTGAGCTCCACTTGGCTCACGGGGCTAGCAGAGTTTTTGGTCGAACTGTGTGCCAAAAACTCTGTTAGCTCTGCCAGTGGAGCGGAGCTCAGCACCCACACCTATTTTAAACCAATGTACTAAATTTGACACAGCATCCTTGAAGCATTGTATTTAAAAATACACAGATAGTGTTGTGTAAGGCTATACTGCTCAGTGCTGTAGGAGCATGTTCACCACTTTATGATGTAACACAAACACTTTTGTGTAGCATTCTGTAAATACTGGAAGCTACATTACATCATTTTATTATTTATTCCTAAATTGCCTTCCCTTTGCCACAGAAAAGACAAGCAACAACATAAGATATATAACATGGGTTGTCAATTACACAAACCTACTGGAGGGCCATTTAGACCTGTGATTAAATAATGGGCTCCCAAGCTTAGACCTTTGATGTTATAATGATCTCCAAAATGTTCAAATAAAAGTAGTGTCTGGTATCGAGTGTCTTTTTGCATCTAGTTATGACCTTGGTTTCTTTCAATCTGAAGGTAGTTGAGCAAAGGCTTATAGTACCCATTTTGCATGACATAATACACTTCGCATACTGTCTGGCGTGGGCTTTAAGCATCAGCAAATGCTTAATTTGTTAAAAAGCCCGTGAGGGCCACAACGCTACCATGGTTCGCACTATCCACTGCCAAAGAAAGCACTACCAAATTCTAGCCATCAAACAATTCAAGTGTTATATTTAGACAATTCCAAGTCACCTAGCTACGCAAAAACTGCAGGAATCCTGTACTTTTTTATTTAAAGAATATTGAGCACGTTGTTGATGAGCTCTGCTAAAAAAATTGACAGATAACATCCTCAATGGATAGACTGTCATAAATAGGTGCTAGGTATTACAAAAAAGCATAGGTGATAAGGACAGAAAAACACTGGCACAAATTAAGTGCTGACACCACCTAAAAGCTGCTAATACCTAGAAGCACTACAGTGAGCATAGGCATTTCCATCACTTTATTACTTACTGATAGATCTTAGTTATTCAGCTAAAATCAGATTGATTTTGTCGTCAGTAACACCTTTCAGCTGAATCTGATTTTTTTGGAGAGCACTAGTCAATATTGGAAAACACCGACAACAGTGAAACAAGCATTTGCAATGCAATGATTTTCAGATGTGTTTAATTTAGAGCTATTAGCATTGTAACGTCCTAACCAGACTTTTCTTGCCACATAAATTGAAAATGAAAAGTAATACAGATTACAAAAGCAAGCCGATTTCAAGTGTCACGCCATCAGCATGAGCGTGAAGGAGCACACAAAAGGAAACAGAAGTTTGCTCACAGTCAAACGTATCAGCAGTTTTGCAATCATCTATTTAACAGGGCCGATGTAATGCAAATCGCTTGACTACTGCCCAGGGAGATCGCGCTGCCTAGGAAACAAAAAGAAAAAGTAGTCCAGAACCCTTGTGGAAAACGCGGAGCCTCGTATATTTTCAGTAGTTTACCGGTGCTGTTGAGGAGGGCTAAACACCAGAAAAGACATGACGTATGCATGCCTTTCACAAATGAAATTAAGCAAATTTTAAATGGCAAGCCCTTGAACCAGCTAAACTGATGGGCGTGACATGGGTGTGGCTAAAAGCCCACAGAGAGATTACAATAGGGGCCAAAGCGGTTGTGCAGTCGACCCGAAAATGCATTACATGCAACATTAAGAAACTATAATCAAGAACAGCACACTTTACCCCTGATGACATTCAAATGCCACTATCTTTCACAACCAGCAAATTCAAATAGCGCTCACCCAAAACTCTCTGCAATATCCACTCTCGATCTATTCTGTTGTATTGAGAACTGTTTAAATTATGAAATCTTATTTTTTAATTGGCGAGGAAGGAAGGAAAGCAAATTGTGCTCCATGACGGTTTAACAAAAAACAACCTTTGCACTCTTCACGGTTTTTCAATCACATAGCCACTGCCATCTTCACTATCAGGATGAACCCTGAGCGTCGAAACGCAGTTGGCATGGCATCAGAAAGCCCACCATATCAGACCTATAGGCCCAGATTTATACTTGCTTTGCGCTGAATTAGCATAATTTATTTTATGCTAATTCAGCACAAACTTAACCCCATATTTATATTTTGATGCTAGACCCGTCTAGTGTCAGAATATTAACGTCATTTTTTGGATGCGTGAAACCTCCTTGCGTCAATGAGATGCAAGGTATGCGTTCCCATCCAAAAACTGACTCAAAGCTCCTTGCGCCATATTTATCCACCCGGGCAAAAATGATGCACAGGTGGGAGGCGGACCCAAAAAATTACGTTAAATCCTATTTGCAACTAATTTTAATGCCTGGGTTAGGCCAGGTGTTAAAATAAGGCCCACACACCACTACTTAAGGAAAATTCACAGAAGCAACATCACAAACCCACAGGACAGGATGGACGTGCTGCTGCTCCAGCTGGCAAGACGATGCAGAAGACAGCAACAACGACAACAACCACCACCACTACAACGCGGCCCACAAATGCAATGCACAAAGGCAGGAGAGGTTATTCCGTAACAGGACAGCCCTCCTTGGCCTCAGGAAACAAGAAATAATAAGGACATACAGACTCAATCGGCAAGCCATACCACACCTGCTGCACCACATTCAGCCACAGATCACAGCCAGCCTGCAGACCACACGCAATACACCACCTGTGACAAAGCTGCTAGCTGTCCTGCACATGCTGGCAAATGACTAATTTCAAACAGTGGGTGCCCTGGTTGCTGGTGTGTCACAGCTGCCACTCTCGGTGTTCCTGCCAAAGGTGTTAGACAGAATTATCTCTCTGACACCCCGCCACATCAGCTTCCCCAATACCCAGCAAAGGCAGCAGGAGATAAATCTGGGGTTCTATCAATTTGATGGCTTCCCACATGTACTCAGTGCAATTGACTGCACCCATGTCCGACTTGATCCACCTGCAGCAACAGAGCATCTATACTGGAATCGCAAACACACGCATTCCATAAATGTGCAGGCCATAGTGGACCACCGGGGACTATTCAAAAACATTTTGGCCAAGTATCCCGGGAGAGTCAATGGCACCTCCATATTCAAGCACAGCAGGAACAATGAACACTTCCAGGATGGACAATATGGAAATGGCCTACTTGTGGGTAAGTCAACAAACCTAGCAATTTACACACAACACACCTACCCTGTAGGACACACAAGATATACACCACTCCAATAACACATGGTCAGGTAACACAGATGTGCAGGTAAAAATACCTATGCACCCTGCTGCAGTACACCACAAACACATACACCAACATGTACGCAACACACCCACAACCTGACAGGCACACCACCTGAAGGACAGGTGCAGATATGTACCCTTTGCAAACAGATGATGTACACAAACCACTACAAGTGCCCACAGGTTGCCCACTACATACACTTCACACACACACAGTACACCAAACAAAGAATAACACAGCAGTGTCAGTGGCATACACCATGCACATGTAATGTAAGTCACACATAGGCACAGATCACTCAAATCATGCTGTGCAAGTCTCTGGCAGAACAAACATCACATGTCAGACAACTGGTGCCAATACCAACTATATCTCATCAACACATACCTGAATTACGTGTAGTGTGCATATACAACTGCCTAATGCATTGGGTCACACACACAGGAATACAACATCAATGGCCATCACACACCATGTGCTAGATTTGTGAGACGTTGCACCACACCTACTGTAGTGCCACCTCACATGCACCACTTACTGACCTACAACACCATCATGTCTGTACTGTAAACAATAAATGGCCCACCATGGGGCAGAGCCACTGTTTGGAATACATGATCTGCACTGTCTTACTGGGACCCTGGAGGAGGAATTAGGGCATCACTGACCTTACATGCACTGTGCTAAGGGACACATTTGCTAAGTAGCTCAGCTCCATCCCACAGCCTGCACTGTGCATGTGTGGACAGCATAAATGCTGATGCATGTTTTGGAAGATAGGAGAGACACTGGGAGTAACGTTGATCATCCTGAAACAATAGGATACACACCTTTGGACACCTGAGGGCTGGCACAAACATCATCTACCAGTCAGGATTACTAAGGGGCCTATGTAAGAGCCCCCAGTGCCATTGTCGTGACCTGCACTGTATGTACAAGTTAGCGGATGACCAGTCTTTTGTGACTTGAAGCCACATTGGAAATTGACCACCCTCCCACGCAGCACTTAGCATGGAAGGGGCTTGCAATGTGTGTAACTGCAGGTCTGTCACCACAAGATACATAGCATGCTGATGCTGACACAGATGTAGGTGTCACCTAAAACCTGAGGCATTGCCAACATCAGACACCACCCCAGGTGTGCTGTTTGCAGGTTGCAATAAGGAAATAGACTGTGATTTGACCTCATATAAATGTGCCACCTATGCATGCTGCATACTGCTGCACACACAGAAAGAGTCAATTGGCCATCAAAAATGTATATCTATAGGAAGGTGTCCCCTTCCTGCACAGATACATCCACCTCCACAGGGCAGCTAGCCAAGCACCCTGTTACAAGGTTGGTAGTCCTGGTGCACGGCTGCATGTTAGGTGCCGGTGCAGGGGACAATAAAGGTTTGCCTGGTAACATGTCACAGTCACACATGGTGCATTCCTGCATAGTCAAAATGTTGCAGCACAGTGCTGCCAATGTTGGAGCTGTGTTGTGCATTGTCACTTACTCATTCAAATGGGCCTGAGGCTCAGTAGGGCTACCACATTGTCAGCACATCTGACCCCATTGAGTTGTGAGGATATGTCATGTCCCCCCTAGTGATAGAACTGTGATACAACGGTGCACTAAACAACACATGGTACATACATACTGAGCATCAGTTTGGATTCTTAAATATATGTCCAATACCCAAGATTGTCATGTTCAACAACACAGTGCTATGAAAGTTTGCACAAGGCCAGGAACTCACACCATACCACAAACACGTATGAGACACAACCAAATAAAAATCACAACTGCCAGGCAACATGACAGACATGTTGCAAGCCTAAACAACAACTTACACCTTTTATCTTTTGCAGGGGATCAGGGTTATGGCATACAGCCTTGGATGATGACCCCATTTGCAAACTCAAGCACAGCAGCAGAGAGTACATACAATGAGGGACACCGTGAGACATGCAATATCATGGAAAGGACATTTGGCATTCTGAAAACGAGAACTCACAGGAGGCAGCCTTCTCTATGCTCCACACATTGTGTGCAAAATCATCCTGACATGTGCTAGCCTGCAGAACATATGTGTGATGATGAACATCCCAATGTATGACCAGGTAGATGACCTGCCTGATAAGATGGAGGAGAATGGTGCTGATGATATGGAGGGGGTACATCACAACACAGCTGCTGGGGTACGCCGGAGACAGAACACAGTTGACAACTTATACTCTTAAGAACCACTGAATCCACCTGGTCAATTTTGTAAATAAACACTTCACTAATACATCCAATCCTGCTTTGGTCTTTTCAATCTCCACTATACATAGCGTAGAAATGTGAGTCAAAGGTCAGGGATCTTGTTACAAATAGGAATCTGACAAGTACTTTTGCAACATCATATGTAATGTGTAGGATTGTACTGCCACCATCACACACATCACTAACAGCCTCATCACTGGTATGTGACAACGAAAGGACACAATCTGCGGACCACTACATATTTTGTACATCACGTTGCCAACTTGTAAGACAATAGGTCATCAGAGACAAATATATCATGTCCAAATAGGATGTACAGTATGCAAGGGGCCCACACATGAGATAGTGGATGTAAATAAATATAAATTGTCATGTTGGAACTGAACACTGTCACAACTGAGTGTGAGAGATGCAATGTATGCATGGAACATGTGTGACAAGGGGGGGACATCATTAGTAACAATGGTCATCATGATTTGCCCAGGTATAACAATCAATGGTAGAAGTTGGCCCTGTACAGTATATTCATGGTAATCTGTCCTTCCACTGCCATGGGGCACAATCATGACACAGGGTACACATGACCTCACACATTGAATGGACATGTCGGTGGACTGCACATCAGCATGGATGAGACCATATGCAACTAGGGCTGCAGGTCCACCACACAAAACCAACAAACATTGGTAATTGCAACAAGTCCAATCAAACTTTTGTGATCAAAACATATTCCGGGTAGAATGTAGGCAGAGTGTGTCATACACACTATGTACCAAAGATGTACACATGTCATACAAATATGCAGCCTTCTCAAAAGTCTCCATGAACTCAATATCTATATACGGAGACATTTGTTGGGTAATGATTCCAAGGTAGCGATGGTTCACCCATCATCCACAATGTCTGACCTGTGTATGTAGCTTTAAATATTATGCTTTGTATGACAACATCACACATCACAGACAAAAACACAATACACAGTCACAAACCAAAACTATTGCATTGAACTGAATGCCAAACATGTGGATGCACTGTTGTTACACCTTCATATATATACACGACGTGCAACAATTTGCATGCTGTTGAGTCTGTAACACACACATAGGTGGAACAGACCAATCACACCCTTGTCACATTGTTGCATGGACTACCACAGATGGCCATACCCAAAATGCCACACTGCAGAACAGCCCAGGTCATATGTATGTTGATTCAGGGTGCATCTGAGGACAATGCAAAAAAATCATGCTATCAGGAATTGAGTCAAAAAATATGACGCAAATGTGTCTAAAACATCTGCAAACGCACAGTAAATGACACATGGGCCCTTAGCATGAATGCCAACTTCGCACACCTCTCAATGCTGCTTTCAGTGAAATCGACGCATAACCTTCATGGGTCTATATAAACAATGTGCATGCGTTATGCGTCTTTAAAAAACAACGCAAATGTTAAATGCGTCAAATAAATACATGCACAACTGAAAAACATGATGCGTGGGGACAAGAAGTGATGTGATAGGAAACCCTGTCTACAAGCTTGGTACAGTGGGTGTATTTTCCCTTTCTCTTTACAGTCTGTGCCTTTCTGACTGTGTGGTTGTGTTTTGGAGCTGGTGGTTGTCTTGGTTGTTGATTGCAGTTTGTGGTGTCCCTCCTGTCGTGTTCTGTCACTAGTTGTGTGCATTTTGTCCCAGTTGTTGTGATTTTGTGTGTTTATTGTCTAAATGTGTATTTGTACTGTGGGGTGTCTCTCTGTGGTAGTTTAGCATTTGGGATCGTTGGAATTAGTGGGGTTAAGTTTCTGTTAATTTTTCCTTGTTATATTGGTGTTTGTGGTCATCTTTGACCATTAAAACATGTCTGGTAGGGGGAGGCAGACAAGGATGTCAGAGGAGAAGCTAGGTTGATTTGTGTGGCTGGTATGCCACTACCCACCGATGATGCTTGAGATGGGTGGCCGAGTCATCTGAGGATACCAGACGGAGGCCAGGCGGCTGCGGTGGGGCAAGGTGCTACACCACCTGAACAGAGTCTACAGGAGTGGCAGGAATGAGCACCAGCTCAAGCATTGCTGGGTAGATCTGGTGGCCAGGGAGCAGGATCTGCTTGATCACATTGGTGTCAAGATCAGCAGACCTGTTGGTGAGTTTCCCATTGGCTTACTATTTGCTGTTCATTGCTCTTGAATGACAGTAGCAGATGAGTTGGGGTGCTGCATGCAAAGCTTGTGGACAGGTTGTATCAACCAGAATGAAGTGTATCCGCACCAGTCTAGGCTTGTAGTTCACATATGCAACCATGAAACCAATGCAGGTCAGATGTCTGGTGAGTCCTGCACGAACATCACGTAGCACACATTTCAGAGGGTCTGGCTACACCTGTGCCCCGGCTTAGAGGCATGTTTGAAATGCCAAGGCTCCGCCAGCATACCATATTTTCCCTGGATTCTGTCAACAAAGTTGTGCAATACATGTATAGCGCAACTTTGTCATCATTTACCGCACATGATCCCTGCCATTATGTTAGGAAAGGGGGCTTACCCGCCTTAGGGGGCAATGTATATGGGGCATTTGATACCATTATACAACTTTGCCAAATCAGTCATGGACTAATTAATGCATGATCATTACAGACTTTAAATTGAGCCTCATGTCTATCACAAAGCGCTTCTGCGTGCCTTGCAGGACAAGCATGAGTACCTGAGTCATATGTCTTGCAAAGTGCCAGGGTAGTGTCATGTTTGTTTACACAACTCCCCTTCATACCTTGTTGCTCCGTCTCCTATAGTTGCCCCACATAGGGCTGTTGCAGGGTGTAGCACTACATGAGACCCTTGCCCAGTGTTAGTGCTCAGATGTGTGTCTCTTACTCACCTGAGTGTCTGTGTCATTGTGTGATCGTAGTGGTGTGTCTGTTGCACTAAAATAACTAGCTCACTCATCATAACTATTTCACACTGAAATTTGTTGTCCACTTGCAGTGACTGTGATATGACATTAAGCATGGTTTTCCATTCATGTCTTACAGGCTGACCTGCCCCCTACACTATCGGCGAAGTTGCGTGATTTGAAGACCCAGATGTATCCAGTAAGTGTGATAATGTGTGTGCTGTGAAGTAATCCGGGGTTTTGTGTGAGTGAGTCTTGTGTGTTGGATAGAATGCAAGATGTGATAAGCTGCCCAATGATCAGATATCAAAGTAGGCGATATGCTGACATTATGGCCCTGTTAAAGGATCCCCATGCACCACCAGAGGGTCACATCTTGTGAGGCACGTGGTGAACAATGGCCAGCATCATGTACACAAGGTGATGACTAGCCACATGTAGGGCCATATGTGACTACAAATGACAGAGTGCCACACTGTGAAAATATTGGTAGTGGTACAATCCATCATTCTCACAACACAGGGATGCACTATTTTCAACCCAATTTAGTGCATCCCTGTATTGTCATTAAGATGGAGGACTGGGCTGGCAACTGTCCCCAGCACGGTGCTCTGTCTTCTGCAGCCCATGCACGTTACACTTATGTGGTATGTAATAGGCTTGCATGGCATGGAACTGGGTGTGTAAGGAATAGCAGTGGCAGATCAGGTATTGATGGGTGTCTACACCTGGACACATGAATGTAGATGAGATAGTCCTATGGATACAAGCTTCTTAGTTGTCAGCCCTCCTAACATTTGATCCACTCCTTGACTCCATGTATGAGTCTGCATGCCTTGGTGGATGACCAGGACAGTTGAGATGATGGATTGCATGGCCATCCCCCCTTGGGCTCAGAGGGAGGTGAATACCAAATTTGTTGGTAGA
This sequence comes from Pleurodeles waltl, assembly GCF_031143425.1. Lineage (NCBI taxonomy): Eukaryota > Metazoa > Chordata > Amphibia > Caudata > Salamandridae > Pleurodeles > Pleurodeles waltl. The sequence continues at coordinate 755,124,014 of NC_090444.1, read as the reverse complement.
TGTGATGCTCACAGTGTAGGTGACAGTCAAATCGATCTGGCTTGCATGTGTACTATCAGCTCTGACCTCTAATGGTTACGAACAGCATTCCATACTCCCATTAACATGTCCAAGTTCCTGGTGATGTATAGTTGTAAATAGACACAGATGATGAGGAATATTGGGCCTGATCTATGTCAAGTTTGCACTGCCTTTGCATTATTGTTTATAATGCAAAAGCGATGCACACTTCCACGTATCTGGTTCATTTTTGCGTTTTGCGTCACCCTAGTGGCATTGAAATTATGCTAAGGCAGCACTGTTGTTGCATTTATCAGGGCCATTGTCTTTTCTGGAATGTGAGTTGGAGTGCAGTGCAAGCTACTAATCTGTACAGACTCCACACAATGCTGACAATGATGGTTGCCTGTCTCCATTCACAGCTGCCAACATGAGCAATGAAGAGCTATGGGCATTCCAGATGAGGGTGGTGAGGTACCTCCATATCCTGGCTGTGGAATCTGGCTACCATAGGATGGCTCGCCGCTACCGTGCAGTGGGGGCAATAGGGGAATGGCGGGCATTCCCACAATGGGTCCCCACAGTGCAGACACATAGCTCCTCAGCAGTGCAGGGGGGCACATCTGGCACCACTCCAACAACCTCTGCTGCAACTAATTTGACAATAACGGTGCAACAGCCCATTCCACCTGCTGCCATGGACATGCAATTGTTGCAGGATCTGAAGAGGGCTATTTCACTGGTCCTAACACATTTGGACAGTTTAGAGAAGGAGGTGGCCATCAACACCAAGTGGCTGAAGTTCATTAAAAAACACTGAAGAAGGCATAACTCTGAGTGACTTCTGAACTGCCACCTCCAAGTTCTGTCCCCTCCCTTCTGCTTTTAAGTTATGTTTTATTGTGGGTTTTAGGGGATAGTGTTAGGTTAGTGTAGGTATGTAGTTTAGTTAGGTTAAGTGGATTTGGGGGGTGGGTTTTTACGTATTACGTGGTAAATGGTCTGTGGGTGGGGGGTGATGTTGCGCAGGTCTATGTGTTTAATAAAAAATAAAAAAAATAAAAATATATATATATATTTGTTTAGTTTAGTTAGTATATGTGTAGTATTAGTATATGTTGTCCGGCATGTGTCCTGTTACTTAAGGGTGTGAGGGGGTCGGCAATATTTAGAGTGTGGTGTTGAATGTTTTAGTTAAGTTTAGCACAGGGTAGTTAGCTTTAGTTGTTGGTTCAGTATAGTTAGAATAAGTTAATTTAGGTTAGGGTAGGTTTTAATGATTTTTTAGTTCAGTTTAAAACTTAATAAACACTTTTTGCTTACTCTTATACATTTTCTGTTAAATTATAGTGTCTCAGGGTCTTCCCATGAGTGCACAGTGCAAATTGTGTGTTGGCTTAGGGATCCCGTCCTACCTCCAAATACCTCTCTTGACATGTGCATCACCTATTGACAACTGAGCTGTCACATTAGCAGCAACAACACATCTATTTGTCCATGCATCTGCCATCCAGTGTACCCACCACTCAAGATGACTATGTTAACTTTGTATTGGACGGGTTGGTGTGGTAATTCAGCTGTCAGTGTTGGGGCCCTGTGTAAAAATGTTGGGGACTGTGGCACATCTGCCAATAGCCTACATTTGAACTCTATCCTGCAAAGGTGACCGGTGGCAATCACTGATGAGGTTAGGTTCCTCTGTTTCACACCAATGTGTTCTACTGATACTCCCAACTGACGATATTGCCCGAGAACTGTTTCACAGCCATTCCTGCCATATGTAGTGAGTGAGGCATACATTTTTAGTATACTCAGTGAATTGCTTGCAGGGGATGGAACCCTGTGTGTAGGTATGTGCCCCCATTTTCCTGCACTCTTGCACTGACACTCTGTGACTAGTGGCATGGTTACACACATCACAATTCCTAAGCGTAGTAGATGTGCCACAATACACATAGACAAGCTGTTTGTGTAGGAGGTGTTTATTTACAAGTGTTGTAGTGCGATATATACAATGTCCAGGTCAGTGACTCCATTTGTGAAATCCATACAATTGTGACACAACACAAGTCCAGGTTTGAGGGACATATCATGGAACCTGCTTGTGAGAAGTGTTGTTTAGTGCGGAGAAACATGAATTGCCAATTGGAAAGTGAGAAACATTTACAGTCCATAGCAGAAAGGTCAGCAGTGTGTCGATGAAGAGTGCACATATCCAACTGTGCTAACACTGGCATGATCTCAAGCACAGTACAAAGGAAAGCACTGCCCATGTGGAATGGGCTGGGGCTACCGGGAACTCTTACGGGTGAAGATGATCTGTTCCACATCTTCATCCTCCAATGTGTGTGGTGTCTCCTCTGCCCTTGATGGTGATGGTGGGGGGGGTAGTGAGGGCCACACACACACTTCAGTGGTTGGAAATGTGGACTCCCAATTCCCATCAGCTGCCATCTGTGGAACAACATGTGCCATCACTGCAGCAAGGAAGAGCTGCTGATTATTGAGGATAGCAGCAAGATCCTGATGGTAGGCAGCCATGTCCGCCCTGAAGGAGGCCACTTCCCAGTGCATGGAGTCCAGCTTGTTCGCAATCACGCTGCTGCCAGTTTGGGAGGGCAGTTGTTGTGGCCTCTCCCTCATGGCAGCAACTATGTCCCTCAGGCACTGCAGGACTCCATGCATTGGGGATTGTGTGCCTTGTTTGACTTCAGTCCGTTCATTGGCAGTAATGAGGCACGTGCGCCTACCCTCTAGGCTGGCTGCCATAGTCTCCATCCCCACCCGTACCTCCTTGGCCAGCTCCTGCTGGAATCCTACCACCGTCTTCTCAAAGCTGGTCCCTGGGTCCTCGGATTCCTCAGCTGTGTTGGTTCAGGCAGGTTGTACTGTTTGGGTGTTGGGTGGGGCATCTGGGATGGCCACTACATTATTACTCCTCCTTGCGACTGGAGGTGGTGTCTGGAGGGATACGAGGACTTCTTAGAGGGTTTCTTGACTGATGGTTGTTAGCTGGTCATCCAGGTCATCAGGGTACTCCAGGACGCCTCCGCACAACTCACCCTGGACATTCCCTGCCACAGCCATATCACAGCCCACCTGGGAGACCTGCACTGGCTCCCCGTCAACAAGAGAATCACGTTCAAGTTCCTCACCCATGCTCACAAGGCACTACACAACACCGGACCAGAATACCTCAACATACGGCTCTCCTTCTACCCCCTGACCCGACAGCTTCACTCCACTGATCTTGCCCTTGCCCTTGCCACCCTCACATGCATCCACAGAACGACTGCCGGCAGCATATTGTTCTCCCACCTCGCCACCAAGATGTCGAACACTCTTCCCACCCACCTACGACGGACAAAGGAACTACTAACCTTCAGGAGACATCTCAAGACTTGGCTGTTCGATCAGTGGCAGCTCCCCTCCCATCAGCACCTTGAGACCCTCATGAGTGAGTAGTGTACTTTACAAATGCTTTGATTGATTGATATCAACTGAGTGGAGTCAGCATACCTATAGTATTGGCCACTCACGAAGTACAAGTAGTTTTGCCAATTACAGCATTTGGATATTGAATAGGAGTGGGAAACATGCACACTTCATACAATCTTTTTTGCCTCTGATTTAAAGTGGGGAAGTGTAACAATCTGCTCCCTTTAGATCAAGAATGCTCAACCCATTTAAGCTTTGTGCCTCTGGTACTGATTTTCTGGACTCTGATACGAGCAATGGCATAATCAATGGTGTGGAAGGCACCTAGAAGGTCTAATAGGACAAGGGTCTCAACATGTTTGCCACCCACAAATCTACTTGGGTCAGCCCAGACTGAAGTGCTCTGTCTAGAGTGTAGGTCTGGCTGGAAATAAACCGGTTTGACATTGCTTTCAATGTAAGGCTTACAGCTGATAAAAACCAAGGTCACAATAATTTTTCCTAGGTATGTTAGGAGTGAAATGAGGTTAATGGTTAGGATTAATATAGTTGAGCAAGGGCTTCTTTAATAATGGTGAATCCATTGCCGATTTATACGCAAGAGGCACTTCTATCTACTTACGAAAATAGTTTGATACCGAAAAAAATGTAGGGTCCCAGAACAGGGCTAAGTAATTTTATTATTCTGTTTGCACAGTGGAGCTAGATGGTCAGTTACTAGACGTGACCGCTTATAGTTCATTTGTGGAGATTTCACTGAACTGTAACAGCTTGTCATTGAAAAAGAAGAACAACAACTAACAGGAAGGGAAACACAGAGGTTCTTGTGACCAGACAAAAACGACCTTTCCTTTCCCACCGCAAATCTATAGTGCAAAAAAAGACTTGGTTTGAGGTCTGAAGACAAAGTGATCCTGCACGAATTAACTTTCCATTCAAATCTTTTATTTCTGTAATAGACATAAGCTGGCCAACACTTGTTTCACATCAAGGTCTTAGTTGCTATGTTAGCAACACATTTCTCAGAGCTATTGGCACTTCATTTCTTTATCATCAAATGAATACATAATGACATAGTGGCAAACTGAAATAATATCTGTTAATCAGTGTTCCGAAGTTGAAGTCATATTCTTTTGAAATCCTATTAAAAAATGTTTTCTGCAAGGCAAACAAAGAAAACACTATAAACAATATTGCTGCTTAAATCAGTGCCCTTGGAACATTCTCAGAGTAGGGGTGCTGCCAACAATGTAAAATAAATTAATCATGGTGATTGTGAAAAATCCAAGAGTCACACAAAGAACAAATGTAGCAAATGATACACGCCCTTTCAGCAGGATGGAGGTAATGGTGTAGTATATAGACGGTGGTGCATTTTGGAACAGGTTGTTGCAAGTATATTACTAAAGCATGTTGTGGTAGCACACTGTCATAAACAGGCCGCACATTGTTCATTCTACAAAGTCCTCTCAATATTTTGTGAATGAAAAGTAAACACTTATCTCTGTAGTTAAAGAATATGCAACAATTTGAAAGAAGACATAGCCTGACGTATGACCTCTATCTTTGAACACAAAGGAAATGAGACACAAACGCATCGTTAATGCTCATTAAACTTTTGAACCTGAGTATGATTATTTTGGAGGTGCTGCAACACCCACTAAAGCCCATCCCCCCATTACCCTGGGAAGTCTGCATCGTGGGTGACAGGCAGAAGTCATTAGGTGTATATGGCTCTGCTAATCAGTTTACGTCTTGGAATCTCATCAGAGGTCCGTAGAAAATTACTACTTAGACAAAACCAGTTTCTTTGGAAATTTTGGCTTCCAAAGGGCAAAACAAGAGGATAAAACTCATACTAGCTGTTTCAATTAAGACCTGTTAACCTGCCAAGGCACTCAAAGGGAGCAGCCCCATAAGTAGTTTTCATCAGGCAACTAGAAGGGCCTCTAAAGCTAGAAACATCGCCCCCATTAGACCACCAACACACTAGGAGAACCAGGTCCCAGCGAGAACAGGCTACAATTAATAGGGGCTTTTGATATGGTGATCTCAGCCCCACAGGAGGGTGTGGGAGGGGCTGGGGCAGCATACTGACAATGGAAGGTGGGAGGGGCTGGAGAAGTAAACTGACAGTGGAGGCCGGGTGAGAAAGGATGGGGTAGCAAGCTGACAGTGGAGGGTGGGTGGGAGGAGCTGGCAGATCAAGCTGACAACAGAGGATTGGTAGAAAGAACAGGAAAAACCACATGACAGCAGAGGGCAGACAGGAGGGGCTAGGGAAGTAAGCTGAAAACAGTGGTTGGGCACAAAGGTCTGGGGCAATAAGCTGACAATGGAGGGTGGGTGGAAGAGGTTCGGAAGCAGGTTCACAGCAAGAGGCAGTGCGACAGCGAGCTGACAATCAAGGGTGTTTGGAAGGGCCTCGGACAACCAAGATGACAACAGAGGTGGGATGGACTGGAGCAGCAACCTGACAACAGAGGGTGGGTGGTAATCGATGAGGAATCAAGCTGAAAATGGAGGGTGAGTGGGAGGCGATGTGGAAGCAAGCTGATAAGCTGAGTGAGAGGTGCTGTGATGGCACGCCAACAACAAAGGGTGGGTTGGTGGGGACAGGGCAGCAAGCTAACAGCGAAAGGTGGGTAGGAGGGGATAGGACAGTAAAGTAACAGCAGAGGGTCAGAGGGAAGAGCTGGTACAGCAAACTGACAATGGAGAGGGGGTGAGTGGGGCTAGGGAAGCCCATGAACACTAGAGGGCAGGTGGGAGGTGATAGAGAATCATGAAAACAGCAGTAGGCGAGAGAGAATAAGGGAACACACAGACAACTGAGAGGGGTGGAGGGGCTGGTGAACCAAAATGACAAAGGAAGGTGGGCAATTGGAGCTGGGGGATTGCGAAGGGGTTGGTGGGAAAGCAGAAACGTTAAGGTGAGCTGGCCATGGAGGAAGCACCAACGGCAACTGATGGAGTGCAAGAAATATAAATGCAAACATGAGAGAAATACACAAGGGGGACAGCAGGAACACATATACTTTCTTGTAGAATGCTCAAAACAACAGTACTCCCTGAAAAAATGGGCACTGGAATTGAACAAGAGAGTGTAGACCTGACTGACGTCAATAAGGGCGAGCTACCACTGTGTTCCTGGCACTGAATTTGCCACCTCTGAGGCCAGTGGGTCTCAATTACAGTTCCAGGATAGCAAAGGACAAGCCAGTGGTTGCAGTTGCGACCCCTAAATGACATACATGACAAGGGCCCTGCAAAAGGTTTGACCCCCTGGCCCCACAAAAGCTTATGAAATCCTAGGTCTCCTGAACATCAGGCATAGTTATATTGAGGGAGAACATCAGTTGAGGGGATAACAATGCGGACCATACCACTAAGAAATTGTTTCATCTAATTTCTGTTGAAACACCTTTATGTTTTCTTCTAACTATATTTACTCATAAAGAATAAAATTAGGCTTAACTCAAAATATGGTTAAAGCACATGTATCATTAATACAAATATTGAAGACTTTATTCTAGCAAAACAGAAAAGAACAGGAAAGTTGATTTTAAAAATTATCACTTCATTCAGCCAGCGCGAGCCCCAGCATTTTTTAAATTGTGTATTAAGGCTACAATATGAAGATAAAATTAAAGGGGTGAATCTGGGACAAGAGACAACAGTGTCAGAATGGTCCACAGCCCCAAAAGGACTTTCAAGGCACGCTCATCTGAGTGAGTTTTTTTCTTTGACCTTATCATATTCCTTGATGATGAGCATTTACCTTTCATTTTTTGTTAGAACATGGCTCGCTGCTAAGCTGAAATTTAACAGTCCTGATGACGACTCATGACACAGTTGGGGTTTGAAAGACAATTGATATATAGGACAAATTGAACCTCTGTGATAGTACTCACTGGCTGACTTATAATTGAATGGACTGAAAACAGCATCAATTATCTTTTTTTTGGTTCCCTTACCACTTCTTTCTGTGCACACTGTAACATTTGTTATTAGAACAGGGTAAACACTTATGAACACCGAGCACTTTGTATACAGCAGTAAAACGTTGTTTCAGCAACTGAACTATTTAACTGAATGCATATTTGACAATTTACATTGACTGAATATTTTAGTGCGCATTTCAATTTGCCAATATCATTAAAACTTGGAACCCATTTTGTATGCCCCAGGTTCTAGGTATTCTTAGATTTCAGTCAGACTCTGTTTTCTAAATGTTTCCAGGGTTTGGCTGGCAGTGGCCATGAAGACAAATAAGGAACTAGGGGCCAGATGTAGCAAATTCCGATTTTGCGATTCGGAAATTGCGAGTCGGTGCGACTCGCAATTTCCGAATCGCAAAATCGGATGCAGAACGGTGTCTCAGACACCGTCTGCGAATCGCAATGGGGTCGCAAAGACCCACCTCTTTAATATTAATGATGTGGGTCGCATTTTGCGACCCGATTGCGATTCCCTGCATTTACAGGGATGGTGGCCTGCTGGAGACAGCAGACCTCCATGTCTGTGACTGCTTTTTAAATAAAGCAGTTTTTTTTTTTTGTATTGCAGACCGTTTTCCTTAAAGGAAAACGAGTTGCAATACAAAAACAATTACGAAACCATTTGGTTTCGGTTTTTCAGAGTAGGCAGTGGTCCATTGGACTACTGACTGCTCTGAAAAAACATTTATGGCAACATTCACAAAGGGGAAGGGGTCCCCTAGGGACCCCTTCCCTTTTGCTAATGTGTTACCACCAGTGTGACACTGGTGGTAACTGCAAATTGCTTTGCGACCGCATTCGCAGTCAAAAAGCAATTCTGCATTGCGGTGCGAGTCGCAAATAGGAAGGGAACACCCCTTCCTATTTGCGAGTCCCATTCCCATTTTGTGAGTCGGTACCGACTCGCAAAATGGAAATGTGCATCGCAATGCGCGTTTTGCATGGCGCAAACTGCGATTTTCGCACTTTGCGCCATGCTAAATGCTTCCTACATCTGGCCCTAGGTTCTAGGGAAGGTGGACTGCATTTGTATCTGCTTTCAAAATGCAGTGGTGTAGCCAGTGGTCTTCTCAGCCCAAATGTCCTTTCGTGAGTCTGAAAGAAAAGAAAAACAGGACTCTTACAGGACCAACCCTTTCGTTTGTGTTGCTGTGCGCATCTTATTAAAGTAAAATGGTATACTCCTATTTTGGCCTCCATGGGCAATTTGTATTTAAATTCAGGGGAAACTGCTGCCAGCCAAACAGGCTACTCATGCATTGTGTGACTTGCGAGAATTTGAAAGGAGGTAAGCATATTCAAGTAACCCATTATTGTTTATAGTCCAGTACCAAGTTAGCTAGGTGTCAGTAAATATCCACAGAGTTTCAGAATCCATGACAATGGGAGCCATCCAATAACACTCTCTGCAGACGTGCATCAGTTGAGTCAATCAGAGGTTGCTTGTCTGACTTATCTTCATGACTTGCAACAGGATATTTGTTAAAAGAACAGGCTTCTTTCCCTTGTCACAGGTGACAGTAGATGGCCAGGCTCTCGAGTCCCCAATTCAGTACCAGTTCCCACTGACTTTAATATTTTCTATGCAAAATTGACTTTAATATGCAAACAGAATAAATGTGTGACAATGGCTGCTTCATTAACTTCAATTTTAGCAAATATGTGTCAGTCTTTTCACAATAAAACAATTTACAGTGAGGATTCTACTGTGAAATAGGGATTAGTACTTAGAATCATTAGAGTGACGACTTTTCTAATGATTTGCATGGTTTCCATAGATAAATCAGCTAAATTCCCGTTGTGGAACTACAGGAAAAATAAGGGTGCAGCATTTAAAATTCACTATAAAGTAGTGCAAACATTAGCTGTTGTTCTAAGCACCTGTAATAAGAATGGGTACCTTTTACACCAATCTCTACACCACGCTGGGTGAAAAGAACTGTCTCCTGTCACACTTGATCCAAAATATATTTTGGCCGGTGGACAAAGTTTTAGACCAAAAACAGATTGGTAGAAAAAAATTACCTTTTCAGTCTTTTCTCATGTGCAAAGAGAAAGGGGATTCGTATACTGTACAAAATTAAACTTGCACAACAGCCTGACTGACCAAAAGATGCACCATCTAGATGCACCCTGAACAAGCTGACAAACATGTGTTACTATATCACTAGACTAAAAACCCATGAGTAAAGTAACAGAGAACTAACTGAATTAGCTGCACATACTTCTGGGCATCTTCTATCAGTTTTGTAAGAATTAAACCTTCTTTATTGATGCAAATGATCTCATGCTCCCAGCTAATTCCTCAAAGATCCCCTCAGTTATTAAGGTGGACTGGACTGGCTAGAAGTATCCAAATTTACCTACAGGCCAGCCTGTGTCTATTTAGAGACCAGGTCGACAAGTTTTTTTTAGATGACGATCAGGGATACCTTCCTCAGGAGATGGATTTTGTTATACTATGACTCTCAAAAATTCATCAACAGCCCTTCAGATCAATAAAGTTATGGATAGCCTACTAAACATTCCCCATAACATATGCAGTCTTGTGCTTTTACAACGCATAAAAAGGTAATGAGCAACAATTTCCCGCCCGTGTGAATAAAATGCATATATTTTAAGGGGATCCTTTTCAAATGGCTAAAAATATTTGTGTGCGATTAGCCACGAGAAAGGGTGTGCAAAAGGTGTGTAGTTTGCGTAATTTCGTGACGTTTTGGGAAAATGACATGGAATTACACATATGTCCAGAAAATGCAAATCAGTCTTTTACTGTTATATTTATCTCGAAATGCAGCCTTACATCATTTTTAATGTGAGGACTCATTTTGTGGCAAAAAAGTAGCGCAAAATACACAAGTAGCTCAAGTTACAACCACTCCCGATCTGGCAGTTTGCTATATTCCTGCACTCTCTCAGTAAATTTTTGCCATGAATAATGCATAATTACGTTACATGGTGTAATTGCATAATTCCAGGAATCTTGCATAATCCGGCCCTGATTTATACTTTTTGGTGCAAAACTGCACCAACGTTGTTTAGCACCAAAATGTTTAGCACCAGCTTGCACCATTTCTGTGCACCAGCCGGGCACCATATTAATGGAATGGCGCAAGCCAGTGCAAAGGGTAGGCTAGCGTCACTAAAAATAGCGTTAGTCGGGTGGAGCTGGCGGTATGGGAGAAGGAGATTTTGCACCAAAAAATATTAGGCAGGTTAGAGTAAAAAAAAATGTCTCTAACCAGATTAGCGTCATTTTATGGAAAAGGCAGGAGTCATGCCCACCACCCCAATGGCCAGCACAGGGGCAAGGGTCCCCTGGGCATGGCCACTGCACATTGCCCATGTATGGGGGCCCATTTCTGGGCCCCATTTCTGGGCCCCCTATGGCACTTAAAAAATAAAATAGTCCCTCTGGTGTGGGTGGGGGTGTCCCTGGGGCACGGGGAGGGCACCTGTGAGCTTAGCCTATGGTGTTCCACCATGGAAATACTCCCACAGGTCCACTAACACCTGCCCTGACCCAGACGTTTAACCCCCTCTTCCCTCCTGTGCATAATTTTTGCAGGGGAGTATAAATATGGCGTTAAGGCCATAGAGTAATTTTTTGCACGGGAACGCCTACCTTGCATCTCATTAATGCAAGGTAGGTTTCCACGTCCAAAAAATGACTTTAACTCCATAAATTTGGCGCTAGATGGGTCTAGCGCCAAAGTATAAATATGGAGTTCATTTTGCACCGAATTAGAGTTAAAAAAAAATGACGCTAATTCGATGTAAACAGAGTATAAATATGCCCCTTTGTGTAAAGCCAAATTCCCAAAATCATGCGAAATACAATAAGGTAATTTAAATTTCGCCCGTGTCTATTTATGAGAAAGGAATTTCAAATCAATATATAGGGCCAATGCCATTCTGGGCCTCATCTGCAAATCTGAAATATCTCTAAATTGAATCCAAATGACAAATCTAAAAGGGACATTAAAGGAAGCCCATGCTAATGTTGAGAGGTAGTCTGGGTCCAGTCTCATTATCTGTCTGGGATGGGAAGAATATGGGCTTGATGCTAAACGTTCTGGATTGACTGCGTAATTAAGATTACCAGTAGCCACCTTACTAATGTTTGATATTTATTACAGAGTTTGAAATACAGAAACATTGTGTGGATATCTCAATACTCCCCTGGCAGCAAAATGCTTACAGAGACACTGAAGGTTGATGGAGAATTTGACAAACAGTAGTAATGGAGTATTACCAACACACCTCCCATTCATTTCCGGAGAACCTTGTAACGTTGCTTGTGAAAAATGTCTGGTAATCTATTCTCAGGACAATTTTTGCACCTGCACCATTACTGCCATGTTTGCCAAGAGGGAGAACATCTGATAGGTATTTGAAAACTTTGAGGTAAGGAGGCAAAATGGTAGGAATCAAACAACTAGATCTGAACCTCTGCCATAGAAAACAGACCCACATCATTTTGTCTCCTGACGTGTAGACATAAGAACAAAAACTAAATGTCCTTATCAGCAATGACAAAGGATTTTTATTCATCTAAAGGATTTTTATTCATATAAGGCCTCATTCTAGGGTGCGCTGGTGGACTCTCACCTCACTTGGGTAGTTGAAGAAATTTCTCGGCTTTACCCCAAAAATAGTGGAAATGCACACACCATGCGTACCGTCCTACTGAACTATTCACACAGTGTAACACCAAGCTTGTCATGAGCAGAGAGTATTTCTGCTATTACAGTGTGTGCTGCATTTTAATGATAGTTCTTCTGCATTGCACAAGGACCAACTAGACCATGACAGAACACAGGTTGTTCAAAATTCAATCTGTTGTGGAACATTTGTCTGTCAGGTGCATACAGGGAAGGACTCACTTTAAATCCTGTAGGTTGCCCTTCCATGCTAGGAGTCACAGACAATATTATCTGTGAGCTTGTTTGTTACTCATTCATAAAAGTTATAACCTTTATGTGGACAGCTTCTGTATGGGAGAAGAGCTGCTGAGCAAGCTGAATAAAGTTGACACTGTGGCATTCAGTACAGTCCATGTCACAGCAGGGGATTCCTACAGGAGCTTGTTCATGAGAAGCTCCAAATATCCCAGAGTACTGTCCTGCATTCCAACAAACTGCTCACAGTCTATTTCTCCAATAGATTGGATGTGTGTGTGCTCCCCACAATCCATGATGACAGCACTTCTTCAGTCAAGGTTTGAGGTCAGTGGGCCAAAGTCCTCAAGCCCACCGGTATACTTAATTACAACAGGTATATGGACAGAGTAGATAAGAATGATCAGGTACTTCAGCAATACAACGTAAGTCATAAAACTGTCACATGGTATAAGAAGCTGTTTACTCACCTGATTAGTTGGCAACATACTTTGCATACTTTGATAGCTGTCAGCCCATCACAGGAAGACTGATGTCTTTTCATGACTTTCTGTTGACCCTCATTGATAGTCTTAGTTTTGAAGAAGCAATAGCCTCTGCTTCATCTGCTGTAGGGGACTTGGCAAGGCTGCAGGATTGGCACTTTATCAACCGCATTCCAGCAACAGTGAAATTGACTTGACCATGTCTTTGTTACAGAGTCTTCTCTAAGGAAGAAAATAGGCAGGAGGCTCACTGTTACTGTCCCTCGCACCCATCTCTGTCAGGCCTATGTTTTTCAACTTGCTTTATATTGTACTGAAGTATTGGGAAGCTGAATGAGGTTCCCTAATATATGCCTTTCAGTGGCTGTGCAGGGATACATCCCTTTCATGGGCCACTAATTCACCAGACAAGCATACTTTCAAATTGTTTCCTTTAGTTGAAAAAAATCTTTGACTTGCTTATGAGCCGCTTGACACCTGTATTTGCTGTCAGAACGCGGTGGATGTTCTGTTTGTCATTTAATAAGTACATTGCAGCCACCGCAGTGTACATAATGGCAAAATGAACATAAGGCATGTTGCAAGTAACAAAATATAAAGCCTTTAGTAGTTTTTGAAGTGCTCTTGGGGGACTTAGGGAAGTCTTCTCTAGCATGTTTACATTAGTATCAAAGGAATGTATGCACACTCTGTTCAGTGAATCTAGGCCTCGAAGAATCCTTGGACTACCCTCCCCCATCTCACATCCAAAATCTGGAAGGAGCTGGATTTAGTACAGCAAGTGTGTTAAAGGTGCATGAAATACATGTCTTCATAAGCTTCAGGAAGCAATCACGGATGACATTAGTGATGGTTTACATGGCAAGTACAAAGGATTAGTATGGACTTTGCAGGAGACAGAGACAGAAGCCGGTAAGAAAAGCTTATGCTCGGTGTACTATGCAGGGGTAATACATAGGTAGAAGGAAGATAGTCAAGGTAGTAGAGATATACATGCCATCACTTCATCTTCACTAAAGGACTTAACCTCATTGGAGCTGCACTCACCCACGATTTTTCGTTGTAAAGGCATTCCTGGTAAAGGCATTAGTGATAGGCATCCATTGTTCCTGCATGCGTTCCCCCCTGCCCCCCCACCCCTAGAAAATAACCACAACCCTCCTACCCCCCTAAAACCACCCCGCCCCACCCCACCCCTAAAACTGTCCCCCACCCTACCCCCAAAATCTAAAACAACCCCAACCCCCAGCCCATCCCCGAAACCTAAAGTGCCCCCACCACTAAAACTACTCCGAGCCCCCCACCCTGCCCCTAAACCCCCCACCCGCCCCTAAAATTACCCGCCCCCCCAACCAACCCCTAAAACCTAAAACTCCAACCCCCCACCCGCCCCTAAAACTGATCCTCACCCTACCCCCAAAAACTAAAAGAACCCCAACCTCCACCCCTGAAACCTAAAGTACCCCAACCCCCACCCCTAAAACTACTCCGAGCCCCCACCCTGCCCCTAAACCTAAACTCCCCCAACTCCGCACCCCGCACCTAAAATTACCCGACCCCCCAACCCACCCCTAAAGCCTAAAACCCCAACCCCCCACCCCCCGGCCCTAAACCGGAAAATACCCCGACCCCCCCCAACCCCGGCCCTAAACCTAAAACCCCGACCCCCCACCCCCACCCACCAAACCAGAAAATACCCGACCCCCCCATCCTGGCCCTAAACCTTAAACCCCGACCCCCAACCCCTGCCCCCCAAACCAGAAAATACCCCAACCCCCCACCCCGGCCCTAAACCTTAAATCCCGACCCCCCACCCCGCCCCCAAACCAGAAAATACCCCAACCCCCCACCCCTGCCCTAAACCTAAAACACCGACCCCCGCCCCCCAAACCAGAAAATACCCCCACTCTCGCCCCCAAACCTAAAACCCTGACCCTCCACCCCCTCCCCCCAAACCAGAAAATACCCGACCCCCCACCACAGGCCCTAAACCTTAAACTCCGACCCCGCCCCAAACCAGAAAATACCCAGACCCCCTACCCCCGGCCCTAAAGCTTAAACCCCGACCCCCGCCCCCCAAACCAGAAAATACCCGACCTCCTACCCCTGGGCCTAAACCTTAAACCCGACCTCAGACCCCCGCCCCAAACCAGAAAATACCCTGACCCTCCCACCCGACCCTAAACCTAAAACCCCGACCCCCCACCCCCGGCCCCAAACCAGAAAATACCCTGACACCCCAGCCCTAAACCTTAAACCCCGACCCCCCCACCCTGCCCCCAAACCAGAAAATTCCCCGACCCCCCACCACCCCACCCCACCTAAACCCTAAACCCTGACCCCCCACCCCACCCCCCAAACCAGAAAATACCTTGACCCCCCACCCCTGGCCCTAAACCTTAAACCCTGACCTCCCACCCCCTCCCCCGGCCCCAAACCAGAAAATACCCCGACCCCCCACCCTAAACCTTAAACCCCCACCCCCCACCCGCCCCCCAAACCCGAAAATACCCTGACCTCCCATCCACGACCCTAAACCTTAAACCCGACCCCCACCCCCAAACCAGAAAATACCCCGACCCCCTCACCCCCGGCCCTAAACCTTAAACCCCGACCCCCCCACCCCGCCCCAAACCAGAAAATACCCCAACCCCCCACCCCACCATGCCCCCTAAACCAGAAAATACCCGACCCTAAACCTTATAACCCCGACCCAACACCCCCGCCCCCTGGCCCCAAACCAGAATATACCCTGACCCCCCACCCCGCCACAAAAACTAAAACCCTGAACCCCCACCCCCCACTTACCTGAGTCATCGCTTTGTCGCCTCGTCCTCCTCAGCAGACTCCCTTGTTTGTGCCTTAACCACGCATCTGCATTGTTCAGCACATGCGTGGTTAAGGCACAAAATAACGAAGTCGTGGTTAACAAAAACGTTGTTCTGCTTTCATTAACCAGGACTTCGTTGTTTAGGAGTCGGCGCTGAGGGCGTTTCCCTCTGAAAGTTTCCATCACAGAAATGTAATGAAAATATCTGACTTAAAGCAAAGTATGAGGTTTGCTGGACATTGTGGGCAAAAAAAAACCTTCTAGACTCTACACAAGGCAACAGGAATCTCCAGGTTGTCTAGTTTTCAAAAATGTCTATGGATGGTAGCTCAATAGGTGGTGAACAATCATGGCCCGAATACTGCAGATACCTCTATCTCTGATCTCTCCACGAAGTGCTTTAGGGCCTTTTGTCTGGCGATCTCTTGGCCAACCCACAGAAGTGCAGAGCCGTTGTTATCTGGTGGCATGTAGGAACTTTGGTTGGTATGAAATGTGTGTATTGCCACAGATTCCAGAACTTTCCGCACTGATATGTGAGCAGAATGAGTGTTTTAGCCAAAGCTTGAGGTTTGCAAGGCCTTCTTGCTATGAAAACCTGGGAAAAGCTATGCAGGTCACCTCACCCTGGATTACTCTATGTGGCTAGTTTTCAGAAATGTACGGATTTGCTAGGTTTCTGTAGGTTCCGTTTGAACATAGGGTCCAAAATCCACAGCTATCTACATTTAAAAAAAAAAGGTCAGCTTTCAGTGGAAAAATGTGATGTGTCCATTTTGCGTTTTTGGCCCTTTCGTTTCATGGGCACTAGGCCTACCCAAGTGAGGTACCATTTTTATAATGAGTCATGAGGGGATACAGAACAGTAGAACATTTGTTATCACCAATTGGATTTTTCTCCATTTGTGCCTTCCAAAATGTAAGCCAGTGTATAATAAAGAGGATCTCTTGAAAAATGCCTCCCGAATTTAGCTATAATTTTGCTGTTTTCTCTGTCCCAACCAGGGAAATCTACAAACCGTTGGTACCTCTAAAATCCCTAGGATGTTGGAAAAAATAACATAAATTTGGTGTGGCTACCTTATCTGGAAACAAGTTGTGGAGGGCTAAGTGTGAAGTAGCCCAAGTATCCAAAAAAGGGCTCAGCACGTAGGTGAAAAAGCCTCAGCAGTTAGGATTAAGACAGAACTTTAGATTTTTTGTGGAAAAAGTGATTCTAGTGCGGAAAACACAGAAAGGTGTGCTAGAAGAGAAATACCTCTTATCTTAATAAATCATGTAATAGTAAACACAAGAAATTAACCAGCAACCTATTACTTATAATGTGCCAAATGTTTACGTTTGAAGGTGTTGATCAAGAAGTAGAAAAGTTGGGACTATCCAATAAACTTTGAGATTTGCCTGGTTGAGAATTATAGGTGTGGGTGGTACAATAAATTCAAAGCAGAGAAATGTTGAGGCAAGTTGATCTCCTCTAAAGAGGTTAGCACAAAATCTGAAGAGAAGAAATGATGTGGTGGGGCACGGCTTCAAGTGTTTTTCAATATGAGCCCCCTTTACGTCTTTGGCCCTTTGTGTCATGTATGTGTTTACAAATAAGTGCCCAAAGTGTATGTACTTGCGTGTCAATTCAAGGTTAGGCACCTGGAGCACAACACATGATAAGTTTCATTTTTCAATTATCTCATTTCTTATATGTGAGGTAACCAAACTGTTCCTCTTTAAGTGTGGAGAGAGCAAGTGAGTGGTAGTTATTAATAAAGGGAATTTGCTAATGAAGCCTCTTAGGAAACGATGACTTCAAATAAAAGCAAGGTATCTTTGGTGATAAGTGTAATTCAGATAATTTCAAGGCCACATGATGATTTATGAGCCCTAAAATAATTATATTCACCCAACTGCGGTTTTCTCTTTCCTAATCCCTTTCTGTCTTTTCTTGATCGACTGGGGATTGAGAACCTGGAAGGTTTTTACCCAATGTTCAAAATCATAATTTTCAAACTTCTCAATTCTACTCTTTTAATACTAAAACTTCCTGACTGAGTCAAAGACACAAGATGCTGAGTGTTAGACTTTTGAGTTTCTGCAGGGTCATCCACAATCTTTTTGTCTCCTGCCTCCTATTTTTTCCGACTTGTTGCTGTTGGCTTTTGAACTCTGAGCACTTTACCACTGCTAACCAGTGCTAACGTGCATATGCTCTCTGTATAAATTGTAAGTAATTGGTTTATCCATGATTGGCATATTTGATTTACCAGTAAGTCCCTAGTAAAGTGCACTAGAGGTGCCAGGGCCTGTAAATCAGATGCTACTGGTGGGCGTGAAGCACTGGTTGTGCCACCCACCTAAGTAGCTCTGTAATCATGTCTCAGACCTGCCACTGCAGTGTCTGTGTGTGCAGTTTTAACTGTAAATTCGACTTGGCAAGTGTACCCACTTGCCAGGCCTAAACCTTCCCTTTTCTTACATGTAAGACACTCCTAAGGTAGGCCCTAGGTAGCACCAAGGGCAGGATGCAGTGTATGGTTAAGGAAGGACATATAGTAATGTGTTTTATATGTCATAACAGTGAAATATTGCTAAATTCGTTTTTCACTGTTGCAAGGCCTGTCCCTCTCATAGGTTAACATGGGGGCTACCTTTAAATCTGATTAAAGTGTAGATTCCCTTTAGGAGAGGGTGGACATGTGGAGTTTGGGGTCTCTGAGCTCACAATTTAAAAATACATCTTTTAGTACAGTTGATTTTAAGATTGTGTGTTTGAAAATGCCACTTTTAGAAAGTCAGCATTTTCTTGCTTATACCATTTCTGTGACTCTGCCTGTTTGTGGATTCACTGTCTGGGTCAGTTTGACAGTTGGGCTGGTTGCACCTCACACTAGACAGTGACACAAAGGGAGTTGGGGTGTAGTCTGCATTTCCCGATGAGCCATCTGTGCTAGGAGCGAGGGGAGGAGTGGTCACTTACACCTGAAAGGGCTGTGCCTGTCCTCACACAATGCAGTCTCCAACCCCCTGGTGAGTGTCTGGGGCCTGGCCTGGGCAAGGCAGGATTTCACATTCAAAAGAGACTTTACTTTGAAGTAGGCCTACTTCAAAGGAGAAATTGGGTATAAGAAGGGCCCTCGAAACCACAGATTTTAGAACACTTCTGGAAACCAAGAGGAACCTCTGCCTGGAGAACAGTTGAAGAGCTGAGGAAGAAGAGCTGCCCTGCCTGTGTCTGTGCTTTGTGGAGCTATCCTGCAGTTGCTGCTTTTGCCAGAGTAAGAGAGCAAAGACTGGACTTTGTGTGCCTTCCACCTTGTGAAGATCTCCAAGGGCTTGATCTAGAGCTTGCCTCTTGTTGTTTGAAGTCTCAGGGACAGACAAGACTTCTCTCTGCCAGCACCTGGAGTCTCTGGAGAGACTCCTACTCTGCCCTGTGGTGCCCATCCAGTTCCTGGGACCCTGAAAGGAGAAGCTGGCAGCCTAAGAGGAACAAATCCATGCACAGAACGCCGTGCGGGGAAAAGATAGACGCGACTCCAATCTGCGGCTTGGAAAGTGACACACCGCCGGCTTTGTGGCTGAAAATCTACGCTCGCCTGTAACGTGACCAACGAATCGACGCACAGCATCGCTGAGGGAGGCTGGTGAGATCGCAATCCGTGCTGCATGGTTTTCGGATAATAGTGCGGCTGGATTTCCAACGCAAGCACCGCTGGGTGTGGAAAAACAATGCAAGGCCTGCCCGGACCCGAGAGTGCTGACTGGATCGACGCATCACTCTCCTATGCAGAGAAGAAATGACGCAACCCCGACCCGAGGAAAGGAGAAAGGACGCAAGGTCTCGCTCGTGAGTGAAATCGACGCATCGCAAGCGCTATTTGACGCACACTCGCCCGTACGGGGTTATTTTTGATGCACCCAAGGTACATTGTCATGCTAACAGTGTTAGTGTGTGTTTAAAACTACAGGAAGACTCTTTTAGATTTTTAATTGATAACTTGACTTGTGTATTGTGGATTTTTTTCGTTTTGGTCTTGTTTTGTTTAGATAATTCTTTCCTATTTTTCTAAACCTGTGATTTGTCATTTTGTAGTGTTTTCATTAAGTTACTGTTTGTGTTGGTAGAAATACTTTACACCTAGCACTCTGAAGTTAAGCCTACTGCTCGTGCCAAGCTACCAAAGGGGTTAGCAGGGGTTAGCTGAGGGTGATTCTCTTTTACCCTGACTAGAGTGAGGGTCCTTGCTTGGACGGGGTAACCTGACTGCCAACCAAAGACCCAATTTCTAACACTGAGCAATCCAGGAAAAAAGTAACAAATGTAAATTGTGTATTTTTCTTGATAGTGGTGATGAAGCACATGTGGAATTGCCAACTCTTGATGGTGAAGTAATATTCTGCACATCTGAAAGTAATGAATAATCCCAGCTTGGTTGACTTTTAACCAGCACCACCTAAGAGCACACCTGAATTCAGTTAAAGAGGAAGTATTGCCACCAAATATTCTCTGCTATGTGCACACTCTCTAGCCTTTGAATGACGTTTGTACTTCCTAAAGTGTTGAAAGTTGGGGGCAGTGCAATAGTCAGGATAGTGTTGATTTGCCAAGCTTTCCCTACACACACCTTATGACGTTTTTGATACACAACTTTGCAACTCCTGTGAGGCCTAGAAAGGGTTGTGAAATTTCCTGTTAAAAGGCAAATAAATTCTAATTTAGCTGATGTATGTATTGTACCGGCTCAGCATGTAAAGAGAGTCTGCACTGCTACAGTGTGTACTATACCCACTTTGTGTGTGTACAAAAAATTCTTTAGGTATAGTCGTTAATCTTCTACTCTTTAAGGTGTATGGGTGGTGACCTTGCACACATGCACTACTGCTACTCGTTGTACAGCTCTTCAGTGTGTGAGCGAAGGTTCGACTTCTGCAGTCTGTCCTATATCAAGTTGGAGTGAGTGCGGAAGTTTGTTCTGCTGCTGCTCTTACTATATTTTTTCTTAGTGGTGCTTGTGGTGTGTTTATGTATGAGTGTATATGTGTGCGCATGTGTGTATGTCGTCTTTGCCAGTGTTTTTAACCTATGCTTGCCACCTGCAGGTGTTAAGGCTCTACTTGTAAGGCAGAATCCACACGTGTGGGGAATCCTGCACAGCTGCTGTTGCCTCTCTTTTCCTGCTTTCTGTGTGAGGAAGTGTTAGCGCGTCAGACCTTAATAAGTAAACTTACATGGGGACGCGAATAGGTCAATGAACCTTTTGACTCGCATTTAAGATGTTCCCACCATAGATTCCAGTATCAGCAGATCAATGACCAATCAATAACATCAATAATCAAAGATAATCAATAGCATCAATAATCAAGAGTCAGTAATTATCACACACCATGAACTTTCAGTCATGAATAACCACACCTTTGGTAAAAGTTAGAATATTTATTTCCCTGTATTAATAATGCTACAAGATAATCTCGAAATCAAATGATAAACATACAGAAACATCACTGGCTGTCCAAATCTGCAAAGGAAACGTAATCTAATCAAAGCTTGAATCACTACACATTCTAAGCTTACCGTACAAATTAATAACAAGAACAATTGTGCAAACAATATCACATACATTTAGATTCATCAAAGGAAAGACATAGAATGTTACTCCATATAGCGAACTTTCATTTGTGAGAATCCCTATTTAACACCAGATTAGCATTAGCATGTTGGGCTAAAAAATAAAAAATTTAGTCAACCCAAATTTAGAAAACATCTAACTATGGCTCTATCAAAATAGTGCAGTTGGTACCTAGAAAGAAAAAGCAAATAGGCATAACAAACACGTGCATAACAGGATACCTCTCCTCAATTGGATCGGCAAGCTAAGATAGTCTTCGTCATCAGGACATCAGTTCGGTCAGCAAGGCATCAGGATTCAGCATCAAAGTTCAGGAAAATGCAAAGTCTTTAAGCATTAAAGTAGAGCACGTGTCTAGACGCTCAATAAAATATGACAGTGGCAAAAGGCCAAAGCGCAATGGCAACTAGTAGTTTCTTCTCAGTGCAGTCTTGCTAAATTAGATTTCCTAAAACTACTTCCCAAGTTCCACACTTCGTCCAATAAAACTAAAGAATCAAATCTATAATTTCTACTAGTACTCAGTTCACATGTCGCTGATTGGCTTCTCTTGTAATGTCCTCATCGTCCGGTTCGTCATGTAACAATATTGTTGCAGCTTATACTCCAGTCAGTGCCTCTATTGTTCTCCTCCTGAGGAAGTCAGTCTAACACACATTACACTAATAATGTTACATTTTACAAGAACAGCATCTTCTAGCAAGTGTTTCTCATGAGAAATACTTTTAGCTAAGAGCACATTTGGTCAGAACAGTGGAAAATTAAAATTTTAATTCTCTAAGCAAACATTTTATTAATCGGTTCAGAAATACAGTTTGACATGAGGCTGTGTAACTAGGCCAAGACGTCGGCTAAGTTAAGGCCTACAATTAATAAAGCTAATACATAATGCATAACCCTTAATATGACATATTACTACATAAGCTTCATATTTCATATTAATAAGCCATTAATAAGTACACTTCGTGAGCATTGGCTGCCACTCACTGGACCCATTTTCAAATGCATGCATTATTTTTCTCTGTATTATTACATTTTCTATGCAAATCCATTACTCAGAATACATTAATATTCATTAATATTTTTATTAGAACACCTGTTTCAGCAGACGTTTCTACTGCTGCTGTACATTACGACCAATTTGAGTGTAATTGTGATTGTGACTCTTGCAAACTACATTTGGATCCTAAAAATACAATGCTTTTGACTTTCTCACCGCTTGTTAGCACTAGTTTTCAGGCCTTTTGGGTATTATTAGTTTCAAAACAAAGCTGACGACATTTCAGGTGCAGGACACACGTTATGGACCAGTTTGGCATTAGACACCACTTCCTGCACATAGGACTGTTTAGTAGGTAAAGGGAGGTTAAAGGCATTTTTAGTATAGAACAGGATAGGACTTGCAAAGTGTGAGACAAAGTTCCTCACAAATATAGGAACAATGGCGTCATGAAAGTGGAGGTTGACACAAGGCTCTTATAGCTGGTAACTGGGTCCTGCAAACAGATTAATTAGGTCTCTGTGGGCCTCTTATGACTGCAGGCCAACAGACAAAAGTGCATAAAAAAGGTTCAGAGGACTAGCAAGACAGAGGTGCAGGGTGTAGGCCTGAGTCTGCAAAAAGAGCAAAGTAAAGCAAAGGAAGACAAAGAAAGAGAAACTGTGACATTGGGGAAAAGAGACAGAAAGAGAGAAAAGACAAAGAACCAGTGGATGGGAGAACGATAAGAAAAACAATGCGAGGAGAGGGGAGAGAAAGAAAGATGAGTACTTAGAAGGAAAAAAGCAAGGGAGAAGATTTTAATGAATGTGAAAGGAAGGATGAACGTATAAAGGAAGGAAATGTAAAAAGGAAGAAAGGTGGAAGGAAGCGTGAAAAGGAAGGTAAGGTTAAAAGAAACAAGAAAGGAAGAGTGACAAGTTGCTCGTACTGCAAATGGCTTACAGGGCTTACTGGACATATTTTATGAGTTTATGTCGAGCCTCGATTTGAAGGTCAATTACCCCAAGACTTTTGTCATGACCTGTGGCCCACGTAACACAAAATCCAAACAATTTACTATGGGAGTGCATTCTCTTATCAAGGTCAAAGATTTTTGTTACCTAGGCATGTATTTGAGTTCCTCTCTGTCCTGGAAGACTCATATTAATTTTAAGCTCCAACAGCTGATAAGGAACACCGAAGCGATCTTTCGCTTCTCTAATAAATTAGGCCATAGACCCCCTGCACAGATGAAAACTCTGTATAATTCTAAGTGTACCGCAGCTGTGCTCTACGGAGCAGGCGTTTGGGGCTGTGTAAAGGTACCATCTCTCCAGAGGGTCGAAAATAAATTTTTGCGAAGATTACTGTTGGTTCCAAAATGTACTGCAAATATCATCTGCCACGAGGAACTTGGTCAGTGTTTTTTGGAGGACAGGGTTTTTTTGGCGCCATTATTGCTTTGGATTAGATGTTGGCTAAACCCAATGGCAAAATTGGTCCAAGATTGTATTTCTGAATGCTTACAATTGGAAAATTCAAATAGGATCCCCTGGCTTATGTTTTTACGAAACTCTTTTGAGAATTTAGGTCTTAGATATATGTTTGATGAACCTCACCTATTAACTATAAATTCTAGGTCCGTTCTGAAGGCTACTTACTCCGAGTACATATCAGACCTGAGATTTTGCAGTTCTCTGAAATTAAAATCCTTTGATTCCTATTCTCAGGTTGTGACAGCCCCATGCCTTGAACCTTATCTGACCTGGTTTTCCAGTTTTAAGATACTTTCTTTTTTAACACTTTTTAGACTTAATTTAATTCATTTTAAGGTAGCGTTTCCTGAACCATGTTTTTGGAAAAGGGATTTACCTCTTTGTCCCTGTGATTCTAGATCAACCCAGAGTACTTTGCACTTTTTTCTCTTTTGCCCTTTTTATGCTGCTCCTAGAGGGGTTTGCATTTTACCCACTTTACGTTTTGTTAGACCCATCCATTACAAGGAAGCTTTAATATATTTTCAGAGATTGCCAGATAGGCAAATTTGTCATTTTGTATTAGATTTTATTACAGCCTCTTTAAGTATTAGGAAAAGGCTCATTTCATTTTAAATGTATACGTATGTATAGTTTAATATTGTAAGTTAATTTTTGTATTCTGTTATTGTGATTTTCCTTATGTTATGAGTTTTATTTGTTTATTTTATGGGATTTTAGACCGGATGTTTACGTAATGTTTTAGATATGGTACTATTTTATTCTTCTATCTATTTACTGTAACGTAATTATTGTGTGGTATTTGTGTTTTTGTCTGTACTTTTATGGCATTTGCCGAATAAAGTTTTGTGACTGACTGAGTGACAAGTATGATTGGACAAAAGAGTAAAAGGATGGATAGAGTACATGATGGCAGGATGGAAGAATGAACCGAAGATTGAAAGAATGGATGGATGAATTACAGGGGGGAAAGAGGAGAAGATGGACAGGAGTGTAAAATGGTTGAAAGGGTGGATGGATAAATGGAAGGATGAAATGATGCATCTGTTACATGATAGATAAAAGGGTGAAAGGATGGATGGAGGAGTTAGAGGAAGGATGGATGGATGGATGAGAGGATGAAAGGATGCACGGACAAACAGGCAGATGGGTGAAAGTTGGATGGGCTAAATAAAGGATGGAAGGATGACGGAAAGGATAGAAGGGCTAAAGAGATGGATGGATGAATGGATGTGAAGGAAGACCTGTAGGGAGAGTTGAGCTCACTCGAATCACTCAAGGCCATATTTATCAAGGTTTTGTGTCACTCTTGCGCCATGCAAGAAGGCGCAAGGGTGAAGCAAAATGTAAGTGAGATTTATTAAGCTACGCAAAGCTACCTTGCCTTACACTGCCCCAGGGAGGCATTACACAGGTGGAGCATGGGTGTTTGCACGCATCTACCCATGGTTTTGGTGCATTCACAGATTTTCCATTACTGGTAGACCTGGGAATACATCAAAACGCTACGCCTCCCCTAGTGAAGTGTAACGATGAGAAATATCTTTATTTCTCATCGTTTTTTCCTCTTTCTACATATGCTAAATGCCTCTGAGGATTGTTTTTGTGCAGTAAGGTGTCCCTTCCTGCACAAAAACAATCCTGCCTAGAATGCACGAATCCTTGCACCATGACACGAGTGCCTGCCTTGGTGCTAGGCAGCTAAAAGTGCACCCATACTAGGAAAGGACAGGAATGCACTATATATTATTAAAAACAGCGCATTCCTGTCTTTTCCCTTTCATGCAGCACAGCAAGGAGAATTGCTGCATTGTGCTGTGTGAAAAGATTATAAATATGGTCCTCATTGTAATTAGATGTGTGGTTCAAAGTGGGGGGTATTTGAATTTTCTGGCTATTCCTTTGTAATGTGTTAGAGAGGGTGCCAACATTAGAGAATAGAAAAGTACATATGCCTCTTTCTGTGCCAACTGTATCTGGTGCACAAACAACATGACAAGGGCTACTGGAACGAGAAGAATTTGTTTCTACAGCATCTGACACTTCCGGGTGAGCTAGGGCTGGCCCCAGTGGTACCTTCCTTAATAGTAGCTAAAATAAAATAAAGTGGCATTAGATGAAATAGGGCTACAGTGTATATTGGTTCTTATAATATCTAGGATAGGTGTTATTGGTGTCCTGTTCCCTAAAATCAGAACATTCAATGGCTGCTGGTTCTCAAATGATTTATAAATTACTGAGAACAGAGCTCGCGTTGTGGTGCGAAAGAAACCTGATTTCCCCTTGCGGTTTAATAATTAAAGTCATAGATCACAACCCTAAGCAACACATGAGAAAGTGAAGCGGGAATGCTTTGTTCTTTTAATTTCTTTTTTTTCTGAAAGTCAAACAGCGGAAATTTCTTTGCATTTGAACCAAAACAAATATTTCACTAGGACATGGGTTGCTGCTGTTCCCAGTTGTTCTACTCACTGTGTTCTCATTAACTGCCTCGCTGGTTCTTTATACACTTTGCACTGCTGTATACCTTCAGCTCTCATCAGCAACAATACACCCCCTGCACATATTCTCTCTTTGATGCAGTGATCACGCAGTTCCAACCATGAGAGAAACTTTCTGTAGGTCTATCAGCAGGGACAGGTCAGAGATACTGTGTGAGCAGAGTAGAAGAACCTAAGAGTGCCACAGGTGCTGTTGAACTAAGGCCCATGAGTGTGAGGAACCTCAGTCATGTTTTCTGTCTCTTGCTATCCCACTGTAGACTATGGAGAAGCCATTTTAGGATGTCTGCAACACCCTGTCAGTGACGGATGTAAGTCATAATAACTAATTGCTACTGCCTAAATCAATTATATTGAAAACAAAGCATCAACATTTAAATACATAAAACGTGATAATAGGAACTAATAGAATATTCCTGAAAATGTGATTGAAAAAGGGACAAAAAAATGAAAAACATAATTTCTAAATTTCTAAAACTAAACCTTAATGCTCAACCTCAACCTCATTAATAAGTCTAAGGCCCTCATTCCGACCCTGGCGGTTTCAAACCGACAGGGTGGAGGGCAGAGGAAGCACCGCCAACAGGCTGGCGGTTCTTCCCGGGCCATTCTGACCGCAGCGGTAAAGCCGCGGTCAGAAAAGGGGAACCGGCGGTTTCCCGCCGGTTTTCCCCTGGCCCAGGGAATCCTCCAAGCAGCGCCGCCATGGGGATTCCGACCCCCTTCCCGCCAGCCTGTTCCGAGGCTGGCGGGAACGGGTGTCGTGGGGCCCCTGGGGGCCCCTGCACTGCCCATGCCACTGGCATGGGCAGTGCAGGGGCCCCCTAACAGGGCCCCACAAAGATTTCGGGTGCCACTGCACCCGTCGCACCCCTGCAAACCCGCAGCTCCATTCGGAGCCGGCTTCCTCTTTGCAGGGGCTTTGAAAGTTGAAATGACCCCCGCGGTCATTTGACCGCGGTGCGGGCTTTGGGCGGTTTCCGCCCGGCGGGCGCCGCCCGCCGGGGTCGGAATGACCCCCTAAGTCTAGTGTTAATTTTAAATCAAAATCTAATGGTATCCCGGAGCTAAAGACTAATGTAATCCATGCCTAACCTTAACTCTAAACATAGTACCTGCCTTAAAACTAATTCAAGGCCTGTGCCATGAATCTAAAACTAATGCTACTCGTAAACCCTGAATCTGATATTCTATATAGCCTTAAGCCTAAGCCTAGCCCTTAGCCCTGGTGAGCAGCTCGCACTGCAGAAAAGTATGTTCCACTTCCACAAGTTCCCATCGAGCCAAACAACGTCAGTAATCCCAAGAACACTACTACAGCTGTAGGTGATGTGTTTTGACCCGGGGAGAGCCTGAGCCTGAGAATCATATGCTGGATGGCAAACTGCACCAATAGCGAAGTGCAGCTTAGGGAGAGTGAGCTGTTGAATCCTGCCGCTTTTGACATATTAACAACCCCATAAATTGCTGATATCTTCATATCACATGGCCATCAATCAATTTGACATAAATCACCGAAGCGTTTAGTCCTTTGGGTATCTTGCCCCTTGGCGTTGACATTATTCTTTTTTTTGTAGGAGGGTACTCTTTTTATTTTATGCTTAACTTACTACACCTTAGTCCTTGTGTCCAGCTCTCCGGCGGACCCTGGCTGGGAGTGCTTTGTTTCGTGTACCTCCCCCCAACTGCCTTACCCTGCTGTGAGGCATCCCAACGGAAGTAGCCCTGCCACCCCGCTGTGTTGGGTGTGGCCTTCCTTGTTCTTTAACACTCCTTTTCCGCCGTGCTGCCTTTGGGTTACCGCCAAATAGGCGGCTCCCCCCAATTCGGTTCTGCTTATTCACAGCCTGCTAGCTGCAAGGGGGCCCATAAGTTTTTCCAAAACACCTCTGTACCCAGTAAAGACAGGTGTACCCCGTTCTTCACAAAGTATTCTGGTCTCTGGAAGTTGATTAACCCGTGCCTGATGCTTTCCCAGCCATTTGCAACGCAAAACATTTTCACGGACACACTTTTTTTCTTGATATGTCTAATGCTCCTGCTGAATGGGTCCCCCTCCTCTTCTGTCTGGGGATGATCTCAGACCATATCAGCATTGTGCTACCCAGCCACCTTGCTTCCCACGTGAGGTTTTCCCTGATGCTTTCCAGTAGGTCCTTCCTACCCAGTTGCGCTAGGTCATTGCCCCCTAGGTGTATTATTACCACGTCAGGCTGTGTGTGCTGTGCGGCTAGCAACTCCCGTAGTGTGGCCTGTAGGTGCTCCCATTTCATGCCTGGGAAACCAAACCATTCTATGTTTGTTCGCTGTGGACGTTGCTCCCTACTGGGGCCTCTCATCCCCCACCAGATTCAGGCTCTCTGTTCTAAGTACTGTCCGATCACCCATGCCGTTCTGTGTTCCGCACCTGTATGTGGAAGTGACCAGGGGATAAGTGAGGTTCTTGCCTGTTTTACCCCAAGCCTTTCCTTCTGCTCCTGGATGTGCGGGTGTTGGGGGGGTGAAAGGGATGGGGGCTTCTACTCATGTTTGCTTGGTTGTTGCCTTCTGATGTAACCTCTATAAACGTTTGAGCTCCACCTCCAAATTGCTTTTATGCCTGCTATTGGCAGGCCATGTTGTGTCGCCGATGTCGTTGCCCCTATCCGGAACAAGTGTGTACCAAACTCGCTTGCTGTGAGCCCTGCCTTGGTCAGCACCCTTTTTAGCACTGCCTTGAATTGAAAGGTACTCAAGAATTCACCATTCTCTTGCTTCAGGAGTGCCCCATGCCCCTCTGGCCTAAGCTCTAAGTACCTCTGCACGTTGCACACTGGGCATAACTCGCGGTCGTCCAGGCATCTTAGCTCCACTTTTGCCCCCTTTCCCATCTGGTCGGTTTTGGATCTCCTTAGTAGTATCTGCATGAGCTTTTGGCGTATTCGCACGTTCTGGCTTTGTATGCATGAGTTTGTGTTTGCCACCCTGGAGGGAGCCACCAGCTAGCTTACACTAAAAACCCCTAGAATGCCAGCATAAAAGCCACTTTGAAAAGCATGCTTTTGAAATTGTTTGGGCATAGATTGTTTAGCACCCCCACCAGCTGTCATAGTGTGTAGAATTCGATGGAGTGCCCCAATCCCTAGTGGGTCCTTCTAGCCTGCACCACCCTTTCATCGCTGCCTTTATGTAATGGGAGTCGGTGGGATTTCTTCCTGTGACTAACTTACTAAAGTGCCTGCGTCCATGACTTGGATTTCTTCTGCATGAAAGCCCACTGTATACATTTCT
Source organism: Pleurodeles waltl (assembly GCF_031143425.1). NCBI lineage: Eukaryota > Metazoa > Chordata > Amphibia > Caudata > Salamandridae > Pleurodeles > Pleurodeles waltl. The sequence continues at coordinate 755,094,492 of NC_090444.1, read as the reverse complement.
CCACTGCTTTTGTTGCTTCCTGGTGTTCCTCATACGCCCTTAAACTATGACCTTTTGCACTGTTCTTGCACATGGCATGACATAGCATCTTGCTGTCTTTGGGGCTGGAGCGTGTTCTATGATTAGTGACAAGTTCCCTCCACCAGCCCCCACAGGCTGCAGGGAAATGGTGTCATCTCTCGTTCTGCTCCCGGAGATAGGCTCCTGAATCTCTCCATCTGGAATCGAGAGAGTGCATCTGCTTTCGTGTTATTTATGCCAGGGACGTGCCTTGCCCTAATGTCTAGGTTGTTTGCTAGTTACGCTTTTACTCAGTGTGGTAATAATTTTAACACCCTTGCGCACTGGGATGCCCCTCTATTAATCGTGTGGACAACTGCCTGGTTATCCGACCATAGTGTGATCTTCATGTCCTTCAGCTGTTCTTGCCAGATTGTTAGTGCCACTACAATGGGGAATAATTCCAGTAGTGTGATGTTCCTTGTGAGGCCTAATGCTGCCCATGTCTGTGGCCACCTCTTGGCGCACCATTTACCTTTAAATATGGCCCCAAAACCTATACTGCCTGCTGCATCAGTATAAAGTTTGATGTGCTTTGCGGACACCTAGCTTTCTCTCCATATTAAGGTGACATTGAATTCTACTAAAAATGACAGCCAAGTCCTTAAATCCTGCTTTACCCCAAGTCCAACCTGACATGGTGATGTTTTTTCTCCAGCCCCCTGGTCAAATGCATAATTCGCCTGGCAAACACCTTTCCTGCTTGGATGACTCTTTCTGCGAAATTCAATTTTCCAATTAACATTTTGTATTGCTGCCCGGCCGCCCAGGTAATAAAGAGGGGCTCTGGGGCAGGAAGTCTACTTTTAAGCCACCACTTATGCCCCAGGGGCACAGTGGGGGAAATTCAAAAGATACTTTGGCCATCCTTGTTTATTGCCCCCTTTCCGCTTCTGCCCTGTGCCAAGGGCTTGACAGGGCAGGGGATGAGTGAATGAGTAGGGGGGAGACCACTTCCAGTCACCCCTTTTTCTGCCCGCCCCTTTTGGTGTGCTTTTCCCGAGGGCCTCGGAGGGGTTTCCACTAAGGCCCCTCGAGCCCCCTTCGGGGCGGGCCTTCGCCCAGAGGATTTCCTCCAACAAGGACCCAGAGGTTAAAGACTTGACTGTGCAATTTTACAGGGAATTTGCTCTGACACTAGCTCCCAGCTCCTAGCAGTGTATGCAGAAGCCAGGGAAACAGGCTGTACGGTGGTAAGCCTTAATAATGATAATTCTGAAACATGATAAATCATTCAGTGAGACTTGTGATTGTTATTGTACCATCATTAATCAATATAAATAATAACATTCTAGCTAAAATGCTGGCTAATATATGAATTCCATTGCACCCTAAGCTAATGCGTCTGGATGAATCAGGCTTCATTCCACGGTGCTCCACCTCATCTAGGGCCACATTTATCATAGTGTTGTGTCGCCCTTGTGCCACGCAAGTGGGGCAAGGGTGACACAACACTAGACACAGATTTATCAAGCCATGCAAGGCCACCTTGCATGGCCTTGTATTGCTTGATAAATATGGAGTCACGCAAGGCAGTCCAAATCGCTGTCTTGTGGTGCTTTGCCCCAGGGATGCGTTCCATGGGTGGAGTGTGGGTGTTGCCACGTTTCCAACCATGGATTTTGGCATATTCTCAGAATTACCATCAGTGGTAGACATTGGAATGCATCAAAAGGGTATGCCTCCAAAGGGGAGGTGTAACAGGGAGAAATATCTTTATTCGTCCTCATTTTTATCTCTTTGTATGTGTATTACATTCTAAAAAGAGAAAAACACAAAGAGGAAAATGCCTCTGAAGATTGCTTTTGTGCAGGAAGGCTCACCTTCCTGCACATCAACAATCCTGCCTACAATAGAAGCACCCTTGCACCATGACGCAAGGCTGTCTGCGTTGGTGCTAGGCAGCCTGATGGGCTACAGTACTAGGAAAGTACAGGAATACAGCACATTCCTGCCCTTTTGACTTGCTGTGTTGTGCCGCATGAAAGTATGGTAAATCTAGGCCATAATCACAATGTAACATCATAGCCATAAACGTATACTAGTAACTATGGAGCCATGAAGCTAAGCAATTATTTTCTGAGATGTTGGCAGAGCTGTGCCAGCAAGAGCTCCACGACTATGACAAACAGTATGGGGGGATTGTGAGCAGACTTACTGGTATCCTGAGTTATCTGAATTGGCACAGAAGTAAGACCATTTAACCAAGTGCATACTGCAGGCTGGTAAAGTGAGAGCCTCATCCAGTTCATCAAGCTCTCGCTGCAGCCCATGTACTCTAATACACTATTCAAGAGAATTTAAATATTTGATAGCATCAAGCAACCCCGCCACAGTGTTCAAGTCGGGATTTGTCTAGTTTAGGACAGTGAATATTGTTTAGGGATTATAGATTTGCCATACTTTCATGGAGCACAACACAAGTCACCTTGCTCCGTTGTGTGAAAGGGCACTCTGAACCTCTTTCCCTGTGCCTTTTCCTCCCTTTGCTGCTTGGGTCCTAATCTCTCTGGAGCTCGGCATCTAGACTCTATGCTATGATGCAGTATACAGTGCCTATCTAGATCCCAACAGCTTAGTCAAAATGATTCGTAGAAATATACACCTCTATCCGATGACCAAAGGAGATTCTGCTGCATCCACACATCACACCCATTCCCAGCTACGCAATTAGGGGAATATTTACCATAGTGTTGAGTTGCCCTTGCACCAAGCAAGGGGGTGAAAGGGCAATGCAGCACTTAAGTCAGATTAATCAAACCATGCAAGACCACCTTGCATGGCCCTGCATGGCTTAATTAATCTGGAGTAACGTAAGGCAGAACAAACCACAGCCTTGTGTTACTCTCCCCCAGCTAGGCGTTCCATGGGTGGAGTGTGGGTGTTCCCACACATTCACTCATGGATTTTGATGCATTCCCAAATTTACTATTAGTGGTAGACCTGGGAATGCATGGAAATGCTATGCCTTCCCAGGGGAGGCATAAAGAGGACAAATATCTTTATTTCTCCTAGTTTTAACTCTTTATATGTGTGCAGCATTCTGCACACAAAAGAGGAAAATGCATCTCAGAATTGTTTTTGTGCAGTAAGGTGTCCCTTCCTGTACAAAAACAATCCTGCCTGTAGCTCAGACACCCTTAGCCCCTGAGGCGAGGGTGCCTGTGTTGGGGCTAGGCAGTCAAAATTGCTCCAGCCCAAGGAAAGGACAGGAAAGTGTAATATGATGTTTCATATGGTGCATGCCTGCCTTTTCACACAGCACAGCAAGGTGTGTGACGATTGACTGGCTACACATCCTCACATACTGTCAAAAGCAACTGGATGCTTACTGGGATTGATGCTGAGCTAACCGAAGCCAAAAGATATGGCATCCTCTCTGGGCATATGTACTGAATAAACCAACAGGATAGTTTTCCAAACCAACCAGAAATGAGGAACCTAGCGCTCCCAAAAGTAACTTACTACACGTGCGTGGGGATCAGCTTGGGTGGGAATAATAAGTGAAACCTGCTGGGACAGGGCAGTTTCTTGCAGCAATATTGGAGTGGTCCACTGTTACAACACCTTTTCATTTAGGCACACTAAGGGTGTCTAAATTGGGGCATATTTTTGTGTTGATGTTGCTTTTATTTAATTTGTGATCAACGGATGTCAGATGCAATGGTTCTTTCTCACCCCATACCAGGTGTTAGGGTTTTTATACTGGTTCAATTGTCAAAACGTAATACAGATATTGTTAAAAGCAAAACATTTCAACTTTACATTTCAGTCTTTTACTTTTAGGCCTTTTGGTTTCATGTACTATGAATGTGTGCCTTCCAGGAGAGAAGGGGGAATATTAATTTGTATTAGGCACACCAGAGCAACATTGTGAAGGTCTTGAAACATTTTTTACTTCTAAGTTGAAGCTGACAAAAAGAGCAGTGCAAATGTCAGGAATGACAAGGACCAGTAGGAGCTAGTTTCAGTATACTGTTACATGAGGAATGCAGTAACTCTTGAGGCGGTTTGCCTTTCCATTGAGTTTGCCTACCTAAATGAACAGCACCACCCACACTTTTGAAGGTTATGCAGCGGAAATCAGTTTACCACATGCCTATTAATATCGGGTAGATTGCTTCAGGCCTTTCTTAAACTAACCCCAGCAGCACACATCATTTGGAGAAATTAAGGGGCAGATTTAAGAAACGTGGTGCAGCACCTAGTGTATATAAAATACAGCGTACCATGGCGCAGAGTAGGTGGCAATAGCATCATTCCTTTTGATACTATTGATGTACTCTGCAGGAGTAGTGCCAGCATGTTGGTGCTACTCTTGCAGAGTTTATGGGGGCCCATAATAAATAATGGAAGCCCCCTTTTAACGCATGTTAAAAGTGCCAAACAAAATGGTGCAAGGAAATCTCTTAGATTTCCTTGCGCCATTTTTTTCGTCCCCCCCTAACTGGGGAACGCCTCCCCTTGCATACATTTTGCCTGGCGCAGGCATAATATGGTGCAAGGGTTTATAAAGTGACGCAATGTATGATTTGCACCACTTTGTAAATGGTGAGGGGAAAATGCCACTTTAGTGCCACCTTAGCGTAAAATAAATTACACTATGGTGGCACTAAGGTGGCACTAGGGGCTCTTAAATCTGCCCCTAAGTGCCTCATTTACAAGGAAATGTCAGAGCATAGAGCTGTGCCAAATTTGGCAGCGCCTCGCGCCAACATTTAAAAAATGCAGGGAAGCCCTGCATTCGCAACAGTACGGTGCACACCTGTGTGTTCTCTAGTGATGGCGCTAAAATTAGCAGCCTAGCGCCAATGCAGGCACCATTGCACCATAGGGAATAATTGCTTATGCGTAGGAAGGTGTCCCCTCCTGCACATAAACAATCAATAATGGTGACTTGTTACTTCTATGTGTGCTGCAGAATGCATCATTATTTATGCATCATTATTTATTAATTGTACATGTGCAGGAAGAGATACCTTCCTGCATATAAACAATCATTAATGGCATTTGGCTCTTACTACGTATATTTTTCCTTGTTGCACCACTCTATCGCCACCCCTGGGGGTTTTGTTGGCGCTACCTCAGGTTTACGATTTCTTGTAAGTCTGGGGCAGTGTCAAAAGCAATGGGTGTTGCGTTAAAAAAACCCACAGTAACACCCGTTGCACGCCCCACTGCCGCAGAAATCTGCATTGTGGGGCCACATTTACAAGGCGGCATTAAGCTACGCAAAATTGCTTAGCAGTGCCTTGTAGATATGGAACAGGGCACAGCACCATGGGAGCATCACTGAAAGTGACCCTCCGGTGGTGCTAGGGGCTTGTAAATGAGCCCCTAAGAGGAAATGGTACTTATCGGGTCTTAGAAGAGATTTATTGTTAGACTGCGTGCAAAACATTCCAGAGAAAGAAGAAACAAGCGAAATCCACCCAAGGCAAAATTTCACTCAATGAATGAATTTGCCACTGTCTTATGAATTTATTCAGCAGGGCAGAACTTCACAAATCTGCACAAATTTTAACTTTGCTACCCCCACCTTAACCAATGAACCACTGCAATCCAGCAAAATTTAGCAGTTTTTTACTGATGGAGAAAATGTGAAAAAAAATGGGTCATCACTCTTCGCAAAAATGAAAAAACAAACAAAAAAAAACAGAAACTCCCAGGCATATATGAATACATAAACCAATACAATTTTGTTTGAAATTTCTGTGCGGGAATAACAATAATGGTGAATTCATTTGTGTAATTGACCTAACGTTCGCTCAGACGGCAAGCAGGTTCCATAAAGCTGTTGCTCTTTAGAGATCAGTTTATCACAAAGAGGAAACTTCAGCTGTTAAAACTGTCTGTTTCTTGCTAGTAAAAAACATAAATTGGCCAATGAGCTGCAGAACTCCCACTTACAAACACTTTGGGGAAATCAATTGAGTTATTCTAGAGTTCATTGGGTTCTAGGAGAAGCAAACAAACTACATTGTCTAAGTCATCATAACCCAAAACAACATAATTAATAAAATCTCAACTCACTTTAGAAAGAGTAAGAAGCAGTAATTTCAATTCTTTTGGGCAGCTCAGCAGGACTCAAAGTGACTGAGTTAATGGAACTAGCTTCAAGAGCTAAACCCAGAAGCTGGAGTTCTTATACAAACTCAAAGTTTTTCTGCATTTGACTAGGAGAAAAAACATCACGTAATTGCAAGTGGTTTCCACTCATTTAATCTTCCAGGATTCTTAGCTTTTGAACACCCAGTTTCTGGAGTTTTACTGTGGTTGAGTCTCATTACTCGAGCCTCGCTCATGGCCATTTCTTGTTAATTGGACTCCATGTGTTTACCAGCAGCATCAGTCTTTTACGATAAGGCTATTGCGACACAGCTGGGCTTAGGGACACTGGTCTGTTTATATGAGAACACATGTATAAATGCGTGTGCGCATATGTGAGGACTGCAAGTGAGAGACTACCGTTGTGGGCAGCCTGGTAGCTGCGCATAGGTAACATGCCTACAAGCTGGTTTATTCTGCAAATTCAACCTGTCAATATAACCCCTTTTGACAGGCCTAAACCTTCCTTTTAAATATTAATAAGCCACCTCTAGGTAGCCCTTACTGCCCATAAACGGAGGGTGCATGAAAAGTAGAAATTAATGTTGAACAGGTCCTAACAATGAAATATCCCGAGAAATGATTTGCTCTGTAGCAAGACTGGCTGCTTTAATAAGGAATCATTGGGCTTCATTATCACGTTTTTTGGCAGCAGCGAGAGCAATTTTTCAAAGACTCCTTTTCAGAGTTATTCAAATGCAATTTAACGGTGAAATTGAATTATATCTAACTATGAAGCAAGTCATACTTTTAGAAAGCTGCCAGTTCAGTGCTTAAAGCTTATAAGCCTTCAACTGTTATATGGCAGCTGGATGGCTCTCATGTGGTGAGATGTGCATTGCTCTCAGCCAGATTACAATGGGCTTTGGTGTGGAAAGGTGCTGCTCTTTGGTTGACAGGATGGGATAGGGGCAAAGCTCAAAGACTAGGTATACTTCTAAAGAACCCTCCGCTGTCACAAGCATGTGAAAGTTACACCAGGCCTGCACCCTTCATTTGTGCCGTTAGCCAACTTTGATCCAAACCCATTTGGAGGTGAGAGGGGAAGCTGCCCCAGAACTGGTTTGGAGTGACCACAAGGAAAGGTTTGCCCATTATCATAGCCACACCTCTGTGGGGAAACAGGAGTTGTGACAAGGGGAAGAAATGTTCTCACAGATAGGAGTGTCTTCAAATGCTGTGCAGGAGGATTGGGACAGGGTCCCTTAGATTGGCCAGGGGTGCCTAGAATCTAGAACTTTCCACCCACACTTTTACATTCCTCCTCGAGAGAGATGCAGAGAGCAAGACCCTGGACCTAGACAGTTTAAAACTCTTTACCTGAATAAATTATAATAAATCCGACAATTATAAATTGTGGGATTTATTATAACAATTAATTTGATACCAAACTTGAGGTATCTGACACATAAAGGGACTTTATAAATAAAAATAAAGTCTCACCATTCTAGCCTATGGAGGCCATTCACTACAATGAGGGAAAAACAAAGTTGGCTGTTTTACCTCATCAGGCCTTATAAATCTATTTTTATAAGGTCCCAGCTTATAGTTACATGGCATCCAACCCTGGGGGCACATAGGGGTGACTTATATGTACAAATAAGGTAGATTAAGGCTTTGGAAGTACTTTTAATTCCAAAGTCGAATTTACATGTAACTTTAATTTGAAAGCAGCCAGCAAGGCAGGCCTGCCTTTAAAAGGAACCTGGGGACCTCAGCAGTGCACCTATGGGGGCACTACCTATGCCTGTGTCCCTTAACCTACATGCCCTACCATATACTAGGGACTTATAGGTAGGTTGACATAGCCAATTATAATTAGCCTAATTTGTATATTGTGACTGGTTAACAGTACCCAGGGCACCATCAGAGTCAGGAAAGCACCAGCAAAAAGTGAAAAATGGGGGCAAAAAGTTAAGGGGCCTCTGCAATCAGCCCTGTTTTCTCGCAGTGTGCCTCCCCAAAGTTGGTGTAACAAGGAGATATATATTAAATGTACCTGTTTTCCAACTATTTGCATGCAAAGTCAAAGAGGAAAAAGTCTTCAAGGATATGTTTGGTAGACAAAATGATCTTGATCACAATGCATGCACCCTTGCAACATGACACTGATGCAATGCCATAAAACGAGGGTAAGCCCAATCTGCAAGACCAAGAAACTGGGGCAATAAATTATGTTAAAGGAACAATGGGTCACTGTAGACTCATTTAAGGTACTAATCTTTGATTCCTTTTTTTGGATGCGGCCACAATCCACAAAGGATACATAAATCAAAAAGATACACATTTTTAAACATTTAGGCCCTCATTACAACATTGGCGGTAAATGCCGCCTACCGCCGTGCTGACAGCTGCCAAGATACTGTGACTGTGGCGGTATACCGTTACGGGTATTATGAACCACACAGAGAAATCCGCAACAATACATTCACCCACACAAGTCCGCCAGACCAAAGGTCAGTGATAAGCTGGCGGCACCAAAACCCACACCATTACGCCAACAAAAATACGCCCACAAATCACCACGGCGGTCTTTCAACCGTGGTAAACCATTGGCGGTACACACTGCCTCGCTCAAAATACACACACACTAACAGAACTACACCACATTGGACAAATCAAACTACACACACCTGACACACGTACACACACCACACACACTCAGACCACTATAAAGCACACACCCACATTACCCACAACCCTTTCAACGAAAAAAAAGATTGCTAACTGAGAGACAAGCCAGGAGCACCCACTCAATCTGAGCCACAGAACATCATCACCCATCCACCATCCACGCACCTCACAGCACACACCCCAACACATCACCCCACACACCCTCACACATACCACTCATACCACATCTATGGCACCCCAAAGACACCCCAGGTTTTCAGAGGAGGAGCTAAGGGTCATGGTGGAGGAAATCATCCAGGTAGAACCACAGCTATTCGGATCACAGGTGCAGCAGACGTCCATTGCAAGGAAGATGGAGCTCAGGCAGAGAGCCGTGGACAGGGTCAACACCGTGGGACAGCACCCCAGAACAAGGGATGACATCAGGAAGAGGTGGAACAACCTACAGGGGAAGGTGCATTCCGTGGTTGCAAGACACCAGGTAGCCGTACAGAGGACTGGCGGTGGACCACCACCTCCTCCCCCACAACTAACAACATAGGAGGAGGAAGTCAAAGCTCTACTACTATATCCCCCACCCTACCTGCATGCCATCACAAACTCCTACCCCCTACCCTCACCCCCATCACTCTACCACCTCACATATACCCCACTATCACAACTCACACATCCCAAAACCAAGCCCTGCATGCAACACCAATGCATGGACACCCATCACAGACCTGCATGGACACCCATCACTAAAGCATGCACATTAGAGAGAACCAACTAGCCCACAAAATCACCACTCACACAAGGCAAAGCTAACAGGGCAATCACAATATATACACATACAGTGCAACACCCATGCACAAGATGGCACACACAGATACAATAATACTGCATTTACATCCCCACAGGACCCCCACTCGTCACCGGAGAGGAGGTGCCACCAACATCCTGTCCCCCCCAGAAGAGGCTCACAGTGATGACAGTAGTTCTGCACGCCTGGATATGGATGACCAACCTGGCCCATCGAGGACCTCTGGACAGTCGGTTACCCTGCCACAGTCCTATGCCACCACAGAGTCTCCCCCCTCAGGAAACACCAGCACAGCACACACCCAGTAGGCCCATACCACTGTCCCCAGGACACATCAATCAGCAGTGTGTCTAACACTACAGGACCTCAGGCAACCCCACAAACACAGGACGATCAGGGACCTGGGGTCAGTGGCAGTGGGCACACGGTTCTGGGGACAGAGGCACAGGACAACAGGGAAGCTGGGAGGACTGCTGAGCGACAGGGGGAGGACAGGCCCAGGGAACCCACTCTCCACAAGGCACTTGCAGGGATCCTGGGAGCATACCATCATTTCCAGGAGACCTTGGGCAAGATACTGGCCAAGTTGCAGGAGACCCAGCTGCTGCAGGAGGGACAGTACCTGGGGATCAGGGAGGACCTCAAACACATCCACATCATCCTGGTCACCATTTCAGGGGTGCTGGCAGACATGGCCAACACCATGAGGAAGGCAGTTTCACACCAACGGGCCCTGACACTAGCCACACCGAAGATCGGCCCTCCACCTCCCCCAGGTCTAGTGGACAGGAGGCCCCGCCACAGGACCAACAGGCCACCAGCACCCCGCCCCCTACAGAAGTAGAACCACCACGCAAACAGTCCCTGCGATCCAGGCAGAAGCCAGAGAACATTGCCAAGACCCACACCAGGAAATAGGACTCTCCTGAATTTCACCCTTGTGTCCCACTCGGTCACCCTGTCCACCTTGAAATGCCATTGGTACCCTTCCTATGCCCCCTTGGACAATGCACCCGTGATACAAAGATACTGGACTCTATCTGGATATTCCTCCACCGTCACCCCAGCCCATTGCACATCCCCACCACCTCTTAGCACTTAAATAAACACCCTTGGAACAAATACTAGTATGGAGTCTGTCAATTGATTGAAATATGTATTAGTTTAACAAGCTGTAAACATTTCAATTCATATGTACAGTTATATATACATTGGTATGACCTGTAGTGGGCAGCAGTAAACACACCAGGCTCCAGAGTGGACCACAGAGATCTGAAAATAGAGATGCCAAAGGGTACAGTAAGTGGCCATAGACATAGGGAAATCAGGCAGCCATGTCCAATGTCTTACACAAAACTGCAATGTAAAGTGAAGTTACAGTGTCTTACCTGTGTGTCACTGGAAGCACTGTTGAATGAGAGAACTTCTGTTGTCCACATCTTCATCCTCTGCCTCCTCTTCGTCACTGTCCCCAAGCTCCATCGCTGCCACAAGACCATCTCCAGGCTCTTCCTCCTGCAGAAAGGCACCTGGCGTCTCAAGGCCAGGTTGTGCAACATGCAACATGCAACGAAGATCTGGCACATCTTCTTGGGTGAGTAGTACAGTAATCCACCTGTCAGATTAAGGCACCAGAACCTGACCTTCAGGAGGCCAAAGGTTCTTTCAATTATCCTCCTTGTTCAACCAGGTGCCTCATTGTAACGTTCCTCTGCCCTTCTCCTGGCATTCCTCACTGGGGTCAGTAGCCATGAGAGGTTGGGGTAACCAGAGTCACCTGCAAATATCGAGGGATACCTGTTAGCCACACACTCACCCTTAGGGACAACGCCATACCCCAACATATACTGGGTGGGGACCTTAGGCTCACCTGTTAGCCACACCCGCTGCCTCTCGAGTTGAGCCATCACATATAGGATGCTGCTATTCCTCAAGCTAATGGCATCATGCACAGAGCCAGGATACTTGGCATTCACATGGGAGACGTACACACCATCTGCACATTCAGAGAGTGAAATATTTTTCTATTCCTGAACACTTGTTTATTTCTCCGGGGGGGGGACAAATGCTACATGTGTACCATCAATGGCACCAATGATGTTGGGGATATGTCCCAGGGCATAAAAGTCAGCCTTCACTGTGGCCAAATCCTCCACTTGGGGGAATACGATGTAGCTGCACATGTGTTTCAGCAAGGCAGACAACACTCTGGTCAACATGTTGGAGAACATTGGCTGAAACATCCCTGATGCCATGGCGACTGTTGTTTCCAAGGAACCACTTGCCAGAGAATGGAGCACTGACCGGACATGCACTAGAGCGGTGATACCTGTGTGCTGGCGGATCGCTGAAATCAGGTCTGGCTCCAATTGGGCACACAGTTCTTGGATTGTGGCCCGATCAAGTCTGTAGGTAAGGATAATGTGCCTGTCCTCCATAGTCACCAGGTCCACCAGGGGTCTGTACACGGGGGGATATCTCGATCTCCTATTCATCCTCAGCAGTTGAACTATAGGGTGGAAAACAGTGAGCAGAGGGTCATATTCACACATATGTGAAAATAAACATGCATTTCTTCTTTTACAGAAACAGTATATGAATACGCAGGTCAGTTGATGTGCCAATGTCTGCTGTGACGCAGTTAGGTGCCATGACCTGTGCCCCCCCTGAAATGGCAGCTCCCTGACCTGTGTGGAGAGACAAGTGGAAATTAGGTAATTCCGCTGGCGTTGTGTGCCGTTGTGGTCGGCGGTTGACGACCGCCGTACAACTTCGCATTGGTTATCACTGGGCCCTATGCGTTCCAGCAGCCAATGGCGATGTACGCCGGCGGATGTGACCGTCATTTGCTATCTGTTCAATCACTTGCTACCTGACCATCAATAGGAGAGGACCTACACTGCAAGTGCTGCTGTGACCTGTGTCTGGAAGCGACAATGGATCAAGTGTCTGGGGAAAGGGCCCCCGTCTTCACATCGGAGGAGTTGAAGAGACTGGTGGATGGGGTCCTACCCCAGTATACTTTACTCTATGGTCCTCCAGACAAACAGGTGAGTACACTGTGAGCATGATGTGTGGGCCATGAATGTATGGATTGCTGTGTGTGTAAGCCTCGTGTGGGGGGGGGCTGAGGGGTCCTGGGCAGAGTGCTGAATGTCTGGTGGTCAATGTCTGTGTAAGGGGATGGGAGGGATATTGTGGGACATGAGTTTAACAGTCCGGATGGTATGACTAATCCCTTTTTTCTATGCATATTTTCCTGCTGGTCTGCACCCATCAGAAAAATGGGTATTTGGCGTGCCATTGCCAAGGAGGTGCGGACCCTAGGGGTCTTTGACAGGGGGAGCACCCATTGCCGCAAACGGTGGGAGGAGCAGCGCCACTGGGCAAGGAAGACGGCGGAGGCCCAGCTGGGGCTGGCCTCCCAACGAGGAAGGGGTGCCCATCGTACCCTGACCCCCCTGATGTTAAGCATCCTGGCGGTGGCCTATCCGGAGTTGGATGGGCGCTTGAAGGCATCACAGCAGCCATAAGGAGGTGAGTACAGATTAAGATTCATTACTTTGCGCGTGTTAAGGTTGTTCCTGAGTGGAGAATGTGAGTTGTGGGTGCCCCTAGGCCAGGGCAAACTGGCAGGGTGAGGTCCCTTGTTGGTCAGGCTCTGAAGCACTCCAAACCCAATAGTGTTAGTAGGCATCTACTACTGGGCAGGGTCGTGTTGGTTTCAGGTGTGCAGCCAATGGCGTTGGGCAATGTACCGCATGGGCTGGTGACTAGCTTTGTAACTGGTAGTGCATGGCCTAGTGCATAGGGCTGATCCCTGTGTGTTGTGTACGCCAACGGTAGTGTTGTTGCTGGCATTGACCAAGTGTATCCTCTGTCTCTCCCCCCCTTCTTGTTTTGTCACCCTGTCCTTGTGTGTATTAGCATAATCTGGCGGAGGAGCAGAGGCACCGGCGGCGGAGGGAGCTTCATCCCACATGGGCCTGCAGGCTGAATCCACCGACGGTGAGGGCTCCAGTGGGACAGAGGGCGAGGGGAGCACCACGATGGAGACAGGAGGGTACACTACAGACAGCGACTCCTTCTCCAATGGAAGCTACCTTGCGGTGGCAGACACCTCTGTGCCCACCCCAACAACAGGTACAGCCACCACCTCCGTACAGCACCGCCCTCCCAGCAGCCCCTCAGCGTGTTTCCCGTGCCTGCTCACCCCGGAGGGTGGGCATCTCCTTCGCCACAGGCACCTCAGGCCCTGGCTCAGTCAGCACTGCTGCCCTGAGTGAGGAGGCTATTGACCTCCTGAGATCCCTCACTGTTGGGCAGTCAACCATACTGAATTCCATCCAGGGTGTCGAGAGGCATTTGCAACAAACAAATGCATACCTGGAGGGCATTCACTCTGGCGTGGCGGCCCAACAGAGAGCATTTCAGGCTCTGGCCTCCGCACTGATGGAAGCCATTGTCTCTGTCTCCTGCCTCCCCCTCCAACTTCCTCTACCCAGTCCCAAACCCCTCAACCCCAACCTATCCCAAGCATACCTTCAGACCAGCATTCACCCAAATCAACACACAGAAGTGGCTCAGACAAACACAAGCACCACACTTTATCTCACAGGCACTCACACATGAACCATCGCCATGCAGACATACCAACATCCACTGCCTCCACTGTGTCCCCCTCCTCCTCGTCGTCCACCTCCCTCCCAGTAGCGTCTCCACTCACACCTGCATGCCCTACATCCTCATCCACTACCTCCATCACCAGCATGCCTATCACTACAGGCCCCCACTGGCAGTCACCACCCCCACATCCATGCACACACCCACTGTGTCCTCTCCCACTGTGTCTGTGCCCCCTCCTCCCATCCACCTCACAACAGCATCCAGCTCATGCACCTGCACCCAAAGTCATTAGACTGACCCCTCCTACAACCACTTCTTCTTCTTCCACTCCCAAACCTTCACCCTCTTCGCGCCCCAGTGTCCCTAAGAAGCTTTTCCTCACCAACATTGACCTCTTCCCTCCCCCTCCCCCCACGTCCTTCACCTCCGGCTAGGGTGGCCAGAATCCAGGCCAGTACCTCAGCCACCCAGTCCAAGTCCGCTGTGGTTTCTGCAGCTCTGAGAGGCTCTAAGGAGGCACCCATCAGCCCAGCCAGTGTGCCACCAACACCTGCCAAGGCCAAGAAGAATCCGCCACCAGGAAAGGGTAAAAAGGGGAGAGCATCCAGCAAGGAAAATGAGGCACAACCAGCCAGCAAGGCCAAGGCAAAGACTCCAGCTGGCAGAAGCAAGGAGGCACCACCATCTGCCAAGGGCAGGAAGGGGCACAGAACACCAGTCAGGTTACTTCAGCTGGTTGAGGCTGCAGGGAAATGGCTGGAGCCTCCCCCCCTCAACTGGCAGCACCACCACCTGCACCGCCATCAGCACCGCCAATTAAACTGTGGCCAGCAGCGCCACCTGCTCCGTCGCAAGCAGCACCACTGGCAGCAGCAGCAGCCCCAGTGGGCAGCCGTCCGAAGCTACAGGGGAAGGGCTGGGGCCTCCCCCTCACTGGCAGCACCGCCACCTCCACCACGGCCAGCAGCCCCACCTGCACCGTCGCAAGCACCGCCGCAAGCAGCACTGCAAGCAGCACTGCAAGCAGCTCCGCCACCAGCAGCAGCAGCAGCCCCAGTGGGTGGCCATCCAAGGCTACAGGGGAAGGGCTGCAGCCTCCCCCCACCACTGGCAGCACTGACACCTGCACCGGCACTGCAACCACTGTACAGCCATCCCTGCCGTGGATGGACTGTAGTCCTGCCTCCATGGTGTGTCATGCATGCTGCCTACAACAATTATGTGGATCTGACACCCAGGTGAGTGACTGTGACCTTGCACACCCCATGTGCTGCATCACTGGGCACAAACCCCGCTCCAGAACCAGAGGAAGAAGGCATACACTCACCCCCTCCTAGGCAGGATGAAGCACACTGGGCACAAAGCCCCCTCCAGAACCAGTGGAAGAAGGCATCCACTTGAGAGACTGTGGCTTTGCACTCCCCAGGAGCAAGCAGTGGGCAAACCATCCACTTGAGAGACTGTGGCTTTGCACTCCCCAGGACCAGGCAGTGGGCAAACCACCCACTTGAGAGACTGTGGCCTTACACTCCCCAGGACCAAGCAGTGGGCAAAGCACCCATTTGAGAGACTATGGCCTTGCACTCCCCAGGACCAGGCAGTGGGCAAACCACCCACTTGAAAGACTGTGACTTTGCACTCCCCAGGAGCAAGCAGTGGGCAAATGACCCACTTGCGAGACTGTGGCCTTGCACTCCCCAGGGCCAGGCAGTGGGCAAACACCCGCTTGAGAGAATGTGACTTTGCACTCCCCAGGACCAAGCAGTGGGCATGGAGCCCCCTCCAGGAGCAGTGGCATTGTCCCATCTTCCGGCTGAGGTGCCCGCCCTTTCCCCGTCCCCCTGAGGGCCAGTGTGTTTTCGACCTGATGCCCCTACAGTGTTCTCTCCGTATTGAGGCAGGAGTCAAGTGTGGGCTTGGCCTATGTTTTTTGGCCCAGTGGGCCACGGACATTTTGAGTGGAAATTGTCCTGCCTTTCGTATATATTGTATATTTTGTAAATACTGTTTTTGAATTATAAACGTATTTCTAGCTATTTCTAATATAACACTCATTTTACTTCATTCCTTTTGTCCTTGCGTTATTCCAGAGGGTTACGGGGTGTATATGTAATGTTGTTGCATGTGTTTGTGTGTGTGGTGTTGGAGGTGAGGGTGGGGGTGTTGCGTGTTGCATGTGTGGGTCACTCTCTTTTTCCTCCCCCATCCCCTGTGTGCTAGGTGCAGTACTCACCGTGGTCGTTGTCGCCGGCGTTGGTACTCCTGGTATATGAGCAGATACACCAGCATGGGGATGACCTGCAGCTCGGGCTCCATGGCGTCCTGGTTCTTCCTTGAGTGTCGAGAGGTGAGTCGTTTCCCTTCAAAACACTGTTTCCGCCGTGCTTTTGATGGCGTTGGTACCGCCTTGGAAAAGCTGGCGGATAGGCCTCTTGTAATACAGTGGGTGGAACCTTGTCTTCCACCTGACTGTTGGCAGTTACCGCAGCGGTCTTTGTTGCTAAGGCTGTGGCGGTCGGAGTGTTAAAGTGGCTGTATGTGTTGGCTGTTTACTCCGTGGTCATGATTCAATTTTTTTACCGCCGGCCTGTTGGCGGTGTTACTGCCGCTTTAACACCAACCTCCAGGGTTGTAATGAGGGCCTCAGTGACCTGAATAAAGAGTCATAGTCCAATCATGTTATTATTATTGAAAATTGGGACAATTTATTTACACAATTTGGGACTGCAGTATTTATGAGTGATAAAATGCTCACAAACGTGAAGAAAGTGCTAATGTGAATCAAAAGCGAAAAAGTGTATAAAAAATAAAACAATGTGGGATGACCCTGCATTCAGGCTGAAGAGGCAGTCTTGGGGACTATTGGGTTATCAAAGGGTGCTTTACAAATCGGCCATCTTCAGCTATCTCCTACCTCTGACACTGATGTGAAGCTGGAAGGGGGTGACTGCCTTTTTGGGCTGGGAAGGAAAATTGACAGCAACGACTCCTTTATGGTACAGTGATACCCTGAAGGAGGTGGGAAAATGTAACCTCATTGGCATATCTACGTTTGGCGATATATGGAAGGGTGATTCCAGGCTCAGCCAGATAGACATGCAAACACAATGCAAACTAGTACCCCTCGCCCCTCGAGAACCACTACCTAAAGGAATCATCTCACTACTCTACAAAAAACTCATTATAACTCACCAGATACCCTTACCAGCTTGATGACCAAATGGGAAACTGAGGTGGGGGGAGTTTGTGGAAGCCGAATGGGAAGAAGCAACAGGTGCCTTCCGAGAGGCTGCTATTAAATCAGGAGTTTGACTCATTCAGCTTTGTATATTATATTGAGCGTACTATTCCGATACAACTATACATGCCAAGGGCTGAAGCCCCACTGATCTATGGGCCTCATTTACAAGGATTGATGCATCACTGCGTTGCAACAGCGATGTGTCAAAAACGTTATGCCATGTCAAAAACGTTTATGATGCCATGGATGCATCATATTTACAAATGGCGCTTAATGGCGTAGGATCCCAGGATGCATCAGAAATATTGACACATCTGAGGGAAGGATGCCTCAAGGCATCCACTTTAAAGCTGACACGTTGCTGAAGTTAGCGTCAGAACTGACGCAACTACAACAATGCGTCAAAACTTGAGGCGTCAGTTCAGATTGATGCAAGGGGCCAAATGTGTGAAAACCAGTGTAAAAAACTGTAAAATGGTGGAATATCACCATCTCTACACTTTTAAATTAGTCCTGGATGTAAGACGTAATGTATGCAGTATTGCTATGTGTCACAGTACAGCGGGCATAGTCTTTGTATGTGTATGCAGAGACCTGAGTATGTACGACATAGTGAGTGACAGTGTAATGTAAGTTAATATAAGTATATGTTGGAATGTGTAGTGGAAATACATGTGTTACCTACCTTATGTGTAAACTTACCTGTTGTCCTTTGGAGTACGCAGACCTGGACTTGAAGACCCATTCCTTCTTGGAGAAGTGACAATCTCAGCTTGTCCCTTGCAAAAAGTAAACAACATCACATTGCCTTGCTGCATAGGATGATGGTGTCATAGGTGCCATGGTCCCAGGTAGATCAAGGGGGTCCTACAACATGATTGGCACATGTGTAGACCTACTACAAACATTGGGGAGGTGCAAAACAGACACCTTCCAGAGTGTGAAGTGACTTTAAACGGCCAGATTCCCGTTTTAAAGCCACTGCATCAGTCCCTCTGCCTGAGTAATTCTTCTGCATTGTAGGATATGCATGACACATCTTGAAGAAAAGTCAAAAGAGGAAAATGTTGTACATATAAATGAATTTGTTGTAAGTGACTTTTTCCAGTGGAACGTCCACTCTGTATACGTTAAAAGTTACATGACGCACTCAGATCCCACACAGGTTTTTCTGAACGCAGGGCCAGGAAAGGTGGCGCATTTGGTCAAATATGTCACTTTGTAAATATGGAGCTAAGACAGTGCCACCATAAAAAAATGAAGCAACGGTGCAAAATCTCTTTGTAAATAGGACTTTAGGTCTCCGGGGATGTGGTAAGCAGGACACATTGTTTCATACACTTTGGTCCTGCTCTGACATACGACCATACTTGCTGGCCCTGGAGGTCTAATGAGTGAGGTCCTAGGCATAGAGATCCCCAACTCAGCCAAAGCATGCCTTCTACACATATGGGAGGACAACCCCCTGTCCACATATAATAAGCTGGGGCTCTCATTAGGTGTGGCTGTGGCCAAAAGAAATATAGCACGTATATTAAGAGCACAGGATACAACTGCAGTGGTGGATTGGGGAAACGACATGAACTGGTGCATACTGGCAGAAAAAAATATACACCTGGATAGAGGTTGCCCACACAAATGGGAAAAAATTGTTTGCCCATGGCGTTTATTTAGAGGGATGGGGGAGTAGCCCCCATGAGAACTTAGGACCATCTCTGTCTGTGATTAATGAGTTTGTCAGTGTGCTGTTTCTGCTTAAACCAGTGCTTTGTTGACATCCAATTTACATATGCCTCGTGCCCTTTTGTGGCCTTGTGATTATGCTGCACTGCTTGTTTGCATTTGTATAAAAGCTATAAAAAAAAAAAGATTTATTAAAAAAGGAATCAAAAGACGCATGACGCGTGACTCCTTGAATGATTTCTGGGCGTGGGGGTCAAAAGGATAAAGTCTATACACCACCTGTACTCAATGGCGTTTTGACCTCTGGTCAATTACAGGTCATACCCAGGGCAGTTGAATGAGCACTAATTATGTAAAGAAATACATAATTAGACGAGTGGTTGGGAAAAAAAACACCAATGAATGGTATACCAGAGTAAAATAACCTGACCTATACAGGTCAAGCATCTGAAGAGAAACGGGATGGTGCCAATTCAGGGAGAACCAAAGGGAACTCCTGATGAGTAGGAGAAGAGAAAAACAACTAATGAATGCTATGAAAAAACTGGGAGGAGAAATGTGGGAAGGGGAGTTCATGGTACTCCCACGAATAGTAGGACCTTACTCAGGTGTGTTCCAGGGGAAGGAATTGCTGCTAGTGCCCCGTCCAAACAAGCCTATCGAAGGGGTGAGTGGTCAGGCACCGCAAATTCCTCCAGATGCTCACCAGGTTGAATCTGGAGCTCGCGACTGCTGACGTGAAGAGCTCTGTGTACCGACATTTACTCTATGCAGCCACAAGTGCCCCAGCACTAGGACAGAGCAGAGCTACAGTGGACTTTGTAAATGTGGTGCAGTTAAGCAGTCCCGCTTTCATGCAATGTAGTACAGTAATAACTCTTCAGTGCTGCGTTGCATGAAATCCTACCAAATCCAGGCTTAATGTGTAATTTTTCTATTGCTCCTTTATAATTCGTTACACAGGAAGGTGCAGTTACAGAAACATAATCACAGCACAACTGTCATCCTCAAGCACAGCAGTGAAACAGCACTGAAACACTACCAATATAAATGCATCACAGCCTCACACTCCTTCATCAAAAGCACTCATTTTAGTAGTGTGTGATTTATCCACAAATATGCTTCAGCACATAGACAGTGAAGAAAAGCACTGTATATATGCAAATACACTACTAGGTCCCCCTTCGGCTCCTGCCTTGTTTCTCATTTTTCTGTTTCTTTTCTTGAGTCTTTTTCATCCGCTGAGCCAGCAAATGACATGAAAAATCTTTCAACAAAGACCTGTGGATCCTGCCCCGTGATGTTGAGGCTCTGCCTTCCATTACACTGAGCCTTTGGCAAACCTTGTTAAAGAAAAGGTATGACCCTTTTTAATCAAACATGAGTAGTCCCTGTGAATAAAGATCAATTTTTTCATAACTCACTTTGCTACTAGCTGTTCACAGGATGCAAACACCACAGTCAGACTTTGTGATGTTACTTTCCTAGCACGACCATTAAGTCAGCAGCCTGGGCACCTCACGGGTGACAAGCAGCGATCTACAATTCCACCTTACATTACATTACACTGCATATTCCAAGATAAGCCAATCAACATCCCATAAATATATGTAAATACATATATTCACTGAAAAAAAGTTAAAGTAATGTTATAGTTAAGAGAAATGTTCAGTCACAACATAATGTTTTAAACTTTAAAAACCAAAGAAATTCACCAGTCTAGTTATAGTTATCTCAAGTAACTATAACTTGTGCCATAAGGTAACTATAAGGCGCCCCCTCACCATGCACAGTTTTCTCATCAATAATGTCATTTCATATGTTGCACTGATATTATCAATGATGTCTTTGAAGATGTCATGGGTGATGTGATATGTGCATTGCAAGGGCGCAAGTTATAGTTACCTTAGGGCATGGGCTGCAGCTACTTGTGAAAACTATAAATATAACTGGTGAATTTCTATGTTTTTAGAATGTATAATGTTACGTTGTTACTGAACATTTCAGCTAAGTATAACATTACTTCAACCTTTGGTTTCTTCAGTGAATTTCTAGGTTTTTTTTCATGTAAAGAAATATTTTATTACCAGAGGTAAATCCAAACTCTGCTGCACATGGGTTTCTGCAACAAATGCAGCCAATGCCCCCGCATGCAGCCCAGCCCCCAAAAGGCAGCCAACGCCATGCTGGCTTGCAACCAGGCTCTGCAGCCAACTCCCCACATGTAGCCAACTCCACGCTGTGCAGGGCCTTCAGCTGTTGTAACAGGGGGTGGCCACAAGGTCTAAGGTTTTATTTAAACCAAAACAGTACTTTTGATCACATCTAACTAAAACGGTTCTTTAACCTTTGTTTTTTTTCAGTGAATTTCTAGGGTTTTGTTTTAACATAAAATAACAAGGTAGGCCCTGTGGCCAACCCATCCTGAGCCAGCAATGTTGCTCACTACTAATGTGCAAGTGAGGACCGTGCAGGTGGAACATTGTAGATGATTTGGTGCCTTTGCATACTCATCAGCAATTAAAAGGGAGAATTGTGGACTCTGCTCTCACACTAGGAGACAACAAAAAAGAACCTAGTCGTCTTTGACAGTAATTACAGAAGAGATTGTGCTCCAATAAATCAGCGATGCATTCACCTCCATCAAGAATCTGAGATAGTTCTTCAATGTGCAATTGTATAGAAAACACACTGTTCATCAGCCTGCAAAAATACTGGAACACCGTTGCATACATCAAACTGGGAGAGATGGGGCCAAACAGCAAAGCATGTACGTGAAATGGCACTTTTGCATACTCAGCAACATTAAAAGAGAGTACTGTGAAATCTGATCTCAGACCATTATGTGACAAGAAAGAACCAACTCATCTTGGACAGTTACTACAAAACAGATTGTGCTCCAAAAGATCAACGATGCAGTCACTTCCTTCAAGGATTTCATATCATTTTTCAATTATCAATTGTAAAGAAAACACACTGTCTATCAGCCTGGGCCTGGAAAATAGCAGGGACACCATTGCATATGACTAACGTGGAAAGGGCGGGCCAAATGGATGGTGCTTGTAGGCAATTTGGTGCCTTTGCATACCCAGCAGCAACTAATAGGGAGAACTGTTGACTGTATATTTTTCAAAGGGGAGGGGGCAGGTGGCTCTCATCTCTGAACCTTATTGGACCCTGGGGACCCTATCCCGAAGGCTTCTGTTTTTTATTAAAAAAGAGACACTTTTAGCCCTGGGGACCTCATCCCTGATGCCCAATTAAAGGCAATGTGCAATGTTGAGGGCATGGAGGAACCTCAGTGCCCCCTTGGCCCCTGCTGGCTCCCTGCATGCTGAAGGAGCCCGCAGTGCTCCTGCCCGGCGGGAGCAGCTATTTATGCTGCTCCCTCTGGGCTGGAGCAATCTGTTGATCTGTTTTCTTATCCTCATCAGTGTAGACAAGGAAATAGAACACAAGTCTGCTCTCAGCAGGTGGGAGCATTTTTAAAGCTCCTGCCCGCTGGGAGCAGACTTAGGCGGTCATTCTGACCCTGGCGGTCATGGACCGCCAGGGCCGGGGACCGCGGGAGCACCGCCAACAGGCTGGAGGTGCTCCCAAGGGCATTCTGACCGCGGCGGTATGGCCGCGGTCAGAAACGGAAAACCGGCGGTCTCCCGCCGGTTTTCCGCTGCCCTGAGGAATCCTCCATGGCGGCGCAGCTCCGCCATGGGGATTCCGACCCCCTCACCGCCATCCTGTTCCTGGCGGTTTTGACCGCCAGGATGGCGGTGAGGGGTGTCGTGGGGCCCCCGTAAGAGGGCCCCTAAAAGATTTTCAGTGTCTGCCATGCAGACACTGAAAATCGCGACGGGTGCTACTGCACCCGTCGCACCCTTCCCACTCCGTCGGCTCCATTCGGAGCCGACTTCCTCGTGGGAAGGGGTTTCCCGCTGGGCTGGCGGGCGGCCTTCTGGCAGTCGCCCGCCAGCCCAGCGGGAAACACAGAATAACAGCAGCGGTCTTCTGACCGCGCAGCGGTATTCTGGCGGCTCCCGCCGGCACCGCGGTTACCGCGGCCGGTGGGAGTCAGAATGACCCCCTTAGTGTGTGCTCCCATTTGGCAGGAGTTTTAAAAATGCTCCTGCGAGGCAGGAGCAAATGCAAGTTTCTTTGCTTATGCCAGTGCGAGCATGGAAACTGCACAGTCCCAGGAATGGCCTCCCCGGCACACAATATGACATTGGGCGCGGGGACCCCTGGGACATTAGAGGCTTGGGGAGGGGGGATGGGTGCCCAGGGGATGAGGTTCACTAGGCTGAATGCAGCTCAGGAATGGGGCTGCATGACCCCTCCCCAAATTAACTAAATTGGGTGTTGCTAAACGGGGTCCTTGTGGTGGAAAATGGCCTAGGGAGGGTGGCCACATTCCCCCTCCTCTAATTGTTTAAATCAAGCCCTGGTGGGATGAGTCACTGGGGCAGAAAATAGCTGTAGGCCCTCCTCCTCTTATTTAAAGAATGTGGCCCCATAGCCAGATTATTATTATTTTGTTGGCGGTTTTTCCCTGGGTGACCCTCTGTGCACCCCGCCATGGGGTCTAGGGCCCATTTGTATATTTTTTTAATGTAACTTCAGAGGACTAAGTCACCAAGTCCTGTAATGGCTGCCAGCAACTTTTTTCACATGTTGCTGGCAGCCAGTCAGAGCACTCACTCTCCTTCTTAAAGAAGTCTGTGGAAAATGCATTGGGGTTTTGCATTTTGGGACCCACCTTTTTTCTCAGCGCCTGCTTGACGGATCACCCCAGGATTGTCCATGCACAAACTGGACAAATAAAAACAGTTTTTTGGAAACGTTTGTGGAGATTCATCAAACGTGCCAAACTTATTAGCAATACAAAAATGCATTTCCTATGGCTTCTCTGACTTATATACACATATATACAGTAGTTTTATAGTTAGGTGAATTTCTCAGTGACACCGTTAATGTTTTTAACCCCTTCACTGCCAGGCCTTTTCTCCTTCAGGTGCCAAGCCTTTTTTGAGCGGTTTGGGGCAGTTTGCGCTTAGGCCCTCATAACTTTTTGTCCACATAAGCTACCCACGCCAAATTTGCATCCTTTTTTCCAACATCCTAGGGATTCTAGAGGTACCCAGACTTTGTGGGTTCCCCTGAAGGAGACCAAGAAATTAGCCAATATTCAACACAATTTGGGGATTTTACTGGGACATACCCAATTTTTTAAAAAAAATTGTGCTTTCATCCTCCTTCCAGTTAGTGACGGAAATGGGTGTAAAACCAATGCTGGATCCCAGAAAGCTAAACATTTCTGGAAATTGGACAAAATTCTGAACTCAGCAAGGGGTAATTTGTGTTGATCCTACAAGGGTTTCCTACAGAAAATAATAGCTGAAATAAAAATATATTGAAATTGAGGTGAAAAAACAACAATTTTTCTCCACGTTTTACTCTGTAACTTTTTCTTGTGATGTCAGAGTTTTGAAAGCAATATACCGTTACGTCTGCTGGACTCTTCTGGTTGTGTGGATATATAGGGCTTGTAGGTTAATAAAGAACCCAAGGTACCCAGAGCCAATAAATGAGCTGCACCTTGTAATGGGTTTTCATTCTACACCGGGTATACAACAATTCATTTGCTGAAATATAAAGAGGAATCAAGAAATCATTTGCATTTCCAAAATGGGCACAAGAAAAGGTGTTGAGAAGCAGTGGTTATTTGCACATCTATGAATTCCGGCATGTCCATACTAGCATGTGAATTACAGGGCATTTCTCAAATAGACGTCTTTTTTACACACTGCCTTACATTTGGAAGGTAAAAATGTAGAGAAAGACAAGGGGAAATAACACTTGTTTTGCTATTCTGTGTTCCCCCAAGTCTCTCGATAAAAATGGTACATCACTTGCGTGGGTAGGCCTAATGCTCGCGACAGGAAACGCAACATGGAAACATCACATTTTGACATTGAAATCTGATGTATTTTTTGCAAAGTGCCTAGCCATAGGTTTTGGCTTCTAGCTCAGCCGGAACCTAGGGAAACCTACCAAACCTGCACATTTTTGAAAACTAGACACCTAAGGGAATCCAAGATGGGGTTACTTGTGGGGCTCTCACTAGGTTCTGTTACCCAGAATCCTTTGCAAACCTCATAATTTGGTCAAAAAAAGACTTTTTCCTCAGATTTCGGTGACAGAAAGTTCTGGAACCTGAGAGGAGCCACAAATTTCCTTTCACCCAGCATTTCCCAAAGTCTCCCGATAAAAATGGTACCTCACATGTGTGGGTAGGCCTAGCGCCCGCGACAGGAAATACCCCAAAACACAACGTGGATACATCACATTTTCCCAAAGAAAACAGAGCTGGTTTTTGTAAAGTGGCTAGCTGTGGATTTTGGCCTCTAGCTCAACCGGCACCTATGGAAACCTAACAAACCTGCATATTTTTGAAAACTATACACCAAGTGGAATCCAAGATGGGGTGACTTGTTGGGCTCTCTCCAGGTTCTGTAACCCAGAATCCTTTGCAAACCTCAAAATTGGGCCAAAAAAACACTTTTTCTTCACATTCCGGTTACAGAAAGTTCTGGAATTTGAGAGAAACAGCAAATTTCCTTCCACCCAGCGTTCCCCCAAGTCTCCTGATAAAAATGGTACCTCACTTGTGTGGGTAGGACTAGCGCCCGCGACAGGAAATGCCCCAAAACACAACGTGGACACATCACATTTTCCTAAAGAAAACACAGCTGTTTTTCGCAAAGTGACTGGCTGTGGATTTTGGCCTCTAGCTCAGCCGGCACCTAGGGAAACGTACCAAACCTGTGCATTTGTGAAAACTAGACACCTAGGGGAATCCAAGATGGGGTGACTTGTGGGGCTCTCACCAGGTTGTGTCACGCAGAATCATTTGCAAACCTCAAAATTTGGCCAAAAAAATACTTTTTCCTCACATTTTGGTGACAGAAAGTTCTGGAATCTGAGAGGAGCCACAAATTTCCTTCCACCTAGCATTCCCCCAAGTCTCCCGATAAAAATTGTACCTCACTTGTGTGGGTAGGTCTAGTGCTCGCGACAGGAAATGCCCCAAAACACCATCTGGGCACATCAAAATAATCACATACAAACCTGATTTTGCAGGTCACCTGCGTTTTTGGTCCTGGGCTCAGCAGCCATCTAGGGAAACCTACCAAACCCAGATATTTCTGAAAACTAGACACCCGAGGGTGCCCAGGGAGGTGTGACTTGCATGGATCTCCCAATGTTTTCGTAACCCAGAATCCTCAGCAAACCTCAAATTTAGCTGAAAAATCTAAATGTTCCCATACATCTTTATAGGATCAACGCACCGGGACAAAGTTCCTAACTCCCAACGTTCCCCTCAGTCTCCTGGTAAAAATGATACCTCACTTGTATAGGTGGGCCAAGTGCCTGTGACAGGGAAGAGCCAAAAACATGTCAAAATTGAGGGGGAACCAAAGCGGGTCCAAGGGCAGTTTGAAAAAAAAAACATTTTTAGGCTGACAAGTGCAGCAGAATTTTTATTGGTATAGATGAGACAATGCTGGGTGGAAGGAATGTTGTGGATTCCTGCAGATTCTAGAAGGTTCCAGCACAAAAATGTGGAAAAAATGTGTGATTTCCAGCAATGTTGGACGTTTGCAGGGCATTGTGGGTAAGAAAATGGTGCAGGGTGCATGTGACGCACACCACCCTGGACTCACCAGATGTTTAGTTTTCAGATGTGTCTAGGTCTTGAGGATTTTTCTACATGGCAGCGTAGCTAAGTCCAAACAGTGCAGCCCTCACCATTCCAAGTGGGACGATTTTGAGAGTTAGCCAAGCTCTCATGGCCCAAATGTAAAACTATAACCCAAAATAATCAAATGTCCTCTTCCTTGCCATGGGACAAGATGTTTTAGTCGACTGGGGAGAGCTGAAAGACTGTTACCCCCTTCAGTTGGGGCAGGGGCATAACCAGGTCCATACTGGTTGGTAATCACCACCCTACTATTTATTTATTTTTTAATTCCCTGGCATCTAGTAGACTCTCTGCCTCCCAGGGGTGTGGATCGGGGGTAATTGTCCCATCTGCCCACTGGTGGGTAGAAGAACTTTGGGCCACTTTATTTAGAAAACAAATCTGCCCTCGTCTCTGGTGGCTTCTAAAAATAGGCCGATCTGCCCCCAAGGGGGGCAGATATGGCCAACAGTATTGTGCCCCCATGGTTAGCGACCCTTGCCTAAGGGGATGCCCCCACAAACAAAACACATACATACACACACCAATCCCTGGTGCCTAAGCGGTTTCTGCCCCACGGGGCAGATCGGCCTAATAGAAATAGGCCGATCTGCCCCCAAGAGGAGTAGAAATGGCCTAAAATAAATTTGCCCCCCCAGGGGAGCTACCCTTGCCTAAGGGGTTGCTCCCCTTGCGTGAAATAGGCACAGAAAATAAAATCCCCGATGCCTAGTGGCTTCTGCCCCCCTTGGGGGCAGATCGGCCTAATAAAAATAGGAAATGGCCTAAAACAAATTTGCCCACCAGGGGAACGACCCTTGCCGAAGGGGTCGCTCCCCTTGCGTGAAATTGACACAAACAAATAAAAATCCATGGTGTCTAGTAGTTTCTGCCCCCCCTTGGAAGCAGATTGGCCTAACAAAAATAGGCAGATCTGCCTCCAAGGGGTGCAGAAATGGTCTAAATACAATTTGCTCCCCAGGGGAGTGACCCTTGCCTAAGGGGTCACTCCCTATATATGAAAAACAAAAGTAAACATAAACAAAAATATTTCCTGGTGTCTAGGGGTTTCTGCCCCCCCCCAGGCATATTGGCCTAATTATAATAGGCCGATCTGCCCCGGGTGGGCAGAAAAGGACTAAAAATATTCCCCCCCCCCAGGGAGCGGCCCTTTGCAAAGGGGCCGCTCCCCTCATTGAATAATATAGAAAAAGAATGCTGGTGTCTAGTGGTTTTTGCCCCCCTTGGGGACTGATTGGCCTAATAAAGGGGGGCAGAAATGGCCTAAACGTAATTTTGCCCCCCGGGGAGCTCCCCACATATAAAAGTATTAAATAAACAAAAAAAATGTATGCCAGGTGTCTAGGGGGTTTCTGCCCCCAGGCCTAAAATAAATTTTGCCCCCCAGGGAGCGGCCCTTGCCTAAGTGGTCGCTCCCCACATATAAAAAATAGAAATAAGGAAAAAGACAATTATCCCTGGTGTCTAGGGTGTTTCTGCCCCCCCTGGGCAGAAATGTCTCCTGTCAATTGCTAGAAGAAGAAAATTCCCTGGTGTCTAGTGGGCATATCTGCCCTTTCCTCTCCTTTCCTGCCTTTCTTGGCCCCTCCAGTGATCGGAAGAGAAATGCAAAAGCATTTCTCTTCCGATCCGCGCTGGAAGCTGACGCCACGGGGGGACAGGGGGAGTTGGGGGTGGAAGGGGATGCGATTCCCCTTCCATCCCTGCAGTGGGGGCGCTGAGGGAAGGCTCATGGGGGGAGCGCTAGCCCTCCCCCCATGAGCCGGTGCCAGGACGTAACAGTTATGTCCTTGGCGCCTTAGCGCCGCAGCCAAGGACGTAACCGTTACGTCCTTAGCTGCCAAGGGATTAAACTAAAAAAGACACAGAAATTCACTAGTTATATTTAGCAGCTCTAACTATACCTTGTACCCTCGCCATGCACTGTTTATGATCTCACATATGACATCACTAATGACATGTTCAGTGACATTATTTATAACATCACTGATGACATCATCCCAACTTTGTTTTCCCACTTATTCAATCTCTAGGCAACTGTTCATAGAAAGCCAAAATAGTGAATGCCAATTCCAAAAAAATGCCCTATTGCAGCAGCTTTAATCTGTATCAAACCCCTGACACACACCAAACCTACATTAAGAAAGAAGAGTTGGTATCAGTAGAGAACCGAGGGCCTCATTCACAAGGTTTTGGCTCAGGGTAGCACTGCCACGATTTCTGCTGCGCTGCCTTGCATCAAAAGAAAAGTGTAGAAATTCTTGTCCTTTTCCCCTGCATTGGCACGCAATGAGCTGCCTTGCGCCAACACAGGAACCCTTGCACCATGGTGCAGGGGTGTCTGTGCTGTACGGATGAATGCAGCACACATAGGAAAAGAAAAAAACAATGAGAAATAAAGTTATTTCTCCTCGTTGCACCTCCCTTATGCCTCCCCTGGGGAGGTGTAGATTTTGACATATGTTCCCAGTTTTACGAAATCTTGTAAATTTGGGAGTGTGTTAAATTCAATGGGTGTTACATGGGAACACTCACCGTAACACCCATAGCACATCTCCCTATCGCAGTATGAAGCAACGCAGAAACTTGTGTTGCACTGCCTCATTCCATATCTACAAGGCCATGAAATGCCATGCAGGGTGGCTTTATGTGGTCTTGAGGATATGATGCTGCAGTTTGCATTGCAGGAGCATCAAAATAAGCCCCTGTAGAATTGTAAATAAGCCCCTAGGTACTGCAAACTGTGTTTACTCTATAGACAGAGTTAATTCTATATGACACTATTGGCAGACAGTGAAAATCTATTGAGAAACACACCAAAATGTATTCAAAAGAATCTAATAAGAACTGTGTACATTCTATGCACCAGTGGTCAAAAAGACACTATTCGCTAAAAATAACCAAGTTTTGAAGGTGCTAAAGATCATACTACCTGCACCCTTCATAATGTGGTTAGAACTTTACAGCTAGCCCTTCTTCTGAAGCATAACAAGCACACGTACATAGGCTAGTACCTTGTGCACACACTCTTTCATTTGTAGTATAAATTATCAAGCTGACACAATTCTCTCTAATAAATCAAGGCTCCTTATAAAAGTTAGTATCTACTACAAAGAATCTTTCTCCTGTTGGATGCTTCTTCTGTAGGAACCAAAATGTTGCAAGGAGTATAACGAATACAAGTCCACTTTCACCCGCACACAGAATTTCTCATGAACTTAAACATTTGTAACATATTCAATACTCCAACACAGTTATGTGAATTAGGGACACATTCATTTAGTAAACACACCCATTAGCTGTACACAGGCTGTGCAAAATTAGGTTGAGAAGTACTATGGTAGTTACCTGCCACTACATTAACTATAAAACAAACTAACACACTCATTGGATGCTGTCATCCATGATGTCATCGGTGATGTCATAAATGATGTGATAGAACATGGCATGAATGATGTCATTTATGATGTCATAATGAGTTCATGGTGGGGACACAAGTTATTATAGTTAGAGCTGCTAACTATAACTGTTGAATTTCAGTGTTTTTTTAGTTTAAAATGTTTATGTTGTTACTTCAACCTTAGTTTTTTTCAGTGATTGTTCAAGGTTTTATTTTTTATTACATCTTACTATAACGTTATTTTAACCTTAGTTTTTGTCAGTGAATTTTGAGGGTTTTTTAAAAACAAAAATATATTTAAAAATACATAGACTCTAAGCAATTCAACATTGTTAGCGCTGAGAATGTTCAACTTCTTGTATATTAGGCTGTGTACATTGAGACATATACAGAAATATTCCCAGCACAGTTTTTATAGCTTTTGAATGCATCTTTACATAAAGTTCATATTTATATTTAAAAAAACTCTGATCAGTTTTTCCTATAAACTACGTGTTTTTACTATGTACATCTTTTTTTAAGGTGTGTGATTGCTCTCACAAGAGGCTCATGATATCACAGAGTTTTAACTTTTGTTCTAATCTGTTCAGAGTTCTTATTCACCTGGTCAGTTATTATTGAATGTTAATGTTTAATAATTAAGTCAGTCCAGGATGTATACGGTTAAAATTATTTTGTGACAGACTTACAGCTCTCACAAGACGATCATGGGAGCTGAACACACAATCCCCTGTGTGTGTCTACTAGGGGGCTTTCTGTCCAGCTTTTGCGATCCTCTCATGAGATCGTATATTTGGAATTAAGTTCATAGTCTATTTTCATCAGTTTGAAGAAAGTAAGACGTGTTGTTTACATTACAAAAACAGTTAATGCATTGTTTTTGCATTTGAGATATTAAGAAAGTTCTCTGTATTTTAAGGTCTTGCATGGCCTCTCAGGAAATCACACGTGTCCATGCAGCAACCTTCACTTCCTGAAGCTTGTAAGCTACTCTGGCAAGAGTCTTGTGGAATTGCAACAAAATTGTAGGGAAATAATAGTATGTGGGAGGGAGTATCCTCTCCACTGAGATCTATCTCTTACATGACATGCATGCATAGCAGGGTGTGGGGAGAGACTGGCGTCTCCACACATACCTCTGTCTCAGATGACAGCTATATGTAGTAGTGTGTATGGATGGACTTGCCTCTCCAGTGAGACCCTTTTCTTGGATGATGGGTGTGTGTGGTAAGGTGTGAGGAGAGAGCGGGCTCTTACCTTAGACCTCTCTCTTACATGAAAGGTATGCTTAGTAGAGTGTCTGCATGGACTGCCCTCTCGTTGTATACCTCTTAATTAGGTAAAGTGAGCACATAGTAAGGTGTGTACATGGACTGCCCTCACCTTGTAGACCTCTCTCTCAGATGTTGGGTTTGCGTAGAAGGGTATATGGAGAGTTACTGTCTGGTGTACAAGGACTGCCTATCAGACCTCTGTCTCATGTGGTGGCTGTGCATAGTATGGTATGTACATGGAATACCCTCTCCTTTCAGACATCTCTCTCAAATGACAGGTGTGCGTAGTAGGCTGTACGGAGAAAGAGGTCTCCAGTGAGGCCTCTGTCTCAGGAGCTTGGTGTGCTTTGTAGATCTTATACATGGACTAGCCTCTTCTGTCAGAACTCTGTCTCAGATGATGGCTGTGAATTGTAGGGTGTATACTTGGACTAGCCACTCCTGTCATACCTCTCTCCCAAATGAACAGATGTGTGTATTAAGCTGTGTACATGGATTGGCATCTTCTGTCACAACTGATGATATGTGTGCATAGTAGGGCATGTGGAAAGAGACTGGCCTCTCCACTGAGACCTTCCTCTTGGATATCAGGTGTTCATAGTATGGTCTGTCCAGGGACTGTCCTTACTGCAAACACCCTTCTCTCTGATAATGAGTGTGCATAGTGAGGTGTGGGCAGAGACTATATGCTACTCACAACTCTTACAAAGCCATTAGGAATAGATAGTATACTCTGACAAACACCATCTCCAGTAATACTCCTTAATACAGTAGCAAGTGTGCATACTAAAGTCTATTCAAAGATCACCTACTACTTTCTACTATTCACAACCCCAAACAGTCTTGCAAGATTTTAAATTTTGGGGGAAAATAGGAACAAACCATTGTCTCATCACAGTACTTATTTCTTACACACTTTCTCTTAAACACAATGACCACAATATGCATGCCTACTAATGGAGTATATTCAGAACTCATCTATGCCTCTTTACTTTCACAATCTCACAAGAGTACTGTGAAATCATGAAAATATGAAAATTAGTTGAAATAATATACATTTATTTTCTTCACAGTAGTTAACCCTTATGGACCTCCTCTCTAAATCTAGGGGGACTGAAGTCCTTTCTGTTGACCCCTTATATAGGTTTTTCATTTCATTTCCAAACCTCACATTTTTCACAGTAAATAATAATGGCCACTATTCCAATTTTAACAATTCAACAGCCAGTTAATGGGAGCGCTCGCTCTCACAATGCACATGGGAGCCTCACTCCCACAAGAGCATAAAAACTCACAGGAATAACAGGCCTCTTGATGAATCACAGGCCTCCATTTTTTTAATTGTTCTCCTACGGGACCCCTGCAGGACTCTCGCAAGCCCAACAATCCAAATATTTTATGATATTTTACCCTTAATTTCTCACAAACTGCTAAACAGATTTACACCAAATTATACAAATCACAATCTGTGGACCAACATCGAGCATCCTGGAGAAGTTGATGTAATTCTGTTCAGCAGTTTTTGCTGTAGCCATGTCTAAATAAGTTTATGGAAAATGCACTGGGATTTTACTTTTTGGGACCCCCCCTCTATTTCTCAGCCCCTGCTTGACCAACCACCCCAAAACATCATAGGAAAGGAGCTGAGATGGATGAACTTTTTCTTTGGAAATGTTTGTGAAGATTCATTAAACAGGGCTAAAGTTATTAGCAAACCAAAAAATGCTCTGTCTATAGAAAAGCAGACCTAACTACAACTACCTACTGGCAAAAAATTTAAATAGTACTTAAAAAACCCTAGAACTTCCCTGCAAAAACCAAAGGTTACAGGGATGTTGTAGTTAGGAAACAGAAAAAAAGATGTTATAGTTAGGTTCAGACTACACACATAAAAACATAGAAATTCAGCAGTTATTGTTAAAGTTATGTCAAGGAACTATACCTTGTGGCCTAAGGTAACTATAACTCGCACCTCCGACATGCACAGGTTTCTCATCAATAATTTTATTGCAAATGTTGCACTGATATTATCAATGATGTCATTGAAGATGTCATGACTGATGCAATATGTGGGGTAGTTGGTAGTGCATGGCGAGGGCACATGTTTCCTATCTCTAATGCCCCTGTAATCTTTGTTTTTTCCAGTGAAGTTCTAAGGGTTTTTAACATAAAGTAATACTTAATTACCATACATTAATCTAACCACTATCGCACATGGCCTTTGGCTGGCTCTTTGGGGGGGGGGAGGGGGGGGTGGGCGTAGACAGCCAACCCAATGCTGAGCACGCGCTTTGGCAACCAATACCCGCATGTAGTCAACCCTATGCTGTGGGTGTATGAGTGGGTGTGTGAATGGATCTGATTGTCTGCCAACACTTCAACAAGGAAGTGTTGGCAGCCATGTTGGGACTCGGCTTCAGCCAAGTCCCAGAAAAATAGATTTTCTTTAAAAAGGGTGCCTTGGTTGGGCCACAGTGACCCTTTAGCTCTGGTGCTGGGGTCCCAGATGAACCCCCTGGAGCAAAACAACATTTTTAAAAACATTCACGGAGGATTCTCTGAAAATATTTTTACAAAAACAAGCGCATACCTCCGTGAGGACCGCCACCTCCCTGGGGCACAATTTGTGATGGAATGCAGGGGTGGAGGCCAGTCCTCCCCACAGCCCCAGAGACTGCTACCTCCCTGGGGCAAAATTGAAATAAGATAGGGGGTTGGTTTCGGACCCCAGACCCAGGAGACCACCACCTCCTTGGAGCTGCTTAAGTTGGAGGGGGGCCACGCGGCTCCCTCTTGAGAAGCCATTGATGGCCCTGGAGACAGTCACCCCTCAGAGCTGGCTCCTGCTATTTCCTGGATTGCCCACCCCTGGGACATAGCTGTTTGTTCTGACTTGACTCGAGCTTTGACAGCTCCTGCCAAGTCAAAGCAAACACTCTGCTTCCAGCGGGCAAGAGCTGTCATACAGCTCTCACTTGCTGGAAGTGGAGGTTTCCTCTGTTTTCCTGCTTGCACATTTGCAGGCAAGGAAACAGAGGAAACAATTGCTTTCACAGACAGGGTGCTGCATGTTTACTGGGGAGCTGGCTAGGACCGCTGGGGCCTTTAGGCTCCCCTGCGGTCTCCAGTAATGGTGAATGGGTCCCCCTGGGGGCATCCAGGTGACACAGCCAGACCCCAGGGGATGGGGAACCCAGGGCTGTGATCAGCCTGGTGAGGGGGGCCAAAACATTAGAGCACCAACCATGTTTTTTGTCACATGACTCTTGAATTCGCATGCTTGGCAAAGCTTTTTAAAAAAAAGATTCTTACACAACGAAGCTGTTATGATTTAAGTGGTAAATCGTAAAAGTTAATCAGCAAACGACATGCATATTCTCACAGCACGTAAAAGAAAATAAAGTTTACGGTTTCATGGTCACTTTCCAGCTGGTGTGCATATTTGCAACCATTCACATTTGAGTGTTAAAAAATCTGGCTTCTTTCATTTAGCCCTCTTAACAACACTCTTCACCCTCCATAGAAGTAGAATGCCATTGACCTCTGTGAGATCACCATCCCTGAAAACTTCCTTGCCCATCTAAAATGTGGTAATCTTCATTACTTTAAATGGGGTCACACTTCAAAACCATTCAATCTCATCCTTCTTGTATACTCAAAGGGTTGAAATGCATGCTTAATGTAGGGTTTCGCACTCCAATAGACAACTTCTCTCTGGCCCTCATTCATTAAAAGATGTCACTATCAGCCCTTACCAGTATGCCAGTCCTCACAGGATTAATGTGAGAGCCGTGGTGCTAAAACAGGAGGTGGTGCTTGTTGCGTTTCCAAGGAGGCTAAAGACTCAGCGTCGCAGCAATGAAACACAGGACACTACTAGTGCTCGTTTACTGCCTGTGGTGCGAAACCTTAGGCCTCTTTATTTAGTTGCCTCTTACATCAGGGACGTACCACCACTTCCACTGAAGTGGGGGTGAACCAACCATAAAAGTGGAACGAAAACCCCCAGGCAACACAACATTCCTCTCTTACCCATGAACAAATGACATGGAGGAAATAAATACAAAAAAAAAGAAAAAAAAAAAGCCAATGTCACTTTCAAATCCGCAAGCATTTCTAATCATCACTTAGTTGATTATTGGTACCACCCATAACAGTACACATACTTTGCGCAGTACATTATTATAGCAGTACAAAATCTCCCAGCTTACTGGACTGCAGGGTGCAAGGCCTGAGATAATATCTCCCAGAACTGGCCCTCAGAGGTACACTCATTACCACCTCTTCAGAAACATTTCGTCTAGGGTTTTCTCGCTGGCTATCTTTCTCCCTTCCTTCAGATGAACTTCCAGGAATGACCAGGTTCTCCTCTTGGTGATTACCTCAGGTTGTCATGCCCCCAGACCTTCGGGTGCAGATGAAGTCATCAACGGTCTCCACACCATCAGAGGCACTGCATGGGGGTGTAGCACCATCTTCCACATGAATTTTGCGGAGTGGTAATGCTTGAAAATTGAAATGTTCAGTCACCGACTCCTGTTCTTTAATTGCAGTTTCCATAGTGCCTCAGACCATCATAACAGTCCACGGCACCAGTTCGAAGGGGAGTTTAAATTTCCCACTTGGGCGTCGGTTCCAAACCAACACCTGGTCACCCACTTGGAGAGGCAAAACACAAGCAGGTCTCTTTCTTGACATGCGGTCATTCGCAGATCCATGCTGACACAACCTCTCCCTTGCCTGCTCCTGCTGTGCAGTGGGAAAGTCACAATGTGGTATTGTATCTCCCATCTGTCGGTTCATACACAAAGAACTCGGGGGTACTTTCGTAGTAGTGTAGGGTATGAGCCTATACTCCCTCAAGAAGCATACAAAGCACAGACAATACTGTGTGACTTCACCACCGCAATCCTCAGGACTTTGTTCAAGGTCCGCATGAAACACTCGGCTATACCACTGACTTGGGACGAACAGGGCGTGATTTTTCAATGAGCAATACCATGGATGGCCAGATATTCCGCAAATTCCTTACTAGAGAAAGGCGGGTCATTGTCCATTCTGAGCTCCTGAATGATGCCATGAGTAGCTATTATTTTCTCGAAACGAGGAATTATCTGTTCCGCCGTGGTCATGTGCGGTATTTCCACCTCTGGATACTTAGAAAAGTCATCAATGACCACCAACATGTCCCTCCCATCAGGTAAAGCACCCAAATCAGCACTGACCCTGCTCCACAGACTTGACAGGATTGGTTCCATAATTATGGGTGCTGAAGGCTCGGAGGGGCCCAGGGCCTGACAGAGATGACAGTGTTGCTCCACATGATTGATCTAGCCCCCGGAAACAACACTTTGCATCGCAGTCTCACTTTCATTTTGACCACCCCTTGGTGTGCGTGTGAGCCAGATCCACTCTGTGTGATTGTAGTCACCTGGGAACCACCAATCGCAAACCCTGGAGCAAGCATCCCTCCGGAGACACCGACAGGTCCTGCCGGACATGAGGAAAAGCAGCAATGTGCAGCCAGCCTCCTCAGTCCTTCTTGACAGATTATGTACCATCTCATGCCACCTTCCTGTACGGACACTGGCTGTAGCTAGTTGAATGCATTCGTCTTCTTTAGAGGCAATCTTGAACTCTTGCATAGACATGGGTAATAGTTGAGGTCTATTAATTACCAAATGCACATAGTCCTCCACATCTTCCGCTTCCACTTCTTTGTGAACCGTTGCCAGCCTGGTGGCCTGGTGTGCCTTGACAGATAATCTGCCGGATTTTGGGACCCTGGCTGATACAGCATTGTAAATTAAGATTCCTGCAATTGTAGAATCCACTTCTCTATCCTTGGGGGAGAGGTGGATGTGGACAGGTTGAATAGAGGAATCAGGGGTTTATGGTCCGTCACTACTGTGAAAGGGTGGCCACACAGATAGAGGTGAAAGTGGCGACAGCCGTAGTGAACAGTAATGGCCTCTTCTTCAATGTGGGAGTAACGCTGTTCAGGCTCTGTCAGCGCCCATTCCCCGCTGTCTACACTGAGACAGAATAGCACCTAGGCCCACCGGGGTCGCTCAACTGACAACTCAGATTCTTTTGTCGGATTTAAATGTCTTAGCGTGGTGTGAGCAGACAGTCCACTCTTAGTGGCATAGAAGGCTTCTTCTTGTTCGGGTCTGCACTCCCATGGAGTGTTGGTCTTTGTCAGTTCTCTGAGGGGAGGAGTGAGAGTCGCCAGGTTCTGAATGAACCTCCAACAGTATGTGATGATACCCAGAAAACAGCGGACACCTGTAACAGAGGTAGGGCGGGCACCGTCTGAATGTCTTGGACCTTCTCAGTGTCTGGCATGACTCCTTGGTCAGAGAAATGATACCCAAAGAACGCAATGTGAGTTTGTAAAAAGGCACACTTTTTTCTGTGCAGGGTGAGGCCATGCTCTTGCAATCGTTTGAATGTAGCGAGGAGTCTTTCTAGGTGTTCCTCCACCATGGGGGCATGTACCAGGATTTCATCACTCACATTTATGACTTCCTTCAGCCCCGCCAACACTCCCCTTATGGTGTCCTGAAACACCTCAGCGGCACTAGAAATCCCAAATCGGAGGTGTTTGGAGCTCCTAAGCCCTACATGGGTAAAAAACGTGGTAATGGCTCTTGATTCAGGGTCAAGCATGAGTTGGTGGTAGCTTCTGCAACGATATCGTCTATAGTTGGGGAAAAGTGGTGTTTGCAACAGATCCTCACCGCACCAGCCTGCTTGGGCTTTTGGGTAACAACAATCGGTGATACCCAAGGCGTGGGTCCCTCGACTCGCTCAATAATGTCTGCCTCTTCCAGCTTTCGCAACTCCTCCTTCACCTTGGGACGCAGATGAAAAGCAACTCGGCGATGTTTCAAGGCTACTGGTTGAATGTTATTAGTCAAATTGGAGGTGTATCATCCTCCCTTTTAGGCACCCTATTCCAGTGAACAGTGTGGAGTGTTCTGCCATCAGCCCCTCAACACTCTTAAGATGTACACTAAATGCAAATACGAGAGCCAGCTTCTCGGCCGTCAGGCAGCTCAGCAGCATACCGGCACCGGTCTGGGTGACTTAGACTTTGGTGCCAACTGTCTGGCCCTCATGAGCGATGTCTGTCCTGAATACTCCGACCAGGGGGAGCGGAGTGGATGATCCAAAGGCAAATACTTTAGGTGTGTGGGGGCAAAGCACTGGTTGAATCTGGAGAGCCATTATATTGATTGATTCCCCGTGTCAATGAGTGGCACCACTAGTCTGCCCTCCACTCGTATGTTGCATTTCGGGATGCACTTGCTGGAGCAGACTCCTGGCTGCATCTCATGAATCACGTGTACTGCACCCTCGAGGTCATCATCATCCATGTCTCCATCTCCTTCGTCTGGTGTGTCTCTTCGCTGCATGAACCGTCTTGATTTGGGTGGGCTTCTTAGATGAAGCAGATCAGCAAACTTTGGCAGTAATTGGGTTTGTTACAGTTCGTACACATTTTTTCCTAGGGCAGGGCACTGACCTTGGTGAGGGTAAACCCCTCTACACATATAGCAGACTCGAGCTTCTGTGCTTGGCTTCGGTCGTGACTTTTTTCGGTCTGAGTTGGCTGCGGTGACATCGTTCACCAGTTCAGTTTTTAATCGCCTCTGCAGGGCTGCCTCCATTTGAGCTGCATGTACCTTTGACAGCTCTTTGGATCTCCCCATGGTGAACATGTTTGCCATTAACTCCCAGTACTTGCAGAATGTTCTCCCTCAGCTTCACTGAGTGACAGCCCTGGATGAATTGTGCTCAATTCTTCTCCTCCGCATCAGGCAGTGTGCACGTGCTCGCCAACTCCCAAAGTCTCGCATTGAAGAGGTCCACCAACTCCTCTGGGAGCTGTCTGGCCTGGCGGAGAAGAAATCTTTCATAATCCGGGCTGGCTAACGGCTTGAAATGGGCTGTGAGAGCCCTTTTTATTGATTGATCCGTGAATGTGGGCCCTTCTTTTATGAGTGACTTGCTAATTTTATGAATCCCCCCTTCTCCCCCAGATGTAAGAGAATGGGATGCTGTTGGTCATTGTCTTAGGCTACAGCTGCAAAATATGTTTCCAGTCTCTCAACCCAGTCTTTCCACCTGGCCGCCTGGGCTGATAGTGGGCCATCTATTATGAAGGGTTCAAACACAGGTATGGATGACATGGCTCGTCACGGATAACGTGATCATCAGGTGACCAAGTCAGGCAAGTTTCAAATGGTAAGGTGTTTTTTCTCATTCAATATCTGTTTTTTTTTTCTCTAGCAGGCTCTTCCCCCATCTTTGTTCTGTGGGGGTGTGGTGTTTATGTTGACTGGGGCTCCCCTGGTCTCATCAGGTCTCTGTAATGCTCTTTGTCGGCTGGGCCTCTGTGAGTGAGTGGAAACAGATGCCTCTTCCTGCCAATTGGTTGATGCAGCGGAGGCACATGGCTAGGGTGCCTTGGTAATTTTAGTGTTCTTTCTAGCTATTACCGGGAGGGGTTGATGACCTCCCATCTGGGTGAGCTGCTAGGCCTCAACAGCCTTGATCCACAGGTTGTGAACTTGCCTGCACACTGCCCTTCTGCTCTCCTTTCCTGGGCACCCTACGATCAGTGGGTGGGGGCGGGCCGCTCTCAACATCAGTATGTAGCTTGTCTCGTTACTTCAGCAGGGAGCGCTGCCTTGGAGCCTCAGACACGTAGCAGACAAATGCTGCTGGTCGCAGGGCACATGCATGTGAATAGCGTGAT
Source organism: Pleurodeles waltl (assembly GCF_031143425.1). Classification (NCBI taxonomy): domain Eukaryota; kingdom Metazoa; phylum Chordata; class Amphibia; order Caudata; family Salamandridae; genus Pleurodeles; species Pleurodeles waltl. Next base: position 755,054,138 of record NC_090444.1, on the reverse strand, counting down.
GTGTCGCCTTCACAGGGGGTCACTGCCGATCCGATTACCGCTGCGCAGTGACGGTCCACACAGCAAAACGTACGCCCACCCTCATTGCCAATTTGTTGCATTGCCAAGGAGACTAAAGATGCAGTGGGACTAGTTAGATATAGGGTGCAAAATAGGGGAAAAGAATGGCACTTAAGGATAGTATATAATGTGTTGCATGAAAATGGTGCACTCACAGGGGAACACTCCAACCCCCTAACTGGTTTACAAAGTAAACACATACAAAAACAAAAATAAGTGTGAGGCACTCATTATTAATCACTATACATATATCACATATAGCCGTCAAAATGCAATCCCATAGGTAACACTACTGTAGATCCAAAAATCATCACATATACAGTCCATTAATGATATCCAGTCCTTGGAAGTTTATTCATGGATACTCCCGATTCTACTAGGCAATAAAATTCCCTCCGTAATATGTATATAGATGAACAGCTCAATGCATTTTCGAGTACTCAGTTGATAAGGTTAGTAGATGTACAACCATTGATATAGTTAATAGATACACAGCCAACACGTGTTTCGTCTTTGGACATTGACCCAAACGATTTCTTCAGGGCTGAAATTTCATCAGAACAGAGCAATTAAAACAAATATGAGGATTTGTTATATAAAACACATACCAGCATGCCTCTTTAATGTTGAGCCAATGGAATACAAAGAAAGTAAAGTGCCAAAAACAAATCAACTGAGTGAAAAAAGTAAAAAGAAAAACATGCCACAAGTGTACAAAAAAGGGCCTAGACACCAAGCTGTGAAAAATCCCAAGGAGACCATGGGCATGGTACTGGCCAAGTTTCAGGAAACCCAGCGGCTGCAGGAGGAACACTACCTGGGGATCAGGGAGGACTTGAAGTCCATTAACACCACCCTGGTCACCATGGCAGGGGTGCTGGCAGACCTTGTCAACACCATGAAGGACACAGTGGGACACAAAGGGGCCCCTGACACTAGCCTGGACGATGAACAGCCCTCCACCTCTGCCGGCACTAGTGGACAGGAGGCACCACCACAGGACCAACAGGCCACCAGCACCCTACCCCCTGCAGAAGGAGAACCAGCCCGCAAACGGTCCCTGAGGTCCAGGAACAAGACAGAGAGCATTGCCAAGACCCCCACCAGGAAATAAGCCCCTCCTGAATGTCACCCTTCTGTCCCACTTTGTCACCCTGTCCACCATAAACTGCCATAGCTCCACTTCCTATGCCCCACTGGACAATGCACCTGTGAGACCAAGGGGCTGGACTCTGCTATGGACATTCCTCCACCATCACCCCAGCCCATTTCACACCCCACTCCACTTATTTGCAAAGAAATAAACACCCTTGAATCACCAATCGATCTGGAGTCAGTGTGTGCTTTCACAAATGTGTAATTGCAAAATCTCTGGAATATAGCAATGTCAATGTACTTGTTCACATTTCAATGTTACACAGCTGTAGTCCAGGAGTAAACATAGCAGAGGGCACAAATTGGGACCCACATCTGTGAAATGAAAAGCCAAAGTGACAAATCAGGGTCCATACACACAGGTAAAAAGGCAGACTTATGCTAGGTCCTACAATAGTATGACATGTGGGAAGCAGTTCCATCTTCTTACCTGTGTCTCACTGGAAGTATTGCATGATGATGTTGTTTCGGTTGCCTACATCTTCTTCTTCTGCCTCCTCTTCTTCACTGTCCACAGGCTCCACAGCTGCCACAAGACCAGCATCAGGCCCATCCTCCTGTAGAAAAGGCACCTGCAGTCGCAAAGCCAGGTTGTGCAACATACAGCAGGCCACGATGATCTGGCACACCTTCTTCGGTGACTAGTGTAGGGAGCCACATGTCAGATGGAGGCACCAGAATCTGGCCTTCAGGAGGCCGAAGGTGTGCTGTATTATCCACCAAGTTCGCCCCTGTGCATCATTGTAGCATTCCTCTGCCCTTGTCCTGGGATTCCTCACTGGGGTCAGCAGCCATGACAAGTTAGGGGTAACCAGAGTCACCTAAAATATCGAGGGACAACTGTTAGACATCCTCCAACCCTTAGGGACTCTCCCATACCCAGACAGCAAATTAAACTGTGTGGGGACTTTAGGCTCACCTATTAGCCACACACAGTGCTTCTGGAGTTGGCCATCACATAAGGGATGCTGCTTTTCCTTAAAATGTAAGTGTCATGCACTGAGCCAGGATACTTGGTATTCACATGGGAGATGTACTGGTCTGCCAAACACACCATCTGCACATTCATAGAATGGTAGCTTTTCCGGTTTCTGTACACCCGTTCATTCCTGTGGGGGGGGGTAAATGCCACACGTGTACCATCAATGGCACCAATGATGTTGGGGATATGTCCCAGGGCATAAAAGTCACCTTTCACTGTGGGCAAATCCTCCACTTGAGGGAAAACAATGTAGCTGTGCATGTGTTTTAGCAGGGCACACAACACTCTGGACAACACGTTAGAGAACATTGGCTGGAACATCCCTGATGCCATGGCCACTGTTGTTTGAAAAGACCTACTGGCCAGGAAATGGAGTACAGACAGGATCTGCACTAGAGGGGGTATTCCTGTGGGATGGCGGATAGCTGACATCAGGTCTGGCTCCAACTGGGCACACAGTTCCTGGATTGTTGCACGATCAAGTCTGTAAGTGATAATTATGTTTCTCTGTTCCATTGTCAACAGGTCCACCTGGGGCCTGTACACCGGAGGATGCCGCCATCTTATCATCTGCCCCAGCAGACGTTCCCTATGGAGGCAAACGGTGAGCAGAGGATCATACAACACTTAGGTATCACAATGCCGTTTAGCAAAAATGTAACAATTTCTCAATGTGCCTTTGTCTGTCTGTATTCCTGGCCTAAATAGGTGTGACACAGTTATTTGGCCTGCCATGTGGCCCCCTGAAATGGCGTCTTCCTGACCTGTAAGGTGGGACAAGGGGAAATGAGGTAACTGCGCTTGCGTTGGACACCGTCGCGGTAGGCGGTCGAAGACTGCGGCGCAATTCAGCATTGGTTAACATTGGGCCCAATGGGTTCCAGGAGTCAATGACGATATATGCTGGCGGTGACGGTACGCACCGCTGCGGACGTGGACGCCATTTTCTATCTGTTCACTCACTTGATACCTGACCTTCAACAGGAGAGGAGCTACACTGCAAGTGCTGCTGTGACCTGTGTCTGGAACCGACAATGGCTACAGTGTCTGGGGAAAGGGCCCCTGCCTTCACTTCAGAGGAGTTGGAGAAACTAGTGGATGGGGTCCTCCCCCAGTACACACAACTGTACGGTCCTCCAGACAAACAAGTGAGTACACTGTGAGCATGGTGGATGGCACATGATTGTATGGAGTGTCATGGATGGAACAGGGAGGGGGACAGGCCAGCATGTGAGGATAGTGTGTGTATATGTATGTCTGGGCCAGGGTAGGAGGTTTTTAGGCAATGCGTGAGAAGAACAGTATGGGATAGTAACATCCATTATTACTTCACTTTTCCTCTAGGTCAGCGCCCACCAGAAGAAGGGGATTTTTGCGTGCCAACGCCAAGGAAGTAAGGACCCTGGGGGTCTACCATAGATGGAGCACCCACTGCCGGAAAAGATGGGAGGACCTGCGCCGCTGGAGCAAGAAGACGGCGGAGGCTCAGCTGGGGATGGCCTCCCAACGTGGAAGGGGTGCCCGTCGCACCATGACACCCCTGATGTACCGGATCCTGGTGGTGGCATATCCAGAGTTTGATGGGCGCTTGAGGGCATCACAGCAGCCACAAGGGGGTGAGTACACTCTCATTCAGCTGACTCTGTGCATTTGACGAGGTGCCTGGGTGGGGGCGGTGGTCTGTGGGTTCCCCTAGGCAAGGGGATACATGCAAAGGTAGATCCATTGTTTTGCAGCCTCATTCCCAGTCCAACCCCAAAGGTGGTATTTGTCCTCTACACCTAGTCAGGCTCCCATGGGTGCCAGCTGTGCATGAAATGGGTCTAGACAGAGTCCCCCGTGGGCATGTGCTTTTCCCCTGCACTGTTAGTGCATGGCTTAGTGCGTAGGGCTGCTCCCTGTGTGTTGTGTCCGGTAACAGTAGTGGTGTTGCATGCACTGACCATGTGTATCTTCTGTCTTCTCCCCCTTTTTGTTTTGTCACCCTGTTCTTGCGTGCATTGGCATCATCTGGCAGAGGAGCAGTGGCACCGGAGAAGGAGGGAGCTGCATCCCACATGGCCCTGGAGCGTGAAGTAATGGAGTTTGAAGGCACCAGTGGGACAGAGGGCAAGGGGAGCTCCACGACGGGGACAGGAGCATACACCAGCGACAGCGACTCCTCCTCTGATGGGTGCTCACTTGCGGTGGCGGGCACCTCTGTGCCCACCGCATCAACAGGTACAGCCGCCACCCCCTACCAGCACCGCCCTCCCAGCAGCCCCTCAGAGTGTGTCCTGTGCCCGCTCACCCAGGAGGGTGGGCATCTCCTTCGCCCCAGGCACCTCATGCCCTGCCCCTTTCAGCCCTGCTGCCCTCAGTGAGGAGGCTATTGACCTCCTTAGATCCCTCACTGTTGGGCAATCTACCATTTTGAATGCCATCCAGGGTGCTGAGATGCATTTGCAGCAAACAAATGCATACATGGAGGGTATTCATTCTGGAAAGGCAGCCCAACAGAGAGCATTTCAGGCTCTGGCCTCAGCACTGATGGCAGCCATTGTCCTTGTGGCCTCCCCCCTCCAACTTCCTCCACCCAGACCCAATCCCCTGTACCTCAGCCTATCCCAAGCACACCATCAGACCAGCATGCACACTCATCAACACACAAGAGTGGACATGACAAACATAAGCACCACACATCCCACAGGCACTCACACAAGCACCATCCCCATGCAGACACACCAACATCCACTGCCTCCACTGTGTCCCCCTCCTCCACGCCCTCCTCCTCCCTCCCTGTCTCGTCTCCACTCAGACCTGCATGCACAACATCCTCATCCACTACCTCCATCACCAGCACGCCCATCACCACACACCGCTCATGTGCAATCACCACCCCCACTACCATTCACACATCCCCTGTGTCCTCTCCCAGTGTGTCTGTGAGCCCTCCTCCCAAAGTACACAAATTCAGGCACACACCCGCCCAACAGCCATCCACCTCACAACAGCCTCCCGCCATGCACCTTGACCCAAATTCAGCAAACGTACACCTCCTACAACTATTACCTCTTCCTCCACTCCCAAACACCCTCCATCTTCCCATCCCAGTGTGTCTAAGAAACTTTTCCTGGCTAACATTGACCTCTTCCGTACACCTCCCCCCCCCCCATCTGCCCCCTAGGGCCAGGCTGCCCAGGTCCCAGCCCAGCACCTCAGACACCAAATCCCCAAGCACAGTGGTCACAGCAACTCCGGTCTCATCGCGGCTGCCACCCATCAGGGCTGCCAGTGTGCCACCTAGTGAGGCCAAGGAGCAGGCCATTCCGCCACCTGCCAATGTGAAGAAGGTGCCCACATGCCGGAGGGAGAAGCAACACGTACCAGTAAGCAAGGGCTCCTCTAAGCCAAAAGGGGACAGTGGCAAGACATCAGAAGCAACATCAAAGGTGGGGAAGGGACACAAACCGAAGAGCAGGTCAGGAGAGGGCACGGTGGCTCCGGCTGAGGGACCAGAGTCACCACTTCTGTCAACCAGTACACCAACCTGCATGGCAGTGGACACCGCCACCTGCACCACCACCTGCACTGCCGCCAGCACTGCCACCAGCACCGCCACCTGCACTTCTGCTGCCTCTGTAACAGTCCCCAGCATCATCCCCTGTGGGCAGCCATCCGAGGCTGCAGGAGATGTCCTGCTGTGTCACTCAACAGGTGCAGACACATCCACCACTGCCAGCACCTCCACCACAGACACCGCCGCAACCACCGCCATGAGCCCTGCGACGTGCTCAGACAGTGCCACCACAGCTGACATGGCAATCATCCCCAGTGGGCAGCCGTCCGAGGCTGCAGGAGACGTCCTGGACCCTGCCCAGCGCCCATGAGGCATGACTCTCAGCACTGTTTGTACCTGCAGGTGGCAGGCGAAGTCGCAGCAGGGTGGAGTGTGTCTCTGCCTCCATGGCGTATCATGCTACCTCTTCCGAGGCAATCTCATGGTGCACACACCCAGGTGAGGGAATGGGACCTGCCACACTGCATGTGAAGCACTCTGGGCACAAAGCCCCCTCCAGAACCAGTGGAGAGATACATCCACTTCCTCAGTCCTTGGCAGGATGAAGCACTCTGGGTACAAAGCCCCCTCCAGAACCAGTGGAGAGATACATCCACTTCCTCAGTCCTTGGCAGGATGAAGCACTCTGGGCACAAAGCCCCCTCCCGAACCAGCGGAGAGAAACATCCACTTCCTCAGTCCTTGGCAGGATGAAGCACTCTGGGCACAAAGCCCCCTCCTGAACTAGTGGAGAGATACATCCACTACCTCAGTCCTTGGCAGGATGAAGCACTCTGGGAACAAAGCCCCCTCCAGAACCAGTGGAGAGATACATCTACTTGAGAGACTGTGGGCCAGGATCAAGCAGTGGGCAAACCACCCACTGGAAAGACTTGAGAGACTGTGGCTTTGCACTCCCCAGGATAGAGCAGTGGGCAAACCACCCACTGGAAAGACTTGAGAAACTGTGGCTTTGCACTCCCAGGATACAGCAGTGGGCAAACCACCCACTGGAAAGACTTGAGAGACTGTGGCTTTGCACTCCCCAGGATACCGCAGTGGGCAAACCACCCACTGGAAAGACTTGAGAGACTGTGGCTTTGCACTCCCCAGGATACAGCAGTGGGCATGGAGCCCCCTTGTGCAGCAGTGGCGTCGTGCGTTCATCCGGCTGAGGTGAACCCCCTTCCGCTCCCCCTGAGGTGCCTGTTTCATTTCGATCTGATGCCCCTGCAGTGTTTTCTCCGTTTCGAATCAGGTATCTTGTGTGGGCTTCGCCCATGCATTTTGGGACCACTGGTCCACGGACAATGATTAGAACACTATCCGGACTTGTGTAGTTGCTATACATATTTGTATATACTGATTTTTGAAATTGCACTACCTGATTTTTATCGATTACAATTGTTACAATCATTTCCTTTTGTCCTTGCGTTCTACCAGGGGGTGAGGTGGTGCATATGTAATGTTGCTGCATGTATTTGTGTGTATGGTGTTGTTGGTGAGGGTGGGGGTATTGCGTGTTGGGTGTGTGTGTCACTCTCTTTTCCCACCCACCCTCCCCTGTGTTGTAGGTGCAGTACTCACCATGGTCGTTGACGGCGTCTTTGCCGCTCCTGAAACAAGTGGAGGAAGAGCAGCATGGGCAGGGCCTGTAGTTCGGGCTCCATGGCGTCCTGGTTCCTTGTTGGGTGTCGAGAGGTGAGTGGTTTCCGTTCCAAGTCCTGTTTCCGCTGTGCTTTTGATAGCGTTGGTACCGCCCCGGAAAAGGTGGTGGATAGGCTTCTTGTAATAGTGTGGGTGATACTAAGTCTCTTCACCCAAAGCCTTGTCACATGAACAGCCAGGGTTAAATACAAGAAAATTGTGTTTTTAGGGTTCCAAGAGATCTGTTCCAATAGGGTATTGGGACTCAGTAGTAAGTTTCCAGTTTGTATAGTTTGGTGCCAGACCCAACAAGTCTCAAAGTATTTGAAGGTGAGCGTTTATTATGGTATTCCCACACATATGAAATGTTAGGAGACTGTGGGGGTCATTCCAACAGGCTGGCGGTGCTTCCTGGGCCATTCTGACCGCGGGGGTAAAGCCGCGGTCAGCAAAGGGCAACCGGCGGTTTCCCGCCGGTTTACCCCTGGCCCAGGGAATCCTCCATGACGGCGCTGCTTGCAGCGCCGCCATGGGGATTCCGACCCCCTTCCCGCCATCCTGTTCCTGGCGGTTTTTACCGCCAGGAACAGGATGGCGGGAACGGGTGTCGTGGGGCCCCTGGGGGCCCCTGCACTGCCCATGCCACTGGCATGGGCAGTGCAGGGGCCCCCTAACAGGGCCCCATAAAGATTTTCAATGTCTGCTTTGCAGACACTGAAAATCGCGGCGGGTGCCACTGCACCCGTCGCACCCCTACAACTCCGCCGGCTCCATTCGGAGCCGGCTTCATTGTTGAGGGGGGTTTCCCGCTGGGCCGGCGGGCGGCTTTTTGGCGGTCGCCCGCCGGCCCAGTGGGAAAGCCATAATGGCCGCCGCGGTCTTTTGACCGCAGTGCGGTCATTCGGCGGTTCCCTCCAGGCGAGCGGCTCCCGCCGTCCGCCGGGGTCAGAATGACCCCCTGTATCTTGAAAAGGGTTCTGATGGTTCCATTTTTTGTTGTGGCAAGTGCTTCCACAGACGGGTAGCATGCAGTTAACTCTGTCAATTTACCACTCTCAACAGGGAATTCGACTTTAAGGTTATGGCCAAATCAAGATTTGAACCTGTAAGAGGTAAAAAGATGGTTATAATTGTTTTAAAATTATGTCAAGTGAAACTAGGCAACCGAAAAAGGTCCAAAGGAACGGAGTATGATGGGAAGATCTCCATGTCTATTTTGGCCTGGGAAAACAGCCTTTACTCGGACCCTAAGGGTAATGGACAATTGTCAGACGGTTTACTCTCAAAAGTGATGAAAAACAAATAGTCCTTTTAGCTTCTAGGTGCAGGTAATCTGTTGTCTGTGGCATTTGGGGGGCAGAACAGAACTTTCTGAGGTGAGTTGCCAGGCAGTCTCCAACTCTGGGCAGGTAAGGTAGTCTATATTCTTGACCAAGAATCAGTACCTCCTCCAACGGGCATCTCATAGCCTGTGGTGAAGAAGTGGCCCAAAGTTAGTTGAGGGTACACTTTGGTGGAACATCTCTAAAATACAGGTCTACTATGGTCAGGTTCACTGGTGAAAAAATATAGGATAGACCAGAAAAATGAAGAAGTCACTCCAGCACAGCAATCTGTTCAAGTTTGAGACTTCTATTCCTGCAATGAACGGGGTTGCCTTATTTGAGAAAGAAGCCATTCACAAGGCTTTGGGCTGCTTGGGCCATCCAGTGGAGCAAATGTGTACCAATCCCATGGCTGATTGGTAAAGGCAATATACCATACCCCTTCCCAATCTCTGTTCTGCAACTATACTTAAACATTTTCAAATGAAATTATCAATATTTTACTCATGTTCCCCAAAAGCAACCAGATCTTCAACTTAAGAGTTTCCGCCTGTCCTGGTGAGAATCTCTAAATCAATTGATTCCCATTTTCTTACCTTCATTAAGGACTGAAGCCAATATGTTTTGCATCTGCTCAAGTTTATTTATGATTCTATGGATAAAACCCTTATCCCCTGTATATGCCAAACTGGTAATTTAGCAGAAGACCTAAATTAAAGTAGGAATATAAACAATGCCTTGTGACCTGCCAGTGTGTTTTATGTGGGCAGAAAAATAAATCCCTTGCAATACATTGTGCTGCCTAAATTACATTTTTATTTCCATTGGACCTGATTCACAAAGAGTTGTCTGTGACTTACATTTTTAGTACTCCTTAATTCTAAGTATGAGCGTGGATTAAGCCGAGATTACTTCTACTGACAGTTGTTAAAACAGATAAAGCTTTTTCTTCACTACTTCTATTTCCACATTCACTCATGTTGGTGGTTTACTAATATTTTTTTATGAAACAGGGGACTGGGTAACCAGTCACAAACTGGTTAGCAACCTTTAACTATGGAATTTGCGATGTATGAAAATCTTTAATTTATGATTTCCTAAACATGCACACTGCACTGAATAAATACCAATTTCCTATTTGTGAAATAGAAATTACCAAATAATGAAAAGCAATTTCTAAATAGCAAGTCACCATTTTAATTTACAAAACATTTGCAATTACGAAATTTGTTAAAACACTAAGGGGCAGATTTCAGGAAAGTGGTATTGCACACAGTGCGGGCCACTTTCCTTTCACCTCTTTGTGGCTCCTTTCCGCCACCATGTGTGCACCATATTTAAATATGACACACCATGGCGCAGGGTATGGGACAATAGCATCATTTCTTTTGATGCTGTTGATGTACTCCGCAGGAGTAGCGCCAATATTTTGGTGCTACTCCCGCAGAGTATGTAGGGGCCCATTATAAATAATAGTATGCCACTGGATTCAAGCTGGCCTGGCTGATGAGGGGTGAAACCCCGAAACCGGTCCCAGGATGCTTGTTTCCTGTCCAATGAGGACCTGGCTTGGCAGTTCGGTCTGGACTGTTCCCATGAGGAACAGGGTCAAGACTGATTTGCATATGGCTGGGTCCAAACTGGGGTGGCATGGTGAGCAAAAGAACGATGGATTCAACCCAGATCTATGACTGGGGGTGAGTGTTTGACAATGTTCAGCATTCCGTCCATCACTTGTTGTTTTTGCTTTGTCGCCCTAAGTGGGAAGGGTATGCCCAGACGTGGGTCCCGTGCTTCCCATGCCACTGGATTCAAGCTAGCCTGGCTGATGAGGGGTGAAACCCCGAAACCGGTCCCAGGATGCTTGTTTCCGGTCCAATGAGGACCTGGCTTGGCAGTTCGGTCTGGACTGTTCCCATGAGGAACAGGGTCAAGACTGATTTGCATATGGCTGGGTCCAAACTGGGGTGGCATGGTGAGCAAAAGAACGATGGATTCAACCCAGATCTATGACTGGGGGTGAGTGTTTGACAATGTTCAGCATTCCGTCCATCACTTGTTGTTTTTGCTTTGTCGCCCTAAGTGGGAAGGGTATGCCCAGACGTGGGTCCCGTGCTTCCCATGCCACTGGATTCAAGCTAGCCTGGCTGATGAGGGGTGAAACCCCGAAACCGGTCCCAGGATGCTTGTTTCCGGTCCAATGAGGACCTGGCTTGGCAGTTCGGTCTGGACTGTTCCCATGAGGAACAGGGTCAAGACTGATTTGCATATGGCTGGGTCCAAACTGGGGTGGCATGGTGAGCAAAAGAACGATGGATTCAACCCAGATCTATGACTGGGGGTGAGTGTTTGACAATGTTCAGCATTCCGTCCATCACTTGTTGTTTTTGCTTTGTCGCCCTAAGTGGGAAGGGTATGCCCAGACGTGGGTCCCGTGCTTCCCATGCCACTGGATTCAAGCTAGCCTGGCTGATGAGGGGTGAAACCCCGAAACCGGTCCCAGGATGCTTGTTTCCGGTCCAATGAGGACCTGGCTTGGCAGTTCGGTCTGGACTGTTCCCATGAGGAACAGGGTCAAGACTGATTTGCATATGGCTGGGTCCAAACTGGGGTGGCATGGTGAGCAAATGAACGATGGATTCAACCCAGATCTATGACTGGGGGTGAGTGTTTGACAATGTTCAGCATTCCGTCCATCACTTGTTGTTTTTGCTTTGTCGCCCTAAGTGGGAAGGGTATGCCCAGACGTGGGTCCCGTGCTTCCCATGCCACTGGATTCAAGCTAGCCTGCTGATGAGGGGTGAAACCCCGAAACCGGTCCCAGGATGCTTGTTTCCGGTCCAATGAGGACCTGGCTTGGCAGTTCGGTCTGGACTGTTCCCATGAGGAACAGGGTCAAGACTGATTTGCATATGGCTGGGTCCAAACTGGGGTGGCATGGTGAGCAAAAGAACGATGGATTCAACCCAGATCTATGACTGGGGGTGAGTGTTTGACAATGTTCAGCATTCCGTCCATCACTTGTTGTTTTTGCTTTGTCACCCTAAGTGGGAAGGGTATGCCCAGACGTGGGTCCCGTGCTTCCCATGCCACTGGATTCAAGCTAGCCTGGCTGATGAGGGGTGAAACCCCGAAACCGGTCCCAGGATGCTTGTTTCCGGTCCAATGAGGACCTGGCTTGGCAGTTCGGTCTGGACTGTTCCCATGAGGAACAGGGTCAAGACTGATTTGCATATGGCTGGGTCCAAACTGGGGTGGCATGGTGAGCAAAAGAACGATGGATTCAACCCAGATCTATGACTGGGGGTGAGTGTTTGACAATGTTCAGCATTCCGTCCATCACTTGTTGTTTTTGCTTTGTCGCCCTAAGTGGGAAGGGTATGCCCAGACGTGGGTCCCGTGCTTCCCATGCCACTGGATTCAAGCTAGCCTGGCTGATGAGGGGTGAAACCCCGAAACCGGTCCCAGGATGCTTGTTTCCGGTCCAATGAGGACCTGGCTTGGCAGTTCGGTCTGGACTGTTCCCATGAGGACAGGGTCAAGACTGATTTGCATATGGCTGGGTCCAAACTGGGGTGGCATGGTGAGTAAAAGAACGATGGATTCAACCCAGATCTCTGACTGGGGGTGAGTGTTTGACAATGTTCAGCATTCCGTCCATCACTTGTTGTTTTTGCTTTGTCGCCCTAAGTGGGAAGGGTATGCCCAGACGTGGGTCCCGTGCTTCCCATGCCACTGGATTCAAGCTAGCCTGGCTGATGAGGGGTGAAACCCCGAAACCGGTCCCAGGATGCTTGTTTCCGGTCCAATGAGGACCTGGCTTGGCAGTTCGGTCTGGACTGTTCCCATGAGGAACAGGGTCAAGACTGATTTGCATATGGCTGGGTCCAAACTGGGGTGGCATGGTGAGCAAAAGAACGATGGATTCAACCCAGATCTATGACTGGGGGTGAGTGTTTGACAATGTTCAGCATTCCGTCCATCACTTGTTGTTTTTGCTTTGTCGCCCTAAGTGGGAAGGGTATGCCCAGACGTGGGTCCCGTGCTTCCCATGCCACTGGATTCAAGCTAGCCTGGCTGATGAGGGGTGAAACCCCGAAACCGGTCCCAGGATGCTTGTTTCCGGTCCAATGAGGACCTGGCTTGGCAGTTCGGTCTGGACTGTTCCCATGAGGAACAGGGTCAAGACTGATTTGCATATGGCTGGGTCCAAACTGGGGTGGCATCGTGAGCAAAAGAACGATGGATTCAACCCAGATCTATGACTGGGGGTGAGTGTTTGACAATGTTCAGCATTCCGTCCATCACTTGTTGTTTTTGCTTTGTCGCCCTAAGTGGGAAGGGTATGCCCAGACGTGGGTCCCGTGCTTCCCATGCCACTGGATTCAAGCTAGCCTGACTGATGAGGGGTGAAACCCCGAAACCGGTCCCAGGATGCTTGTTTCCGGTCCAATGAGGACCTGGCTTGGCAGTTCGGTCTGGACTGTTCCCATGAGGAACAGGGTCAAGACTGATTTGCATATGGCTGGGTCCAAACTGGGGTGGCATGGTGAGCAAAAGAACGATGGATTCAACCCAGATCTATGACTGGGGGTGAGTGTTTGACAATGTTCAGCATTCCGTCCATCACTTGTTGTTTTTGCTTTGTCGCCCTAAGTGGGAAGGGTATGCCCAGACGTGGGTCCCGTGCTTCCCATGCCACTGGATTCAAGCTAGCCTGGCTGATGAGGGGTGAAACCCCGAAACCGGTCCCAGGATGCTTGTTTCCGGTCCAATGAGGACCTGGCTTGGCAGTTCGGTCTGGACTGTTCCCATGAGGAACAGGGTCAAGACTGATTTGCATATGGCTGGGTCCAAACTAGGGTGGCATGGTGAGCAAAAGAAAGATGGATTCAACCCAGATCTATGACTGGGGGTGAGTGTTTGACAATGTTCAGCATTCCGTCCATCACTTGTTGTTTTTGCTTTGTCGCCCTAAGTGGGAAGGGTATGCCCAGACGTGGGTCCTGTGCTTCCCATGCCACTGGATTCAAGCTAGCCTGGCTGATGAGGGGTGAAACCCCGAAACCGGTCCCAGGATGCTTGTTTCCGGTCCAATGAGGACCTGGCTTGGCAGTTCGGTCTGGACTGTTCCCATGAGGAACAGGGTCAAGACTGATTTGCATATGGCTGGGTCCAAACTGGGGTGGCATGGTGAGCAAAAGAACGATGGATTCAACCCAGATCTATGACTGGGGGTGAGTGTTTGACAATGTTCAGCATTCTGTCCATCACTTGTTGTTTTTGCTTTGTCGCCCTAAGTGGGAAGGGTATGCCCAGACGTGGGTCCCGTGCTTCCCATGCCACTGGATTCAAGCTAGCCTGGCTGATGAGGGTTGAAACCCCGAAACCGGTCCCAGGATGCTTGTTTCCGGTCCAATGAGGACCTGGCTTGGCAGTTCGGTCTGGACTGTTCCCATGAGGAACAGGGTCAAGACTGATTTGCATATGGCTGGGTCCAAACTGGGGTGGCATGGTGAGCAAAAGAACGATGGATTCAACCCAGATCTATGACTGGGGGTGAGTGTTTGACAATGTTCAGCATTCCGTCCATCACTTGTTGTTTTTGCTTTGTCGCCCTAAGTGGGAAGGGTATGCCCAGACGTGGGTCCCGTGCTTCCCATGCCACTGGATTCAAGCTAGCCTGGCTGATGAGGGGTGAAACCCCGAAACCGGTCCCAGGATGCTTGTTTCCGGTCCAATGAGGACCTGGCTTGGCAGTTCGGTCTGGACTGTTCCCATGAGGAACAGGGTCAAGACTGATTTGCATATGGCTGGGTCCAAACTGGGGTGGCATGGTGAGCAAAAGAACGATGGATTCAACCCAGATCTATGACTGGGGGTGAGTGTTTGACAATGTTCAGCATTCCGTCCATCACTTGTTGTTTTTGCTTTGTCGCCCTAAGTGGGAAGGGTATGCCCAGACGTGGGTCCCGTGCTTCCCATGCCACTGGATTCAAGCTAGCCTGGCTGATGAGGGGTGAAACCCCGAAACCGGTCCCAGGATGCTTGTTTCCGGTCCAATGAGGACCTGGCTTGGCAGTTCTGTCTGGACTGTTCCCATGAGGAACAGGGTCAAGACTGATTTGCATATGGCTGGGTCCAAACTGGGGTGGCATGGTGAGCAAAAGAACGATGGATTCAACCCAGATCTATGACTGGGGGTGAGTGTTTGACAATGTTCAGCATTCCGTCCATCACTTGTTGTTTTTGCTTTGTCGCCCTAAGTGGGAAGGGTATGCCCAGACGTGGGTCCCGTGCTTCCCATGCCACTGGATTCAAGCTAGCCTGGCTGATGAGGGGTGAAACCCCGAAACCGGTCCCAGGATGCTTGTTTCCGGTCCAATGAGGACCTGGCTTGGCAGTTCGGTCTGGACTGTTCCCATGAGGACAGGGTCAAGACTGATTTGCATATGGATGGGTCCAAACTGGGGTGGCATGGTGAGTAAAAGAACGATGGATTCAACCCAGATCTCTGACTGGGGGTGAGTGTTTGACAATGTTCAGCATTCCGTCCATCACTTGTTGTTTTTGCTTTGTCGCCCTAAGTGGGAAGGGTATGCCCAGACGTGGGTCCCGTGCTTCCCATGCCACTGGATTCAAGCTAGCCTGGCTGATGAGGGGTGAAACCCCGAAACCGGTCCCAGGATGCTTGTTTCCGGTCCAATGAGGACCTGGCTTGGCAGTTCGGTCTGGACTGTTCCCATGAGGAACAGGGTCAAGACTGATTTGCATATGGCTGGGTCCAAACTGGGGTGGCATGGTGAGCAAAAGAACGATGGATTCAACCCAGATCTATGACTGGGGGTGAGTGTTTGACAATGTTCAGCATTCCGTCCATCACTTGTTGTTTTTGCTTTGTCGCCCTAAGTGGGAAGGGTATGCCCAGACGTGGGTCCTGTGCTTCCCATGCCACTGGATTCAAGCTAGCCTGGCTGATGAGGGGTGAAACCCCGAAACCGGTCCCAGGATGCTTGTTTCCGGTCCAATGAGGACCTGGCTTGGCAGTTCGGTCTGGACTGTTCCCATGAGGAACAGGGTCAAGACTGATTTGCATATGGCTGGGTCCAAACTGGGGTGGCATGGTGAGCAAAAGAACGATGGATTCAACCCAGATCTATGACTGGGGGTGAGTGTTTGACAATGTTCAGCATTCCGTCCATCACTTGTTGTTTTTGCTTTGTCGCCCTAAGTGGGAAGGGTATGCCCAGACGTGGGTCCCCTGCTTCCCATGCCACTGGATTCAAGCTAGCCTGGCTGATGAGGGTTGAAACCCCGAAACCGGTCCCAGGATGCTTGTTTCCGGTCCAATGAGGACCTGGCTTGGCAGTTCGGTCTGGACTGTTCCCATGAGGAACAGGGTCAAGACTGATTTGCATATGGCTGGGTCCAAACTGGGGTGGCATGGTGAGCAAAAGAACGATGGATTCAACCCAGATCTATGACTGGGGGTGAGTGTTTGACAATGTTCAGCATTCCGTCCATCACTTGTTGTTTTTGCTTTGTCGCCCTAAGTGGGAAGGGTATGCCCAGACGTGGGTCCCGTGCTTCCCATGCCACTGGATTCAAGCTAGCCTGGCTGATGAGGGGTGAAACCCCGAAACCGGTCCCAGGATGCTTGTTTCCGGTCCAATGAGGACCTGGCTTGGCAGTTCGGTCTGGACTGTTCCCATGAGGAACAGGGTCAAGACTGATTTGCATATGGCTGGGTCCAAACTGGGGTGGCATGGTGAGCAAAAGAACGATGGATTCAACCCAGATCTATGACTGGGGGTGAGTGTTTGACAATGTTCAGCATTCCGTCCATCACTTGTTGTTTTTGCTTTGTCGCCCTAAGTGGGAAGGGTATGCCCAGACGTGGGTCCCGTGCTTCCCATGCCACTGGATTCAAGCTAGCCTGGCTGATGAGGGGTGAAACCCCGAAACCGGTCCCAGGATGCTTGTTTCCGGTCCAATGAGGACCTGGCTTGGCAGTTCTGTCTGGACTGTTCCCATGAGGAACAGGGTCAAGACTGATTTGCATATGGCTGGGTCCAAACTGGGGTGGCATGGTGAGCAAAAGAACTATGGATTCAACCCAGATCTATGACTGGGGGTGAGTGTTTGACAATGTTCAGCATTCCGTCCATCACTTGTTGTTTTTGCTTTGTCGCCCTAAGTGGGAAGGGTATGCCCAGACGTGGGTCCCGTGCTTCCCATGCCACTGGATTCAAGCTAGCCTGGCTGATGAGGGGTGAAACCCCGAAACCGGTCCCAGGATGCTTGTTTCCGGTCCAATGAGGACCTGGCTTGGCAGTTCGGTCTGGACTGTTCCCATGAGGATAGGGTCAAGACTGATTTGCATATGGATGGGTCCAAACTGGGGTGGCATGGTGAGTAAAAGAACGATGGATTCAACCCAGATCTCTGACTGGGGGTGAGTGTTTGACAATGTTCAGCATTCCGTCCATCACTTGTTGTTTTTGCTTTGTCGCCCTAAGTGGGAAGGGTATGCCCAGACGTGGGTCCCGTGCTTCCCATGCCACTGGATTCAAGCTAGCCTGGCTGATGAGGGGTGAAACCCCGAAACCGGTCCCAGGATGCTTGTTTCCGGTCCAATGAGGACCTGGCTTGGCAGTTCGGTCTGGACTGTTCTCATGAGGAACAGGGTCAAGACTGATTTGCATATGGCTGGGTCCAAACTGGGGTGGCATGGTGAGCAAAAGAACGATGGATTCAACCCAGATCTATGACTGGGGGTGAGTGTTTGACAATGTTCAGCATTCCGTCCATCACTTGTTGTTTTTGCTTTGTCGCCCTAAGTGGGAAGGGTATGCCCAGACGTGGGTCCCGTGCTTCCCATGCCACTGGATTCAAGCTAGCCTGGCTGATGAGGGGTGAAACCCCGAAACCGGTCCCAGGATGCTTGTTTCCGGTCCAATGAGGACCTGGCTTGGCAGTTCGGTCTGGACTGTTCCCATGAGGAACAGGGTCAAGACTGATTTGCATATGGCTGGGTCCAAACTGGGGTGGCATGGTGAGCAAAAGAACGATGGATTCAACCCAGATCTATGACTGGGGGTGAGTGTTTGACAATGTTCAGCATTCCGTCCATCACTTGTTGTTTTTGCTTTGTCGCCCTAAGTGGGAAGGGTATGCCCAGACGTGGGTCCCGTGCTTCCCATGCCACTGGATTCAAGCTAGCCTGACTGATGAGGGGTGAAACCCCGAAACCGGTCCCAGGATGCTTGTTTCCGGTCCAATGAGGACCTGGCTTGGCAGTTCGGTCTGGACTGTTCCCATGAGGAACAGGGTCAAGACTGATTTGCATATGGCTGGGTCCAAACTGGGGTGGCATGGTGAGCAAAAGAACGATGGATTCAACCCAGATCTATGACTGGGGGTGAGTGTTTGACAATGTTCAGCATTCCGTCCATCACTTGTTGTTTTTGCTTTGTCGCCCTAAGTGGGAAGGGTATGCCCAGACGTGGGTCCCGTGCTTCCCATGCCACTGGATTCAAGCTAGCCTGGCTGATGAGGGGTGAAACCCCGAAACCGGTCCCAGGATGCTTGTTTCCGGTCCAATGAGGACCTGGCTTGGCAGTTCGGTCTGGACTGTTCCCATGAGGAACAGGGTCAAGACTGATTTGCATATGGCTGGGTCCAAACTGGGGTGGCATGGTGAGCAAAAGAAAGATGGATTCAACCCAGATCTCTGACTGGGGGTGAGTGTTTGACAATGTTCAGCATTCCGTCCATCACTTGTTGTTTCAGACGTGGGTCCTGTGCTTCCCATGCCACTGGATTCAAGCTAGCCTGGCTGATGAGGGGTGAAACCCCGAAACCGGTCCCAGGATGCTTGTTTCCGGTCCAATGAGGACCTGGCTTGGCAGTTCGGTCTGGACTGTTCCCATGAGGAACAGGGTCAAGACTGATTTGCATATGGCTGGGTCCAAACTGGGGTGGCATGGTGAGCAAAAGAACGATGGATTCAACCCAGATCTATGACTGGGGGTGAGTGTTTGACAATGTTCAGCATTCCGTCCATCACTTGTTGTTTTTGCTTTGTCGCCCTAAGTGGGAAGGGTATGCCCAGACGTGGGTCCCGTGCTTCCCATGCCACTGGATTCAAGCTAGCCTGGCTGATGAGGGGTGAAACCCCGAAACCGGTCCCAGGATGCTTGTTTCTGGTCCAATGAGGACCTGGCTTGGCAGTTCGGTCTGGACTGTTCCCATGAGGAACAGGGTCAAGACTGATTTGCATATGGCTGGGTCCAAACTGGGGTGGCATGGTGAGCAAAAGAACGATGGATTCAACCCAGATCTATGACTGGGGGTGAGTGTTTGACAATGTTCAGCATTCCGTCCATCACTTGTTGTTTTTGCTTTGTCGCCCTAAGTGGGAAGGGTATGCCCAGACGTGGGTCCCGTGCTTCCCATGCCACTGGATTCAAGCTAGCCTGGCTGATGAGAGGTGAAACCCCGAAACCGGTCCCAGGATGCTTGTTTCCGGTCCAATGAGGACCTGGCTTGGCAGTTCGGTCTGGACTGTTCCCATGAGGAACAGGGTCAAGACTGATTTGCATATGGCTGGGTCCAAACTGGGGTGGCATGGTGAGCAAAAGAACGATGGATTCAACCCAGATCTATGACTGGGGGTGAGTGTTTGACAATGTTCAGCATTCCGTCCATCACTTGTTGTTTTTGCTTTGTCGCCCTAAGTGGGAAGGGTATGGCCAGACGTGGGTCCCGTGCTTCCCATGCCACTGGATTCAAGCTAGCCTGGCTGATGAGGGGTGAAACCCCGAAACCGGTCCCAGGATGCTTGTTTCCGGTCCAATGAGGACCTGGCTTGGCAGTTCGGTCTGGACTGTTCCCATGAGGAACAGGGTCAAGACTGATTTGCATATGGCTGGGTCCAAACTGGGGTGGCATGGTGAGCAAAAGAACGATGGATTCAACCCAGATCTCTGACTGGGGGTGAGTGTTTGACAATGTTCAGCATTCCGTCCATCACTTGTTGTTTTTGCTTTGTCGCCCTAAGTGGGAAGGGTATGCCTAGACGTGGGTCCCGTGCTTCCCATGCCACTGGATTCAAGCTAGCCTGGCTGATGAGGGGTGAAACCCCGAAACCGGTCCCAGGATGCTTGTTTCCGGTCCAATGAGGACCTGGCTTGGTAGTTCGGTCTGGACTGTTCCCATGAGGAACAGGGTCAAGACTGATTTGCATATGGCTGGGTCCAAACTGGGGTGGCATGGTGAGCAAAAGAACGATGGATTCAACCCAGATCTATGACTGGGGGTGAGTGTTTGACAATGTTCAGCATTCCGTCCATCACTTGTTGTTTTTGCTTTGCCCGCTTTTAATACCTGCTCTGAGCAGGCGTTAAAAGTGGAGAAAAAATGATGCAAGGAAATCTTTTAGATTTCCTTGCGCTATTTTGTCAACCCTCCTAATGGGGGAATGCACCCATGCCTGGCGCAGTCATAATGTGGCGCAAAGGTTTACAAAGTGGCGCAATGCATGCATTGTTGCGCCACTTTGTAAACATGGCACGGGGAAAATGGCTTTAGGGGCTCTTAAATATGCCCCTGAGTTTTGTACATGCAAAATACTATGGCTTGGGTTCAACTGATAACCAGGTGCAAAGTATAAAAAGTGGCCAAAATGCCAAGCAATCTTTCACAATGGCTGCACTCTGTGCTGTAGTGAGGAGGATGCAAATCTAGGAGCTCAACAAAGGAAGAGGAGAGAAACTATATTCAGGCACAGGGTGACTTTTATCAAACTGATGAGAGGGTCTATGCAAGAAATAGGTTTACCAAAGAGGTTATGCTGAGTTTAAATAATAGTTTTGGCCTTCTATTAACTACATCTACCCAGCACAATGTAGCAATAAGTACACTTATTCAGGTATTCTGTAGTTCACATCTGCTAGAATTTGGTAGCTACCAAAGCACTGTGACAGCTGCAGGTAAACTTTCGCAAAGTAATTTATTTAGGGTTTTCCACAATTTTCTTGAGGCAATGTTGTTTAAAATTAATACCCATGTCATTACATATAAGTGACACATAATGTAACAGTCTGATTACTGACCTTGTTGCAATATACCTGGAGAGCACTCACACCTCTTACATAGTTAGACACTGGACTGTATGAGCAGCATTCCAAAGGAGAGTTTAAGATGACTGGCTGTTAGGTAATTTTGAGTAATATTACTATCTAATTATAAAACATTGTAACATCACAAACACTAAATCCGTTGCCTTAATTTTTAGGTGACAGTGCATAGTTCTTAAGGCTTTGGAATATGACTCCATGTTTACACCCTATAACCCTTAGACAAAAGAGATATAGGGGGTCATTCCGACCATGGCGGTAAACACCGCCAGGGCCGTGACCGACGGAAAGCACCGACAACAAGCTGGCGGTGCTTTCCTGCCCATTCTGACCGCGGCGGTAAAGCCGCGGTCAGAAAAGGGGATCCGGCGGTTCCCCCGGATTACCCCTGGCTGGGCTGAATCTCCATGGCAGCGCTGCTTACAGCACCGCCATGGAGATTCTGACCCTCTTCCCGCCATCCTGTTTCTGGCAGTTTTTACCGCCAGGAACAGGATGGCGGGAACGGGTGTCGTGGGGCCCCTGGGGGCCCCAGCATGATTTTCACTGTCTGCTTAGCAGACAATGAAAATCGCGACGGGAGCAACTGCCCCCGTCGCACCCCTGCAACACCGCCGGCTCCATTCGGAGCCGGCTCCTGTGTTGCAGGGCCTTTCCCGCTGGGCCGGCGGGCGCTCCCTTGGCGGTCGCCCGCCGGCCCGGCGGGAAAGTGGAAATGGCCCCCGCGGTCTTCTGACCGCGGAGCGGTCTTTTGACGGGGGAAGTTTGGCGGGCGGCAACCGCCGCCCGCCAAACTTGGAATGACCCCCATAATGCTGCTCACATACAAGCAAGGAACATTGTAGAAAGAACCTTTGGCCTCCTTAAAGGCAGATTTCGATATCTACATAAAAGTGGAAGTGCCCTGGAGTATGGCTCCCCAAAATGTTGAATGATTATTGCAACATGTGCAATGCTACACAACTTAGCTGTGTGCGGGAGTCTACCCATGGAATCTGTTAGACCTGACAACCTTAGGGTGGTCACCCTCAACTTTTTTGCCTGCCTGCCACCACTTTTTGACACTGTTGTGGCTGGTTTTAGGACTCTGCACACTTTACCACTGCTAACCAGTGCTAAAGTGCATATGCTCTCTCCCTTAAAACATGGTGACATTGGCTCATACCCAGTTGTCTTATTTAATTTACTTATAAGTACCTAGTAGATTGCACTACATGTGCCCAGGGCCTGTAGATTAAATACTACTGGTGGGCCTGCAGCACTGATTGCGCCACTCACATAAGTAGGGTCCCGTGCAGATAATTTAGACGCAAACCTGGTACTTTGCGCTCAGAAGAGACCATTGTTGTTTATAAGAACTAAAAGACCCTATTTATCATTACAAAAGTGATATTTTAACTTGTATTTATCAAATCTTGATCGTTTTGACAACAATCTACTCAGATAAATATTTTATATTTTTCTAAACCTCTGTGTTGTATTTTTGTGGTGTTTTCACTGTGTTATTGCATGATTTATTGCACAAATAAATTTAAACATTGCCTTCTAAATTAAGCCTGACTGCTCAATGCCAAGCTACTAGAGAGTGGGCACAGGATAATTTGGATTGTGTGTGACTTACCCTGACTAGAGTGAGGGTCCTTGTTTGGACAGGGGGTAACACGACTGCAAACCAAAGACTCAATTTCTAACAGAATGCAAATGTGGTGATTCATAAGAGGAGAATGAAGACATTTCCCCTCCCTTCACAGCTTTGGGACCGGATTTAGCAAGAGAAACAGAGGGATGCGTACGCTGAGATGCTTTGACTAATCACTACTTTTAGGATAAACAAATCATTTTTAAAATCTACATAAAAACACAGCTCAAAATGTGATGCACAGTAAAAAACATTATTATTTTTAAATAGTTTGTTCACAGATTATTCAGGAGATGGAATCATAAAGTTTTTGTTCACAGATTCATCAGAAAATGAGATTATATAAAATGGGATTAATATTTGGCGGACAGGATATCTGTCACTGTTATGATAGAGTAACCCATCCGCCAAAAGCTAAATGTGGTCACTAGTCTGTTTTAGACCTGTCATCCTTGGTGTGGGCTCCCTCACCAAACTTTTTGCCTTCACCCCTACAGAGTTCCGAATTCCTATTTTGTTGGCATTAGGACTCTGTGCACTTTACCACTGGTAATCAGTGCTGAATGGTTGTGCTCTCTCCCTTAAACATGGTACAATTGGCTTGCACCTGAATAGCATATTTAATTTTATCTAAGTCCCTAGTACATGGTATTACACATACCCAGGGCCTGTAAATTAAATGCTGCCAGTGGGCCTGCAGCACTCATGCCACTCACTTAAGTAGCACTTTAAAGCATGTCTCCGTTTTGCCTCTGCAGTGGTTACGGTAGTCTTGAAACTTCCAATTTGACCTTGAAAAATAAAACCTTCACCAGTTCTAAACCTTCATTTTAATCCAAATAAGTCACTCCTAAGGTAGGTCCTAAAGAACCCATAGGGCAGGGTGCATTGTATTTAAAAAGTAGGATTTTTTTTTTAAAGTTTTAAATGTCCTGGTGGTGGTGTCCTTGAGGCCTGCCTTGTTGCTTGAACCCAGGATGATTAGTGTGAATCTAATAACTAATTTGCTGGCCTTCTCTGTGAGCTAGAGGGACATAACAAGCTCCAGAGACCTCAAACCATGCACCTGGCCTCTGCTGGAGGTAACACTTCCCTCCAAATGTTACCTGATTGTGATGTTAAAGATGCTGTTCTGTCCTAGTCCTAAAAGTTGGTACTTAGAAAAATGTTCACCAAAAAGAAGCCTCAGAAACATCAGAAGTCCAGACCTTACCTGCTCTCCGATCTGCCCAAGGTGCATCACTGGTAGGCCTGAGTCCGCAGTAGCTCCTGTTACGTTACTCTCCATAGCACCAAATCCTGTTCAATGGGACCTCTTGGATACGGTATTCGGCCTAGTGGAGCCCTCATTGCCAACAGCCTGCTGCTTCACCCTGCTGGAGATTTTTGACTTCCGAAAAAGTGGCAAGTCCGAAGGTAAAAATCTTCACTGCGACTTTGTCGAGCAGCTCCCCAATGACAAGTCCTCCTTCTCCTCAGACACAGCTGGCTGCCTTGCCCTGCTGAATTTTACCTCCTCTTGAACTTTTCTTCAAAATTTCTTACAAGTCCAATGGTAAGCCAAGAACAGTGTGGTGTACTGTATCCAGGTGATGATGCGGTGTTCTGGAACCACTGCATCGACTTTGGAATGTAGGCTTGATGGTTGGCTGGAGACAGACTTGTTTCTATCTGCTGGTGTGGTTGGGGCCTTTTACCAAGATACTTAAATAAAGACTGTGTTTCTTGAAATCTCATTGCCTCTGGAGGATACTGCTACATTTGGTGACAAGTGGACCTGCAAACCCATGAATTGGAGTTGTCAAGAAGTACCAGTTTTGAAATGCTGAGCACAGAGGGGCCTCAACACAACTATCAAAGGTGTACTGCCCGTCAGCATCACTCTAAGGTACATGGTGTAACTTGGGCTTTTCGAGGGTATGGAGGAGGCCAACGGCTTCCTGGTGCATGGAGTGACAGTTGCGACGCGGGCCTGCCCTCGAGGAACGGAGGCTGTGGTGCAGGAGCTGCTCTAGCTAATGGCATTCTGTGGACTGGGTCTCCTCCCTCCAACGTCACAGAAGACACTGGATGACGGACGTTGTCTCCTCTCATCAGCGTCACAGGAGACGCTAAATGGTTGCATAGCAACATGGCTTGGGGAGTCTCCCCTTCTCTGAGGCACTGTTCACGAAGGAGGTCAAGTTGTTGCTTAGCAATGCACCCTTGGTCTGCGCAGCTCTAGGCATGGTGGTTATTTGATAAAAAATTGGGCACGGCCTGTTGGTAGAAGGGAACCAGCTGCTAGGAAGTGGCTGGAGTGTGCGCACACTGCTTTTGTTTTGCTGTGCTTTGTGGTCAGTATGCCAGCCACGTATGTGCAACCTGTTTAATAGTAGGACCAGCTGCTAGCACATACATTTTATTTATTTAGTTGGCTTGCATTCAGAATAGTTAATCAAATAGCCTTCTTTATCAGGATTCCTGTGCAGTAAAACTTGACATATTTTGATATATCTTGCCTTGGTACCCATCTTAAACCTCTGGAGCTTTGCACATGTATAAAATATAAAGAGTCAATGTTTTACATCTTTTGATGACTGACTCTATTGCACTACAGACACTCTTACATTTGACCCCTGTCACTGTTGCGCTCTCAGTACAAAACATGTGTAACTCTGGTATTGTATTGAATGCTGGTGAGGCGTACAAGTGGAGATTGCTTTGTGTTATCTTTACTTGGTAGTTGTACGTTTTCTGCTGTCATTTTCTTCCCAATATTATACAGAATGTCGCAACTCCTCCTTTCTTCCTGACATCGCCAGGTGACCCACCTGTACTGTGGATAAATGGAAGAAAGTGTTTCACCATTAAGCAAGCATGTGTGGAACATCACTAAGCATAGAACTTAAAATGTCATTGTTGATGCACTGCCTTGGCACCGAAAGGCAGGAGGTATTTGAGCACCTTCCTGACCTATTGGATAGTGACGCTGCGAATCTCAATGAATATGAGATATGTCTGGAAACATTAGATCTGCATTATTTACCCAAAATGAGCACTGTACTGGAGTGTTAATAATTTGGTAAGTGAATGCAAAGGCAAGGCAAATCAGTTAAGCAATATGTAACAGCTGCGTCAACCTGCAACTTTGGTGTCTACCATGATGAATCACTAAGAGATCAATTTATGTTGGAGTGCTCATTAGAAAAGGCTAAAGAAAGTATGTGGCAGAAAGACAACCATTTCTTGGAAGAAGTACTCACTATGGCAAAAATGCATGAGTCTTCCAGGGCGTGTGTAGAGATTATTAGAGGCAGTGCTATAAGTACAGATAAAAACAGTGACCATGGCTGTAAAGCTAGTTCAAGGCAAATCTTCAAAAAGCAAGGTGGCACAGGGAAACGCAAGTGCCAAAGTTACTAAACCATTTCCTGCAAAAAAAAAATTATGTGGAAATGTAGGTCATATGGCCAATTTCAAGGACTGTCCTGGGTGGGAGGAAGAGTGTAATAGTTGTTGGAAGAATGGCAATTTTTAGAAGTGTTGTAGAGCTGCCAGCATGTCAAAGAAAGTGAGGGAGGTTGATTACGATAAGAATGATGATGGTGGTGAAAGATTGATTAGTGAAGACACCATAATTCAACAAAGGGGGAGGTGTCACCTTAAGGATCCCTTGAAACAGCTCAGGTCTGTAGGAGGCTGGCCTGGTTTGTAGTGGGTACCAAAGGTACTTACAACTTATACCAGGTCCAGTTATCCCTTATTAGTGAAATGTAGTCAGTATCTAGAAGCCTGGCTGTCTAGAGGTAGCTGTAGGCAGAACAGCCAAGACTGAACTAGGAGACATGCAAAGTTCTTGCAATACCACTGTAGTCACACAGTACTCAAACACATGAAAGACAATACTCAGTGTTACCAAAAATAAAGATGCTTTATTTTAGTGACACAATGCCAAAAATACTTTGGAGACTATACTCCCTTAGGAGGTAAGTAATTTACACAATATATACACTAGTAACCAAAAACAGGTAAGTGAATAGTCAGAAAATAGTGCAAACAGTGAAAATCACAATAGGTTGCAATAGTCCTAGGCGGAACACAAATCATATACTAAAATAGTGGAACGTGAAAGTCGGTTCCCACCTAGGCAAGTGTAGTGTGTAGAGGGGTGCTGGGAGTGTAAGAAAACACCAAAGGTAAGTAAAATACCCAAACCCAGCGCTCAGGAAAGCAGGAGTAAAACACAACAAGTTTCCTAAAACAAACTAGAAGTTGTGATAGAAGCTAGTGCAAGAATCAGAAGAGACTGCAAGACACCAATGATGGATTCCTGGACCTGAAGACCCGTGGAAGAAGTGGAAAAAGTCCAAGAAGCACTGAAGAATCCAAGGAGAACAGGAGCCCCTGCTAACGCAATGACGGTGCAAAAGAGGGACCACCGGTGAGAAGACAAAGTCAGTATTGCATCAAAGGAGACAGATGTGGGTTCCCGGTTGGTGCAGAAGATGTCTCACGCTGAGTGGATGAATGAAGTCTGGTTTGCGTCGCTGGATTCCACCAACAAGCCTTGGCTCACGCAAAAAACATGGTTGGAAGAAAATGGTGCTGCCCGGGACCAGGAGGGACCTGGTGGCCTCTACCCAGGAGGGGGAGACAGAGGTGGCTCTTAGCAACTCAGAGAGCCCTCAGAAGACCGAGCTGCATGCACAGGAGTCCCACAGCATGGGAGAAGGGAGGTGCAAATGAAGGCCCACACAGCACAACACAAAGGATTTCCACGCCACCAGAGAACCACTCAGAAAGCTGTGTCTCACAGGATGGAGTGCTGGGGCCCTAAGCTGTACTGCGCACGAAGAACTTCTTGAAAGGTCGCACACAAGCTTTGGCAACTGCAAGTCACGCGGTGTATGAGGGTACTTTCCTGCGTGGGGAGACAAGCTCTTACCTCCACCAAAATTGGACAGCTGGGCATTGGAACTGTCGGAGTCACTTTAGTCTACCACCCGTGTTACTGGATCCACACCTGTCATCTGGAGAGGTGACCCAAGACACCGGTCGTTGCTGCAGAGAGGTGCCTGCTGAAGCAGGGAAGTGACTCTGTCACTCCACTGGAGATTCCTTTGGTTCTTCTGGTTGAAGGCAGGCAGTCTTCGGAGGATGTACAACCTGGAAACTGTTGCAGTTGCTGGCAGGAGCTGAAGTTACAATGTTGCAAAAGTAATCTTTGCTTCTTTGTTGCAGTTTTGTAGAGTTCCTGGAGCAGTCGGCGGTTGACCTGTCAGTTGATGGTGAAGTAAAAGATGCAGAGGATTCCTGCTGGAGTCTTTCAATCTGAATCTGAAGAAACACGCAGAGAAGAGGGGGAGTAGTCACCTAACCAGGTAAGCACCTATCAAGAGGGGTCTCTGACATCACCTGCTGGCACTGGCCACTCAGATGCTCCCAGGGTGCCCCACCACCTTTGAATCCAAGATGGCAAAACCCAGGGACACTCTGGAGGACCTCTGGGCACCTCCCCTGGAGTGGTGATGGACAGAGGAGTGGTCACTCCCCTTTCCTTTGTCCAGTTTCATGCCAGAGCAGGGACTGGGGGGTCAATAGTGAATCAGGTAAGATTTTATTCGATTCAAGTGCAAAAATAACACTCATACTTACAGCTTTTTATGAACAAATGTTGAAAAAAAGGTACAATTCTGAAACAAAATGTGAAACCAAAAGGTGGGGAACCCATTAAGCTACTAGGGTATTTCTAGGGAACCACTGAATTCAAGGATTGCGTTGTACCTGGAAAAATGTATGTATCAATCATATAAACCCAGATTAGTTGGATTTACCAATGTGACTTAAATGTGTACTGGGATCCTAATAAGGCCTCCCCGGTTAGAGTCAGGAATGTTCCCACTATAGAGGAGACTGCAGGAAATTGTAAGGCATGGGTAAAGATGTTTTCTGATGTATTGAGAATAGGTTGCAGTGTCTCAGGACTATGATCAGAGTTAAACATAAAACGGAACCCAAGGTTGTCAAAGTATGTGGTGTTCTGATGTCAGTAAAAAACAAATATGAGGTAGAAGTTAGACAGATTGATTGACAATGGTATTATTCAAGAAGTTGAGTCCTAAGAGTGGGTCACACCAGTAGTAATGGCACCCAAGGCCAAGGGAGAGGCCAGACTATGTGTAGACCTCAGGGAACTTAGCAAATCAGTGATGGTGGATCAATGTCCACTCCCTAACATTAAAGAAATGTGTTCCCTGAATGGTGCTAAACATTTTTCCACGCTCGACCTGACGTGGACCAAATTCCCCATTCCAAGGAACACACCACTTTTGTCATTCCCTTTAGCACCTTCAAAATTCTCCAGATGCCATTTGGGTGAATTTCTGCTGCCTCTGTCTTTCAAAGGACAGTGGAGAGATTGTTGAAACAGGTTCAAGGGGGAGACATATCAGGATGACATTCTGATTTGTGAGTTGACAAACATGATAGAAGATTGAATGAAGTTCTGGAGAGGTTGCAAAAGTGTGGGCTGACCTTAAAGCATGAGAAGTGCAAATTTTATGTACCACAAATTGAATACTTTGGTCGCAGATTTATAGGAAAGGGAAAAAGTGGGCTGGTGAAAACCATTAAAGATCTACCACCTCCTCAAAGTAAAGAAGAATTAGTGAAATTTCTCGGGATGGTCGAATTTTATAATATGTTTGTTCCCAGATTTGCTGAGAGAACTAAAAACATAAGGTTGTTCTTTGGCAAGTGCAAAGAATTTGTTTGAAGAGGAATTTGTGTATGTAAAGAAATGTCTGGAAGGTGCGTCTGATTTTGCTAGCCTTGACATCAATGATGAGACAACATTGATGACTGTTGCCAGCTCCAAAGGCTTGGGGGCTGTCTTGATTCAGAAGTCTGGTGGTCAGAATAGAACAATTTTATTTATCTCAATAGGTTTAAGAGCAGCTGAGCTTAGTTACTCAGTGGGGGAGAAAGAGACTTTGGGTATATATTGGGCAGTGAGGAAACTCAGAGAGTTCCTCTGGGGACACAAGGTTGAGATCAAGACAGATCACAAGCCTCTTAAAGAGGTCTTTTTAAAGAGAGGCATTGATTTGGTGTCACATCACATCCATAAATGGTTTACTGCACTTCAGGAATTCAAATTTGTAGTATCCTATATACCTGGAGCATATAACGTACAAGTTGAGTGTTTTCCGAGGTTGTGCCTTAATCCCACAGTAGGCGATGAGGATGATTATTTTGCGGGGGAGGATTTTGATTAAGAGGTGAAGGTATGTTTGATAACCGATGGAGTAATTTAGGAGTCGTATTGGAAGAAAGAACTTCAAGATGATACAGTGTTGCAAAAAGTAATGGAGATGGTTTTGGGTGGTTGGAGTACAAAATACAAGTGTGAGCAGGAAATTCTGGGTTATTGGCAGGTGAAGAGTGAGTTAGCTGTGACAAGTGGGTTGTTGATGAGGGGCAGTAACTTGGTTCCGCCTCATAAGTTAAGGAAAAGACTGGTTGTTTATGCACATGCCAGCTACATTGGCATATCAAAGACCAAATAAAGTGTTCCAAAAAAGTAATGGTGGCCAGCCATGAATATGTTGATTCAGAGGGAGGTATGAACTGTTAGGAATGTGTGCAGAGTGACAAGGTTCTCTAATGTAGGACTCAGCCCATGGTGGTGAGAGAGGAAGTTTCCAGGCCTTGGGTGGATATTGCTTTGGACATATTAGACCCAGTCAAAGTGACATCTTCTGACAGATATGTGATTGCTTGTATTGACATGTATTCAAAATGGCCTTTCATCAAATTTGTAAGCTCAGTAGCGTCCAGTGTGATTTTAAGGTTTTTAGAATAGCTTTTTGAGAGAAAACGTTTCCCTCCCTCTATAATCACTGACAGTGGGCTTCAATTACCCTCTGAGGTGGTGGAAACATTTTTGAAAAACAGAGGGATAAAACACAAGAAAGTAATGCTGTATCACCCCGAGTCAAATGGTGTTGTTGAGGGCTTTAATAAAGTGCTCAAGGAAAGTATGCAACATTTCCTGGTGTGTGGTGCTGCATGGGAAAATGAGATGAGGAAAAAATTCAGAGAATACAGCCTTACACCTTATTCTACCACTGGTGTCTCACCTTAACAGTTGTTCAAAAGAAGGGTTACCAGTTGTGAGGCATCTCTTGGGTGGGTGAATGAGAGAAGGAAGGAAGTGGATGAACAGGTAAGCAATGTTGAGGTGATAGAGAGAGAGAACGGGTGAGGATGGAGCGAAAAAAAGAAGTCTACGATAAGAGGAAAGCTAAAAAAGAGACTCCTGTGCAAGTGGAAGACTGGATAAAAATCAGGTCCTCATGAAATGACGGTAGAGCTTCAAAATGTACTTAACCCTTTAAGGTTTTGCAATTGTTTAAAAATGCTGTGAAAACAATGACCACAGGATTCGGAATCTCAATAGGGTTGCCAAATATTATCCACTGAAACAAGAGTCTGAAACTTAGGCTGAAGGAGGATATGAAGAGGATCCTTCAGAGGATTTAAAAGTGAGACCCCAAAGAGAACTGAAAAAAACCTGTGTGTTTACAAGACTAAGGGGCTTATTATGACTTCAGCAGATGGAAAAGCCTGTCCGCCGAAGTCCTGATGGGTAGGTTGCTGCCAGTGAGGCAGCCTCTCTGCTGGGCCCATTATGAGTTTCCCACTGGGTCAGTGGGAAAAAACACAGTTTCCGCCCGCTGGCCCAGCGGAAACGGCCTACAGCATTGTCTCCGGCTCATAATAGAGCTGGCGTCAATGCTGTAGTGCGTAGGGTGCACCTGCAACCATCGCAATGTTCACTCTCTGCAAAGTAGACAGTGAACATCGTGATGGGGCTGGCCAGGGGGTCCCCTTCACTGCCCATGCCAAGTGCATGGGCAGTGCAGCGGTCCGCCTGGGGCAGCCTGCACCCCGTCTCCACCAGCCGCTGGCAGAGAAGTCAGTCATAATCCCTAGGGTGGCGCTGCTTGCAGCGCTGCCCTGGTGGATTAGGACCATCAGCACCGCCCGATCGCCATGTAGACAAAAACTGGCGGTGCTGGCAGTCCAACCATGGTGCTACAGCCGCGGTCATAATGTGGTCCGAACACCACATTACGACCGCGGCCCAAATGCCACCGCAAACCTGGCTGTCATTAGACTGCCAGGGTCGTAATGAGGCCCTATGTCTAAGATATGTGTTAATCTCTGTATTGACATTCTTGTTTAACTTTTCATTGATCATCTTATTGCACGGTGCTTGTACATACGTGTCCTTCTTAGTCATCAGTGGAGTTAGTTCCTTAGTTAAAATGTTTAATTTTGGGGGATTGTACTGGGTAAGGGAGGTGATGTGGTTTTCTGTAAACAGGTGATGATGCAGTGTTCTGGAACCACTGCATCAACTCTGGAATGTAGGCATTACAGTTGGCTGGAAACTGGGATACAGACCTGTTTCTATTTGCTGGTGTGGTTGGGGCCTATTACCAAGATGCTCAAATAAAGACTACGCTTCTTGAACTTTTATCACCTATAGAGGATACTTTTACAACTGGGCTCTATCCACCTCATGTATCCAACCTGCACTCCATTGTGGTCGGTCTTAACTTTTTACTTTGCACCGGTCTCACATGACCAAACACCCTTGGTTGGAGCTTTGATTTTTTAGGTGCTATTTTTGCACCAAAAAGTTAAAAATGTAATAACTCTGCTCCTACTGATTAGAATTAATGCATTTTTGGTGCCATTTTAAGGTAAGCCTGATTTATTTTGTGCCAAGCTGCCAGAGAGTTAAATTGAGGTTAATTTAGTGATTTTTATGGTTCACTCAAACAAGGATTGTGGTTGTTTCACCCCCCCCCCCCAATCAATGACTCAATGTCTTACAGTCTGTTTTTTTATGTTTTGCTTATTGTTACATCTATTTAAATGCTAAAGCACCTTTATGGCAATTGATTTCTATGCTCATCCTATGATTGATTTATTGAACATGAGTTATATTTTTGCCTTTTGTATTGCACTTTAATATTTTAATACACCTTCATTGTTTTTCGAAATGAATGATCTTAAACTTCCTTTTTGAATCAGTAGTTTCTTATTGACTCTTTTTGAAATGTTATTTTGAATATTGTCTTTAGGGGCACATTGCATTATCTGTTCTGAGAACAACACTATCCCCAATGTGGCATTTGGGTGCCCCACCATGCAGATTATCTAAGAGAGAGCACGACTACAATGTTCCTGCATTTTTATGATTTTTTTACTCACCTTAGTTCCACTTATGCAAGACTTTGATTGTTTTCGTCTCCCTCTCTGTGTCACTGTAGTTAGCAGCAATTGTGGCAGAGACATCCTTCGAACAATACTTCCTACAGGCCATAAGGTTCTTTGCCAAAGTTTGACGATGCACTTGACTCAATACTTTCTATCCTTCTTGGTTCATCTGCTGATCCTGGTAGCTGGGGGATAGTCAAAGCATACCCTGTTAGCTACTTTGGTAAGCCACAATCCTTGTGCATCGTTTGAGTAACTTTTGTATATTTGTTTGGCTAGTAAGCAATTTATATTTATATTATTATACAGAATCCTGAAAACTCTAAGAGAGGGTGCCATAGAAGTCCTTGATATTACTGAGTTCAATCATCTCCCCAGAACATGACCTGTCTCTCTGTCTTTCTCTCTTCCCTTACATTTTGCCTCCTTGGTAATGTAAACAAAGTCTTGCACACTGTACCAGCTGGGAGGTTGCTGTTGTGAGAGGGGATGTGAACCATTTCCAGTCCTAAGAAACAACTCTCAAGTTCTGACAGTCTCTGGGTCACGATGGTTTCAGGAGCAACGTTGCATTGATACTTAAGAAAATCCTTTTGTTTTGATAGATTTGGTTCCTGATGCTAGTGTGCTGTCTCTGGGTCCATCGGGAGGGGACATGAAAGTATGCATCCTGCATCCCACAGAGCAAAACTAGTATTTGATATGAACTTTTGGCAAAACATTGACTTCTCTTAGCATCTTCAACCTCTGGAAGGGTAGAAACTGTATCATATTGTATAAATCTAGTATTGATCAAAGGCAACCTCTATGTTTCATCTGAGGAAATAGTGAAGCTCCAGTTGCTTCAGATGTACTTGCCTGTGAATGGAAGTAGCAAAATTCATATATCTATGAGAAATATCAGAAACAACTGTGGAACTCATCAGTTTAGCTATTTTCTAATATTTAGCATGCTCCTACTCTTCTTAAATGTGTAGGTGTGAAGAAGACATCACAGTGAAAATTGTGTCAGAGGTGGTAGAGTTGGAAACCATGGCTAGCCATGACGACATTGGCATTAGCTCAACTGGAGACACACAAACTGATATACTATTTCCTGCTGTTTATGAGACATTTATCCTTATCTATTTGGAAAAATTAAGGCTTATCCTTTTTGATGGTCACTCATACTAATACAAGCAGAGATTAGCGTTACACAAAAACAAAGATGCTGTTGTCCTTATTTGTCATATGCAAGACTGAAGTTTCAGAATGACACTCTTTCACTAGTGACATTTTTGATATAGAGTTAACGTATCCATTAGCTCATAAATTCCTTCATTTACTGGCGGCAGGGACAGTGTCTCATTCTCATTGAGTAGTATTTTAAGTGCCTTTTCCAGGAAGAAAAAATATCTTTTTTTTGGATGAATGTCCTTACTACTGACAACGGTTCTGGGCATTATTAGAATCAGCTAACAAGAGTCTTGTTCAGCAAGGCAGTTGTAATGACAGGTTGCCTAAAATAATCACTGGGCTCATAGAGATATTTGAGAAAATGCCTGTAATGAAAGGATTGTCAATGGAAGATGTGACACCACATCCACTGGCATTGACTGCACTAGTCTCACTTCAGGTGATACTGAGGATGAGAAAGGTACAAGCTGGGACTGGTAATTATTGAAGTTGACAGAGGCCCCACATTTGATTTGTCTGAAGCTTGATGTTTGAGGTATCTATGTACACATTTGAAACCATTAGGGAATACAAGATGGTGGCATAGCCAATGCCTTTTTCAAATTGATCATGCATCTCTAGTTGTGTCTTGCGTTCTGGAAGGAGCTCATAGAACTCTGAGTACTATAGTCCACATTTCCCAAGAGATCATAATTGATAGGTGCAGAAAACTATGTTTTGGTTTCAGTAGTCCCCCCACTTTTTGCCTGGTTTTTGATACAACTTTGACTGAAGGACACTGGGTTTCTGCTTACCAGGTCCCCGTGCCAGTGTTCCTTCCCCCGAAACAAGACAACTGGTCACTTCATCTCCAAGTGACCAGGCCTTTAGCCTCTATGTAAGTCAAATGGTGCCTCTGGTACCGAGGGCCTGTGTACTAAAGAAGATCCCCTAAAAGCTGCAGCATAACTTGTGCCACTCTAAGGGACCCAGCAGCAAACCCATGGAGATTGCCACTGCAGGCTGTGTGATGAGGTGCTCCAAAAAACTAAAACACAACATGACACACACTTGTGTGCCATGTCCCCTAACACAGTGTGTAATATTTGTAAGGCTCCCCTACAGAAGGTCTTACAGCTCCAAGGCAGGGTGCATTATATTACAGGTGAGGACATAGCTGCATGAGCAGATATGCCCTTGCTATGTTTTTGTTGATTCTTAGACATAGTAAGTGATCACAGAAGCCATTATAAGTACATGTACTGGACATTGGTCAATACAAGTTCCCCAGTTACATCAAAGGCTTTACTGAAACTAGGGATGTTTGGTATCAAGCATATCATAATACTGACCCTCACTGATTCCAGTGCCCCTAAAAAACCTGACTGGTTTCTATCAGTCTACCTCCAACACACAAGTTTCTAAACCCCAAGGGTGAGAGTCTTTGCTTTCGGGCAATCGTGAACAAAGCCTGCTCTGGCAGGGGTGTTACACACCCCTCCCAACAGAATGACCTGTAAATCTGCATTCCAAGGCAGGGGGTATCAAAGAGCCCACCACCTTTGGTATGCAAATCCGGCTTACCTCAGAGGTGCGGAGATGCTGACCCCCCCCCCCCCCTGGTCAGGGCCCATTTTGTGTTTGGACAGGTGGTAAGATTAGCTATGAAGATGGCGTGTCACACTCGCAGGCTGGACACACCTCTAGGGTGACCAGCCTAAATTGAACCCGCAACTAGGAATTCCACCATATTGTGCGTGGTAGAACTAGGATTTCTGTGACAGGTCGATGCCCACTCCCCACAGAAGTGGTCAACTAGGAAGCATAGTTACCTCAGGGGTAAGTGGCCCATTGGCTACTACCCTCACTCCCCTTAAAGCCCCTAAATTGAGTATTTAGGGGGCCCCCTGATACCAGGATTCAGATTTCAACAGACAGAAAAAGACTGCTGATCAGAGAATCAAGCAGCACGACTGACTTGGCGCCAACACTGCCAGCCTGTTTGCCTCACCAGACCCTTGTGGAGCAACTGACCTGTCCTGCCACTGTGCAGACTCCAAGAAACCCAGAGAGCTTAGAGTGCTTCACCAATCACCAGGAGAATCTCCCTTGGAGCAGAGTAGCTGCTTCCCTGCATCTGCAAGCAACCCAAGAAGAACAGAGAGGACCCTGAGCCGCCAAAACCTGATGCCGGACAGTACCACTGCAACCATACCTCCTAGCCTGAGCTGAAGAGGGCCAGTAGTGTCAGCGTGATTTCCAAGCCCTCCAGAGACAAAGTCCACCTTGATTTTGCCCACTGTGGACTTCCCAATGGCACCTGTAGCCTCCTTATGCAGGCCGCCCTCTATCATGACTTCCTTCGGTGACCGAGACCTGACAGTCCACTGCACCTCTGCTCCTGGGCTCCCCAGAATGAGGAGAAGCGGGCCACTGGTGTCCCTACAGCCCCAAGCCTTGTGAGACCAGAGCTTACTTGTTGGTTCGGTCAGACTGGACCCCCAGTCCACGCCTGTAGCCTCTTTCTACAGAACACCAGTGACAGAAACCTGACAGTCCAAGACACCTCTCTGCCCAGCCCCCCCAGACTTTCTGACTGGATCGATCCCCCTTGACTTCAACAGGGCACCCAACGCTAAACTGCACCCGGCCGCCCCCGTGCCGCCTGAGGTGACTTAGGTGCAACCTGAGGTGTGGCCTAGGACCCTGCCCTATACTCACCTTAAGTCTAGAAGACTGGTCCTGTAAGTTGCTGGGGAGTACCTGTTTAGCATATATGTTTTCTCTCCCTTAAGGTAACATTGCAGCTGCAGAAAAATGCACTGTTGACTTTTCAAAACGGAAAAATTCATAGCTCAAAAAGTACTTACCTGATTCCAATGATCTTGGTATCAAAATTTATATAGTATGTGTTGTTTTTATAAATTGGTGTTGGATTTCTTTATTGAGTGTGTGTCTTACTTACTGACTAAGTGGGTGCAATACATGCTTAGCGCTACCATCTGATATGCCTAATGCTCACCCACACTACCAATCAATCAATCAATCATGGAATTTGTAAAGCACACTACTCACCCGTGAGGGCCTCCAGGCGCTGAGGGGGGTGAGGGGGAGCGCTGCTACTGCTCGAACAGCCAAGTCTTGAGTAGTCTTCTGAAGGCAAGGAGGTCCTTGGTCTGACGCAGGTGGGTGGGAAGAGTGTTCCACATCTTGGTGGCGAGGTGCAAGAATGATCTTCCACCGGTTGTAGTTCTGAGGATGCGTGGGACGATTGCGCGGGTGAGGTCGGCGGAGCAGAACTGTTGGGTCGAGTGTAGAAGGAGAGACGTCTGTTGTGGTATTCTGGTCTGGTGTTGTGCAGTGCTTTGTGAGCGTGGCTGAGGAGTTTGAAAGTGATTCTCTTGTTGACAGAGAGCCAGTGCAGGTCTCTCAGGTGGCCTGTGATGTGGCAGTGGTGGGGGTTGTCCAGGATGAGGCATGCGGAGGCATTCTGGATGCACTGCATGCAGCTTTTTCTGGAGTTTGCCCGTGGCATTGCCGTAGTGCAGTTTGCTGCTTACGAGGGCTTGGGTGACTGTTCTTCTGGTTTCCGTGGGGATCCATTTGTAGATCTTTCAGATCATGCGGAGGGTGTTGGAGCAGGAGGAGGAGATGGCATTGACTTGCTGGGTCATGGATAGTGAGGACTCCAGGATGAATCCTAGGTTGCATGCATGGTCAGTGGGAGTCAGAGCGGATCCGAGTGTGGCAGGCCACCAGGAGTCATCCCATGCAGAAGGGGTGGAGCCGAAGATGAGGACCTCAGTCTTGTTGGGACTGAGTTTGAGGCAACTGTTCTTCATCCATTCGGCGAGGGCCTTCATTCCTTCTTGGAGGTTGGTCTTGGTGGAGTCCTTGGCGAGGAAGAGATCAGCTGGGTGTCGTCGGCGTATGAGATGATGTTGAGGTTGTGAGATCGGGCAATGTTAGCGAGCGGAGCCATGTAGATGTTGAAGAGGGTCGGGCGGAGGGACGAAACCCGGGGTACGCCGCAGATGATTTTGGTGGCTTCAGAGCAGAATGGAGGGAGGAGGACTCTCTGAGTTCTGCTGGTGAGAAAGGAGGTGATCCAGGGCTCTGTTGCGGATTCCTGCATTGTTGAGGCATGTGCGTAGGGTGTGGTGGCAGACGATGTCAAACGCGGCAGAGAGGTCCAGGAGGATGAGGGCCGTGGTTTCACCATTGTCCAGTATGGTTCTGATGTTGTCGGTAGCGGTGATGAGGGCAGTTTCGGTGCTGTGGTTGCTGCGGAATCTGGATTCGGAAGGGCCCAGAGTGCTGTTCTACTCGAGGAAGCGGGTCAGTAGTCTGTTGATAGCCTGTTCAATGACTTTTGCTGGGAAGGGGAGCAGGGAGCTAGGCCGGAAGTTCTTGAGGTCCTTTGGGTCCACCTTGGGTTTTTTGAGGAGGGCGTTGATCTCAGCGTGTTTCCAGCTCTCCGGGAAGGTGGCGGACTCGAAGGAGCTGTTGATGATCTTCCGGAGTTGGGGTGCAATGACAGAGCTTGCTTTGTTGAGGATGTGGTGAGGGCAGGGGTTGGATAGTGAGCCGAAGTGGATGGTGTTCATGATTTTGATGGTGTTGTTGTTGTTGAAGGGGGTCCAGGAGAGCAGGAGGCTGGTCGGTGGTGAGCCTGTGATGTTGGTAGTTGCCGGGTGGGTGTGAGTGCTGAAGCTGTCATGGATGTCTGCTATCTTGCAGTGGAAGTAGGAGGCTAGGGAGCCACAGAGGTCTTGTGATGGCGGGATGGCTGTGGCATTGGAGATGGGGTTGGAGAGTTCCTTCATGATGTTGAAGAGCTCCTTGTGGCTGTGTGCATTGTTGTTGATGTGCTCTTTGAAGGAGGTTCTCTTGGCGGTTCGGATGAGTTGGTGGTGTCTGCGGATATCGTTTTTGAAGGCTGTGTGGTTGTCCAGTGTCTGATTGTGGCGCCACTTCTTTTCGAGTCTTCGGCATGTCTGCTTAGATTCTTGGAGGTTGGTGGTAAACCAGAAGGCCTTTCTGTCTGTACGTCTGTTGGAGGGATTTTTGATCAGGGAAAGAAAGCACATGGGGTGTCATTTGTGTCTCTTTTAATGCTCTGGGGTTTGCTTGGACTCTTTGCACAGTGTACCTCTTTTTGGTCCACTATATAAAGAGCCAGCTTCCTATAATATGGACTCCTATACCAATATAGTCTTGGTGTGATGAACTACCGGTATCATCCGGCTGGTAGACAGCCCTTGCCATAAAGAGTGAGAAGTTGATCATAAAACACTGACTGACACAGTGAGGATAGTGAAAACAGGTAATCCTAGAGCAAACAGCGTAGGCCTGAAAAAGTAACTATCCACCTGGACTGGAGTAATTTACTGGAAGGGCTCAGCGGGCGGTAAAATCTCCACAGTCTGGTACTTTTTCTTATGACTACTGTGCTTCAGAGATCTGTGATGCTGGAGACATAAATATCAAGGCCTTTTACACTTATTTCTGCAGTGAAGGGACTTGTTCAGAAATGAAGTAGCCTCTATTTCCTGGCTACATTTTGCACTGAGATGGAACTAGAGTGAACCCATTGGGAGGAGACTGAGTAAAAAACAAGAGAAGACTTAAATGGCTTGGGATTCAATTGGAAAGCAGCAACAGAAAGAGGCTTTCTCACCCACCTTGTGGTTCACCACCAAGATTACCTCGACTGAGTTTCAACAGCTAGATCACCTCTCTCTTGTTGACTCCTTGGTTCACCACATGGGAACTTAACAGATGTATACCCACAGGATAAGACTGGTTCTTCTCATTAGTGCAACCCCCTCACTAGGGTCATAAAATTAAATGGAGTCTTGGTCCAGCATAATGCATTGGGGCGGGGTGAAGTGTTCAAACAACTAGTGCAAATGCAAGTTCCACTCCACCCAGGCAAAGATGTGAGTTAGACTCACACTGAAGTGGCTGGAACAGCTCTCTATGCCTAGATCAAAAATGGACTCAGTCCACTCATAAGATGCCAGGCGTGCAAGTTGTAGCCTGAAAAATACACTACTCTTTAGAAAGATGTACACTCTTCCTTGGCTATGACAACCAAACAAGTTATCCAGTTGCAGATGGATGTTTGACCTGGTAGCATCACATTGTCTTTGGTAATTTTCTTTTTTCGGACTTAGCCCATTTATGCCACAAACAAGGTAGAGAGTTTTAGGATAGGATTGCTTGCATCTTACTGACAGAAAAGTTGCTCAATACTGTACTCAGTTTTAAATCATATCTAGATATGTTAAAATCCCTCTTGAAATTCAGTAACACTTTTTCCGACAGATAAGCTTCTCCTAATGGTTCATGTGCATCTTTAAGGAGAAATGTCCCTCACCATCTCTGCAGAAGTGTCGCCCATCTCATTTTTGGCTTTGAAAGGGCACCTGTTTGTTTGTTTTTTGATGACAGTTTGTGCAGCCCCTGACCTTGTTTGAACCCTCAAACTATTTCTCAGGGCCCTGTTTCTTTTTTGATTGCCCTGAGATGGAGTTATCTGCCATTGTTTTACCCACTGTGTAGTGAGATAGCCACCTCAGCCCCCTCTGACTATCCACCTTTACCCCCTGTGACTGGGCTTTAGCTTGTGGCAGCATTATCGATTTTTAGGGTGACATGGCTTCAACCTGGAGTTATGCTGCCTTCTCTGTGTAAATGAAGCCTAGTGACTTTGGCAAATTGGGGCCCTTTCTGTTCTTGAGTTTTTGACATGTTGCAAACATTATGCATATAATAATGTTTGTGAACATTAGAACGTGTGTGTACGGGAGATACAGGTCACTTAGCTCATCATGGACATCTGTGTATTTGTAAGCATGGGAGTAGCATGTTGCCCACAGAATACGCAAAGGACTGCTCTATCATACACTGCTTCCACCTCTTGTTGCTTTGTTTGCAGGACCTGTAAGGGGATAATATATATTGTTTTGGACCAGAAAAGACTGCAATATGTAGGCAGTGACCACCACAATGCATTCCAGCAGTGTGAGATGTGGTCCCCTTCTCAGAAACAACTCCAAAAAGGGAAACTTTAGTTCAATTTGGATGACTGTATTTCTGAACTTCGAGGACTGTGGATAATGCTTGATCTTTGAGGATCCTGGATAATGATTGGCAGGGATCTGTGCCCAACTGATATCAGTTGAAGTCTTATTCAGGTTTATCAGGTATAGTCTCAGACACAAATAGTGTATTCAGGTTTATCAGGTATAGTCTCATACAAAAATCGGTGTGGACCCCATTACTCCTGGTACTTTCAGAACTTCATTCAGAGTGCTGATTATTTCATGCTAGCTGCAACCAAGTCTGAGGTTTCTACTAAAATTTGCTGACCTTTTTCCCAATTATTTTCGATGAAGCTTTTTATTCGGAAGGCCCTGGCTAGCTTGAGGAGTTTATAGATGTGTACAAGGCACCTTGAGGCACTCTTTACTCCCCACCAAAGATCAGGGGTTTGTTGCCTTAAGAAGCACCTTCTACACATTAAGCTGAATGGTGACTTTGCCAGGTGAGCACACGTCGCCCCTGTGGCACCTTTTGTTGTTGGGCTCTTTGTTCACCCTGTCATCTGTGTGGGGTCTGAACATCTAGATTATGTTCAACCACGGTATTGGCTGTGATGTAACATGGAAGTAGCTCAAATTACAGACAAATTATCAAAGCTGAATTTATGGACAGCATCTGCAGCAAGCAGACAAGTGATACTTTTATATGAAATGAGTAATGGGGCAGCTGAAATTATTATGGGACTATCACTTTTGATGGGAAAAGCAATGGGAGAATGCTCATTTTATATGATTATCTTTTTGAAAGGCTTAATTTCTCTCAAAACACATGCTGCTGTGTGTTTTTGGTATTAAATTTAAGAAAGGAAACTGCAAAAGAAATAAAAATCCATGGAATATCATGCTTCTGTGGAAAAGGAGAAATAGAGTAATAAAGTAAAGTGGTATTGATGGAGCACTTTTCACTGTGTGAAATGTGGAGTAGATTCAGGTCCAGGCTGTGCTCCCTCTGATGGATCCTTATGTCTAACTGAAGCTGGACTCACAATAAGTACAGTTCATTAATGTGCAGCACATTAGGCTTCACAAGGAAGACAGAGTATTAGATTTGCAAACCATGAAGGTATATTATAAGATCAAAAACTTTACAAACTCAAATCATCAAATTAGATGTAATTCAATAGCCAATACAAGAATGTATTAGTCACTCTGGGCCAGAAGTATGTAAAAAGTGGTTTACAATTCCCTAATAGAGGATCTTTGTGATTCGCTATTAGGACTATGCATACTTAGATGTAGTGCAGTGTGTTTGATACTGTTTGCGATTCCCAAATGGGTCGCAAGAGATCTGCCTCCTTAATATTCATGAGGCAGGTCACAATTTGCGACCCATTTGGAAATGGCCACAATCAGAGGGCTGGTGGCCTGCTGTTTTTTTTGTAATGCAGCCAGTTTTCCTTAAAGAAAAACAGGCTGCATTACAAAAAGAGAAGTGAAAACTTTTCTTTTCATTTTTGAAGAGTAGGCAGTGGTCCTGGTAATTGTGAATGTTTTGCGACCACATTCCCAGTCGGAATAAAATATTCCTACATGGCCCTGCGACTAGCTATTAGAAAGGGATGCCCTTGGTACGCCCCTTGCTAATATCAACTCACAATCCCTATTTTGAAAATCGGTAATAAGTTACCGACCTTCAAAATAGGGATGGTACATGGCCAGAAGCCCGATGTGCCGTTTGAGATTGGCAAAAACTGTGAGAGAGATCATGTTTTATTAATAAATTAGTGCCATAGAAATAGCATTTGGGAACAAATAAATCTATAGTTTGAAAGGCCTAACTGAAAGAATTAACATAGAGATGAAAATGTACATGATTAAATTTCAAATGGACATTTGTGCCTACCAGTCGTATTTTTGACATCCCATTTGACATGATGACATGCAATTGTATTTTGAGTGAATTATTAATGAATACTAACCTGAAGGTATAATTTCCAAGCAAAACAGTAGAAATGAAATAT
The DNA here is from genome assembly GCF_031143425.1 of Pleurodeles waltl. Lineage (NCBI taxonomy): Eukaryota > Metazoa > Chordata > Amphibia > Caudata > Salamandridae > Pleurodeles > Pleurodeles waltl. The sequence goes on along the minus strand of NC_090444.1, from coordinate 755,011,152 downwards.
ATTATGAATGTTTACTGAATATGAATTAAACACACTTGCATTGTAATAAATGGATTTCATAATAGATTATGGTCCTGATTAAGACCTTGGGGGATGGGATACGGGATACTTCATCACAAACGTAAAGGTTATCCCGCCCGCCGTATTACAAGTTCCATTATATTCTATAGAACTTGTAAAACAGCCGGAGGGAGGGATATTAGTCACATTTGTGATGGAGTATCCCATCCGCCAAGGTCGTAATCAGGCCCTATGTGTTTAGAAAATAAGAACACATTTAAAAATTGCCTTGGCCATACATGAATAATGTATAATAAAATCATGTGTTTTGCATGTTTGATTTAAATTTTAAATTGCTCAATAGGTTTAATAATGTATTAATTGTATTAATGTGTATTTAGGTTTTCCTAATATGACTAGGCCTTGAAGGTTCATTTTGAAAGCAGCCATGGAAAAAGGTGAGTTTATTTTGGCCCCTCTGAACTGAATTATTTTCCTACGCAGCAAATGTAATGTTGAATGTCCTATTGTATTGTACGCCTGAGACATGTTTTAGATGCAATAATGTAACACTATTTGTTCTAGCTGTTGAATGGAGCAGGAAGCCTCTGTACTCATGTAAAAGAATATTAGTTTAGTTTATTGTGGATCGTGTGAAAGGAACTGCAAGTAGAAGATTATTGGAAAATGCAATATTTTAGCAGAACCCTGTAACCAGAGGAAGATGACAACACACATTGGCTAAGAACATTTCTGAAAATTACAAAATTGGTGGTGCCATCTGCAATGATTGGATGCTGAAACTGATGCCCAGAGTGAGCCCATCTGAACAACCAATGAATGGATTTTGGTTATTTTAATTATTATTTTAATTAGTGAAGAACTTTGAAACTGAAGTTAGCTTATCTGGAGACCCCCTTAGAGTCAATCCACACTTGTCCTGAAACTGTCCAGGACTCTGTCTTAAGTCTGCTGTCATATTCTCTTCTCTAAGTTCCCTGATGAATTTTCTAATCATAGTCTTAACCTGCGTCGGCTCCTTTGTTACGGTAGAGGTGTATCACCCCCCCGCCGGCAGCAGGATCTGCAAAACCTTTAAAAACAAAACAATAATAAACCATGTTTACTATTGTTTCATTTGTTAAAGGGGTGGGCCACGGGGTTGACCAGCAATGAGTGGAATGCACCGTGCACTACTTTCAGTGTGCATGTATGTTTGGCCGGCTGTCTCAGGCCAGCCAAACACACATGCGCAGCAGCCAGCACAGGCTCCAAGTCTGCCTGCCAGTGCCCAACTCCCAGCCAATCCTAACGCTGCTCTGAGTATTAAATGTAACCCAGTGTTAGTCAATGTGAGATCTAGGCTTTACAACAGTGAAAATGACTTTAAAGGTTTTTCACTGCCAAGACATATAAAACTGAAGTACATATGTCCTACTGTTTAAATGCAATGCAAGCTGTCCTATGAGCCTTTAGGACCTACCTTACAGGTGATTTATAAGTATTAAAAAGGAAGGTTTAGGTTTGTCAAAAGGCCTATTTTGCCATGTCAAAATGGCAGTTTAAAACAGACCAAGACATGGTTTGAAAGGCTACTTCAGTGGGTGGCACACTGAGTGCTGATGTCCACTAGTAGAATTGAATTTACAGGCCCTGGGTACAAGTAATACCATGTATTAAATGTACCAATCTGGTAGATGCCAGTTGTACCATGTCTTAGGGAAAGAGCACAAGCACTTTTTCACTGGTTAGCAAGTAAAAAGTGCACAGAGTCCTAATGCTAACAAAAATGGTTTCAGAAACAGAAAGCGAAATAAATCTGGAGGTCACCTGCAAAAAGGGCTAAATCCAACATACTTCACACACAATGAGCACATGAAGTTGCACTTCTGTAGTACTACTCCACATACTCAAATGCCCTTGTGAATTGTGCCTCTCTAATGTAGGCAATATGTAGAACAGCTCCATGTAGGCTGATACTCCTATGTTCACTATAAAACTATATGCTTCATTCTCGTTTTTTTTTATTTACAGGACATTCAATGACAAAAATGCTACGGCAAAGTGTCTTGACACTATATTCTGAATTTAAAAAAAGTGTAGCATTCAAAAGGTCAACCAAGAAAGCAACTATTGACCAAAAAAAGCAACTTCTGTTGATTAGATAAAAAACACCAACTGATGTCAATGCAAGGATGCCTGCGTTGGTGCTTGCAGCTAAATTTAGCGCCAGTGCAGGGGGATATGCAGGGGTGCGCTGTATTCCGTTCAGTACTGTGCATCCCTGCATTTCTAAAGTGATGCAGCGCTGCCAATTTGGTGCCACTTTTCTTTAAATCTGGCCCATGGTGCCTATGCTTTGGTGGTGGCTTGTTTCATTTTTTAGGGTCAAGCCTGCGTCGCATATGCTTGCGCATGCGTTTCACTTGCAAGACGCTTTAGTAGTTAGAAAAGGGCTCAGAGCCCTGTCCATGTCACGTCAGCGTCTTTCATTGGTTCGTGGCCTTGTTTGTTAAAATCTGCTTGTTTTCATTAGTGGAAGGCATGCATACGTCATGCCTTTTCTGGTGGTTAGCCCTCCTCGAGCGCAGGGACCAAGTACTGAAAACATGCGAGGCTCGCCCTTTTCCATCCGGTTTGTGGACTACTTTTTATCTTTTTTCGCAGGGCGATCTCGCTTGGCAGAAGTCGAGTGCTTTCCATGACATCGACCCTGTTACAGAGTTATTGCCCTTTTGCCGGTTATGTAGATAATTGCACTTTTGGAGATAGGTTTCACTACGAGTGAACTGTAGCAGCACAATCGTGCTCTTTTTTTCCATTTAATGTGGCAAGAACAGCCAGGTTGGGAGTTTACAACTGCTAATAGCTCTAACTCAGAGAAATGCGAGACCCATTGCATTGCAAATGCTTGATTTTAACTGTTGTGGCATATATTTCCAATTAAACAATTTTGAAAAACAACCATCGCAGTGGCTTGTAGAGTTGCACATATTGCATTTGCCAATGATTGTTATGGCATAAAAACTTGCAGACATCTATATGTGCTTCTATGTTCAGATATTATCAAAGCTGTCGCATATTTGCTCAATCCATAAACTAATTTACAGAAGAGTGTTTTGTTACTGCACAAAAACCACATGCTGTTCAAAGCATACTTTCCCTGGCAATAAACAGCACCTTTGAAAATTCCTCAGTTAAAACTGTCTAGTAAAAATGTCTTCAACAGAAAATAATGGTCACATATCTGTTTAGAAGAATCACAAGACAAAGGGGCATAGCGTAATTTTTTTGATGCTAATGTGGTGTTAGAGGTCCACAAACGGCACACCATGGGACATATTTACAAGGCCCTTGTGCCCCTTAGTGCCACATTAGTGGCAAAAACAATTCCTCAAATGTGACGCTAATGGGCCACTACCATAGCGCCATATTTACAAGGTGGCGCAAACTAGACTCGCGCAACCTTGTAAACCCTTTGCGCCACATCATGCATTGTATATGCATGATGTATGCAAAGGGGGCCCTCATTAGAGGGTTGCTAAAAATGGAGCAATGGAATCTACAAAATGCCATTGCGCCATTTCTAGCATCATTTTTATTGCCTGCCTAAAGCAAGAGTTAAAATGAGACTTCCATTGATTTCAATGGGCCTCTTAACAAAATACTGGATTAGCGCCATTTTGTTTACGCTAACCCAGTATTACGTTACAATAGCATTACAAAAATGACGCTATTGCCCCTAACATGCCCCATGGTGCATGGTATTTTAAGTACAGCGACTCCATGATGGTATTAGGGGTTGCAAGGGGGCCTCAAGAAAAGAGGCGCATCACTAGTGATGCCCAACTTTCTTGTAATTATGGTTCCATATTTACAAAGTGGCACAATGCAAGCATTAGACCACTTTGTAACCCTTTGCTCTGCATTATGTCTGTGCCAGGCATAATGCATGCAAAGGGGGAGTTCCCCCATTAGAGGGTCCCCCAAAAATGGTGCAGGGAAATCTAAGAGACTTGATTGCACCATTTTTCTGCACTTTTAACGCCTGCTCAGAGCAGGCATTAAAAGGCGGCTTCCATTGCTTACAATGGGCCTCTGGGTGCTTTGCAGTACTAGAGTCTGAATTTTTGACGCTAATCTTGCAAAGCGTTGGACTAGCGTCAAAAATTCTGACACTGGTCCCCTAACTACCGACATGGTGCGCCATATTGTAAATGCGGCGCACACATGGTGGCGTTAGGGTGCACTAAGGGGTGCAGGAAAAGTGGCGCTGCACTGTGTGTGGCGCCATTCTTCTTAAATATGCCCCAAAGAACCGCATATGAGATAGCTTTTTGTCCCTTATTATCCAGTCCAAAGACTTTGCCTCTAGAATTTCACTTATCTCAATCTGGTGCTTGTTATTTGTCCTGTGTCATTTAAAAAACACTTTAATCCTGTTTAGGTCACCATCATCTGCCATTTCGACACGTAAGGCCCGTGTCCTCTGACGTACAACGGCTTATGTGCACCATGTTTGGCTGAGATGCTTCATAAAACAATTAAGCAGAATCACAAAACAGAAAGTAGCATGGGGTTTATTTTAGTTATGTAAATTCAAATGGGATCTATGCAGTGGTTTATATTTTACTGATATAAAAGAAAACAAATGTGGCTTCACGTCAAGAGCAGCTGACTTTGAAACCTAGTTAAAATTTTAACCTCGATTCAACTTCTTATGATTCTGGGCAACTCATTTAATCTCCCTGTGCCTAAAAAATGTTATATAAAAGTGCAACAAAGTAGACACATTTTGCTGCCAGTTCCTGAAAAACAACATATTTACATCATCAATGAGTGTTTTTGTTTCTAATGTTGGAGTTTAACTTGCATTCTGTTGCCAATGATAGAGTGGAATGCTTGTTTGGTAGTCTATTGCAGTGGTTCCCAACCTTTTGACTTCTGAATCATTACTGGAAGTCGGGAACCCCCCCAAGCAACTTGTGCGATTTACATTTCAAACATGAAAACAGTAATTTGCAAAAAATATGCAAACAAGTACACACCAAACAAACGCTTAAATTACTACTGTTATAATTATTTTATATTGAAAATATATGCAAAATGGGAATGGGAAGGTTAGCACTGCTTCTCGGCGACTAACTTCTCAATGTTTAATTTTATTTAGGAACGCAGACTCCTCATGTCAGATTCAACATTTCCCAAGTGATTCCTGTTTTTATCTTTAGGTATATAGATCTGAGAAAGTTTTTCACATAAATATGTGGTGGGGAAAGGAAGTAAACCCTTAAGAGCCTCTCATTTCTCCATAGCCTCTCTAGCACATTTAGGGGCATATTTATACTCCGTTTGCGCCGAATTTGCGTCGTTTTTTTCGACGCAAATTCGGCGCAAAACTAACGTCATATTTATACTTTGGCGTTAGACGCGTCTAGCGCCAAAGTATGAGGAATGAGCATCATTTTTTTGCGTGAACGCCTTCCTTGCGTTAATGAGATGCAAGGTAGGCGTTCCCGTCTAAAAAAATGACTGCGACGCAAATGCGTCGTATTTATACTCCCGGGCAAAAATCACGCCTGGGAGTGGGTGGGGCAAAAAACCCTGCATTTGCGCCTCTTTTTAACGCCTGGGTCAGGGCAGGCGTTAAGGGACCTGTGGGCTCAAAATGAGCCCACAGCTGCCCTCCCATGCCCCCAGGGACCCCCTCTGCCACCCTTGCCCACCCCAGGAGGACACCCAAGGATGGAGGGATCCATCCCAGGGACATTCAGGTAAGTTCAGGTAAGTATACATTTTTATTTTTTTTATATTTTTTTTTGGCATAGGGGGGCCTGATTTGTGCCCCCCTACATGCCTCAATGCCCAATGACCATGCCCAGGGGACATAAGTCCCCTGGGCATGGCCATTGGGCAAGGGGGCATGACTCCTGTCTTTACTAAGACAGGAGTCATGTAAATGGCGTCTGGGCGTCGTTAAAAATGGCACAAATCGGGTGGAGGCGATTTTTTAGCGTCAACCTGACTTGCACCATTTTTAAGACGCCCTAACGCCATTTTCCCCAACGCCGGCGCTGCCTGGTGTACGTGGTTTTTTTCCACGCACACCAGGCAGCGCCGGTCTGCTAGCGCCGGCTAACGCCATTCAATAAATACGGCGCCCACATGGTGCTTCAGAATGGCGTTAGCCGGCGCTAAACTTTTTGACGCTAAACTGCGTTAGCGCAGTTTAGCGTCAAAAAGTATAAATACGGGCCTTAATTTATTTGTTTTATAGCACCTCTCATACCAGTGCAGGGTGTCAGAGCATTTCACAGGGGAAAACAAGGTGTAGGATTCACGCCATCCACACTGGTAGGCATTTTCTAACATTGCTTGGTCTGGGGAAGCCCAAACTCAGGATTCAGAACACGGCACAGTGGTTAGCATTGACTTTAATAATAAGAATGTATTTCTATGCAAGCAAACCTTTTTTTAGCAGGGCAAGGAAAATGAAAGTCTAGAGAAAAAACATAACTTTCTAATTTGTGCCTTGCAGTTTGCATACAGCTCCTTAATGGCAGTTCATAGCTCACTGTGCTAGATTATGATTGCAACTTATGTACTGCACAGTAACAAAAGAAACAAAAGCAGCAACCCACTGTGCTATGCACATAAAATACTGTTTTTTGCCTGATGCAGGTTCTTTGCAGCAGGCATATTAACCATCTGTTAGTCAAAACTGCCACTAGACAATGCTCCCATCTCTCTCCAGCAGGGACATTAATCACTAGAGTAATCTTGATGCTTTTATTTTTGTCCGAAAGCTGCTGGCTGGATCTACGAGGAAGTTTGCAGTGCTTTTAAAACTGCTCAAGGGAAGCAATACATATAAAAAATGCAAGTGTTTGGCAGAGGAAAATTGCCTTCCTCCTGGCCCAGGCCTGCGGACCTCCTGGGAATGTGTTACAGACCCCTGGGGGTCCACGGACCACAGGTTGGGAACCACTGGTCTATTGTATTTTCGTGTGGCCGCTCTGGAGTGCTTTTTGGTGTCATGCATGCTTACATGGAGTGGTACTCTTATCTCGACTTTGGTCGCTAGGTGTAAGTGTGCAATATGGGGAAGAGGTGGGACGTGCCTGCTTGAAAAGGTCTCCTATAGAGTACCCCCAAGAGTGGCAGAAGACCCGCCCGCTACATGCAATACAGTCATGGCAGTCATGAAAGGTGATCTATGTAGTCATCCCAAGAGGAGCAGGTGAGAAGCCTAGAGGCATATGTTCTGGATACAGGCAGCCAGGACAAAATGCTTCACAGAGTCAAAAGGGCAGGATTGATGAGCAGTCTACAGACATGCATTGGTTACTTATAGCTAGTAACTATAAATAATCTTAAGAGTCCGTCCAGGTGTGATAAAGGCATAACACACAAGCATGCACCACAGGAGAAATGCAGATGTAGGAATACCCTATTAAGACAACCTGAAGTGACACAGAACCAGCCCACACCTTTGCCTGGTTACAGACAGCCACAGTGCCTTACAATTGTTGCACCTGACACCCACTTGGATAGGGGTCACCACTATAAAAAAAATCCTTAAATAAGTATATATCTGGATACTTAAATGGCTACCTATTACACGGTGAGAGATGTAGTCTTTTTGTGCAGCCATTAAATAAGTAGAACATTCAATACATTGCAACAGAATAGTTCTTGCTGGAAACATGCTTGCAAACATTGGACACCTTCAGGGATCACATTATGTGCTATGCATAAATCTGTACTGCTGCTTATCATCATTCTCAACCTCCCTTGCAAAACCAAAGAAGTGTTGCATAACCCAAAGCCTGTGCAGATCGAATGCAGAGCATGCAGATGCTTCACGTATCATCCAATTTACGGACCTAAGAAGCAGATTTTAGAAAAGTGGGGTTGCACCCAGTGCAGCGCCACTTTCCTTGCGCCACTTAGCGCTCTAGTACTGCCACCATTAGTGCCCTATATTTAAAAACAAAAAGAATGAGTGATGGACAGAATGCTGATCAGTGTCAGACATTCACCACCAGTACACAGATCTGGGCCTAAATCCATTGTTTTATTTGATACCCATGCTATTCTAGTTTGGACACAGTCATGTGCAAATCAGTCTTGACCCGGTTTGCTGCCAATTCAGGTCCTCCCTGGACTGGAAACATGCATCTTAGGACCGGTTTCAGGGTATCACCCTTCATCAGTCAGACTAGCTTGACTCCAGTAGTATGGGGAGCAAGGGACACAGGTCTGGGCATACCCTTCCCACTTAAAGCAACAAATGTAAAAAAGAACAAGTGATGGACGGAACACTGATCAATGTCAAACATTTACCCCAATACAGAAATCTAGGCCTAAATGCATCTTTTTTTTGCTACTCAGGCCATTCCCGTTTGAACACAGCCATATGCAAATCAACCTTGGCCCTGTTCCCCATGGGAACAGTCTGGCCCGAACAGCCAAACCAAGTCCTCCCCAGAATGAAAACAAGCATCCTAGACCAGTTTCAGGGTATCACTCTTCATCAGCCAGGCTAGTTTGACTCCAGTGGCATGGGGGAGCAACAGACCCATGTCTGGGCATATCCTTTCCAATTAGGGCGACAAATGCAAAGAAAAGGACAAGTGATGGATGGAATGCTGATCAGTTTCAAACATTCACCCCCTAGTACAGAGATCTGGGCCTAAATCCATTGTTTTTCTTGCTACCCATGCCATTCCAGTTTGGACCCAGCCATATGCAAATCAGTCTTGACCCTATTCCCCATGGTAACAGGCCCAAACTGCCAAGCTACGTCCTCCCTGGACTGGAAACAAGCATCCTAGGACTGGTTTCAGGGTATCACCCTTCATCAGCCAGGCTAACTTGACTCCATTGGCATGGGGAGCAGGGGACCCACATCTGGACATAGCCTTCCCACATAGGGGTCAAGACTGATTTGCATATGGCTGGGTCCAAACTGGGGTTGTATGGTGAGCAAAAGAATTGATGGATTAAACCCAGATCTGTGACCGGTCTGAATGTTTGATTGTTTCTGCATTCCGTCCATCATTTGTGTTTGTTTGTATTTAAAATACGGAACACCATGGCGCTAGGTAGGGGACAATAGCATCAGAATGTTTTATGCTATTGATGTACTGTTCAGGGTTAGTACCAAAATTTTGGTGCTAACCTTAAACAGAATATAAGTGCCCACTGTAAACAATGGTGTGCCCCCTTTTAATGCCTGCTCTGAGCAGGTGTTAAAAAAGACGCAAATAAATCTTTTAGATTTCTTTCCATCATTTATTCTGCCCCCATAACGGAGGAATTCCCCCCCTTTGCATACATTATACCTGGCGAATGCATAATATGGTGCAAGGGGTTACATAGTGGCGCAATGCATGCAGTGCACCACTTTGAAAATCTGGCTCGATGTTTTTTCCTTAATATTGGTGCATTAGCGTAAAAACAATTACACTAATGTGGCAATATTATGGTGCAAGTGGCTCTTAAATCTGCCCTTAAATATGGAGCACAAGGCTGATCAAGGAGATGCAGATGCATTTTTATCAGCTCTGTGGGTTGAGTGTGTGCTGATGAATCATTTTCCTTGGGGGTACAGGTTGGAATCTGACACAACCAAGAGTAAATGTGAGTTTTTGCAAAAATGTTAAATAGTGAGTTAAGTTGGTTGTGGTTGAATCCAAATGATAACTGCATGCATTTGCAAGACACCAACTGGGTGTATGTGTGGAGTGCTGGTTCCAAAGTGCTGGTCCTCCAATTGTGCTGATGAGTTTTTGGATATGTGGTTTAATTTTGAGTTGGGTTTTGTGGGTAAAGTTCCCTTACACATTCTGTGAGTATTGTCCTATAATTTTACACTCTTTCTACTCTTTTCTGTATGCCATTATAAGTGTTATGTTGCATCAAGGTTCTTAAAGTTTTCAATCTTCAGACGTTAATGGGGTGTGACTACATGTTTTATTGTTTTGGCTCTTTGGTGTGGACGTCTTGAAATCCATTTTAGTTTTCCCTAAGATTGAACTGGGCTATTTTCTTGGCATTGATACATTATGTTTTCATATTTATAGATCATGATGAGTTGTTTCATGGCTGAAGTAATGATGTTTGTGAGCTGATGTCCATATATACAGGATGGTGTGAGTCTGTTGTTTCGTAAGGTACTCTGAGATGTGTATTTATGAATGTGTCATCAATCAAAAATCATTTGGCTTTGCTATATTTTAGAGTTTTGGTCTTGTACTTCACATGGCCTTTGCCCCTTAGTGGCTATGCTTCATTGGTATAGGCTTGTGTTTATATGTATGCTGTTGTTTGACAAACACTACCTTTACAAGGTCATGATGGTCTTGGACTATGCTTCATGTCGTTGCTTGATCGATTTTTTTATAGGCTGAATGAAAGTGAAATGAAAGTATCTATATTCTAATGGGTTTTCCTTGCATTAGATATTGTCTTAGAGGCTGTGATTTTCCACAAATTGTCTACCAGGGCACCAGTGGCAGATTGAGGTTAATGTTTTAGTGATCAACTATTTCGTGGTTTAAGCTGCTAAATCAGCCTCAATCTGAGCACAATCATAAACTTAAGGGGAAATTGGCTCAAATCAACTGGGATTCTGAGTCAGGGAAAGGCTAGATCATACATACAAAATGGTAGAGAAAAGGAGTAATGTATCTGCCAGCAGATATTTTGCGGCAGGCCACAAACAGGAGAGGTAAGGCAGGTCTCCTCATTAGCAGGGTCATCCGCTACATATTGATAGTAAGGACACATCTCTTGTTCAGAAGTCGTGAGTCCCACTGTGTCCCTGACACCTATGAGTGTCTCTGGTGCTTTGGGTTATTGGGCATGCTTCAGATTCAGACTGTATTGTCAGTGAGCACTTCTCCCCTAACCTGCCATATACTAGAATGCCTTTCTTTAGAAGAGCAGCTCTTTGCCCCACTGCAACTGACTTTATTCCCGACTGACTCATATGCAAGCTGCATTGGGTGGGACTGGTTAAGTAAGTGAAGTGCCCAGGATCATGGATTGGGGCACCGCCATTGGTGCTTGTCTACTGGCTCTGGCCAAGGGACTGCTGACATTTCTTAATACTCGTTGCACCACTGTAACTGTTTGCATGTTTGTTCATGTGCAGTCCTTACTTGTAGGATGTTACGCTGTTGCAGCATGCCGTACAAATTGCACAAGTCATAGGTAGTGATCTACCCAGGATAAACTGAATGAACCAATAATGACTTCAGAGTGCTAATATTTGGCTATGGTTTGACATCCATAGCAATCAATTACAGTTGGTGATAAAAAAGCATGCTTCACAGGTCCAGCTAAGATTCAGTCATAAGTTAATAGCGAGCCGATTGTCAATGGTAGAGGCATATTTTTAGGCACATCTTTTTAGGGTTGAGCGCAAAGCACTCCGTCCCTTGTGTAATCTCTCTGTTGGCTTTTAACAACGCCCATTTCAAACCCATGAGTTTGGTTGGTTCGTGGGCTTGCCTTTTAAAAATAGATTGATTTCATTAGTGAAGGGGAGCACCGGTAAACTACTGAAAACATAAGAGGCTCTATGTTTTCCGTATGGTTTCTGCACAATTTTTTCTCTTTATTTCCTACTCAGCGCGATCTTGCCAGGCAATACCAGAGTGCTTTGCATGACATAGACCCTGTTACATGGATAATTGCATTTTTTCCGGTTACATGGATAATAGCACTTTTGCCAATACGTTTCTGTGCCAGAGAACTTCTGTTTCCTTAGACAGCATTGTTTCTTAATTTAACCATCTACTACGGTTAATGAAACAGGCCTGATCAAATTTTTGACTTGTCTACTACAAAATTTATGTACGGGTCAGGTGGACCCGGTGCATCAGGGGTCAATGAATTCAAAAGGGTTAGCTTTCCCCACCACTCCTTCCCATGCTCTGAAACGATATGATGTAGAGCATGGATACTCAAAGTACGGCCCGCAGGCCTCATGCGGCCCCTCTGACCTTTACATGTGGCCCTTCGTGCAACAGGAGCACTGGGCAGCTGTTTGCTCGACTCTTCACTAACAATAAAAATATGAAATACACGCACAATCATTTATTTCAAGCTCAATTGGTCTTAAAGAAAGAAAGTGACTAGGGACTCCTGCACTTAACTTTAGAAAAGCCTTCATTTTTAAAGACATCTTGCAACACAAGTGTAAAACTAAGACAGCCTCTTCAAAATTAAAAAAGTGTATTTAGTTAACATTCAGAACCTTTCCGCCTTAATGCAATTTATTTTATCAGTGCATTGAGATATATCCATTTAAAAGTGATAGTTTTGAAACATAAATGTGGAAACATTAATTATTTCCCTAACCCTGAGAACATCACCAGTAGTAAATTAAAGAGACAAGTCACGTGGAATGTGCGCTTTATGGGTTGCCTGGGTTCCTATCATACATGAATAACATTACACTTTAATAAATCAAACTTAGAACAGGGTTTGTGCAGCATACCATGAATCATGTATTTCGAGGTCATCTTAAATGTGATAATGCAGAAAAAGGAGGGAAGGTGAGACTAAACAATTGTCTAGGATCACACAATTTGGAAAAGTGGATGAGCCGGGATAAGTTCCAGGTTTTCTGGTTTTGCATTGTTTATTTCAGCCACTTGATGTATATAATTTGCTTCTCCTACACCTACCTTGCCACCAATCCCCCCAGCCACCCCACCCGACTGCCACTGCCCTGGCATCAATGCGGCCCCCAGGCACGTCACAGACCAAACTTTTTGGCCGCTGGGAAAATGTTTGCGAGTACCCATGATGTAGAGAAAACTGACTATGGGAATCTGTCTCTATCCAGCAAACGCAAACAGAAAATGGCGCACACCCCCCTAGCATTTTTCAGCTTTTGAAACATTACTACAGATTTAGGTGCAAAAGTGCACTGTCATAGTTTAGCACTAAAACGTTTAGCACGGGCTGCGCCATTTCTGAACACCAGTCAAGTGCCATATTTTTGGAATGGTGGAAGCCGGTGCAAAGGGTGGGCTAGGATAAAAAAAATGACATTAGTCAGTGGGGCTGGCGGTATGAGAGAATGGGGTTTTGCACCAAAAAATGACGTTAGGCTGGTTAGAGTAAAAAAAGATGACTCTAACTAGCCTAGTGTCATTTTTAATGCAAAACCATCCATACCACATGACTCCTGTCCTAGAAGAGACAGGAGTCATGCCCACCACCCCAATGGCCAGCACAGTGGACCAGTGGAGGGATAAATATGGGGCTATTGGGTTAGCACCATTTTTTAGATGAGAACTCCTACCTTGCATCTCATTGCCACAAGGTAGGTTCACGCATTTGAAAAATGGTGCAAACTCCAATATTTTGATGTTAGACTGGTCTAATATCAAAGTATAAATATGGAGTTAGTTTTGTGCCAAATTTGCGCAAAAAATATGCAGATTCTGCGCAAATGGGGTATAAATATGCCCCTGAGTAGCATATGGAGTGCCCAATTAAATTTCTTAAACAGCTTTGATAAACAATATGCGAGTTTGTTTCTCAATTGTAGGGTTGTTATGCCATGATTTGAAAATGTGCTTTCACTTGGTAATAAAGTGAATCCTCTAAAAATACTACAGAAAATTGCAAATAAAATAGCATTTTTCTTCTACGGTTCTTGCACTTTTACCTGCGCTTCACTTATAGTGGAGGAAGAGAGCCTTTTCTTTTGAAGGTGAATTTTCGCTAAATGGGTGAGTTCACAGAAGCCACTTGAAATCGTAAGCACTGCGTTCAATCATTGACAGGGATAGAGAACCGCAGACCTCTCATAATGTGATGTAAAAAAGTGGCAACATGTGATTTAACCTCTATCCACATATCGCTTGAGAGCAAAAGTGTCCCCTGACCTTGCCTTTAGGTCCTCAACTCGCCCCTCACACCACGCAGCCCCTCCAGACTGTGCCCGTGCCTTCCACCCCACCCTCGGGCTGCCTCTGGCCCTTGCTGCTGCTCACCGTAAGGTCTGTAACTGTGTCTCCTGTACTTGCATTGTATTTCATTTTCAAATTGTGCCTTTTTTGTGCCCTGTACTGTTTAATGCTTCTTAGCACTTTTTGTGCCTGCCCTGTTGTGTGCTTCCCTCCCTCCCGTTTCATGGCTCCCCGAGCCGTCCTTCCCTGCCGCTGCGTCCGTGCAGCCCCGCCACCCTCGTGCCCCCATTCGCTCCCACCTCCCTGCTGCTCCTCCCTCCCACCTTCCCTTCTCAATAGCGGCCGCTGCGTGGTGCAGTCAGTGACCCCTGCACTTGGCTTTAGGTCTTGGGCTCGCCCCTCATGCCTTGCAGCCCCTCCAGACTGTGCCCATGCCTTCCATCCCACCCTCGGGCTGCCCCCCGCCCTCGCTGTTGCTCACCATAAGGTCTGTAACTGTGTCTCCTGTACTTGCATTGTATTTCGGTTTTAAATTGTGCCTTTTTGTGCCCTGTACTGTTTTAGTGCTTTTTAGCACTTTTTGTGCCTGCCCTGTTGTGCGCTTCCCTCCCGCCCATTTCACGGCTCCCCCGAGCCGTCCTTCCCCGCCGCTGCATCCCTGAAGCCCCTACACCCTCGCGCCCCCATTCGCTCCTGCCTCCCAGCTGCTCCTCCCTCCCACCTCCCCTTCATAATGGCACCCGCTGCACGGTGCAGTGAGTGACCCCTGACCTTGCTTTTTGGTCCTGGGCTCGCCCCTCACTCCATGCAGCCCCTCCGGACTGTGCCCATGCCTTCCACCCCGCCCTCGGGCTGCCCCCGCCCTCGCTGCTGCTCACCGTAAGGTCTGTAACTGTGTCTCTTGTACTTGCATTGTATTTCTTTTTTAAATTGTGCCTTTTTTGTGCCCTGTACTGTTTTAGTGCTTCTTAGCACTTATTGTGCCTGCCCTGTTGTGAGCTCCCCTCCCGCCTGTTTCACGGCTCCCCCGAGCCATTCTTCGCTGCTGCTGCATCCCTGCAGCACCGCCACCCTTGCGCCCCCATTTGCTCCCGCCTCCCAGCTGCTCCTCCCTCCCACCTCGCCTTCTTAATGGCGGCCGCACCAGGGGCAAGCCCGTCTGTGCTAATCCGCGCCTAGACCGTGCTTGAACCGCGCCTAGTGCTGGTCCCCATGGCTCTCGCTGCCTGACCCCCCCCGAGGCAGCATTACTCCTCCACCATACTCCACACCCTCAACCCGGGACAACACCCCACCTGCACTCAGGCCAACCCCAAGCACACACATGGACCATTCACAAGTCACGCATGCCGCTTCTCCTGCACTCCCACAAACACAAACAACACTAACACGCACCACAACTACACCAACACGCACCACAACTACAACAGCCCGCGCAACCACCTTAACTGCATACTCCTAAACACCCGCTCTGTCCACAGGAACGCCATTGAGGTCTGGGACTTGATCACTACACATTACCCTGACATCACCTTCCTCACTGAAACTTGAATGAACCCCTCATCAGAACCCGACATAGCCATAGCCGTCCCAGAAGGCTACAAAATCTCTTGCAGAGACCACACAAACAAACCAGGAGGAGGCATCGCCATCATACACAAAAGCACCATCAAGATCACCACCAACACCCCCGACACACTAGACAGTGCAGAACACCTACACTTCTTAATTCACATAAACGCCAACACCACCCTCAGAGGAACCCACATTTACAGACCACCTGGCCGCCCCCTTTCTGTGATGCCATCGCTGATACCATCAGCTCCCACGCCCTCACCTCCACAGACTATATTCTCTATGGTGACCTCAACTTTCACCTGGAAAACACCCATGACCACAACTCCACAACCCTACTAGACAACCTCACGAACCTAGGACTCAAACAACTGGTCACCTCACCCACTTACTCAGCAGGACACACGCTTGACGCAATCTTCACCTCCAGCAACCACATCGCATTCACACACACCACCAAACTCCCCTGGACCGACCACCACTGCGTCCACTTCTCCTTCAATAAACCCCCCACCCACTACTGACAACACACCACACCCTACCGAATGTGGGACAAGATCCCCATAGAACACCTGAATGCCAAGGTCACACAAACTCCACCCCCCTTCACCAATGACCCCAACATCGCTGCTCAGAACCTCACGCACTGGCTACCAACCTGCGCAGACTCCCTTGCCCCACTGAAAAGCAACAACAACACCCGCAACATCAAGACCGCCCCCTGGTTCACCACTGAACTCCAAGCCTCCAAGCGTGAATGCCGCAAAACTGAGAAAGCATGGCGTCAAGAGCCCTCCATGAACAACTTCTCCACCCTCAAAACTACTATACGCAAACACCACCAACTCATTCGGACCACCAAAAGGGCCTATTACAAAGAACACATAGATAGTAACTCACATAACAGCAAGGAACTCTTTACCATCATCAAAGAGCTCACCAAACCCAAATCCTGCACCATCGACCCCCCTCACACACAAAACCTTTGCAACTCCCTCTCTAACTACTTCCACCTCAAAATCTTAGACATACACAACAGCTTCACACCATCCACACCCACCACCACCACCGACATCACCGACATGACCAACAACACAGTACCCCCCCCACCACAACCAACTCCACAACTGGACCCCCTCCAAAGACAAAGATACAGAAATAACCATGAACTCCATCCAACAGCTCCTTCAACGCCGCAACCTTCCCAGACACCTGGAAGCACGCCGAAGTCACCGCACTCCTCAAAAAACCCAAAGCAGACCCAGAAGACCTCACCAACTACCAACCCATCTCTCTTCTCTCCTTCCCCGCCAAGGTCGCTGAGAAGAGAGTGAACGCCCAACTGTCTCACTTCCTAGAGAAAAACAGTACACTTGACGCCTCCCAGTCTGGATTTCGCAAGGACCACAGCACTGAGACCGGCCCTCATCGCCTGCACTGACGACATCAGAACCGGAGTCGACAAGGGCGAGACCATCGCATTCATCCTCCTGGACCTCTCTGCAGCCTTCGACACTGTTCGCCACCAAATCTTCCGCGCACACTTTTTCGATGCAGGAATCCGGCACAAGGCCCTAGACTGGCTCACCTCCTTCCTCGCCGAAAGAACCCAGAAAGTCTGCCTCCCTCCCTTCCAGTCCCCAGCAACCAAGATCATCTGCGGGGTCCCCCAAGGGTCCTCTCTAAGCCCTACCCTCTTCACAATTTACATGGCCCGCTCACCACCATCCTCCACCCCCACGGAATCACCATCATCTCATACGCAGACGACACCCAGCTCATCATCTCCCTCACCAGGAACCCCTCCACCGCCAAGACAAACCTCCACGCTGGACTCCTCGACACCGCCAAATGGATGACAGAAAGCCACCTCAAACTCAACTCCAACAAAACAGAAATCATCATCTTCGGCCCCAAAAAGACAGTATGGGATGACTCATGGTGGCCCACAGCCCTCGGACCACCCCCAACACCCTCCACCCACGCACGCAACCTCGGCATCATCCTAGACTCATCTCTCTCCATGGCCCGGCAAATCAACACCATATCATCCTCCTGTTTCAACACCCTTCGCATGCTACGGAAGACCTTCAAATGGATTCCCATAGAAACCAGAAAAAACGTCACCCGTGCATTCATCAGCAGTAGATTAGACTATGGAAACGCCCTCTACGCTGGTATCACAGCCAGGTTTCAGTAGAAACTCCAGCGTATCTAGAACGCTGCCGCACATCTCATCCTCAACCTCCTACGCCACAAACACATCTCCGCTCACCTCAGATCCCTTCACTGGCTGCCCATCAGCAAGAGGATCATCTTTAAAGTCCTCATCCACACTCACAAATGACTCCACAACACTGAACCGGCCTACCTCAACGAATGAGTGAACTTCCACGCACCCACTCGACTCCTCCGCTCTGCTGACCTCGCCCTCGCCACAGTCCCCTGCATCCAACGCACCACCTCGGAAGGCAGATCCGTCTCCTACCTCGCCTCCAAGACCTGGAACTCCCACACCACCAACCTACGCAAGACACAGGACCTCCTGACTTTCAGAAAGCATCTAAAGACATGGCTTTTTGAGCAGTAATACGCCAGCCCCCTTCCCCCCCCCCCACAGCGCCTTGAGACCCTATCGGGTGAGTAGCACACTAAATACATTTTTTGATTGATTGATTGATTGAATAGGGAAGGCTATACATTTAAGGATAATCTCAGAAAACGTCAAATAATGTAAATTTTTTGGGAAAAGTGGAGAAGGCCAAACTCGTATTTTCATTCTAAAATATTTTCCAAACGTTTCTGGACAAGCCTTTCCGCAAGTATTTTTAAAATATGATTTTCAAAAATAAAACTCTGAATTTCCATGATAACGCCTTCTGTGTTTGTTATGAAACCGTGAATTGCGCTTTACGTAAAATTTATCAGAATGTAGTCGCAGCAGTAGTGCATATATAATACAAGTTTCAGATTTCTCCCCACGAAAAACATGCGGCTGCATAAGATGTAACAGCAACCCACAGAGGTCATATCTGACTGGATCAGGTAAATCTGCTCATCAAAACTAGCAACCAAAGCCAGACGTATTAATTCATCATCCTGGCAGCGTAATGACATTCATTCATAAATACTAAGCAATCCCCTCCACACCTGGGTGAGTATTCTGTTCAGCCCCGTGTAACTCACTAATTGCACACCTTCGTCCGCTGCCCTTTATAACACAGTCCCCGTCCTGCCCAGGAAGAGTAATGAGACAGAACTCAGAATTAGGCAAAAAAAAGGTTGAATTGAGACAGATACAATAAGAGCTAAAATATGTTTTATAAAATGTATAATGAACCTTGACTCTTGGAGGCCTGAATGTGTCTACTCAGCAGATAAAAACAGGGTCCTGCTGTACCCTACATTATCAGAAAGAAGAGTTAAGTGGTGCAAACTAGCTTTATATGCCTGTTAATCGAGTGCCCACTCGTAAATACCTTATGAACATTGCCCTCTTCCCTCTTACTAGCATGTGTTATTGGTATACGTTTGTCAATGCATATAGTTTATCAATTATAGATACAGTCGTCACTGGTGATAAGTACTGAAATAAAGAGACCCTGTGAACCAAAACATGATGGGCCTCTCCCTAAAGCTGCTTTTATTTACAAACAATTATTAAGCAGTTAGAAGTAATATTGAACCTTTATGAGAAGCTGATTTGAAGGCTTCCTATTCTGTTGATTTATGGGACAAGTAATAGTTTGCACTGTTTAAAATTTGAAGGGCAGCAAATATGACACAACCTTTTTTATTCATTTATAATAGAACCATATACACTTCATCTCTTATTAATAAGTTTGATTCCTTGCCTTCCTCACTTTGTTAGTCTTGTACCACTAAACATGGCTCTATTGTACATATGGTTATTTGATTGCAAGTATGTTAAATCGTTTAGGACTTTGGTTTGGTCTAAGTGTTCAAGATGTTTAATATCAGTTGACCACTTATGCTACTATTTGTTTGGATCACTGTCACCTGATTTCAAGAGAGTAGCCAGAGAAATAAAACACTCCCCACACACACTTTGAACAATATGGCTGCAGCTGGGTATGTGTGTGAATCACATGAACATGACTGTTACAAGGAAGGTCTGCAAGAATTGTTCCTTATACCCCAAGGATAATTTCTTTCCATTTTCTCCATTCTAGTTTTCTTTACTGTTCCATTTTTTGGTCGAGCTTAAGTCTACGACCTCTTGTATACTTTTAAGTATACTTCTCCCAAGGGCTTCCAGCTATTTCATTTGTTTGTTTCAATGTCAGTTAAAACTCCTTGCTTGCTAGTGGTCAGTCATGCCTCTTTGTCCCTCCTTCTTCTTTGTGGGAGCAGGGATCAACTACTGTATAATTACGCCTGTTTGTCTGGTCTGTAAGGGATTTGTTTTTTAAACTTTATTTCCTGCTGCTGTCCAGGGAAGCATCCCTTTTCATTTGCAGTGTATTCTTGCTCTGAGCTTATCTGTAAACAAGACTATAAATCAGGCTGGTTTTTTGGTCACATTTAGTCTTTGTGGACTCTCTGCACCCTCTCTCAGCTGCCGGATTTTCTTTACAAAGTGTGCCTGCCTGGGTCCCCAGGGCAGAGGATTGCTTCTAATTGCTTATAGCCTAGGCACCCAGATCCACCAGGGCTCTGCAGTCCTTAGAGACAGAGCCCACTTCTGCTCCATTTTGGGATCCCACTAGCAGCTCCATCAGTGCACCTCCATTCACACACTCCAAGCCCGTCAGCCATGCCAGACCCCACACCCTGTCTGTCAGAGCACCTCAGTTCTTACAGTCAGTACACACTGCTGTTCCAGTACTGGGACCTCGGTGTATCTCCATCAGTGCACCTCAGTTCACACACTCGAAGCCCCTCTGCCATGACAGAACCTCACACACACAGTCTGCCAGAGCACCTCAGTTCTTCCACTCAGTATACACTGCTGTTCCAGTACTGGGACCTCAGGTGCAGCTTAATCAGTGCACCTCAGTTCACACACTCCAAGCCCCTTAGCCATGCCAGAACCCCACACATGCTGTCTGCCAGAGCACCTCAGTTCTTACAGTCATTACATACTGCTGTTCCATCACTGGGACTTTGGGCGCAGCTCCATCAGTGCACCTCAGTTCACACACTCTATGCCCCTCAGCCATCCCAGAACCCCACACACACTGTCTGCCAGAGCACCTCAGTTCTTACAGTTAGTACACACTGCTGTTCCAGTACTGGGACCTCGGGTGTACCTCCATCAGTGCACCTCAGTTCACACACTCCAAGCCCCTCAGCCGTGCCAGAACCCCACACAAGCTGTCTGTCAGAGCACCTCAGTTCTTACAGTCAGTACACACTGCTGTTCCAGTACTGTGACCTCGGGTGTACCTCCATCAGTGCATCTCAGTTCACACACTCCAAGCCCTTAAGCCATCCCAGAACCCCACACACACTGTCTTCCAGAGCACCTCAGTTCTTACAGTTAGTACACACTGCTGTTCCAGTACTGGGACCTCGGGTGTACCTCCATCAGTGCACCTCAGTTCACACACCCCAAGCCCCTCAGCCGTGCCAGAACCCCACACACGCTGTCTGTCAGAGCACCTCAGTTCTTACAGTCAGTACACACTGCTGTTCCAGTACTGTGACCTCGGGTGTACCTCCATCAGTGCATCTCAGTTCACACACTCCAAGCCCTTAAGCCATGCCAGAACCCCACATATGCTGTCTGCCAGAGGATCTCAGTTTTTACAATCAGTACATTATGCTGTTCCAGTGCTGGGACCTTGGGCACAGCTCCATCGGTGGACCTCAGTTCTACCCGGCAAGGTCACTTTCCTATACTGGGACACCGTTGACATATAGTTCCATTACAGAAACTCATTTCTAATATTCAGTCCCACTGTCAAGCCAATACTAGACCCATAAGAGCAAAATACAGCTTAGCCAGTGCAACTCAAGTCTAACATCCAACGCCACTGTTGATGGGAACCACCATAGCTCTGCCAGATTCCATCAATTCTAATATTCAGTGTAAGTTTCTTCTCAGTACTAAGGCTCACAAACAAACACACCCATCGCTTCTGTGGTTCAGAAGCAAAGTCACTCCCAATCTGGGCCCCACTCGCAGCTTCAACAGGGCACCTTCAGCCTAACCCTCAGCAACACTGACACATCAATCCTAGGTTCAAGACATTGCTCCATTAACATACCTCTTTTCTGAACTTGTGTGCCTGTTACTATTCCTGTACTGCAGCCCACATACAACTCTGTCAGTGCAACTCAACTCTAACCTGCAGTGGCCCATTGTTCCAATACCAGGAATTGTACGGCGTTCTGTTTCTCATTCCTCACCCGCTGCCTTCTGTTTTTGCAGCACTGGGCCGGGACACAGCTCTGTCTTTACCCCCAATCCTGATCTGAAGCACCCCAATATTGCTGCATTGTGTTTCACATACATCTCTGCTAATGCACCTCTTGCTGTTCTGCAGTGCCCCCTGCTGTTCCACACTCTGACTTCTGTTTGAGAACATGGGGGAGCCAATTAACTCTAATCTTAGCTGTCATCTTTATTTGGGAGTGTCTGTTTCATCTACATCATTCCATTCCTTCCTTTACTCTTTTTTCTCTCAATGTTTCTTTCTCGCCCACTTTTCTCATTCCAGCTCTTAAAATCCACACGTTAACAGTTTCACTCTTTCTTTCAAATGTTTATTTGTACTCCTCTCCTTTTTTTTTATTTCCCTCTTCCTCTTCCTACCTCCTCTTTCAAACTCGCAAAAACTTGGTTATTTCTTTCCTTGCTCTGTTCCTCTCTTTTTTCTTCATCAGGTGTTCACTTTTTCACTATTTTTCATCCTCACTTCATTCTTTCTTTGTCTTTTTTATTTGCTCTTTCCTTAGATTCTGTATGCGTACTTTTTTTTTTTTTTTAGATCTTGCTTCTTTACTTTTTCTAGTGTTTTTCTTATCTTTATCTGTCAATTCACATTTTACTATAAATCTCTCTTTTTGACGTCTGTATGTGAAAGCCACAACTTACTCGTCAGGACCTGAAGTGTCAACGTAGTTTTCCCATTCTCTGTCGGAAATGTGTCAGTACATACATGCCCTGGTTCTTTCGCTGCTTGTTTCTCTCACCATCTCTCTTTTTTCCGCTAAAGTTCCTTTCTCTCTTTTCACACTTCTTTCATTATGTTTTCCTCCTTGCCTTTCATACACCAGCTTTTTTCCCATTTTTCTTTTGTCTCCCACTTTTGCTGTCTTTATTCTCTTAGTTCTGTTCTAATTTTCTTGCTCTTTCTTTCCCTTCTTTCTTTTATTTCTTTGCAACCCATTCTCTTCCTTTCTTTTGCATGTTGTATTCCTTTCGCTTCTCTTTTTCTGCCCCATCTGCTTTCTCTCCTGAGGCTTTGTTATCAATGGAGCAACAGGGCCCAGAGGCAACTCTAATTACTGCTTGATTTTCCTACTGAAATTCCAGTCAACAATTTTCCTTTCTTACTTAGGGCTCATTACCCTGTTACTACGCCCCTTGTGCTCTCCATATTTACTCCAGAGTCCCTCTTTCCTTTCACCCTCCAATCCATCCCAAATGATATTTTTGTTATGGTGTTTGAGCATTACACTTTAATGCCAAAGGTTTATTTCTGATAAAGGTTTTTATTATAATTGTATAAGTTTAAGACATAGGACGAAGGTAAATGGAAGTGCTTTAGTTAAATGCTGGGCCACTGGAATTATATTGCAGGAAAAGATGAAATTAAGAGGCAGGGTTGACCAATTTATGTGGCAAGAAAAGTCCAGTTATTACTTTATAATTCCAATAGCTCTAACTCAGGAAAATGCAAGCCATGTTGCATTGCAGATGCTTGTCATATATTATTAGTAAATGGGTAGCAAACTAATGTCAACATGCTTTATTGAATTCAACTCTCATGCCATCAGGTTTTGAAGGATATACATCCTGCAAAGTTATCCTTTATACTATGAATGCTCAGATATGGGACGATTTAAAATGTATTAGACATTTACAACTATTCATGCCAAAGCTACATCATGCTCTCGAATTTTCCCTTGTCTTAACAAAGTGGGTCTTATATTGCTCCATTTACTATTCAGCAAACACGTTATTAATAATGGTATCAGTTCTGCCTACTGAGCCTTCATCTTGCTTAATCTCAAAGAAAAATCAGGATACTTCCATTGACCTTATTAAAACTAACTCTCCTCCACCCACACTGTATCACTGAAAACTACTTTGTGATTCACGTATGCTATTTCTATATCCGCCTTTGTTCCATAGTCATATCAAAGCTTTCTGATTTGCCCTTGATCTGCCCCCTATTATCATTACTCTAGCCCAGTGGTTACCAACATGTGGTCTGGGACCCCTGGAGGTCCGCGAAGCCTCCTCAGGGAGTACGTGACTGCTTAGAAAATGTAATAATATTAAAAGATTAGGCCCCTAACTTTCAGTAATGTCTCTTTTGGGAGAGGGGCGGATTCCAATAGTATTCCAGTGGGGGTACCCGTGTTCCAGTACTGGTAAAGTGGGGATCCACAGAAGTCAAAAGGTTGGGAACCATTGCTCTAGCCTGCTAATTCCAAGAGTTGTAAGCCCTCTTGCTTCAATGCAAACAGATATTCCTCTATTTAATCCTTAAAGGTCCTGTGCACTGTTTCCACACCATCTACAGAATTATTTAATTTTCTCGCATTGCATTGCCCTGAGATTCATGTCATTCAAGGTATGAATTTGCCACGAGTCTCTAGTTTCGTACTGCATATGAAATTCCAACGTTATCGCAACAATGGTGTAGTGGATTTAAGGGCATCTCCTTGAAAATATCACCAGGAAATAGCTAAGACTTACAAATCCTTAAGCTAATACATCACATGAGCAGAATTAGACAGTACAGCAGCCTTACCTTAAAAAGTATACAGTTTTAATAAATGGGTAGAGTGGACTTCTCTTCCTAAAATTAATTGATAGCCTCTTGATTTCTTATATTTATTTATTACCTGTTCATTAAACTCTAGGCTCTCACTATTAAGAGCTTAAACATTGATATCTATAGAGACATCTTTCCCAGTGCTACATACAATGCCAAATCTCCCCTCCATGCTGTGAAAATTAACTCTTTTGTGGATGATGCAAATAACAACGTCTATAAGGGATGCGCTGAAAGGATGTTAACTGTGCAATTGATTCAGGAGTTGCAAAGATGTGTGTTTTACTCTTTTATTGTATGCCTTGTTTAACAAGAACCATAGTTGGATGTATGACTTTTTGCAATCCTACTTCTCTCTTAACTGTAAAAAATCATTTTTGAGGCACCTGAAGTTTGTGTAAAATGTAAAAATCATTCATCCTAAAGTATTATTTCAACCCAAGGTTGATCCGCTGGGAGAGAGAGGAGAGGGATCTCCGCAATCATCCTGCTACTAACTGGGATGATAACCCTTCAACTATAAACAAGTCAGCAACATATTTTCAGTAAACTCCTCCACCTTGCAAGTACTGATGATCTGTAGAATGCCAGTGATATGAATGTTATCGTTTCTAGGGCAACCCTCTAGATAGTTATTATTACTGTGTACGTGTTGCCCTACAGCTGCAAGTTATGAAACAATAGTCAGCGGTCCATCTGCCCAACCCCCAGGTGTAGGAAAATAGGCTTTTGCTTCATTTAACATGACAGAATAATTTCCAACTCTGGCTGGAATATGCTTCACCTGGAAAGTCAAACTATCTAATTTGGCATCAGGTCAATCTGTCTGCCATCAATTCAGCAAACATTTGCTTAACCTTCTATCGTGACTTTTCTGCGGCCTGCAACAACATTGCTTCAGTTATTTGTGATCTTTCAGTATCAGCACTATATTTTATCAAACATATTTCAAAAGTTTACTTTGTCTACTGAGTATGTTTTTCCATTCTCATACTCCAGCACAGTAAAAACGTGTATGGCCAACACAGAGACTATTCTCTATCATTTGCAAGTAATGAATGAAGTAAATTCACAAGGGTTGCTACCAAACAAAGGTCTTAGAACCACGCATTAGTGAAGTCAATAGGCACACAGGTAGATTAATTGTATACTCATTACTGAAATTACAGTCTTTTACCTTTCATAATTACTAGGTGGCAGCTAATCTACTCTTTACCAAGGTTTAACTTTCTTCAATATGGTGTGCAATGGCTATGCCAGTTCACGTTTTTAGCCCTGTGTGTGTTCAGGAAATTACCATCTCTAGATTTTGTTAGCCACTTCCAGTACCTTGATATCGAGCTTGTCAGCACCAAACTCATTTACAAGGCCCTAGCGCCACACTGCACAACCAGTGCTGGCCCATATTTGCGTGGCTTTTCATCCCCCTGTAAATATGGACCAGTTTCCCGCATAACTCTGCTTGAAAGGGGCATTCCATGGGTGTTGCTGTGGGTGTTCCCATGCAAGACCCATGGAACCTGAGAGAATCTGACACATTCACAGATTTACAAGGCTGGGAATGTGTCAGATCCCTATATCACCTCAGGGGTGTTGTTAAAGTGGTTTGTTTATATGCAGGCAGGTGTCCCTTCCTGCACATAAACACCCTGCAACCCAGGCACCCTTGCACTGCAAGAGTGTCTGCGTTGGCGCTAAGCAGCAGCTTTTACACCAGCGCAGAGAAAAGTACAGGGACGCATCGTATTTCTGAAAATACGACTAACCCCTGCACTTTCAAAATGACACAGCTTGGTGCAGCAAGCTAGTAGGCAGCGCTGTGCTGCATTTACCTTGTAAATAAGGCCCCCAGTCTTATATGAGGATGACACAAGAGAAAGAGCAGAAGATTTCACAGTCAGTAATAAGCTCAGGTAACACTGCACCACCAATCCTGAAAGCAACCCTAAGCACAATGACTGACATTGCCAGTCACAGAGCCTCAGAAGGCCTATAGAGACCACAGGCACCAGCGCTCACATCAATACAAGCTACTAGACTGTGTGACTACCCAAGTTTTACCCTCTCTCAAACAACTACCACACTCCTGGTTGCCGAACAGCTACAGAGAAGTGAGTCACGCAAACAGCTTATTATTATGTTCAGCAGGACCATGACAGGCCATGACACAGCTTGGAAAGCTCAAATATAATTGCACAGCAGTGGGTCAAAGATGAAGTGGATCCGTCACTGAAGTGCAAAATCAAGGGAATGCAGGAAGCCCTTCATTTTAGTTCACTAACACAGAATTCATTAAGTCTGTGTAACAAAATGGCCTTTTTTGTGTGGTCATCCTCACTGTTTGCTAAATTTTATTGCAGGAAGCCCCTCATTTCACTTCACACACACAAAATGTGTTAAGTTTGTGTGAAAAAATTCCCTTTTTTATATGGTCACCCACATTATTTTGCTGAATTTTATTGCAGGAAGCCCCTCATTTAATTTCAGACACAAAAATCTTTAAGTTTGTGTGAGAAAATGCCCCTTTCTGTGTGGTCACTGCCATTTTTGCTGAATTATATTCCTGAGTTTAAGACTACACACTGGTGCACTTCCTTCTAGTATCCAGTGTACTTGCTCTCACACCTAAAACATGTGAAAATTGACTAATCCCTGTTTGACATGTTTAACTCTCAAATAATGCCATAGTATATGGCTTGCAAACTACACCCATGGCATGGTAAATTAAATGTCACCTGTGAAACAAAGCAATTATTGTTCTATCCACTAATGTGACAATTAAACCATGGCTTCAGGTCTACCATTGTAGCATGACTTCTGCAGTTTAAACCTTCAGCCCGAGCTGGCAAAATAACCCTTTTAACATTGGAAACACCTTCCTATTAAATATTATTAAGGCATCCATATGTAGGACTTGTAGCCCACTCAGTAGAGTATGTGCTATTCAATAGTGGTACATAAAGGACTCTAATGTTGCCATGTCCCTGCACTGAGAAGCCCTCAGAAGCCATCTTCATTGGAGAAGGCTCTGGCTGCTATGAGAAAACTAGATTGGAGACTAAAATATTAATTCTGCTATCTTAAGTTTGGAACTAGCAAGAAAAATGATTAAACCACTATTTTAAATAGGTAAAAATCCAGTTCAATTGTGGAGTCAGATATTTAATAAATATTTAGCAAAAAAGAACTCTTAGAAAGTTAACTTTTTCCAGCATGAAGCTCCCTGGTGTGGGGAGATGGTTTTCTCCCTGTTTCAGAAAGATCACTTAGGGTGGACCTGGGAACCTCATTGACTTGTATAGGGCTTGCTCTTCCACAAGTAAATGCCAGTTTAAATTTAAGGAAGGCAAACCTTTGTTTCCCTAGCCAGGCTGACTCCAAACCCAGTGGGAGGGAAGCTACCTCCAAAACCAGTTTTGAGTAACCAAAAAGGAGGGGGATCATTTTCCTGGGCACATTTTTGGGTTGGTACATATGCTTTGCAAAAGAGAGAAAGGGTTTTCCCTTCTTGAATTTTAGATGAAACGTGCACTGTAGGTTTGTTTACAGTAGGGTAAAAAGTAGGTACAGAAAAAAGTGGGAGGGGTGCCCCTGGGAACTTTAACCCCATTGGGTAGGGAGTAGCTAGGGCACTCCCACCTACTAACAAGTGTCTACCATAAAAGTGCCACATCAAGGCACTCTTCTCAAAACACTTTCTGGGCATGTGGAAGCACCGATGCACAACTGCATCTGCTGTTTGAGACATATGAGGAGACCTCAAGGGCTGGACCTGCTTCCATTTGCACCCAGGACAAAGAAGCAGACTCCAAGGGTCAGTTGGTTGACCTTCAATGTGGCTATAGGGACACAACAAGCTCCTGAAGCACCCAACCAATTCCAACCGGATCTGGACTAGACACTATTGGGGGCCTCTGTGGAGTTAGGTTTTACCCTTAAGTGCTGGCTCTGAGGTCCTTGGACCCTTTGTTACATCTAACTGGACTCCTTCAAAAATCGCTTAAAGGGAGGGACTTCAATGTAACTTTCCTGGATACAGTCTGCAGGCTTGCCCCACTGGAGAATTCTGAGCACCACAAAAAGAGACAGTGGCCCTCATTATGACCCTGGTGGTCCCTGGACCACCAGGGCTGCTGTGGCGGTCTCACCACAGCGGCACCAGCAGTGCAGACTGCCATATTATGACTGCAGAGGTTTGGTCACTGTCAAACCACTGCATCCGCCCGTCCCGCCGCTTTACCGTGGCCCACTGGGTTGGAGGGCTGGAGGTTTCTACCTGCAGCCCGGTGGGAGTCGGATAGCTGCCGAGGTTATTCCGACTAGGGATACCGCCAGCATTTTCCTGGCTGTCTCCCTGCCACAAAATGCTGGTGGAAAGGTATCCCGACACAGGAACTTGCATTCCTGTCGTCAGGATATCCCCAAACACCTCCGCACACACCCACGCATGCACCCACCTACACACCATCACACACAGACACACTCCCACTCACACACGCACTCACACCATTCACCCCATAGACACGCATACATACACATACACATCACATATGCATGCATACACTCACTAACCTTTGTGTTTTTCAGTGAATTTCTGTTTTTTTACAAGTTTACTTCCTAATTGTAATGTCCCTGTAACCTTTGTATATACATTGTTTCTGGCATAACACTTTCCCATTTCCTTTCAAAAATCCCCCCTTTGAATCTTTGAATTTGAAAATGTTCCAATCATGGAACACTGCACGTCACCTCATACACCATGTTACATAACAACTTCATAATAAAAACAATTCATAAATGCTTCCTTTACAGCAGTTCTATGGCAGGTGAAAAATAGCATCTTTGTCCGTTAGTGGACAGTGAGAGGTGGAGGACCTTGCAACTCATCTACATCAAGTGTTCCTGCTTCCACATTCACTTAAGTTTTTACGTCATTCCCATTTGTAAACTGTACCCAGCAGAACCATTTACTTCATTTTCTGTTCAAAGGTCTTGAAATTACAAAAAAACACTTTGACCACACAGCTTTTTTCATAAAATAAACATGCCTGCATTGGAATCACTGTTAAATACATAGCGACGATGCAGAGAGACAGCAGATAGCCAGTCATCGACAATACAAAATTCCTTCTGTCTTTGATACAAGTTATTTCAGGCTTTGGGTGGTAGTTTGAACATAAGTATGTACTTTACAATATTTTGCTGTGTATGCCTTTTAAGTTCACCACTTACAACACAAACATCAACTTCTCACTGCTTTTGTGACACTCTTGGGGCACTGCTTACCCCTGCTAATGCATTCTACATAGCAAAGGGGCTCTGCACCCATATTTCATAATGTAGACCAAAATGTTGCTTAATTGTTGGATTTTCACTCCAGGAAAGTTGGAGCATCATATGGACACAGGCATCCACGATTACCAAACACCTTTCTTTATAGGCTTATCAGATCCACATGAGCACCCACACTAAACCTCAATAGATAAGCGTGTAATGTTAGAAGTAACGAAAGTTAAACATATTTCAGACCACATCGAAAGAGTTGGTTTCTTAAAGTGTCCACCTCTCATACTTCCCAGTACTTCTGTACTACAAATGCATGTACAATTAACGCAGGTTGAAGATGAATTTTGTTTTCCAGTAGATAGGGCACAAATAACTAAAATAGCAAAGGAGGACTACTTTGAGGGAACCCTATGACTTTCAGCAAGAAAATGTTCTCTACCACAAAGTTTTTCACAAACTCCTCTCCCACACATAGGGTGCAGCACCTTTGTCTGACACAATATGTTTTGCGGATCTTTTTGTGGCCTCCGTTGAGGTGTTTTGGAATTTATCTTTTCAAAAGTAACAGAAAATGACAAAGTTGTAGGGTTGGGGTTATTGGATGGGGTGGTGTTTATTTCAGAGGGCCTTAAACCAAATAAAGAACCTGATATATCAACATGTTTTATCCACTCTATGTCTTTTGGAACATTTGTTGATACAAAAGGTCCCGAAAATTATTCAGCAATGCAAATGATCACTCTAATGGTAAACAAATTAAAGGGTGGGGCAGATCCAGGAGGCATCAACAACAAAAGAGGGAGAGGAACAAAACAGGAAAAACTAAAACTAACTGATCGCAAAAAGAGGAGCAAACTAAGAGAGGGTGGAATAGAGTAATAAGGAAATGTAGATACAAAGGATGAGCAACACAGTGGTATGGAGTACATGAAAGACACAAATGCATTGATAATGCAATAAATGAACAGTAGGTGAGATAACATAGAGGCTTTCCAAGAAACTACAGGTAAACAAACACTGCCAGCCAAAACCTGGGTGATAAAGTGGAAGTTGAAAAGTGTCCAGGAGAGGAATGTAAGTTCCACAACACTTCCATTAATCTAGCATATGTTTCCATCACGTTCTGTTGCAGGATTTCCTAAACATGTGGGCAGTGGTGCACCTAGATCAATCAAATATAATTTGTGATCTTCTTAACAATACAGATAATGGAAGAAATTAGGCAAAATCCTGACACATTTGGATTACCCAAAAAATAGTACATCACCTCAAAACATTCTTAAAAGCCCTGTTCAGGCAGATATTGTTATGAGTGATAATTGGTGAAAGAAACGTGATTCCCAATGTTCTGGAAAATTTAATCCAAGTTAGCTGGAAACCTGTATTTGCATTTTAACTGTGACATAACCTCATGTGATGGTCAAAGACCGGCTAAATCTTTCTGATAACCTCTAGGCTGAGCAAAGACATCATGATTTTGCCGTTGAACAAAAGGCTGAGATTTGTTTACCAGGAGTGGCTTATGGGACTAAAAAGGGGCGGGCAGTGCGCGCACGCATGGGGGGTGATTAATTAAAAAAGAATAAAACTTACCTCTGCCACTGCCTTCACGACCGTGCTGCTCCTCTCCTCTTCTCTGCCGACAGCCTGCAGGCACAGGCTCCCAGCCTGCCCTGCAGCCAGTCCTGACGCTGCTCAGAGCAGTAACAGAATTGGCTGGGAGCGCCCAACCAGGGTGCTCCCAGTGAGACTGGAAGCCTGTGCAGGCTCTCTACAGCCGAGCAACTCTGTTGCCAGGCTGGAGAGACCTACTGCGCATGTGTGTTTGCCCAGCTCGAGTACTGTGCACTCCCCCTCAGTGCACGTCATAGCCTGTGGCCCGCCCCTTTTACCAAAAAAACGATAATAAATATAGGTTTTTATATTTTTTGGGTAAAAGGTTTGCAGCTGCTGCTGCAGCTGACGGGGGTGACTCTCCTCTGCCCTAATGGAGGAGCCTCCCCTGTTGTTTACTCTTTCAGACTGGACTCACCTGCTTTGGCTGACAATGGAGGAGTTGAGAAACCGGAATGATAATCTAACTGCTAACATCAGACGTTAAAGCTCCATCTGCAGGTCACAGCTTTATTTGGGTTTCCTCTGGATCCGTGAGTAAACACATGCCTTCTAATAATCTACATGACGCTGCCAGATTTGCCAAATTCAACAGGCTGGCTGAACTTTTGGAAAAAGCATAGCAAATTAAAAAGCCACAAAAAGTGCATCATAGGCTCTGGTACTTGTAATACAGCACATGGGTGCCTCATGGAGCCATTCTAGTTGCAACCTTCTTCAGCGTGGCGCTGTTTTGAACATTATTGCCACTGCAGGTTTTGGGTTTGAGAATGGCCGAGACAATTTAAATTGAGGCATAAGAGAAATAGGCAAACCCTTGTTTTTGCATGTGTAATACCTTGCAAAAAATATTTTGCAAGAAAAATCACTCACAAATGTTTTTTTGTGGAGACTGTTTCCTGCAGGTTTGTGAAGATTCAAAATCTGCACTCAAGGCATTGCCGGCACATTCATGAAGAACTAACTGATCCTGTGGTCTCTGTTGCCACCCCTTACCATCCTGTGCAACCCAGAGTTCTGCCACTTTCTTCTCTGCACCGGTCCTACCTGTAAACCGCAGCTTGTCACTCTTCCCCTCTTTATTTACCATCGCCTATGATGCTGACCCAGTAGCTTCATCTGTGCTGGTAATTGCAGGTGGTGAACAAAAATAATTATTTTGGAGGTCGAGACCTACTTTTCATAATTAGGCCAATAATGAGAGCTAGTGAAAGAAAGGCTGGAAAGGGTGAAATAGGAAGAAGAGGAACATAGGAAAGCAGTGACAAGCGATGAAGGCAGGGATAAAAAAGAAGCAGCAAAAGGAGGGTTAAGAGAAAGGCAGAGCAGAGTTGTGGCAAGAGGCATGACGTGGAATCAAGACGAGGCTACCTCAGTATTCAGCAATCCCGGCAATCAGTGCAAGTTTAGGCTCCTAAGTAAAACTTTGGGCCCCAGCACTTTTTTTTTTCGCAAAGAAGGTACCGGCTGCATCAGGTTCCCATCTTCCCACGTCTCCTTCTGCACAGCCCACTGTAAACTATGATCATGTATAACACTTAGGCCCATATTTATACTTTTTGACGCACAACTGCGGCCACGCAGTTGTGCGTCAAAGATTTTACCGCCAGCTAACGCCATTCCAACGCGCCATGCGGGCGCCTTATTTATGGAATGACGTTAGCCGGCGCTGCGGACTGGTGTGCGTAAAAAAAAAAATGACTCACACCAGGCAGCGCTGGCGTATGGGAAAATGGGGGTTGTGCGTCAAAAAATGGGGCAAGTCAGGTCTGAGGCAAAATTCAGGCCTCAAACCGGTTTTGCGCCATTTTTGTTTTTTACGCCCAACTCCATTGACATGACTCCTGTCTTAGCAAAGACAGGAGTCATGCCCCCTTGCCCAATGGCCATGCCCAGGGGACTTATGTCCCCTGGGCATGGTCAGTGGGCATAGTGGCATGTAGGGGGGCCCAAATCAGGCCCCCCTATGCCACAAAAATAAACGGAAAAAAATACTTACCTGAACTTACCTTTACTTCCCTGGGATGGGTCCCTGCATCCTTGGGTGTCCTCCTGGGGTGGGCAAGGGTGGCAGGGGGTGTCCCTGGGGGCAGAGGAGGGCACCTCTGGGCTCCTTCCAAGCCCACAGGTCCCTTAACGCCTGCCCTGACCCAGGCATTAAAAAACGGCGCCCATCAGGCTGTGCGTCGTTTTTTAAGGCCCACCCCCTCCTGTGCGTCAAAATGACGTCAGAGTATAAATATGGGGCACAGGCTTAAAGTCATTTTTTGGAAGGGAACGCCTACCTTGCATATAATTAACGCACGGCTGGTTCCCCCTTCCAAAAAATGACGCACATGGTGGAATTTTGACGCCCGCGGGGTCGGACGTCAAAGTATAAATATGGGGCAGGGTTTGCGCTGATTGTGCGTCAAAATTTTTGATGCACATTCGGCGCAAACAGAGTATAAATATGCCCCTTAATGACTCCGTAGGCAGATTCGAGCAATATGTCACAGACTTTCATACATAGCTGACATAATATAGATAAACAGTTAACCTTCAAAACAGCAATGTGCACTGTTCACTTATGGGTGAAGAATGTCAATTATCTGTTATTGGGGTTTGTCTCACCCCTCGCACCCGATTGCTCTGGTCGGAAACCAGGCCCCCTCTGGAGCAATGACTGAGATGAGAGCTGAAGTGGCAATGCGGTTGCCTTTGACAAACAAATTAAACGGGTTGTGAACTGATACAATTATTATTTCAACACCTAAATAGTTATACCCCATTTGTCAGCATAAGACCACAATCTCACATTTTGGATATGCAAACAAAGCTTCCGTACATCAATGGAAATAACTAGCTGCTAAAAACCTCAAATATAGCTGCAAAATCTACCTTTAATTTAAAGTCAACTGAACATTTCCAGCCCACCATATATGCACTCTTTGGGTCTTGGCCCTTGGTAAAGTCTGCTTTATGGTCCTGGTTGCTGCTGAATAATCACAATATTCAGTTTTGCTTGTGCAATCCGTCATCTTTAGCACTGCATGTGCAGATTGGCAAAACACAATTGGCTAGTTCAATGTATTATGCAACCTTAGCATCAGTTAAGATTATCAGGGTCGGTCTCAAACCAAAAACGAGCAGTGGCAGAACAGTTAAAACCAGCCCAAATTGAAGAGATTGCAACTAGAATGGGTCCATGAGAAATCGATTATGATTACAACCCATCTAATCTGACAGAATGGCCAGTAGTGCCATGCAGATTATGTTTACAGTCATGAAATTGTAAGTGTCCGGGGCTATCGAAAACAGCCAACACTCCTTACTTAGAAAGTAAGGGTCAGGTCTTCTGTCACAAACGTGACATATATCCCATGTGCTATCTTACACGTACCTTTAGCCTATAACACACTTGTAAAACGGTAAACGGGCATATGTCATGTTTGCGGTGGAATATTCTATCCACCGAAATGTAAATAAGGCCCAACGTAACAAAGCCTCGATCCAGAGATATTTAGAATGCCAAGACTGTGCGTTGAGATGCTTCTATTCTTTGGCGAGGAATTTTATGTTTTTTCTTGGCTGGTCCCATTAACTGGAACTTTATCTCTGAGGGAGCCGAGGGGTGCCTCGGGTTTTTTGGGCTGTTTAGCACTCATTTTTTTCTTCTTACCTGTGAAATGTACACTCCTACCATAGCGCCAGATACGTTGAAAAGGAAAGGGATTTATGACTACACAGCATCATCCCAGTTGTTCTTCATTCTAAAATGGCAACTTGCACGTCTGCATGGCTTAGCAAACATGGTGGTGGATCATGAGAAAGAAAATGGGTTCTATGCAAGTACTTGTTCCAGATGTGAGAACAAGAAGAAGAGAAAGAAAATACTGAGCAATCCTTCTTAGTCACAGCAAGTAACGTAGGTCAGTATTTCCGTCATTCTAGCTGGTCTGTGACAACATAGTAGGGAACCAGCTTAATGCCAAGCAGACTAATGCAGCCCCAGAAGAAGCAGTTTGTCTCTAACAACAACCTATCTGTATGTGATAACTAGAACCCTTAGGAGAGCAGGCTGAGACTATGCACAGAGTGAGTACATGATCCACCTCAGGGTTATTTCCTGTGGCACACACATTTCCACCACATTTCTATGTCCTCTCTTCCACTCCCTAAATTAAGTGATTATCGCACGTAAGTACACGCTGGCACACATTCCAAGTCACCATAATTCCTAAGTTAAATACACTCTTACAGGATGGTCACTCAGGCAAGGGTGTTTCTCTTTATTTGCATGAATGAAATGATCAACATGTAGAGGGACATGCCTTTACTTAAGCTGTAGGACCAGTTACGAAGCTAGATATTAAACAGGATTAAGGAATACTTGTTGGACTTTTGCTTATGCAGAGTCATCCCCAGTGTTTTTGCCTCCTGCCTCCTATTTTTTTCTGACCTGTTGCTGTTGGCTTTTCAACCCTGAGCACTTTACCACTG
The DNA here is from genome assembly GCF_031143425.1 of Pleurodeles waltl. Lineage (NCBI taxonomy): Eukaryota > Metazoa > Chordata > Amphibia > Caudata > Salamandridae > Pleurodeles > Pleurodeles waltl. The sequence goes on along the minus strand of NC_090444.1, from coordinate 754,975,283 downwards.
CTAAAGTGCATATGCTCTCCGTGTAAATTGTATGTAATTGGTTTATCCATGATTGGCCTATTTGATTTACTAGTAAGTCCCTAGTAAGGTGCACTAGAGGTGCCAGTGCCTGTAAATCAAATGCTACTAGTGGGCCTGCAGCACTGGTTGTGCCACCCACATAAGTAGCTCTGTAATCATGTCTCAGACCTGCCACTGCAGTGTCTGGGTGTGCAGTTTTAACTGTAAATTCGACTTGGCAAGTGTACCCACTTGCCAGGCCTAAACCTTCCCTTTTCTTACATGTCAGACACCCCTAAGGTAGGCCCTAGGTAGCCCCAAGGGCAGGGTGCAGTGTATGGTTAAGGTAGGACATATAGTAATGTGGTTTATATGTCCTGACAGTGAAATATTGTTAAATTAGTTTTTCACTGTTGCAAGGCCTGTCTCTCTCATAGGATAATATGGGGGCTACCTTTAAATATGATTAAAGTGTAGATTCCCCTAGAGAGTAGATGGACATGTGGAGTTTGGGATCCCTGAACTCACAATTTAAAAATACATCTTTTAGTAAAGTTGATTTTGAGATTGTGCGTTTGAAAATGCCACTTTTAAAAAGTGAGCATTTTCTTGCTTAAACCATTCTGTGACTCTGCCTTGTTTGTGGATTCCCTGTCTTGGTCAGTTTGACAGTTGGGTTGTTTTTCACCTCGCACTAGACAGTGACACAAAGGGGGCTGGGGTGTAACCTGCATTTCCTGATTAGCCATCTCTGCTAGGAGGGAGGGGTGGAGTGGTCACTCTCATCTGAAAGGACTGTGCCTGCCTCTGACAATGCCGGCTCCAACCCCCTGGTGTGTGTCTGAGGCCTTGCCTGGGCAAGGCAGGATTTCACAAGTAGGTGTGAGTCCCCTTTGAAGAAAGGTGACTTCAAGGACTAAAATGGGTATAAGAAGGGCACCCAAATCTACAGACTTTAGAAACACTTCTGGAACCAAGAGGAACCTCTGCCTGGAGAAGAGATGATAGCTGAGGAAGAAGTGCTGCCCTGCCTGTGACTGTGCTTTGTGGAGCTTTCCTGCAGTGCTGCTTCTGCCAGGGTAAGAGGGCAAAGACTGGACTTTGTGTGCCTTCCATCTTGTGAAGAAATCTCCAAGGGCTTGATTTAGAGCTTGCCTCCTGTTTTTGAAGTCTCAGGGACAGCAAAGACTTCTCCCTGCCAGCACCTGGAGTCTCTGGAGAGACTCCTTCCCCGACAAGTGGTGCCCTATCCAGTCCCTGGGCCCTTGAAAGGAAAGCTGGTGGAATCCAAGGAAATCAACTTCGGACGACTTCAGACCGACGCCGCTGCTGAATCCGGTAACGCCGCTTGCACCTGACGCCGTGACCTTCGCTGGAACGTGACGCTCTTCGCAGGCCCGATGCCGCAGCAGCCCCGCTGAAGTCCGCGACTCCGTGGAAGTCGCCGCACCACGTCGTGACCGACACCGCTCGAAGTGCACGGATTCAACGTTTTGCACAGACGCCGCGATTCCCGACTTCGCGCATCGGCTTGTTTTCACTCTTCACCAAAGGTACTGTACTTGGGGGTCTACACGACTCCGTGTCCGGCGCCGCTGGTGTCGGCTTGTTGGGAACGACTCCGTCACGACGCCGTGTTAACATCTCATCGAAGCATTTTTGTTTCTAAGAGCTACTTTTGAGTTTAATCTTTAAAAATTCATAACTTGACTTGTGTATGTCGGATTTTTGTTGTTTTGGTCTTGTTTTGCTTAGATAAATATTTCCTATTTTTCTAAACCGGTGTTGTGTCATTTTGTAGTGTTTTCATGAAGTTACTGTGTGTGTTGGTACAAATACTTCACACCTAGCGCTCTGAAGTTAAGCCTACTGCTCTGCCAAGCTACCAAGGGGGTAAGCAGGGGTTAGCTGAGGGTGATTCTCTTTTACCCGGACTAGAGTGAGGGTCCTTGCTTGAACAGGGGGTAACCTGACTGTCAACCAAAGACCCCATTTCTAACAATACTCATTACACATGTATCTGTGTGCGAGACCAAACACACATACACACAGAGACACACAAACACAACTTCCCATGGTCTGATCCTCAGTAAGCAACTGAGATGTGCAGCTTTTGTTTGTCCCTACCTGGAACTCTCTTGGCCCAGTTGATCATGTGCACCAGCTCCTTATCCGCTAGATTGGTCAGCAGTGTCATCATGGACGCTTCGCTCAACAGTTTGCCGGGGTCATGCTCAGAATAGACAATGGGAGGCTCAGCTTCTATTAAGGCGCTGAGCAGCTGCTCAACTGTCATGGATGCTACTGGGTTCTTTTTCATATTTTTTGTTGAGGGGTTCACCCAAAGGGAGGGGCTTCTGCGCTCTGAGACGGCCTCTTCAAGCTTCTGATCTGTGTCCTCTTTCTGTCGCTTGTGTTTTATCAGACGACCACCCCTGCGATCTTTTCGGATTCCTGAGGGCAAAAAAGGCATTGTTTTAAACATCACATTTTTAGAAACGTGTACATTTTATTAAGTTATTTTAGACTATGTTAAAAGTGGATGCTACATTGATCATGATTATTTTATAAATGCCTTCCCATCCTGCGAAAAGTGCTTTTTTTTAAAGAGGTATTTCTTCGGTAACAACCAGATAAGGCATTTTAAAACAACAACGACATGAGTTAGCCTGAACTTGACCTGTGTTTCACACCTATAAAATTTTAAACCAGTTTAGTTTTCTTTTGTTTACTGAGCCAAAGAAAACTTCAAAATGCCACAATCTAATTTTTTGTTCTCATTACCTACTTGGAGGCCAGAAATAAAGTTCCAATGTCACAAATTAACACATACTCTGGAAACAACTGGAATATTAAACATAGAACTCTAGGAGGAATGGTCTCAATGAGAAGGTGGGATGATTTAATCATATTTGAGTGTTTCAAGATGTTTGCCCGAAAGATGCATGCCAGAGAAGTCAGGGTAATAAGAGGCCGATTTATCAAGGTTTCACGTAGCACACCCTGCTGCGCTGCAATGCATGAAAAGGAAAGGGCAGGAATGTGCCATATTTAACATTATAAGGTGCATTCATTTCCTCTCCTTGGACTGGCGCACAACACAGGCACCGTTGCACCGTTCAGCAAGTGTTCCTGCATTGTAGGCAGGATTGTTTTTGTGCAGGAAAGAATACATTTCTGCTCAAAACAATCCTCAGAGGCATGTTCCTCTTTCTATATGTGGTGCAAAATGCAGCACATTTATTTAACAAGAGGAAACAAGAAGGAGAAGTAAAGATATTTCTTCTTGTTGGGCCTCTCGTGGGAAGGTGTACAATTCTGACACATTCTCATGTCTCCCAGTGTTGGTAAATCTGGGAATGCCTCAGAATACATGGGTGGATGCATGGGAACACCCACACTCCACCCATATAATACCCTCACAAGATAGTGTAAAACAAGGCAGTGACTTGTGCTGTCTTGTGTTACACCAGCTTTACCAAGCTACACAGGGCCACACAGGGTGGGCGTGTGTGGCTTGGTAAATCTAAATCAGTGCTTTGTATCACTCTGCGTCACCTTGCGTGGCACAAGGATGGTGCAAAACATTGATAAATTTGGCCCTTAATCCTCTGTTTAGAAATGCCATTCTGCGAGCCTTTCAAAATACTTTGCACACTAGCCTATTAATTGACTCTTTCACCACACAACCAGACTTAGGAGGTCCTCCACTTTTGCAAAAATAGTCCAGTGCACTTGAACATTCATCCACTGAATCCCAGTTTGCGAATGAATGAATAACTTAACTTCAAGGAGGCTCTCAAATGAATGGATGTCTCACCCTAGTTTTTAAGTCTACAGTCTGTTACAGGCTTGAAAGCAGTTGTAATGGCAATACGTCAGTGCTCCATAAGTGTATTGAACACATGCATAAAATACACATGTTTACACTCATTAAATCTAAGTAGCACTGCAGCCACTAATTACTGTTCGAAGGAATGAAAGTGAGTCTTAGCAGAGTGAAAATGTTTAATAAACATTCTGTCATACAAGTCAATGCACCCACATTTGCCGAGTGTCATCCTACAGACAAATATCCTCCTTACAAACAAAATGCATCCTTTGACTATAAAGCGATTACCCGCTTTTCAAACCAAAGTCACCTTCAAAAGAGTGTTCATTCCTGTTCATGTTAATGGGATTTCAGTCTACAAAATGCATGACTTTACTCTCCTCTTTGAGTGAAGAAGTTGACAGGTATATCGCATTGCATTATTGTGCCTATTGGACATGACAACCTTTTGGGTAGAAGTCCCCCACATATTTGCCTTTTTTGACTGACCCCATTTTGTTGGCTATAGGACTCATCTGTATAGTAGTTTAAAATCCAACCTAATGGTGTAGTGGGATTTCATATTACTATTTTTTAAATTACACTTTTAGGAAGTTGTTATTTTCCTGCCTTCGCGAAATGTCCTTTACTGTCAGTTTCCAGGTGTTAGCTGGCTCCCTTGAGTGAGATGTGTATTGCTCCTAGAGAGTGGACAAAGGACCTGGATGTCAGGAGGTCTGGGTGTTCCTGACAGGATTGCTGGGGAGGAGCTGTGCCCTTGCCCTGGTTACACTTCAAATTGCCTGCCCTGGCTCTCACAGAAGAATCTGACACTATGCCTGCTTCGGTATGTTATCGCATAGCCAGACTGAACCAAAATCCAGAGGAAAGGGAGGGACTGACCAGAACTAGTTTTAGAGTTAGACAGTGGGGTTCACCCACCAACAGCTTGGCACAGAACATAAAAGTGGCATACCCAGAACCTGAAATCAGAACACTTCTGGACATGTAATGACTCAGAAGTAGGACTGCCCTGCTGTCTGAGACCTGACTGAAGGTTTGACCTGCTTGCCTTGAACACAGGACCCCAGACTTGACTCCAAGGGTTATCTGACTGACCCCCTGTGTGAACAACAGGGATATAAGAAGCACCAGAGGCCTTTTCTACTTCCCAACTAACCACAACCAACTGGATCTGACCGCATAGTTCCCAACTAAAAGCCTCACCACATCCAACACAGTGACACTGTGCTATCTGGAGCCCCACAGAGCCAGTTGCACCATCCTTGCATCAACGTCAGAAAGTAAAACTTCCAGCAGGACAAACCTGTTTGTGCATCAGGCAGGTGCTCTACCGCAGTCGAACTAAACTTGTGAATTTGTCTCGGTCCAGTGTGACCATATACTTTAAAAATAAATAACTCAGGTTCTATTGAATGAATTTTTGTCATTTCGTTTTCATTTTATTTATTAAAATGTACTTTATGTTTCTTAATTGGTTTGGGATTTTTCTTTGTGTTGTGTTTTCACTTTATTAATGTTTGAGTATCTCATAAATACCTTACACATTGCCAAATTTAAGTTAAGCCTAACAGAAGATTAAGCACAAGTTTATTTAGTGACTTTTGTGACTCACCATGACATGCATTGTGATTATTAGTTGAGTTGGGATCTCTTCTTGAGAGAGCCCAGTCACAGAATGGTGAGGAAGGGAGGGCTGGTGAGTGTTTGTTTTTTATTTTTTGCAATTTTATACTTCAGGAACTCGACCTGAAGGTATTTGATCACTTCACATGAGCACCAACTACATTACACAAAGCCAGATTCACTGTACTATAAACACATGGACATTACTTGTTTTATTTGTTTTGCCAAGAATCACAGAATGTTGATTCAACACAAATGCTCAAACCTGGTTCTCCAGCTTCAAAGTCAGCAGCTTTGACCATTATTAGATATCCTCTGCAGCGAGAAGAAGGGGCAAATTTATACTGTTTTTGCACTGAATTAGCGTCATTTTTTTAGGCAAATTCAGCGCAAACTTAACTTCATATTTATATTTTGGCGCTAAACCCGTCTAGCCTCAAAATATTGGAGTTAAAGTCATTTTTGGGATGTGTGAAACCACCTTGAGTGAATGAGATGCATGGTAGGTCAGTCCGAAAAATGACTCAAAGCCCCTAGCGTCTTATTCATCCTTCCCTGCAAAAAAGGTCCACGGGGGAGGCGGGCCTAAATAATGGCGCTAAGCCTATTTGGCACCATTATTTAATGCTTGGGTCAGGGCAGGCGTTAGGGGACCTGTGGACCTATTTCCATGGTCAAACACCATGGAAGAGCCCAAAGGTTCCCACCCCAATACCCAGGAACAACCCCACCCACACCAGAGGCACACCAGAGGATGAGGGACCCCATCCCAGGTAAGTAGGGTAAGTAGAGGTAAGTATTTAAAAAATAAAATAAAGTGGCATTGGGGGCCCTGAAAAGGGCCACCCTACATGGCACTGGGTGCAATGGCCACGCCCAGGGGACACTTGTCTCCTGTGCTGGCCATTGGGGTGGTGGGCATGACTCCTGTCTTTTATAAGACAGGAGTCATGTGGTATGGATGGTTTTGCATCAGGAAATGACCTTAGGCTGGCTAAAGGCATTTATTTTGCCTCTAACCAGCCTAGCATCATTGTTTGGTGCAAAACCCCCTTCCCCCATACTACCACCCCCACCCACCTAATGTTATTTTCCCTCACGCGAGCCCACCTTTTGCGCCGGCTTGCAGGATTCCATAAAATTGGCGCCCGGCTTTCACTGTGGAATGACACAAGCTGGCGCTATACTTTTATCTTACATCTTAAATTAAAGAAGTATTTTGATGACCATCATATTCAGAGCCAGTGTTTATCAAATTCTTTGGAAATTTCGAATTTGACCATTGCAGATCTTAATGATATACATACTATTGCTATTCTAGACAACTCAGATGAAACAATTGATGTTTTCCAGGTTGCAAGTGATCTTAATATTCAGGAGAATCTAAGTACGAAGAGTCGTTTTAAATTACCATCTAAATTTATGCCTCCTAGTACTCAGGATAGTGTCATCGATGAATTTTACCACAGAGTGACTAAGGATTTACATAAAATTGAGGACTCACATTTTAAAAATGAGAATTGTAGACATTACTTTAACTTAACTATGAGAGAAAAAGGTATTTTAACCAATTTGAAAAATTATCAGAACTTAGTCATACGTGAGGCTGATAAGGGTGGCAATATTGTACTTATGAATAAGGATGATTACTTGAAGGAAATTAAATGGCAAATTTATGATATCATTTGTTATGAGAAATTGGATGTCAATGCAACCGTGGAAATAACAAGACTAATTAATGCCAAACTTTTGGATTCACATGAGTCTGGTCTACTTACCGATGATGAGTACAAATATCTTAAAATATGTCATCCTAAATATCCCTGCATATACATTCTCCCAAAAATCCATAAATCTGGCACTTTTCCACCTGGGAGACCTACTATTTCCAGTAATGGGTCTCCCACTGAACATATGTCAGAATATGTAGATAGCTATCTACAACCTTTTGTTAAAAATCTACCCTCATACTTGAGAGATAGCAAGGACTTGCTTAATAAACTAGAAGATTTCTCCTGGGACAATCCGGACCTTATTTTTGTAACTATGAATGTAGAAAGCTTATATACGTGCATCCAGATGGAATGCGGTTTAGAAGCATTAAAACATTTTTTTAAATGTAAACAATGAACTTCACTACTTTTTAGGAATTTGAAACATGTAGGAGACCACAATGGTCCACGATGACTCTATAGTGAGGGAACCAGGACCTGAGAATTTACCAATGAAGTTGATTTTTTGATGGTTTTAAATCTGATGTGTCCTTTCATTGGGTTTTGATTGGAACCACGGTTAATTATTTAACATCAGGTCGGTCTAATGATAGTATATAAATATAAACATATTATTATGATCTATGCTTTTCCATGGAAGGAACTTATATGACATTGGATGAATATGAAATAGCACTTTTTAAGGATAATGGTGATAGATCTTGACAATATGGTCATTATGCACAGGTCAAATTAGATATACAAATATCTTCCCTTTCTCTGTTTCTTATTTGACTTGAATAGGTTAATATTATAAAATTAAATATTTGTCTAAATTGAACATATTTAAATATGGCCGCCATAAATACATATATTGGGAATCTAGGACCAGCAGTCAGGAGAGAACATTTTTAAATATTTCCGCTGTGAATATTCTTTACGGTTCAAACACTAGAAAGAACTCTATTATAATCAGATACTCACTAAATATGACTTATTCTCATTGCTATAGATGTATGAAGAGAAGTGAGATATATATAATAATATCTTTTGACATACAGATTAAAATTGGTAAATAATAGAAATTCAAGATGGCTGCCACGTAATGCAATACGTATATAAGGGAAAAGAAATACGGAACGACCTCTTGCATAAATGTAGACTATCTAATGGCTCGGGTTATTAACATTATTTTTATGTTTATAATAATTGCTTTTTTCGTATGCTCCACAAGTAGATACATCTAACAAATCTGAACCCAGAATATGTAGAGAATGAAATCAGGTGATGATTTGGACTTTCTAAGATGTCCGCCAAATTCAAGTGTACTGTCACGTGTTTGGCAAAAACGTACACAGGTGACGGTGATAAAGGCCGATTATAAAAGCGGGGAGATTACACATGAGAAGATTTTGCTTCTCAGTTGCCGCAAGTCGATACATTCAGAAGAACCATTTTGTTTTATGTACGAGGTATAAGTTTGTCTATTTCAGGAAAGATTTCTCTTACTATAATTCTTGCCAGTTAATTAAAAAAAAGAGCAATATATCACTCTAGTCTTGTGAGATTCAGTATAAGTTTAAACACGCTGTATATTGACAATAGTGGTTCTGCTCATAATGTGATATGCACTATGTTTATGTGTGTTATATATTGTCCAAGTCTTATTAACATGACCACTGCTTTACAAATGCGTTTATAACAGCTTTGACAGAAAAACATAGAAACTTACAAAAGTTGATGATGGAGATTGAACACAATTGGGTTGGTGACGGATAGATTTACATCTTTGTTTCCCATGTTAAAAAAATGAAATTAATTTTTCTACCCGGATGCTGTTTTTATTTTTGTTTCTTATTTTGGCTCAGTAGGTATTTTTTAGGCTAGACTATTTAATATTTATATACACAATGTTGGTTAGGATTCTTCGCTGTTCTGATACGTTTAAATGCAGTCATTAGGAAAGGTTGAGTTATGTCATAATATCTCTTCCCTGTCTGCCTTTGGGTTATAATGAAAACAATAATAAAAATAATAATAAAAAATAATAATGAAAAATAAATAATTGAAAATAATAAATTTAAACTATTGACATACATAGAGATGACTTTCAACATATATGAATTTTACAAATAACTTCTAAAGCGACATGAGATTATGTTAAATTTTAACCTTTTGAGAAGCATATTTATTTATGGTTTTAATATTTAATTATTATTTTTGTTTTGGGATGTTTTTTCTCTTTCTCCATATTAAATTACTGTTATTTATATTTGTATGCTTGTAGTCCTGAAGAAGTCCTTTGGGACGAAACGCGTTGGCTATGGCTAATCACACTGGATATGGAGTAATATATCGATTGAATCAATAAAAACCTATCATGCAAAAGGAGAACGTGGTTGATGGATCTATGCTTTGATATGATGCTGCACAAGAACTCAAAGATATTTTAGGGAAAAATCTTTTCCCCTTTTATATATTCATATAATTGTGCTGAGATGTATTTTGCATATATATATATATATATATATATATATATATATATATATATATATATATATATATATATATATATATATATATATATATATGCGCTAGCCTAGTGTGGTCAAAACTGTGACACTCTTGTAATCTCACAGCACAATGCATCAATTCCATACACGTGTATGCCTGTTTTCTGGATCATGCTAGAACCATTCGGTGAGGAGTGATTAGTGATGTACACACAACCATCAAATTTGTAAAACAAACTCTCACCCTAACTGTAGGACACTAATACTTCATGGAGGAGTGGGTAGAGGGGAGCCTTGTAGTCATAAACTGCAGTAGAGCACACAAGATATACAGTGGTCAGTATATTGGCCCCCGAGAATGCATGTAATCTCCACCCAGTCAGCTCTCCTCCCCAGCCATGACTTACTTCGTAAAAGGCCATCTCCTTGCCGGATCACCTAATTCGGGCCTCCATTCTCCTCCCGATGCTGTTTTGCATGGAAGCAGCTTCGGTATTTTAAGAGAAGCAGTGTGCGCGCTCTGATGCAGAGTCTCATAGCAATGAGCATGCCGAGATGTGTAGTGTATACCAGACCTACAGGGTTGCTCTCACCTCAGCATTGATGCATTTAGAATGCTGGGCAAAAGATTGGGGTAAACTTCAGGTGTTTACATTTTGCAAATATCTATCTTCTGGAGTTGTTAGTTCTTTAAAATGCTGTCCAGGTGAAATCGGAAATGACGGCAGCTCAGATGTAAGCATGTTGGGAAATGTAGTGCACTACATTTTGAGTGTTCAACCTTTTCTTTTGTATATGTTTATTGGAAAATGCAACTCACAGGAGGGTCTGAACGAAGCCCATTGAGAACATGCACTTGGGAAAATCAAATTGCAAAAAAACCTACACTTGTGAAATTCAACTAGCAAAGAAGGGAGGGATGAAGCACATAAAAGACATAACGTCTTATTATTCGTTTTACAAAAGCTTCATCGTGGTGTTCTCTATCTTTATGGAAAAACAAAGAGAGAGTACTATGCCACTGGTGATGCAGTGCCTACATCAACATTTTAGTTGTAACCAGGGGATGTCATCATTAAGACCATACTCATGGGTTTTAAAGCTGTAAACCCAACCCTGTTCTCTTTCACAAAACACCTGTCCGGTGTTAATAAAGGGGTCAGAGATAACAGTCTCCAATACTACCCAGGTGGGAGCCCTGTCTAAAAGATATATATCCAGTTAATGCAAGTATTGTTCTTCCTTTACCAGATAGTACTCCGATGTTCACTTATTGTCAGCTGGACTTTACAGGTTGTCATTGTAGGAAGCTGCCTTTTTATGTAGTGGACCAAAATATGGTACACTGTGCAAAGAGTCCAAGCAAACACCTGAGGTACCACAGAGACACAAATTACATCCCAATGCTCTCTTTTGTGGTAGTGTGGATGAGCAGTTAGGCATATCAAAGGGCAGTGCTAAGCATGTAAGGCACAGACGTATACAGTAAGAGAGACACACACTCAGTAAAGAACTCTGACACCAATTTATAAAAGTAACACATACTTTTATATAAATGTTGATACCAAGATCACCGTAATCAGGTGAGTGCTTTTTGAGTTGAGAATTTTTTGAGTTTTTAAAAGTTGACAGTGCATTTTTCAGATGCGGTTATGTTATCCTGTGAAGGAAGAACAAGCACTGTATACAGGTATAGCACAGCAACTTACAGGACCTATCTCCAGGATTTAGGCTAAGTAAGGGGCAAGGTTCAAGGCCACACCAGCAGGTCAGCTCGGGCGGCACTGGGGTGGCCAGATACAGGGGTGCAATTGCCTGTGTAAGGCTATGGGGATCGGTTCGGTTCCAAAGTTCCTGAAGGGATGGACTGGAAGATCAGTCTAGGGGAACCCACAGGGGGGCTCGACTCTTGAGGTCCCTGGCACGTGGAGACACCGCCAGTCTACTTTTTCTTGGGCTGTAGCGATCAAATGCAGTGGTGTCTTCTGGCATCAGGTCCAGTGCTGGAGTTGTTCAAGGTTAGAGGGGGGCTGCAGATACAGTCTGCAGGCGTGGACTGGGGGTCCAGTCTGACCAAGCCAACACGTGGGCTCAGGTCTCATGAGGCTGGGAGATGTGGGGACACCCTTGCTCCTCTGCGCCGCTGTCTGGGGTGGATGGGTGCAGAGGTGTCCTGAGGCGTTGGGTCTTAATCTCCAGGTCACTCACAATTACAAGGGGGTCTGCAGAAACAGGCTGCAGATGCTGGTGTGAAGTCCACAGTGGGTGAACTGAAGTCATTTCCGGAGAGTCTGGGGCCACTCTGACACCGCTGACCCAGTTCAGCTGTGGCTAGGTGGGCCTTGGGTGCAATGGTGCTGTCTGGCGTAGGTATTTTGGCTGTCCCAGTCCTCACAGTTCTTTCTTTAGGGGCCTTCATATGCAGGAAAGCAGCAACTCTGATCCAAGGGAGTTCTTGGTGATTTGCAAAGCACTGGCAGCTCTCCCTGTTCCTTGAGGGTCAGGTGCAGAAGGCAGACTGGCAAGGATGGTGCCAAGTAAGTCATGCTCCTCGGTTCTTGGGTTCAGCAGACTTCTTGTCAAGTCACTGGTATGAGGGGGTCCCCTAAATACTCAATTTAGGGGCTGTTAAGGGAAGTTAAGGGCAGTAGCCAATGGGCCACCTACCCACGGGGTTACTACACATCTTAGATGACTACTTTCTGTGGGGAGGGAACATCACTTTGTCCAGAGTTTCTAAATTCCACCATACACAAGATGGAGGCATTTCTAAAGCTCTGTGGTTTTCAGGTTGGGTACCCTAGGGGTGTGTCAAGCCTGGAAAAGCAATACTCCTCATGCATAGCTAACTTCCCTATTTGTCCAGATGAGCCCTCGGGCAGTGGGGGTTGGCATCTCTCTGTGAGAGAGGTCAGATCTAGTTACCAAAGGTGATGGGCTTCTTTGATGCTTTCTGCCTTGGAATGCAAATCATCCTGTGGGAAGAGGTGTGCAACACACCAGCCTAAACAGGCTTCATTCTGACTTCCAGAGAGGAAAAGCTCCCACCCTTGGATGTGAGATTCTCATCTGTTGGTGACAAAGTGGCTAGAACTGGTCCTGAGCTCACCAGCAATTGGTAGGTTTCCATGGGGCCCCTCTAAGTTGCCTTTTGGGTGTATGTATTAATAAATCTGTCACTGAAATCAGTGATGGTTTATTATTATTAGATGTTTGATACCAAACATCATTATTTTAAGTGAACCCATCATGTAGCTGGGGAAATCCTATTGAACAGTGTCCAGCACATGTATTTCAAATGGCTCGCCTGCACACTTACTATATCTGAGAATCGACAAAGACATAGCAGGGGCATTCCTGCTCTGACAGATAAGCCTACACATTTAATATAAGGCACCCTGCCTTGGGCTGTAAGGCCTGCTGTAGGGCTAACTTGGAATTATTACATGCAATGCTTAAGGGACCTGGTACACAGACTGTATGCCATGTCGTGTTTTCACATTTGGGGAGCACCTTGTCATGCAGCCTGCAATGGCAGTCTGCATGAGGTTGGTGCTAGGTCTTACCAAGTGGCACAAGTTGTACTGTAGTTCTTAGGGACCCTCTGCAGTATCTATGATGTAGGTGCTAGAGGTTCCACTTACTAGGGACTTAAAAAAGTGCTACAGGGTTGGGTCACTTGGGGCTCAAGCGGCCAGGTGTCTTATTTTGGGGTAGGAACACTGGCACCAGGGACCTGGTTAGCAGAAACCCAGTGCACCTTAGTCAAAGTTGCATCAAAAAGCAGTCAAAAAGTGGGGGGCACTGAAACCAGAACCCAGCTTCCTATAGTCATCCCACTATATCATTGATTGCAAGGGAATATGATCAAATAAACCTCATTTTCTGTGTTGCATTTTGCATGGTGTCTAAAGGCCCAGGGATGGTCAGTGCTGATGTCAATCTCTTTGTAATGTTTGGTGAATGGACATGCAGAGCAATTACCTCATGGGAATTGTCCCACCGCTACAGGTAGCCCCCACAAAGTACCAGGAACTTTCATAACAGTACTTTTGCGTGTGGTGCGTGTATGTACCAACATATCCCTCAATCTAGTGCTTTGTTTGAAAGAAAAAAGTGAGTCGGGCCAGTCACTGCGGTTTTTTTCAGAATGCCCCAATGTTTTGAAGTTATTCTCTTTACCCTATTGGAGACAGGTGTAAAAATTGTTATATATGTCAGTCTTTTCCTATTGATCCGTCTTCAAAACTGCATCTCTGTTGTTGTTGGGAGCAGGTTTCTTGGATTGTGAGATTATACTGAATGGCTATCTGCCAACTTTCAGCTTGTCTGCTAACCTATATGCCTGTGTGTTGAAGGTGGTAATGTCAGAGCAGTTACACCTGAAGTGTAAAAACTGGCCAAATTGTAAGTTCTCCCTCATAGATCTGGGATGGTGGGCATCAAAATGAAGGATACAATTTTTGTCTGCAGGTTTTTTGGGAACCATCGTGGCCACATAATCATCTGTGATCCTAATGTTAGGGTCTAAAAAGGTGATGGTGTCCCTGTCAATGGTATGGGTGACTAGCTTGTAAAGATCTCTCCTAATAATTCATGCAGAGAACTCCATCACAGATGTCAAATCAACTCTCCAGACAATAAGGAAATTGTCAATATATCAACACCATAGTCTGATGTTTGCCAAGTATGGATTAGTATCACTGTAAATTTGGTCAGATTGAAACTGGTGGACATACAGACACGGGAGACTTGGGGTGATGGTGTTTCCCATTAAAGTGCCCTTCACCCGATGGTATATGTTATTATAATACTGAAAAAAGATCTCAGTGAGGACTATCCTAACACAATCAATACAAAATGTATGGGTGTAGTGGTATGTAAGTATCCATGAGAATGTTCTCAATGACATGAAGAGTTTGCTCCTGTGGAATACTGGTTTATAAGCCTCTATATCCGTTGTTATCAAAAGGTCAGTGTTAGATTCGAAGCTCAGGTTGTTCAAGAGACAGAGGATTTTTTGTTTTTGTATCCATTAATAAAGAAGTCATGTCTTTTACCCATGACCTAAGGAACCAGTCACAAAATTGTGAACGTGTTTCCAGGGAAGAGTTTATTCCAGACTCAATGGGTCTTTCAGGTGGGGGGAATTTGTTCCAATGCAATTTGGGGAAGACATAAAATAGTGCCATCCTTGGCTCTTTTGGTGTTAAAAATGTTGCCTTCAGTGTGGTCAACATCCCAAACCCAGGGCTTCCTCCACCACAAGCCTTATTGGGTTAGTGAGTAGGGGATAGGATTTTCTTCCAAAATCCTATTGGTGCTTTTATTAGATAACAGCAGTCTGCATTCTTTGTCATACATTCCATAGGGTAGGACAAGTGTTAAACCCCCATTAGAAGCTGGTTTTATCACAATGTCCCACCTTTCCTTTAGATTTTTCCTAGCTCTTCTCTCTTGTGTGGATAAGCGGTCGAACACATTGAGACTATCAATGTTGATAGCCCCTACCTCACGAAATACCACTTGTCCAAAGGTTTGTATTGCTGCAGGGGTAGTCTGGGTGGGAGATAGAAAGGTAGATTTTGTTCTCAACCCTATGCTTCTGAATTCTCTGTCTCTGGTGAGTAAGTTCACAAAAAAACCTTAAGCCTTATTTTCCTAAAAACTCAGCCAGTTCTCATCCTAGCTGGAGTCCGTCAAACCTAGGAGCAGAGACAAAACCCAGTCCTTTATTTAGGACCTCAAGCTCAGCCTCAGTAAAGGAAACAGCACTCAAATTGATAACCAAAGAAATGTCTGGTTGTGGATCTTCCAATGATTGTCCTAGATCACCTAATAAGGTGCTGCCAGGCTTGGGCCCACCTCGTTGTTGTCTTTGAACATGCCCTTTGTTTATCACCATTTTTGGTTCTGACCACTGTACTGCTGGTCCTCCTCATTGCTTTTGCCTTCCTCTGCCGTGATTGGACTCGCCATAAAAAAGAAGGTCTACCATACTGGAATGGAAAACTTTGATGGAACTGTGGATAGGCTTGGGGCCAAAAGCCTTCTGGGAGCCCAAGATTGGGTGGATGCATCGGTGGTGGGGGGAACCGATCCTCCTCGTTGCTGCTGTCGCTGCTATTGCTACTGCAGCTAAAAGGCCAATCCTGTGGGGTAGGTCTTTTTTTATGAAAGACTTTTTCTCTGTTGGCTTTGTAGTACTGTGTTTTTAGGATCACTCCAACAGTACTCTCAGTTATGTAAGGTTATGTGGTCTCATGACTGAACTTCTTTATGTCCTTTTGTGACATTCATTTTGTCTTGTGTCAATAATTCCCTATGTTGGGTCATTTCTTTATTGCTCTAATCTAGTCTTTTCTTGTAGCTTGTTATGAGGACAGTGGCTTTAAGATTACCCTCGCTTGTCTGGATTTTTATGAGCATGTCACTTGATATTCTTTTTGAATAGTTGATAATTAGTACCAGACAATCCCTGGTTCATTTCCAGCAACCTATGCCTATTTCCTCCGAAAATTTATGTAATCTAGGAAGATTAGCAGTTCATTAGTCACAATTAGTCCGCTGGGTGCCTCATTAGCCCACAGGTAATGCATCATCATAGCACCATGCAGGGCTGTCTTTATCTAATTCTTTTTGTGTTGTGATTCCCAGTGGCTGATCTGTGCCAGTGTTTGTGCTACATTGAGGTCACCCAGAGGTGAGGGGGTCATCAACATATTGCTGACGATGTCAAATACTAACTCAGTAGTTTCAGAAATGTTCCAGAAGTTCAATACACAACTGTGCCAAATTATCAAAACAAGATACCACAAAACATTGGGAAAAATATCCCTTGGCTAAATTCTCCTGTGAAGGTTTTAGAGAGACTTCCTGGAGCTATCTGCCACTCTGTATCATATAATACTGGGAAGACCCATTGTGTCCGAAATTTCCTTTCCTTTCAATTCGATTAGTTTTCCTTTATTTCAGCAATTTAGCCATAAAAATACAATAAAAACATACAATATGTACAAAATCACATAATTAAAAATAAAAATCTCATATTTGTAAATATAAAACATACATTAGCTTATAAAAGACACAAGAGGCCAGTGAGGGTACAAGTCATCAGTGTAGTATAAGAATATACATGGTTAAAAAGTGCTAAAATCCACTAATAAGAGCAAACACACATCAGTTATCAGCTCCTAAAGTCCTTCCCTGCCTCAAACTGGCATTCATTCCTACTGATAAATCCACATAATTAACATAGACAAAAACAACTATTAAGAACACACTTGTTGCCGGATTCTCCACATCGATAATAGGTAGCAGGATACAGCAAAAGCCAGACAACGCCCAGCATCAGATTTTAGAATTTGAAGACTGATGTTATGTTCTTTCACCCCTAATAAACAGCACACAGGGAGTATTCACTTCTTCCTACTTTTTTGCATACCCTGGACAAAACAAATAGAACCTACTCTTTAATCTCCTTGTCCACCCCACCTGAGACACAAGAGAGATTAGCAAATTCCTTCTTACAAGTCCAGGAACCAGTAAGGACTGCAATTGGTAACATACTGTACCTAAACTGCAAATACGTTTTCTGGCAAGGGGCGGCTCCGTATCATCTAAAAATTGTTCCAGGCAAAACACATTGCTAAACTTTGAAAAGGAGTTAGACAGAATACAACATACGGAACGTGTGAGAACTTGCTCCATTATAAACTGCCACTATTGATTTTCTAACAGTGCTTTCCCAACAATCAGAGGTGACTCCAGAGCCAACCATAAGTCCCCACATCCTACCTTAAATAGGGTTTCTTTAACATATCTAAGCCATGGGATATTATTTGAGCCAGGAAGGCTTAACACCTCTTTAAGACCCTCACAATATGAATTTAACTCAGGAGAGGCACAAATTATTTGCCAAAAAAAGGATGGGCATAACCCCGATCCATCTTTATTGTGCCTAAGACCCAAATCAAGTTTGGGCAAGGGAGTGCTAGTAAGGGGGCCCACTAACTGCCATAAAAAATCATTCTCAGCAACTGATAATTTGCTAACATCCTTGTGCCCCCAAAGCTCTGCCCCGTAAAGGGCAGTTCCCAGAGCCTGCGATTTGTAGATCTGAATAGGAGGAGATACTGGGTGAAAAGATGAGGTGTGATGCACTCTTAAAATCACCCCATGTTTTGTGCCAGTTTCAACCTGCGTTTTTCGATACTGGTATTCTAATCTAAGTTTTCTGTCAGTGCCAAACCCAGGTAATCAACTGCCCGGACGTGATCTAGGGAGGTCCCTAAAAGTGTAGGATGTGGTCTGGTGGCACGACCTGGGTTTATTATCAAAAATGTTGCCTTATCCACGTTTATTTCTAGACCTCTCTACACACAAACATTTTCAAAGTGGTCCAAACAGTAACGCGGGAACCTGGTAGCTCGCAAACCCTAGAGCACCCCATCACACAGATTCAAATGTGCAACCAGCCCATTCACATATAAGTAAAAGAGGGTAGGTGCAAAGACACAACCCTGCCTGAGCCCGCGATCAACAGGAAAGGGGACCATCAACGCTCCACAAAGACCATATCGTACTTGGGAGAAATGGTTAATGTGTAACCTTATTATAGTGGCCAACAGGTCGGCAGGGACCCTCATTTTTGTGAAGGTCTGCATTAGCTTTGGGCAAAGGACTAAATCAAACGCAGAATGTAGATCAACAAAGGCAATGTATAAATGGCCACTCCTCCAATACCACTGTTTTCCAAAACTATAACTGGAATCTAAAGGCCTCATCAATCATACTGACTCACTTGCGGAACCCCGCCTGGAGATCAGTCAGAATACCATTATTTCCCACCCACAACTGCAGCCGATTAAGTAAGATCAAACTAAATAGTTTTTGTGAACAGTCAATTAAACTAATTGGCCTATAATTCCATGAATCAGTTGGGTAGCTTTTTTTATGGATAGGGGTAATCTCGTTCCCTGCCCAAGACCGGGGTGTGGGTTGGTGCACCTGCCAAGATATTGCTAAATAGTACCATAAAATATGAGGCCCAGACACTAGGCTTGCTTGAATAGACGTTCCCCTGGACTTTATCCAACCTGGGTGCTTTATTATGGGCTATTTGAACAATAGTTGTTCTTACCTCATCCTAAATAATTGGAGGACTACACATTCTGCTACAAATAGCAGACCCCAGTTATTAATTCATCATCCAGTGAAGGTGACTGCTGCAGGGAGGATATATCTCCTGTGACTGCATATAGTGAGGAAAAGTGAGCAACCCAGTCTGTTGCCACAACATTTGTCCCCAGTTGGTTGGCACCTTCCTTGCACCCAGTTGAGACCTAATTCCAGAACCCACGTGAATCCCCATTCCTAACAGCAACTAACAACTTTTCTCATTTTGCAGCATCCCAATCTTTCTTGGCTGTTAAAATAGATTCATACAAAGCCCTCTGCACTTGGATTTCTCCCTTGTTGTGCGCTTTGGTTGCAGGAATTAAGGCAGACCTTACGTCTCTCCATGCCCTATTAAACCATGATTTGTATCCCTCCTGGCTGAGGATCGGCATGTGCCACATAAAAAATTTCCTTTAGCCCAATGAAAAAATGGTATGGATAGAAGAGACCCACTCTTCACAAACCCCCTGATCTAGTGTTCTGTCTCCTCTAAAGAGTAGGTATTTTCTATCAGATTCCAGAATATAACCCCCACTAGTATTTGCGGCTAGTCTAGCAGAGTGGCCAATTCACTCTTCAATTATCGCTGGTTATCCGCAGACCAGAAGATAATGGTCACTTGCACTTCCCTGCCTTCCCTGGACCGGGAGTCCACTTCAAGACTCAAAGCGTTGTAGTCACTATCCGGCTGTGATATGACAACCATATCAATCAAACCTTGACATCCACTAGGATATAATCAATCAAGCTACTGCCAGGGGCTCTGTTAAAGGTGTGACTCCCTTCTCTATCTGATCTCATTCTCCTATTGCCTGCTCGTAGGCCATGTCTCTTTGTAAAGGCATTAATTTGCAGAGCCAGAGTAGACCATCTCTTGATTGGTGCCAATGACAGCTAGGGAACTGACCAGAGATTATCAAGTCCTAGAATGTGCACTGTGACACTAAGGGTTCGAACTGGCAGTTAAAATCACCATCCACAATCTACAAAAATTACACATTATAAAGGTGTACTATATAGGTCCCAGAGCTCAAACAAACACACAAAATATCCGGGGAGGGTGTCAGAACGTTTCTGATCTTACACAGAAGGTTAGTATGAACCCAGGTTGTTAACCCCCCTGAGGGACGACCCCTTCCATGGGAAATAGCCCCTTTACTAAAGTTTACAAACCCTAAGCGGTAAAGTGATTGAACTGCCTAGGTTTCGTGGAAAAGATTTAAAGCATACGAGTTTATAAACATGGTCCAATCAGGAATACTGAATCCAATGCACACATCGCAGGGTACTGTCTGAACTAGCCGGGTTGACAGGGAGATTGTTTGTAAGCCTCTGGCCACCTGCTGTGAATTTGACAAATCAGGTAGAGTTTTACGTAGCTGTTTCTGATACAACAAAACAGACTCTAGGTCTCTTTCAATAGCATCCAACCGGTTGTACACGGGTAAGAGTTCCTTTTGCAAAAGCTCTTTAATTTTCCTCATAAAGGTTCCTCATAAAGGTTCCTAATAGAAAGAAAGATGTTGGTCAGACCGCCCTGGTCAGTAGCAGCCGAACCCAGAGCCCCTACTTCAATGCCAAAGCTAGGACTAGGTGCTGTTGCTGGTAAATGTGACAGATGGTACAGTCTTGAATTGTTGACAGCTTTTAGCGTCTGAGGGTCATTTTTTGGCCGGGCCCCTAATGCAATAGGTGCCTAGATTCTGTCAACATAGCTCATTTGGTCACTGCCGGGCACAGAACAATCTGTTGCAATACTAGGGGCTGACTGTTAGGGCTACATCATGGGGATCCGTCTAGATGTGACTCATTGTGGCCGCCCAACTACAGCCTTCCCTCTGTAAGTTCAGTTTCGGTTGAGGTGATCCCCATACCCCTCTGCAGCATTTTATCAATACTAGTAGGTTTTGGCGAGGGCTGTACTTTAGAAGGACCTCCTGGGGCTTTACACTTCCCCATTTTCCATTGGTGAGTATTTCAGGACCAAAGCAACATAGCAATCTGGGTATCAGATATAAAAAGAGAGGTCTATGGATCCTACAGGGTCATAGAAACAGCTTGGCAACTTGGGGGAAAACCAAGACTCACCCTTGGAAACTCGATGTGAGAGGATGGGCCCAGCCCAACCTCCTCCAGACTCTGATAGGATCATCAGGCCTGCTCTTGGCCCGGTCTTCGTCTGGACATGTGCATGTCCCATGCTGCCAGACAGCACAAATATTTAAGAAGGCAGATGCCTACGGCATCTGCACTGGGAGGTGGACCAGCCTTGGGCTGCTTGGGCTGATGGTCGCTGTAGTCCTTCTGCACGGCCCCACTCTTGCTCACTGACTGCTGCCAAATGTCCCACACTACAGGAGAGCGCAAATGATTAAGAAAGCAGGCGCCTCCGGGCATCTGCATTGGGAGGCAGACCAGCCTTGAGCTGCTTGGGCTGCTGTTCTCTGTAGTCCTTCTGCGTGGCCCTGCTCTTGCCCCTCTGAATGCTGCCAAATGTCCCTTGCTGCGGGAGAGGGTGAATGTTTAGGAAGGAAGGCGCCTCTGGCCGTCTGCACTGGCAGGCGGACTAGCCTGGTCACTGTAGTCATTCTGCGCAGCCCCGCTGCAGCCCCTCTGACTTCTGCTAAATGTCCCAATTAACTCTACCCTGGAACCACTTTCACAATTGTATGACTAGTTCCATAGGTCATTGGAAAGAGACATGCCTTCATTTTAGAAGTATACAAAAGACTTTCTCTGTTTCCTGAACAACCTGAGCTTCGATTCCAACACTGACCTGTTGTTAACATTTGATATTGAGGCTTTATACACCAGCATTCCCGAGGAATCCCCAGGAGCAAACTCTCCATGTCATTGAGAACATTCTCAGGGATACTGGCATAGATACCCAAACAGTTTGTATTGGATTGAACTAGGAAAACCCTCACTGGGAACTTTTTTGAGTATGATAACACCATATACCATCAGGTGAAGGGCACTTCAGTGGGACGCACATTCCCCTCAAGTCTGGCATGTCTGTATATTCACCAGTGTGAATCTGACCATATTTACAGTGATAATAATCCATACTTGGCAAACATCAGACTATAGCGTCTATGGAGTGATGATGCCCTAATTGTCTGGAGAGGTGACATTACATCTGCAATTAAGTTCCCAACATGTATTAACATGAGAGATCCTTACTTGAATTTCACCCATACCATTGACGGGCACACAATCAACTTTTTAGACCTCAATATTAGGCAATATTAAATAGACATATTGGTAATCATGATGGTTCACAGAAAACCTAGTGACAAAAATAGTCTCCTTTGTTTCGATAAACACCATCCCAGATTTATGCGGGAGAACTCACCATTTGGCCAGATTTTACGCATCAAGTGTAACTGCTCTGACATTACCATCTTCAACACACAGGCAAATAGGTTAGCAGACAAGCTGAAAGGTGGTAGATATCCATCCAGAATAATCTCACAAGCCAAGAAACGTGTTTGCAGCAACAGCAGAGAGGCCTTTTTGGGGATGTACCCTAAGGAACAGGGCGACAGACTGACCTGTGTAACAAAGTTGACACCTGTCTCCAACAGTTGAATCAGATAATTTTGAAAGAATGGGTCATTCTGAAAAAACACGCAATGACTTGCCCTCCTCACTTTTTTCTTCCAAACAAAGCCCTAGCTTGAGGGATATGCTGGTACTTACCCGCAGCACAGGTAGTAGTAGTGTTATGAAAGTTCCTGGTACTTTGTGTGGGTTACTGCTGGTGGTGAGACACTTCTCATGTAGTAATTGCTAACCATGTCCATTTACCAAACATCATAAAGAGATTGGCATAGGTACTGACCATCACTGGGTCAATAAACACCACACAAACTGCAACAAAGAAAATGTGGTTTAAATGATCTTATGCCCTCGTATTTAAAGATATATTGGGATGATAACCTGTAATGCCCAGCTGAGGATCAGTGAACATCAGAGTGCTATCCGGTGTAGGAAAACTGCTACTTGCATGATCAAGCATTTCCTGGAGAAACATCATTAAGACAGGGATCTCACCTGGGTAGTATTGGAGACTGTTATCTCTCGCTCTTTTATTAACACAGGCTACGTGTTTGTGAAAGAAAACAGTGTTGAATTTACTGCTTAAAAACCCATGGGCATAGTCTTAATGATGATATTCTCTGTTTACGAGTAAAAGAATTTAACTGGGTCACTGCATCACAAGTGGCATAGTACCCCTTCTCCATTTTCCATGAAGATAGAGAACACCACGGTCAAGCTTTTGTAATAAGAATACGAAGCAGTGATGTCTTCTATGAGCTTTATCTCCCCCGTCTTTGCTAGTTGAATTTCCCATGTATAGTTTTTTTTGCGAGTTGATTTTCCCAAGTGTGTTTTCAACGGGCTTCATGTAGCCCCTTCTGTGAGTTACACTTTCCAAAAAACATTTACAAAGTAATGTTGAACCTATGTCATGCACTCTAAATGTAGCGATTTATCCTTCCCTAAATGATCACATATATGCTGTGCCTTTGTCAAATACTCCAAATGTAGTGCAAGTTGAATCTCCCATGTGCACGCTTTCAACTTACTTAATTTAGCCCCACCTGTGAGTTGCACTCTCTAGAGCATATATATACTGGTAAGTTGTACCTTTGTCATACACTCTAAATGTAGTGAATTGCACTTTCTGAAGTATACACAAATAAGCTGATTTTTTTATACAATCCAAATGTAGTGCACAAGTCCGTGTACAATGCACTACATTACCCAGCATGCATACACACAAGCTGCTGTCACTTCCAATTTCACCGGGACAGCATTTATAACAAACATTTTCAATGCAGCGGGTCTCGCATTTGCTCGAGTTAGAGCTATTAGCGTTGTAAACTCCTAACCGGACTTTTCTTGCCACACAAATTAAAACAAAAAAATGCAGCGGCATCGCACTATGTAACATGCAGCACAATCTGACTGGTCACGGTTCATGCAGATCTGGCTCCAGTGCCTAGAGATGCCCACCTCACCCCTCTCGCTCTCTCTCTTTCTCACCATGTTCTCTCTTTTTTCTATTTGATTTTGAGCCACTTTTCTTGCTCTGTTCTCTCCCTCTTGCTGTGACTTTTGTCACCTCTCTCCTCCTTTAAGCCTTTTCCCTTGCTCTTTTTCGCCTTTTCTTCTACTCTTTCTGTGACTTTCTTGTGCCTTTTCTCTAACTCTTTGTGTGACTTTGTGTCACAACTGTCACTCCTTGTGTCTATTCTCTTGCTCTCTTTGCCTTCTCTCAGTCTTTCTGCTACATTTTTGTGCCTGTTATCTCAATCTTTTTGCCTTTTCTCACACTTTGTACCATTTCTCTTGCTCTTTTTATGACTTTTGCCATCTCTCTTGCTCTTCTGTGACCTTTGTGCCATGTCTCTCCTATGTGTGCTCCTTTCCCATGCCTCTTTCCTGCCCACTCTGTGCCCTCCTCCCCTTGTTCCTTACCTGTTTCTCATGCCTCTCTCCTTCTCTGCCACTGTGGTCTCCCTTAAACTTACCCTTCATTTCTCTCTCTCCCAAGACCTACTTAATGGCAGCCACAGCACAGATGCATAATGCACGCATGCATTGTGTGCACTGCTGACGTGTTGATGGCTCACAGAAGGCAAACCCATTTGCACCCATCCACACGTGGAGTGCACCCATCGCTGGATATCATGGACCTCCCCTAGTACTCCACTACCCTGCTGCTGTACTGTGTGCCTTGAGCCCCAGGAGTCACACCACCTTCTGCTGGCATGACACACCATGCAACAGGGAAATTGCTTGCTCACCTGCCCCCTCTGCTACTTCATCTTCACTACTGAACCTGCAAAGACAACCAAGAACATACCCATAACACCCAACCCTACACACACTCAAATGCCAACTAAAAAAGACACTCACATTCCTCACACAGAAATATCATAAGTGCTTTGAAACACCCACTCGCTCAGAAACTATACCACAGAGATCTGGGACTTGGTGGACGCCACCAACTAAGACCTCCTCCTCTGCACAGAAACATGGCTACCCACAACTTCAACACCAGACATCTCCACCACCATCCCAGATTGACAAAAGATCACCAGGCAAGAACAGTTAAACAGGGCCAGAGCAGGATCGTCATTGTCTACAAAGACACCTCCAACTGCACTGTCTCCTCTGAAGCTGGAACAAACTACATGGACACTTCATCTTTAAATTACCAATTGCAACAAACTTCATCCTGGGTGGAACCCTAGTCTACCACATAGTTTACCACCCACCCCCGGCTTCTGAGCCAACTTTGCTAGCAACTTTACAGGCTTCATCACCCCCTAGTCCAGCACATTTATCCTCCTAGGACACCTCAGTATCCACCTAGTAGACCAAAATGACTCCAACTCAGCCACACTTCTTGACCAGCGTCAGAAGCCTGGGATGAATCCAATGCATCATGGAGCCCATCCACGCTACCAGACACATCCTAGATCCTATCTTCACATCCTCTAACAACATCACGATCAATGCACCAACACCAGTCACCCTGACAGACCGGTCATAGTCAGTTTTACAATCAACATCCACCAACACAGATTAACCCTCAATTAGGGCCCTGCATACAGACACTAGAAAAATTTAACAAAGGTGGATTGGACGACTGCTCTCCATGAGAACAATCCAGAACTCACAGTCCTCAGGGCACACAACATCAAAAACCTCAACAGTTGGGTCACCAACTGTGCAAACGCTCTGGCCCCAAGAAATAAGCCAAACAGCAAAAACAAGAACACAAGCCATCTGGTCCACAGAAGGCCTCAGAATGCGCAAGAGACACTGCAAACATCAGAAACTGAAATAGAGAGCCAACAAAAAGATTATTTGATAAAAATGCTTTCAAAGCCACCCAGAGAAGGTGCCACTAGCTAATCCACAAAAACAAAAATGAATTCCCTAGTTGAATGAATAAATGCCAGCTCCAAAAGTAGCAAAGAAATCATGGCCATTGTCATGTGTTTCATCACACTCACAGATACTGCCAGAAACATCAGCCCATCACAAGGTCTCTGTAATCAACACTCAAACTTTTTTGCAGCAAGATTACAACCATGTAAAGCAACTTCACCCCTCAATTCAGAAACAGTGACTTCATTAATGAGGTCTAAATACTGTAAAAAACACTGACGGTGAGAGGCTACACTATATGCTTAGATAAATAGTCAATGAAAAGAGCCCAGTACTGTCCCAGGGACACACTTCTAGGACTTATTTTCAAAGAGAACTCTAACAAATTGGTATGTATGACAACCTTCTACCAGTTTCCATTCTGCAACAAAATGTATCAAGAAGCACTGGAAAGGCCTAGCAACTGAGGACTTTAAATACGAGAGCCCTCTGTTTGCCTTCAAGAAAGGGAAACATTTGACTGATCATATGAGTTGCACTGCACTCCTTTCAAACAGAACACCTCAGAGCATCACAGGTTTGTGGGGCATTCTGCCCATGGTAGGACATTATGAACGTGGGCAGTGTAGTGTTTGTTTCCTAACCATTGAAACTAAAGAGTTTGTCCGTGGCAACACCAAAATAAAGATAAGAAACTTCTTACTTGCAACACCAGCAATATGGTATATGCCATCTTCTGTCTTTCCAACGTTCTATATATCGCCCAAACGACCTAAAACATTACAATGAGAAATTGCTACTCAGGTGTTAAGGTTCACACTGCCCCACTGGTGCAGCACTTTACTCAGACCAACCACCTCTTCAAAAAGCTACTCAGAGCTCCTAGTGAGTTTGTCCCTGATTGTCTAATCTCTTGGTCAAACATATATGTGTTTTATGCTAGTATTAAAACAATGAAGTTACTGAATTGTAGGGATATATATTTATGGTTATAGCTAAGAGTCAAAGAATGGAATGGGCAATCAGAGGCCACTGCATTGTGACTGCCAGGTGATCATTCCATCTTGAACTTCTTCCAGTTCAAGGCATTGAGATAGGGCAGGTCTAGAAAAAGCCAAGGGGCTCCATCTTTCTTAGTAGGAATAATAATCACATTCTACTTCTGGTGATGGCACTCTCTCAAAAGCCCTTTTGGCCAAAAGGACTTGCCACAAAATGAAGCAATGGTCCCCCGTCTGTCGCTGGGTGGACAGTGGAAGGTACAGTAGGCAAGAGAGGAAGGCTAAGGAGTATTTTATGTAAAAATGTGTAGGACCCACCTGTGAGACGTAATTGCTTGTCAACTTGGAAGTAATTGGTTCATTCCACATGAACATTCTGCAGATGGTTTTTCTGTGATGTAAAGCTCCTAAACGCCAGAGCGAGACCGCACCAAATTCAGACACCTGTCATTATTTCTTTACTGACTTTGCCCTTTACTAAGAACTTATTTTTTATTTGCCAATGACTTAATTCTACAAAGTAAGAAAACATTGATGGGAGCAGTTTTTGCTCCCAACTTTGCCATTTTGCTTGGGAACAATCTAGAATCCAGTTCAGTCCTTACAGAAATTATATTCTAATATGGAAAAGATAAATCAACAATATTTTCTTGATCTGGCAGTGACCACAATCTCTCCTGAATATGTTTCATGAATGGCTCAATCAAAATTGCAATAGCCTAAGGTTTACCATGCACTGCAGCAAATATAATTATCCTTTCCTGAACTCCGTGTGACGGTGAAAAATGGTGAACTATACACCATTCTCTCCTAAAAAGCGAATGAGATAAACACCCTTCTGCATACTCTAGTTATCAATCAAGATCTCCTAAGAATTCACTCCCCTATATCAATTTCCTAGGAGTAAGACGGAATTTCAAGCAGAAACAATTACTTCATTAATGAGTTCTAAATACTGTAAAAAACTGACGGCGAGAGGCTACACTATATGCTTAGTTAAACAGTCAATGAAAAGAGCAACAGAATGTACCAAGAAGCACTGGGGACTTTAAACATGAGACCCCTCTGTTTGACTTCAAGAAAGGGAAAAATCTCAAAGATAATATGGTTTGAGCTGCATTCCTTTCAAACAGAACACCTCAGAGCATCACAGGTTTGCAGGGCATTCTGCCCAGGGTAAGACATTATGAACGTGGACAGTGTAGGGTCTGTTTCCTAACCATTGAAACAAAAGAGTTTGTGCATGTCAACACCAAAGTCAATATAAGAAACTTCTGAATTGCAAAACCGGCAATGTAGTATATGCCATTTCTGTGTTTCCAACCTTCTATATATCGTCCAAACAACCCAAGAAATTACAATGAGAATTTGCTACCAGAGGAGGGGGCTCAGGTGTAAGATCCACACTGCCCGTTGGTGGACCACTTTACTCAGACCAACCACTCAGAAAATGACATGGTGATGGCAGGTGATCTCAGTCATCTCCACCCTCATAACACAGCACAGCTGCTCAACAAAGAGGAAATCAAATAGATCGTATGTCTGGAAACTATGATTTCTGTGCTCATCCAAATGGAAGATAAAACATTATCGTAGGGCCACTGGTTTCATCGGGCTTGGACAATACAGCTTCCTTCAGGAGTTAATGCTTACATTTGAAAGATAATAGATTATATCATATTTGACTACGCAAAGATTGTAACTAAATTTGTGATATGGTCATTTGTAAATTTTTAGGAACTGCTCAATTTCTTTCCATCTCACAACATGGCCATTTACTGCGCTTGATAAGATGTTTGCAACAATTGTAGTTATAATATCACTAATTCAAATATTAGTTGATGGGACATTAGCAATACGTTTCTTTTCTTTTTTTATTCATGCCTAGGTAAATCACATTCACTCCTTTTCCTCCTTGAACATGGCCACTCTTCACATCTCTTTCTTCCAACAATGCGCCCATACGATTCGGCTATCTTGGAGATGCCACTAACTCCAAAGCTACTGATCTGGTAATTATGATGATGGTACCCGGCTCTTCTGTGTGAATAATCTGCACACTAACCTTGGTAACTTCATATCGGTGTATGCCGGGGGTATTTATCTCATCGCGGGCCACCACCATACAAACTGAACCTTCCATCTGTATCCCAGGCAATTAACATTGTTTCTGTTAGAATCCTCCATTCACAGCAATTTCCAGCAGGATCTCACTTTTCGCGGCCTCACTGCAACTCTCATTAGTACCTACAGAATTCTCCACACTGGTGAGGTCTTGTTGTTCAGATACGGCAATATCACCACTCTCATTGTGGATGAATTCTCTGCTAACTTCTTCCTTCAGCTCTGATTTTTACCCCTGCATTATTTATGACACAACATTACATATATATATGCACAAGGTTATATTATAAACAGTGGCACACAAAGTGTCTGTACTTCTTGTATATGTATATCTGTAATTGTTTCTCCATTTTCTGCCCATCCTAATCCCATTTAGTAATTTCTTCGGCTCCTAGAGATCAGAGTCGTGATGATGACGAGCCCACGTTTCTATGGGCTAAAAAAGATATTGACCACTAAGATAAACCTAATTTGTTAAGTTTAATTTGTGATATATGGACCGTAGGTTTGTATAATAATTGTGATACATATATATTCATGTATTTATATGTGTGCATCATGTTTTGTCTGAGCACCGAGCATGCTTTCGCATCTCACTGACATTTTTCTTAAACTTTGTTTTTGTAATTTATTAATTTGGCTAAATTGTCCAATCTGATAAAAAAAATCTTTGTTCTCTTACAAGGTATCCTCTTTGATTATAGGAACCACTGGTGCGTGTTCTTTTTCATGGTGCTGCATTGGGTTTGCAGCCTGTGATCAAACGTTCCATATGATCAGCAGAGATTGGGAAGATTCAAATAAAAACTCACCCTTAGGGCGATGCTGGTTTCAGGCGCAATCTAGCTGAGAAGCTAGAGTAGCATACAGCAGTAGTGGTCGAAATGAGCAAATGGTAGCACTAAACATGTGGGACACCGCTATTGTTTCCTTATATGATCTTTTTAAAATAATTTGGCAAAAGACATTCGCTGAGTGGATGAAATTAGCTTTATGTGGGGGACAAATAATGACTAAGATATGTGATGACATCAAATGTATGAAATTTAAAAGAGCACGCCAACTTATCTAACCACACAAACGTAGAATGGATTTCATGCTGAGCTGCTGTGCTGACTAAAATGCTGGTCTCTGACTTTAAATGTTGCTACCGCCATTCTGTGCATTTCTTTGTCATCTGTGTTTGTATCTGTGTGTGGCACATTTACAGCACACGCCTAGTTACAGAGCAACAGAACATTGTGCAAAGGTGGCACGGATTCAGAATACACCAGTCAGTGCACAGAGGGGTGCAGGGAGGTCAGAGGGAATTGATTTATGCAGCGCACAACCATGGGATAGTTGTAAGAAGGAACTATTTTACTGAGTGTTCGATGGCTGATTGGGCGACACATGGACGAGATGTTCCTTGAAAAGATGAGTCTTCAGTTTCTTTTGAATGTCAAACTAAGAAGGGTGAGCTTGTATGACTTAGACAGATGGGATTCTAGATTCTTGCAGTGTACCAGACAAAAGCTGATCATCATGCCTCCTATTTCCTGCACTATTGGTCCCCACCCTGGTGATGTTGTAAGCATTTAGGGCTGCATGAGTTAATCACCGTGAAGATACAAAATACATTGACAGTGATGCAGGCAACCAGAGGAGACCAGTGGCAAACCTGTTGAACTGTATTTCTCATTTCAGACTGCCTCAAGATTGGTACTCTTCAGTGGGATCATGCGAACTACTAGATACTATGTCGCAGACTTTGTCTTCATTGTGGTGTGATAGCATCATCGTTTAGACAGCAGTTGTATAGTCTGACCATGGAAACAACAATTTTTTGTGCTATGAAGGGAGAGTTGGTGCAGGCAGTTCTCATCTTCTTTGCAATGTTGGTTCCAAAGTTCATGCTCGTTTCAATCTTGAACCCCGGCGAATTGCTGCTTATGAGCCATGGGGGAAAACCATCAAAGTGCTTTACTGGGAGCTATTCTTGTATATTTTCATACTTGTCATTGGCTATTGATATCCAGGCACGGGTTTTAGCAAGGCATTCCTTAGATTGCCAATGTCAGATCCAAATGTGTCTATTAGGGACAGTTGTGTATCATCCATAAACTGATGAATCTTGATGTTCCTGTTCGCCAGCGGATCTTCTGTAGTGATTGAAGAGCCATAAGAGCCCTGGAATGAACAATGACATCACAGATAATTTACGAGACCATTAGAGTCATGGCTGTGTTTTTTTAGAGAACATACCATGAATGAGAGAAATGTTGACAAAGTTGAGAGTTAGTCTGAGAGCATCACCTGAGAAGTTTTTTCTGGCTGGTAAAAAGAGGATGTTTTAATAAGAGGTGGCCTTCCACAATATGAAAATCCTAGAAAGGATGTTGAAGAAGGTATTGAATTGAGTATTCTTTTAAAATGTAGCATGGTTGTATTCTATGTGAGATGGATCATTTTGTAACGTTGATACATTGTCAGATTTTGTCTAACTTTTTTGTAAAAAAAAATCTTGATGAGGGTTCTCTTTCCTTTGAAAGGTCCATAGCCATGAAAGCTGTACATTTCACAGCACAAGGTGTTTGATGCTTTAGCACAGTACCATGCTTCTCTTAGAAGTTTCCCGTAGGGTCATGGAATGTTAAAAATCCTTGGCCCATATTTATAGAAAAATGACGGAGCGCAACACTGCACCAAAATTGCCACTGCCACGCTCTGTCATTTTCACAATGCAGGGATGCACCGTATTTAATTGAATGTGGCGCACCCATGTGTTGTCCCCTGCGCTGGCACTAAATTTAGCTGCCAGCACCAACGTAAGCATCCTTACACCATCGTGCAAGGATGTCTGTGCTGAAGGGTGTGATTGTTTATTGGCGGGAAGGTGTCCCTTCCTTCACATTAACAATCACTAATGGTGATTTGGAACTCCTGTGTGTGCTGCTTTAGTGCCAAAGCATCATTTTCAAATGATTGTTTATGTGAAGGAAGAGATACCTTCCTGCATATTAAACAATCATTTCTGGAATTTTGCTCTTTCTATGTGTGCTGCAGAAGGCAGCACACATAGAAATAGCAAAAAATAAGGAGGAATAAAAGTGTACCTCCTCATTGCACCTTGCTAACGCCACCCCTAGGCGTGGCGTTAGATTTTGGTGCTGCCTCAGGTTAATGAAAACTCGGAAATCTGAGGCAGCGTCAAAATCCAACAGGTGTTGCTGTCGGCATGCCACTGCAAAACCCATTGCACACCCCTTCCACGCAAAGGGCAATGTGGAAGGGGTCGTATCTACAAGGCGTTGTTAGGCCACAAAAAGTGGCTTAATGCCACCTTGTAAATATGGCGCAGGGCATAGCGCCACCGGAGCGTCATGAAAAGTGACACTCCGGTGGCGCTAGGGGCTCATAAATATGCCCTGTGTGTCTTTTGAGGTAAGTTTCAGCAAAATCAGAAGGCAGATCTAAAGTGGAGCAGATTATAGACAATGGCTGAAATGTTGGCTGTCTCCAGTTATCATCTGTCAAGGCAGATGATATTAGTATTGAAATAGCCAATGAGGAGCTGATCAAGTTACAAATGTTCTCCTTGCCATGTGTTAAGAAGGTGGCAAGCTATTTGAAGTTGGCTGCGTCCAGTAGGTTGTATACGGTTTCCTTCATGACCATGGTAGATTTGTTTTATCAAGAGTGCCTAAGAAGCTGTTATAGTTATACCTAGTTGAGTCTGGAT
Organism: Pleurodeles waltl; assembly: GCF_031143425.1. Lineage (NCBI taxonomy): Eukaryota > Metazoa > Chordata > Amphibia > Caudata > Salamandridae > Pleurodeles > Pleurodeles waltl. The sequence continues at coordinate 754,942,665 of NC_090444.1, read as the reverse complement.
TTTTAGGTTAGATACATCAATGTTGAAGAAGGGGTTTGTTAAGGTCAATAGATTAGATGAAGGGTTCACTACTGGTGAAGGGAGGTGGCTGGAGAGGAGTTTGGGCATTTTGGACTACAGTGATGGGAGAAATATGATTATGCTTCCTCCTTATCTCTAGGGTGTAGTTGATGTGGTGGGTGGCGTTAGCATGACGCAACAGGGGAAATACTTTTATTACACCTCATTCTTGCTTTTCCTATGTGTGTTGCATTCTGCAGTACACATAGGAAGAGCAAAACGCCACTATTGTGCAAGGGTATCTGCGTTGGCGCTAGGCAGCAAATTTTAGCACCAAAGCCAGGGAAAATGCAAGGGTGTGCCTTATTGTATTAAATACGGCGCATCCCTGCATTTCTCATGTGACGCAGTGCACCAAATTTGGTGCAGTGTCGTGCTGCACCACTTCTTAGCAAATGAGGCCCTAGGTATAAAACAAACATTTGTAATGCAATGGGTCTCGCATTTGCTTGAGTTAGAGCTATTAGCATTGTAAACTCCTAACCGGACTTTTCTTGCCACATTGCAGAAAATTAAAAGTAAAACAGTTTCACACAAGAGAGCCAATTCACAGTGCCATGGCCGCCATGAGCATCAGCGTGAAATGACACACAAAAGGAAAAATAAGTTTGCTTGCAGTGAAACTTACCGGTAAAAGTGCAATTAGCCATGTAACAGGGGTGATGGCCAAGGCAGCAACAAATCCGCACCAAGGAGGGACAAACATAAACCATTTACCAATGTCATCAAAGGATTTTTGAAGGGCAAGCCCACAAATGAGTGGGCGTTGTCAAAAGCCCAGATACATGCCAACATGTCAGGAAAGCACTGCTTGCGCGCTCCTATGCTCCACCTAAAAAGAGCTAGTCAGAACACGCAAAGCCATGTTCAGATTTCATCAAAATCACATAAACTCTAACGTAATCAATGCAGATGCTGTCCTGTGCACCGCCTAAAACACACAAGGGTGTCACCACTCAGGCCTTTGCTCACCCTCACAGCTCCTGTGGGCTCCACTCAACTTGAAAAAAATGTGCGGACAATCCAGTGGTGCGTTATTCGGTATGCAACAGTAAAGGTGAACTCTGTGTGGCAAACCAGTAGAACATAGGAAAAAAGTGCATGTAAAATGTAATGTATTGTTTTTTATTAACAGCGAATTGTGGCTCCAAAGACTATCCCGTTGAAAACACTCCCACTTCGTAAAAAGGTCCAAACATCTTCAACAACATCGAAAAAACAATGACCAATAACCTACCTTGTAACTTAATATCAACAGGGTCAGTCTCGGACCTCTGTCTGAGCAACACCAGTCATCAGTGCATGTCTTTGAATCAATGTTTACCAACTATTGTAGAGTATTAGAGCGTATGAGTAGTGCTTTATACAACTGACAAGGCAACAATGACAGTGGTTACTGTAGAGTCGGATGGGGCCATAGATTCGGAGCGGATCTTGAAGGTGGGTGGGGATGCCGAGATGACCTGACTGTTATTTGTTGCTGTCTGCTGTCGGCCCTGGAGAGATGATGAGGGTCTGTGATGGGATTGGTCCGTCGGGGCGCTATTGGTGCCTTTGTCCTCAGGTTCGGGGAGGTACTGGTTATATCTTGATTTGATGCTGGGGGGGGGGGGTGGGGGGGTCAATCCACAGTTGTGGCAGGCCATTTGTTGTGGTAGGGTGGGGTTTAGGCTGCTGTCCTGGCAGCATTCATAGACTGGACTTACAGTATGGTATATTTTGGTTGTTTTACTGTATTTCCGGGGTAGGTTGGGGGTATGTTGATGTTAATGTTTGCAGTTTATTCAACAGTGCGGGTAGTGGAGCGGAGTATGTAGGTTGTTCTTCCTGGTGTCATTCTGGGGAGGGCAACGCATGGTGTGTTTTATCCTGTGGGTGGGGGCATCCATTATTGCTGACATGGGTTGTCTTAATAATATGCTGACTTGGAATGTCCGGGGCCTGAAGAATTATAGGGTGCACTCGTTCTTTCGTAGGCACTAAGTTCATATTGCTTGTCTTCAGGAGACTCATATGACGGATGAGGAAGCGCATAAATTGGCTAAGAAATAGCGGGGACAGATGTTTTCATCATCCTTTTCTTCCTATGCACGGGTTGTATCTGTGTGGGTGGCTCCCGTGGTTCCCTTTACCCATGTGTACAGTGAGGTGGATGTGGAGGGTCGTTATGTTATGGTGGAGGGCACATTGGATGGTCTACCCATTGTGGTCCTTAATATTTATGCTCCTGACACGGATGAGTCTGTCTTCTACTCTAGAATACCTGAAATCTTAGGGGATAGCCTGAATAAGCCCTTGGTTTGGGCAGGGGACTATAATTGTGTGATAAATGGAGGGTTGGATCGCCAACCGCCAAAGTTGGAAACCAAACCCCTAATGGTACAATCTCTCAGAGATGTGATGGTACACTTGGGTCTCTGGGATGGTTGGAGGGAACGACACCCGGAGGGTAAGGAATACACTTGTCATTCAAGAACACGTGATACTTATTCTCGAATGGACAGGTTTCTGTTAGGGAGCATTGACAGTTCGCAGGTTCAGGATGTTATTCATCTGGGTCAGTTTTTATCAGATAACATGCCGGTTCTGCTTCAGTTGAGGTGGGGAGAGACTCTCCCCCGTGCGGCTCGAGGTTGGTGTATGCCCACGGACTTGTTGTCTGATTAGGGATGTTGAGAACGAGTAGGCGCTGCCATAAAACAGTACCTGGACTTAAATTGGAACATGACTGTGTCTCGCTGTTTCGAATGGGAGGCTATGAAGGCCGTTCTCCATGGGGAATGTATAAGCATGGTGGGAGAGGTGTGCAGATAGTAGGAGCAGGATCTTACGGCCCTGGAGGGGACATTGGGGGATGTGCAGCAGCAGCCACCCGAGTCGAGCGCAGCCAGGCGGGAGGAGCTCAGGTTGTATAAGGAGGTGAATGCAAGTTAGGACACACTAAGCAGAACAACTCTCAAAGGGTATAGGCAGCGGTTGCACTGCGAAGGTGATAAGTCAGGCAAACTCTTGGCTTGGATTCTGAAACGGGAGTTGGAGGCCACGCCGATTTTGGTCATAAGGAACACTGAGGGCGTGTTCCTCACGGGGCGTAGGGACATTCTCAGGGAATTGACGTCCCACTTTCAAAGGGTGTCTGGGGCTGGCATGGTACCATTGAGAGGGGGTGTGGAACAGTTTATGCAGTTGCGATTCCCGAGGTTGGACCCTTAAAGCAGGGACGCGCTTGAACTCCCAATCACGGTAGACGAGGTGGGAGAGGCTGTGACGGCAATGGCTAAATCTAAATCTCCTGGTAGTGATGGTTTTCCTGTGGAGTTGTACCAGGCTTTTTCCTCCACACTTGGGGACAGATTGCTGGAGGTGACTGAGGAAGCGCAGGGTGTGGTAAGTTACCAGACACCATGCATCAAGGTATAGTGTATTTGTTGCTTAAGCTGGGAAGGGATGCTGCAGATCCATCTATGTATCGACCGCTAACCATGTTGAACAGTGATATCAAGGTACTTTGTAAATTTCTGGCTACTCGGCTTAGGGGAGTGATCTGGGGCCTGGTGCACGAAGACCAATGTGGGTTCATAGCGGGTCGTACTACGTCCCTTAATCTACATAGATTGGCACATGGCCTGCATGAAACTAAGGGATTGGAGTGGGAAATGGCGTTGGTGTCTCTTGATTTGGAGAAAGCGTTCGACACAATTGAGTGGGAATATTTATTGGAAGTGCTGCGGGGAATGGGCTTTGGCTCCGGCTTTTGTGCTTGGGTTTGACTATTGAATACTGTCCGACAGCACGTGTGCGTGTTGGGGGCGCGATATCTGCTGACTGGGAGATCAGTAGGGGTACATGACGGGGGTGCCTGCTTTCACCACTCTTATTTGCCCTGGCTGTGGAGCCCTTGGCGATTTGACTTTGTGAGGAGTTGGCGCAGTGGGGGATCCCTGTGGGTTGGGCTGTGCGTGTAATTTCCATGTATGCAGATGATGCTTTGGTATATGTTTAGGATCCTCGTGTGTCGGTGCCAGAGCTGCTGCAGAGAATGGAGGTATTCAGCGCTGTATCTGGCCTTAAGATCAATATAGATAAAACACTTTTGTTCCCTCTGGGATCTCTGGTTGGGGCTCCTCTGGCCGGACTCCCTGATCTGGGGTTGCGCTGGGAGGTTGAGTGCTTTAGGTACCTGGGTATCTGGGCTGCTAATTGCATGGATGTGTACAATGAAAACAATGTCGAGATGATGGTTGCCGGTCTGGAGCGCTCTATAGCTTTCTGGAACAAGTTGCTCCTTTCTGTTATGGGTCGGGCAGCAGTCTCAAAGATGGTGTTTTTGCCCCGGTGCCTTTATTTGGTACAGAACTCATTGTATCCACTGCCTGCTCGGCTTTTTCGACGCTTGGGTAGCCTGTTGGACTCCCTAGTATGGGCAGGCAGGCGAAGCAGGGTAGCGCTGTCCGTCCTGCAGAATGACCTAGTGTGGGGGTTGCTGGCAATCCCAAACATAAGATATTATTATTTTGCAGCACAGCTACAGTGTGCCGCAAAATCGATGTCAGAGGCTGATAATTGGGAAAAGAGGTTGTATACAGGCATGTGTTATAGGCGGGCTTTGGCACATATTCTCATGTCTAGGGACAGATCTGACCCCGCTGCACCTTATTTGGTGAGAACTACTGCCAGGATCTGTTAGCAGGTGGATAAACCGGTGCTTCGACGGGCTCCCTTTGATAGGGAATTAAGGATATGGGATCTGTCTCTGTTTCAGGATATAGTAAGGACAATGTCAATGGAGGCCTGGCGGTCGGGTGGTTGTGAGGTGGTCAGTGATTTGTACCCTAATGGTGAATTTATTTCATCCCCAGATGCCCAGGAGCTCTTTGAGTTGATCTCTGGACAGTTTCTGCAATATGCCAAACTTGAAAGTGTAACCCACGAAATCTGGGACGGGCTCCCGATAGCCCCCTTAACTGGGGTGAGGATACCCACTTGATCGCTCGGTTCTATCAGGCTTTACAGGAGGATCGACCGGAGGTGATTAGCGTTGGATGTAAGGCATGGGAAGTCGACTTGAGGCTGCCTATTGAGGACACTGATTGGGATGCAGCCTCATCTTTGGTTTGAACGGTCTCCTGCAATCACAGATTTAAACTTTTGCTAAATAAGATAGACCCAGGTCAAGGGGCTTGCCGTCCTCGATGTGGTGAGCTTAATGCTTAAGTTCTGCATATGGCTTAGTCCTCTAGTGTTGTTCTTGCATTCTGGCACGAGGTGGTGGTGGCGATCTGCGAGGCTATGAGATAGAGTTGGAGGTTACTCCCTTCTCATGTCTCCTGAGGTGGTGCGCAGGCCGCGGGGCAAAGGGGTGGTCTATAGGATGGTACAGTTAGCGTTAGTATTGGCTTAGCGTAGATTAGCAATTGGATGGATGAGTGTGTGGACCCCTGTGACATCTGCCTGGTTGCGGGATCTGCTGGAGTGGGGGGCGGCGGAGGAGCAACATATGCGTATGACACGCAGTGAAAGAAAGGGCACTCACTGATGTGGCTGCTTGGGGCACTGTGCTGGAAAAGTTCACTGAAGAGGAGGACACAGGTTCTGTGAATAGCAGTGGGACAGCAGGGGATGGGGACACAATCTCCCTTTTCGCACTCTTGACAACCAAATGTGGAATTTAGTTATCTTGCTTGGTTATGTTATAAAATGTCTGGTCTCATCGAGATGTAGGACTGGGGCTTTTTGGGATTCAGGATGGGATCAGGGGTGTGGTTTTGACTTCCCTGAGGATACAATGCTGTGTTCGCCCTTCGGGCATCATTATATGTTGGAGAACTACTGCTCCGCGATACCTGCACTGTGTTGAATTTATATATAGGTTTGTAATGTTTTCATTGGAAAATAAAAACTGAATAAAATATATATATATATGTGTATATGCTCAGCAATGCGGCCACACACCGCAACGCACTCTGCAGATGGTGCGTTATGCGAGAGCTGGCCGTGCTCTCAGTCAATATAAGAATCCAAAATTTTGATGGCAGCGCACACTGTTAAGGTTGATTAGCTTAACTTCATTTATTTTTTAAGTGCAAAGGACAAAGGAAACTTTGGGGGTTATTCCAACTTTGGAGGAAGTGGTAATCTGTCCCAAAAGTGACGGTAAAGTGACGGATATACCACCAGCCGTATTACGAGTCCATTATATCCTATGGAACTCGTAATACGGCTGGTGGTAAATCCGTCACATTTGGGACGGATTACCACCTCCTCCAAAGTTGGAATAACCCCCTTTGTCCTTTACACTTAACAAATAAATGAAGGCATTGCATTTCTAGCCATACCATTTTTTTTATATATTCCCATTTGCCTATTTTCATTTATTTGCAACTTCATAATAAACAGACTAGACCTGAAACGGTTACAGACCTCTAACATATATCCAAACATTCTTTTTCTATCATGTTAATATAACACAATATTTGTACATTTTCTTCTCCATCGGTCACATAATTTGATTTTTTTAAAGTTTCATTAATTTAACTTCTGCTTTTGCTAAAACGCTAAACGGAATTATTAAAGCCTAAAGAATTGTCAACCCTATATTCATGACTTCCGTTCCATCTAATAAATGCAAAATGGTAGCATGAAGCCCTGTGATCAATGGCAGGTCTTTTACCCAGGGACTACTTGGGGAAGTGGAGCTCTGCCAGGAGAGGAGATGAAGGCTGCTGACACAGTGCACTCTCCTTCCTCAATTCTGAGAGCTGAAACTCAGGAATTCCAGAAGGAAGCCATCACATTCTCGGAGGGTTGCATCAGTCCAAGATGAAAAGCTGACCCTAGATAACAAGGTCTCCCATTCTGAAAGCAGATGCTAAATGCAGACCAATGATTTATAATTTACTGCTACTGGCTCTTCAACGTTAAGCCCCTAAATGGAAGAGTAAAAACAGCATCAACCAACTGACATCTCTCAAGCAAAGTGAGAGAAGGACTCTGTATAGCTGAGTGTTCAGCCAGCTGGACAGACGTTCCTCTACGTGTATGTTTTCACTGATGATGACTCTTCAGTTCGTCTCCAGCTATTTAACAGTTTGCAAAAATAAAATGTGTGCAAGGCCGAAGGTCCTTAAGGAGCCAGACTTTGGCACTGCCCAATGCCAGGGTGAGCTGACTAGTCTAGATTCCACCTCATGCCTCTTAATTCTAACACCCTCCACTTCCTGTCACTTTATCTCACATATGGAGGTTCTTTTTCATCCCTGCTTTCTCGCTTTGTTGCTATTTATATCTACGATTATGAAAAAATAAGCCCCTATGGCAAAAACGAGTGTCATTTCCCTCTATCACTGATACAAATTAATAGATTGCCTTTGAAGTATGTCTCTGCCACAGTCAGTTACAGGGTATTATAACGTGGGAAGGGGTAAGCAAAATAGAAATCTCAAATGTGCAGATGGAAGCCTACGCCTTGCAATGTTTTATGACATGCTGGGTTCGCGAATATCACAAACGTGACATTTGGCATTTGCAACCATAAATATATGGAATTTACATCCATTTGACTATGCCTTAGGAATTTCAGCTTTTTGGAAAATGCATGTGTGTGTGTGTGTATAAATTCAATTAAAAAAACAACAAAAACAACAAAGGTTAACGCTTAGTTATAATTAGGAAAACTTATTTTCCCTTTCCAAACCAAGTTTAATCTACACAAACTTTAAACATTCCAAAGTTAAAGATATAACTTTGATATACAAGGTATACACCACCTTCAAATTATTGTAAGTAGCAGACCTCCTTTCACACTCTTTTCAGCTCGCTAACCAGACAACATCGAGTATCGTCAAGTGGAGTGTTTGGGAGTACAGTGGAGGAGAGTGTCGTAGAGTGGAGTGCTGTGTCATACAGTGAAGTGGCCTATCATAGAGAAAAGTTGAGTGGCGAGTCGTCGAGAATCAAACAGTCTAGTACAGTGGCGTAGAGTGGATGGCCGTAAAGTGGAGTAGAGTGCCATAGAATTTAGTACAGTGTTGTACAGTGGAGTTGCATACAGTGGAGTAGACTGTCAGACAGTGGAGCAGCATAAAGCAGAGTATAGTACAGTTGCATAGACCGGGATAAAGGGTAGTAGAGTGGAGTATAGTGGAGTGCAGTATTATAAAGTGATGTAGATTACAGTGGAGTAGAGTGGCTTACAGTCTAATACCACAGCACACCAAGTTAGTATGTGGAGGCTTTAATACCTCACTGAGATGCAACACACAAGTTGTGCTTCCCTAAGGAAGCTCTTGCGTGGGGAATACCTAAAGTGGTTATTGGAGGCTATAGGGGGAAAGAATTCCTGGGGGAAAGGGCTCAGATCTATGTTGTTAATCTGTGGTTTAAGGCACCTTACTGGCCTCAATCCTTCTGATAAAGCCTGGGTGAAACTCATGGAGTTTCACCCTGTGGAATTCTGCGGAGTCACACAAAAGCTCCACAAGATTTAGTGGAGTTCTGCAAGATTTAGGGAGTTCTGCAAGCTGGCAGAATTGGGCACGTCCGGTTGCTTGCACTGATTTTTAGCACCGAAAGCTTCTTCCGTGCTGTAAAATTAGCACAAATGTCACCACGCAATGCACCAGAGGGTGCTGCCTCTTGCTGCTGCTTGAGTAGATTTTCTACTCAAGCAGCAGCTTACTCAAAGAGAGTAGTCGTGACCTGCGTGAACGCCCACATTGAGAAATCTTGCCAGGAAACATTCTAGTACCTGAAAATCATGGTAGAGAACGCAAATTCTTGCTCATGCTTGCCAACTCAAAGCTGACGAGCTGCTCACAAGAAAAACTCTGCAACACGAAGTTTGGCAGAGTTTTGATGGAACTCCATGCTCCAAGCAAAGCGGGGAGTGGGCAAAACTCAACTAACTCTCATGGAGGTGCAGAATTGTTTGCCCAACCCATTCTGATATTCCAGCAAATGTGACTTTTCATGGCTGCAGGGGTTCATCTTTCATAGATTTTATTCTACCCATCCGTATTTTGGAGCAACTGCACTGCCCCCTTGTCAAATATATCAGTTGTCATTATCGTGCACCAAACCACAGCACCTGCTGCCCCCAAGGTGCAACCCCAAGGTCAAGTTATGTTCAATCAATACAAATGATGGTGCACTGATGAGTTATAAGTCATTATAGAAAATATCCATTTCCGTAACAGTCTAGAACCTATGTGGATATTAGGACCAGTCAGGAATATGAGGCCCATGTATATATGAAGAATCACAAACCAAATGGGAATATGTAGAAGCACAGAACTTTAAGTGCCCTGAGGAAGTTCACATGTGGTGAACGAAGCATGTTGGCTGCCTCGTTTTTTAGTACCAAAGACAACAAAGGATGATTTGGATCAAAGCACATGTGGAAATTGATTTTTCTATAATGAATTATAATTAATTGGTGCACCACCATTTGTATTGATTGAATACATTTTATTCTAGTTAACATCAATGCCCAGTCAATAGTGAGGGATGTGTGAGTAGCACCCCACCCAGGCAGTGGCGATAATCTACTGATGCATCCATTTGTGCTGGAAAACAATTGGAAGAAGCTGTTATTTTGTTAGAGTAAAAAGAAAATACAAAGAGATGATTTGGAAAAAGAAGACTGAGATGAGCCTTAAAATCTGGGGAAAGGTGAAACAGGGGGTTAGAGATAATAACACTAGGATCTTCTGGTCACTTATCACATGAGGGTACAATCAGTGTAGGAATAAAAAGGTTATGTGCAAAGGGGCACATGAGTTGGTGTCACACTTCACTAGCCGTTATGCTACTGATTTGCCTGGAAATAGCCCCATAGAGACTTCAACTGAGCTTAATCAATCAACCTGAGGAGTGGGTAGATGGGACTTTTCTCATGCTGTGTTAGAAGAGGCCATTCTACAATAGAAAACAAATAGTTTTTTACACGGCTGATCTCTAACAAGGAGGCCAAATTTATGTTACCATGGTGGTTTTCCTTCTTGAACAGCACAAAACAAACAGTTCCCAGTGCTGATGAAACTGGAGTCTTTGTTATCCCTGAGACTTCCAAAAATAGGCAAGCTCTACTCCAAGCCCTTGGATAACTTTCTCAAGCAGGATACAAAGCAAAGTTCACCCTTTGTTCTCTTTTAAGGCAGAAGCAGCAATTGTAGGCCAACCCAGCAAAGCACACACAGCAAAGGGGCAGTACTCCTCCTCCAGCTCTTCTTCTCTTCTCCTTGGCAGACGTTCCTCTTGATCCAGAAAGATCCTAAAGTCTGGGATTTTGGGTCCACTCCTTATACCTCTTTCTGCCTTTGTAGTAGGCAAACGTCAATGGAAAGGCTCTGTTGTTGGCAAGATCCTGCCTTGCCCAGGCCTGGCCCCTGACACACACCAATGGGTTGGATACTGCTTTGTGTGAGGGCAGGCACAGCCCTTTCAGGTGTAAGTGGCCACTCCCCCCTCCAAATGGCCCATCAGGATATGCAGGCTACACCACAGATCCCTTTGTGTCACTGTCTAGAGGGAATTCACAACAGCCCAACTGTCAGACCCAGACGTGGAATACACAAGCAGGCAGAGGCACAAAATGGTTTAAGCAAGAAAATGCCCACTCTCTAAAAGAGGCATTTTGAAACAAACAATTTTAAAAAAACTTTACTAAAAGTGTATTTTTAAATTGTGAGTTCAGAGACCCCAAACTACACATCTCTGTCTGCTCTCAAAGGGAAACTACACTTTAAGGATAATTAAAGACAACCCCCATGTTAACTGACAAGACAGATAGGCCTTGCAACAATGAGAACCAAATTTGGCATTATTTCACTTTTAGGGCATGTAAACACACCAGTATATGTCCCATCTTTAACATACACTGCACACAGCCCAGGAGGCTGCCTAGGGCCTACCTTAGGGGTGCCTTAAATGTATAAAAAGGGAAAGTTTGGGCCTGCCAAGTGGGTACGCTTGCCAGGTTGGATTGGCAGTTAAAATTGCACACACAGACACTGCAGTGGCAGATCTGAGACATATTCACAGGGCTACTTATGTGGGTGACACAACCAGTGCTGCAGGCCCACTAGTAAGATTTAGTTTGCAGGCCCTGGGCACCACTGGTGCACTTTACTAGGGTCTTACCAGTAAAGCAAGCATGCTAATAATGGATAAAAAAAATCACCAATACAATTTACATAGTAGCACTTGCAATTTAGCACTGATCTGCAGTGGTAAGGTGTGCAGAGACAATTAACCAGCAAAAACAGACCTGAAAAAATAGGAGGAAGAAAGCAAAATGTTTTGCGATATCCCTGCAAAAAGGGCCATTTCCAACAACCTGTGTTAGAAATTGGGTTTCTGGTTGACACAGATATGCACCCTGATCATGCAGGAACCACAATCTTAGTCATGGTTAGCCACAAACATGCCCTAAATTAACCCATGCTCACCCTCTGGTAGTTGGCACAGAGCAGGCAGGCTTAACTTAAGAGGCAATGTGTAAAGTATTTGTGCAACACGTTTAAACAGTAAAAGTGTGAAAATACAACACAAAAAACTCCACACCATATTAGACAAATTGAACTTAATTTAATCAATAAAAAACAAGACCAAAAGGATAAAAATCCAAAAAGTAGAACATGAGTTATGATTGATTATAGAATAAACTGTAAAATAGCACTTAGAAACAAAAAGCGCCAACCAGGGATATCTGGTCCTGCAGGACCGGGACAAAGTTAAAAGTTCAGGCAAACTGCGATGGACCATGGACCAGCTTCAGGGACCCTGTTTGGCCAGCTGAATAAAAGTACCTTAATCATGGTTGCTTCAAAACTGAAGATGCGGTAAGCATGCTGAAGTGATTTGTCGATGCAGATCCGCGCAGTTACGATGGTGCATTAATCCTTTACATGCAGTAGCAAAGATGGATCATCACATTTTCTCAAAGAAAACAGAGGTGTTTTTGCAAAGTACCTACCTGTGCATTTTGGCCTCTAGCTCAGCCGCCACCTAGGGAAACCTACCAAACCTGTGCATTTTTTAAAACTAGAGACCTAAAGGAATCCAAGATGGGGTGACTTGTGGGGCTCTCACCAGATTCTGTTACCCAGAATCCTTTGCAAAATGTGGCTAAAAAAACACTTTTTCCTCACATTTTGGTGACAGAAAGTTCAGGAATCTGAGAGGAGCCACAAATGTCCTTCCACCCAGTGTCCCCCCAAGTCTCCCGATAAAAATGGTAACTCACTTGTGTGGGTAGGCCTTCTGCTCGCAACAGGAAATGCCCCAAAACACTATCTGGACACATCAAAATTATCAAATAGAAAACTACCTGCAGGGGGGGCACCTGCGTTTTTGGTCAGGGGCTCAGCAGCCATCTGAGGAAACCTACCAAACCCAGACATTTCTGAAAACTAGACACCCAAGGGATTCATGAGAGGTGTGACTTGCATGGATTCCCCAATGTTTTTTTACCCAGAATCCTCAGTAAACCTCAAATTTAGCTAAAAAATCAAATTTTCCCACATTTCTGTGTGGGATCACTGCACCGGGACAACTTTCCTATCATGCAACGTTTCCCTTAGTGTCCCAGTAAAAATTACATCTCACTTGTGTAGGTTGGCCAAGTGTTTGTGACAGGGAAGAGCCAAAAACACGTCAAAATTGAGGGGGAACCAAAGTGGGTCCAAAAGGGCAGTTTGAAACAAAACATTTTTAGGCTGACAAGTGCATCAGAAATGTTATCGGTATAGATGAGACAATGCTGGGTGGTAGGAATTTTGTGGATTCCTGCAGATTCCGGAAGGTTCCATCACAAATGTGGGAAAAATGTGTGCTTTCCAGCAAAGTTGCAGATTTGCAGGGCATTGTGGGTAAGGAAATGGTGCGGGGTGCATGTGAAGCACACCACCCTGGAATCAACAAGATGTTTAGTTTTCAGATGTGTCTAGGTCTTGTGGATTTTTCTACATGGCAGCGTCCCAAATTTTTAAAAAAAGTGCAGCCCTCACCATTCAAAGTGGGACGATTTTGAGAGTTACCAAGCTCTCATGGCCCAAATGTAAAACAAAAACAAAAAAAATCAAATGTCCTCTTGCTTGCCATGGGATAAGATGTTTTAGTGTGCGGGGGGAGAGCTGAATGACTGTTAGCCCCTTCAGTTCAGGTGAGGGCATAACCAGGCCAATACTGGTTGGTAGTCACGACCCCACTATTTTTTTATTTTTATTTCATGGCATCTAGTAGACTTTCTGCCCCCTGGGGTGTGGATCGGGGTAATTGCCCCATCTGCCAAATGGTGGGCAGGTCAACTTTGGCCCCATTTATTTGGGGTGGGGGTATGGCCATAACCCCACTCTCTTATTTTGAAAAAATAAATCTTCCCTGGTCTCTGGTGAGCTTTCTGCCTTCCAAAAATAGGCCAATCTGCCCCTAACGGGGGCAGATATGGCCAACAGTAATGTGTCCCCATAGGGAGAAACCCTTGCCCAAGGGGCTGCCCCCCCAAACACACACAAATACACACACACCAATCCCTGGAGTCTTCGCCTAACAAAAATAGGCCGATGGCCTAAATACAATTTGCCCCCCACGGGAGCGACCCTTGCCTAAGGGGTCGCTCCTCATACATAAAAACATAAGGTAAATAAATAAATATATATATATCCCTGGTGTTTAGAGGTTTCTGCCCCCCCGGAAGCAGATCGGCCTAATTATAATAGGCCGATCTGCCTCCAGAGGGAGCAGAATGGCTTAAAATAATATGGCCCCCTAGGGAGCGACCCTTGCCCAAGGGGCTGCTCCCTTTATTAGAAAACACAAAAATAATATGTGGTGTCTAGTGTGCATTTCTGCCCCTCCGGGGGCAGATATGGCCTAAACACAATTTGGCCTCCAAGGAGCGACCCTTGCCTAAAAGGTCTCTCCCTGCACATAAAAGGAAAAAAAAAATCCCTGGTGTGTAGTGCGCATTTCTGCCCCCGGGGAGGGGGGGGGCAGAAAGGGCCTAAAAATAATATGGCCCCCTAGGGAGCAACCCTTGCCTAAGGGGCCACTCCCTTTATTAGAAAACACACAAAAAAAAATCCCTGGTGTCTAGTAGCCATTTCTGCCCCCCCGGGGGCAGATCAGCCTAATTATATTAGGCCGATCCGCCCCCGGGGGGCAGAAATGGCCTAAACACAATTTGGCCCCCCAGGGAGCGACCCTTGCCTAATGGGTCGCTCCATGCACATAAAAGAAGAAAAAAAAATATATATTCTCTCGTGTCTAGTGGGCATTCTGCCCCCCCTGGAGGCAGATCGGCATAATTATATTATGCCAATCAGCCCCCAGGGAGGCAGAAAGGGCCTAAAAATAATATGGCCCCCTAGGGAGCGACCCTTGCCCAAGGGGCCGCTCCCTTTATTAGAAAACACAAAAAAAAATCCCTAGTGTCTAGTGGGCATTTCTGCCCCAGAGGGGGCAGAAATGGCCTAAACACAATTTGGCCCCCCAGGAAGCGTCCCTTGCCTAAGGGGGCGCTCCCTGCACATAAAAGGAAAAACATAAATTCCCTGGTGTCTAGTGGCCATTTCTACCCCCCCCCACCCCCTGGGCAGAAATTACCTAAAAAATATTTGGACCCCTAGGGAGCGAACCTTGCCCAAGGGGCCACTCCCCTCATGTAAAATTAAAAAAACAAAATAAAGTCCCTGGTTTCTAGTGGGCATTTCTGCCCCCCCGGGGGTAGAAATGGCCCAAACACAATTTTGCCCCCCAGGGAGCGACCCTTGCCTAAGGGGTTGCTCCCTCCACATAAAAGGAAAAAAACAAAAACAAAATCCCCGGTGTCTAGTGTCCATTTTAGCCCCCCCGGGGGCATATTGGCCTAATTATATTAGGCTGATCTGCCCCCAAGGGGGGCAGAAATGACCTAAAAAATATTTGGCCCCCTAGGGAGCGACTCTTACCCAGGGGGGCGATCCCCTCATGTAAATTTTTTTTTAAAATAAAGTCCCTGGTGTCTGCTACTCGATCAGGCAGCAGAAATGCTCAGAATGACATCGAAAGAAAGGAAAAGCCTTTCCTTTTTTCCGATGTTTCTCCCGCCCCCCTCCTCCCGAGCGGAAGAGAAATGCTTAGCCTGCTTCCAGCACGATGGGAGGCGACCTCTGATGAAGCGATTCCCCTTTCATCCCTGACGGGGGTGTGGGTGGGAGGGCCCATGGAGGGAGACACTAGCGCTTCCACCATTGGCGCGGTGCAGGATGGGGTGGTCTCGTCCCAGCACACGCAACCGTGTGCTGGGACGAGACCACCTCGTCCAAGGCACCGAGGGGGTTAATCCTGGTTGCATCAATGTTAAAGATCTGGGGCACAGAGTGAACCAATGCATCTGTGTCGATCCCCGCAGTGAAGGTGATATATTAGTTCATCCCCTGCAGTAGCAAAGATGCATAGATTTTCTCCATAAAATAGCAGCGACGCGTCGGGCCCAAGATGTGATAGTAACAAAAGGGATGAGACGAGTTTGATTCGTGCTGGACAGGTAATGCAATCCATGCAAAGAGGCAGATTCGCTGGTTCTGATCCAGGCAATGGGGTGATGCACCCATTGCAATCCTAACGGCGCGGGCAATGCATCATTTCAGATGCAGCAAACACATGAAGCCTACTTCCAAGGGTCCAGGACTAGGGTGTACCACTTGCCAGGGTAGACCCACAGATGGCAGAGTTCAGGTGTTCATGTAGGAGGGTTTTTTATGTCTCTGAGACTTTAATCAGGAGACCAATCAGATGGCCTTTGGAGTCACTCTGAGTTCTGGGTTGGAGAGTTGCAGGTCCAGTCCCAGGCAAGATGGCAGCAGGCAGTGGAGCAGCACAGCAAATCAGGAGTCCAGCAGAGTGGCAGACCAGCATAGTCCAGCAGAGTGGCAGTCCTTATTGCAGCACAACAGTCCTTCTCCCTAGTCAGAAGTATCCAGAGGTCCAGAAGTGTACTATCTAGGTGGTGTCATAGGTCCAGTACGTATACCTAATTTGGCCTTTGAAGTGGGAGAGACTTTAAAAACAGGCCTGTGAAGTGCACAGAGGTCCCACCTTCTCTGCCCTGGCTCCAGACTCACAACAGGGGGTTATGCAGCCTTTTGTGTGGGGACAGGACACAGCCTATTGAGACATAAGTGTGAGGCAGTGCGGAGCTCCTTCCTCCCATCCTGCTCAGAATGGACCATGAGGATGTGGATTGCCCATCAAGTCACACTAAAGCTCCCATGGCATAGGCTGTCTACGGAGAAAACACAAAACCCAGATGTCACCCACCAACAAGTGGTCAGAGACAGGCACCAGGAACTAAATAGCTATACTAATAAAATGCTAACTTTCTAAAAGTGAAATTTTCTGAATTTCAATTCAAAATCTGACTTTACCATAAGCTGTAATTTTAAATTGTGATTCCAGAGACACCAAACTCAAAAAACGTATTTGTTCCAGATTATGAATTACACTTATAAGATCTAGGGCAATATTTTTTTGTTTTTGCAGTCACAAATGGCCCCATCGGGCTGTTTGCACCCACAAAAATGTATTTTTGCATGAATAAATTCCAATTTGCGATCTGTTACCGAATCGCAATTTGGAATTGTGCATACATAACAATTTGGTATTAGGAACGGCATGTCAAGGGCCTCTCTTCCTCATAAATATCGCAGCAGTATGTAGGAGACTTTTGTGACCCGACTGCGATCACAAAACATTCACATTTTACCACCTACTTCAAGTAGGTAACCCATTCGCAAATGAGAAGGGGTCCCCAAGGGACCCCTTCTCCTTTATGAATGTTAGCGAGAAAAAAAATTTAAGAGCAGGCAGTGATCCCCAATTAAAACTGTGCTCAGTGGGGCCGCGAGTTATAGTTACCTTAGGGCACATCACATCTTTAAATGAATCTATTAGTGGACCAGAAATATAAAACTCTTAACATCAACATGATAATTATAGAATTAAAAAGCAAGTAAATCATTTCCAATTATTAAACAATGTAATCATTGATTATGAATTAAAAATGTTATGGATTTATTAGTGAATTAGGTTCCCATACTATACTCCCACAACCGCAGCTGCCCACACTTAAAATCTAACTAAAATTAATACGTACAAAGCAATTACCGATAATTAATTAAATTAGTAATAATAAATTAATAATTGATTGTTAATTAACTTCCCCATACCCCTACAACCCCCAACAACCCACACCTAATATAGATATTTTTTTAATATAGTCATTACACAATTTACATAATTACAAATCAATAAAGAATTAATAATAAATGAATAATTAATAATTAATTGATTAACACTTAATTAACTTCCCACCCTATAGACCTACAAACCCAACAAACTGCACTTAATATATACCTTGAAAAGTATAATAATTACACAACTATCATAATTAATAACAATCAAACATTATTGATAAATTGATAATTCATTATTCAATAATTATTACTTAATTACAGTTCCACCTTTACCTCTACAAACCCAGCAACCCACACCTAATTTATAAATAGAAATGATAACACAATTTACATAACTAATAATTAATAAAATAATGAATAATAAATAAATACACCATAATTAATTGTCAATTAATTTGACTTAATTAGCTTCCCACCCTATACCCCTACAAACCTCACAGCCTACTATAACACCATAAATTACGATTAACAATTACATTAAAAATTAAAATCACATAAAATTACAAACTATATTTAAAAATATTGTTAACAGTTATACAAACAATATTTAACATATAAAGTAATACATGCACTAAAACATACAAAAATAGAGATAATTAAAAACAATTTTTTTTACAACTATATTATTGAAAAAGATCTTAACAACACAGATATTCTTGAAAAAGTAATTTCTCACCTAAAAAATTGCTATTCTTGTCAATGATATTTCTGCATCACAATATTTTTGTATCACAATATTTAAAACTCAATATTTCTGTATCTCGAAATTTAAAACTAAATATTTTCTCCAAACCCCATATAATGCATATACATATATTTACAGAAATGAAAAGTAAATGTTTAAATTCAGTTCCACTTATGGAAACTTAACTTATAATTTCAATACAAAACCAACTCAAACTACACAAACACTAGAAATTTAAACTATATAGTTCTAAATTTATGGTCATAACTTAAAATAAATTTTAAGCCCCTCCCAAAACATACTATAACTTGCACACATCTGTACAACTCATTGTCAACTCGCTAGCCAGACTAAATTCTCATGTCTTCCCCATGCATCTACACTATCATATTACATCAATTATAGCATGGCAAATCATAGTCTTCATTAGAACACTCATGACAACTCAAATGCCATAATTCATGAGAGGAGTGTGTATTGTAGAGGGCTGTGTTATAGTTAATTAAATTTGGCTAGCAACAAAAAATATGTTGCATTATAATTTTTTTTTAAACTACCATTGCAATACACCAATAAAACCACTGACCTGAAAAAAATAAGTATTCATTAATAGACTTTAATTAATAAAAAAAAAAAAATGAAATTCATTTAAAAATTATTAAAGGAAAATATAAACAGTGAATTAAAACAATATGATAAACATCACCAATCTATTGAAAAACAATATAATTGTTAGTTATATTTTAAACTTTTATATTATTGTAACAAAACAGCAAAACAATATACTTTCCTTTAAAATATTTGTCCATGAAATTTTAAAGTCACAATATTGTTTCCGTAATATTTAGGTCAGATTATATTTTGGGTCAATATTTTGTTCCAGAACCCTGTTCTAAGAAGCACACTGGGTGCTTTTCCAGAAACTGTCATAGTGCAGCTCTCACTTAAACCCTACTTTGCTTTTGTAGTGCTTTTTTGCAAGGATGCCCAGGAGTAGGAAATTGTGGATTGAACATTGTCTAAAAAAAATGGAAAAGTCTTGCAACCACATGCAGCTCAGATGTTTCTACTTTTGCCTAGTGAGAATGCACAGTTTAAAATTCACCCACCCTTTATTGCAAAACCAAATAGAAGAGAAATCTGACCAGTATCATATTACAGAAATACTGGATATATAGGCTTAAAAACGAATAATCCCTGAAACAAAATTATGCATATGTTATTCTTTGTTGTGAAACCAGGGGGATTCTTGTTTATGTGAGACAAAGGTAACAGGTCTATTAGCCCAGGTGTTCCATAGCTGAACCATTGAAAAATTTTCAAATAGAATTTTCCAAACATGCTGAATTGGAGTGGTGGTAATTAACTTCCAGGACTTAGGGGGTTATTACAACTTTGGAGGAGGTGTTAATCCGTCCCAAAAGTGACGGTAAAGTGACGGATATACCACCAGCCGTATTACGAGTTCCATAGGATATAATGGACTCGTAATACGGCTGGTGGTATATCCGTCACTTTACCGTCACTTTTGGGACGGATTAACACCTCCTCCAAAGTTGTAATAACCCCCATAGTATCTATAACAAACATATTAAGATACAGAGGGGGTCATTCTGACCTCGGCGGTAAAAGGCGCTTACCACCGGCCAGAAGACCGCCATAACACCGCCGCGGCTGCGGTAAACCACCACGGACATTCTGACCCGCAACTGGCAAACCGCCAAAAACCCGACATCCACAAAAGTCCGCCACACCAAAGGTCAGCGAAAAAATGGCGATGACCAAACCTCCACCGTCACGCCAACAGAAATACGCCCATACCATTCCGACCCACAAATCCACGCGGCGGTCTTTCAAACGCGGTATTCCATTGGCGGTACACACCGCCGCAGTCAAAATACACACACACATAGAAAACTCAGCCACATTGGTCAGTTTGAAATACACACACCTGATACACATACTAACACCACTCCCACACACCCAACACAATATAAAACACACACCCACATCACCCACAAGCCCCTACGACCCGAAATCATTACCGAAGGCTAGAGAGAGAGCACAGATTAGACAATCCCACAACACCATCACCCACAAAGAATCCACGCACCAAACACCACACACCACCACACGCACCACACTCATCACCACAAACGCCACCCCACACCTCAACCACACCACCCCATGG
Organism: Pleurodeles waltl; assembly: GCF_031143425.1. Classification (NCBI taxonomy): domain Eukaryota; kingdom Metazoa; phylum Chordata; class Amphibia; order Caudata; family Salamandridae; genus Pleurodeles; species Pleurodeles waltl. The sequence goes on along the minus strand of NC_090444.1, from coordinate 754,922,495 downwards.
CACCCCAAAGACACCCCAGGTTCAGTGACGCCGAACTCAGGGTCATGGTGGAGGAAATAGTCCGTGTAGAGCCCCAGCTCTTCGGGGCACAGGTGCAGCACACCACAATTGCCAGGAAGATGGAGCTATGGCAAAGGATAGTGGACAGGGTTAACGCGGTGGGACAGCATCCATGCAATCGGGAGGACATCAGGAAGAGATGGAACGACCTACGGGGGAAGGTGCGTTCCATGGTATCAAGGCACAACATTGCGGTGCAGAAGACTGGCGGCGGACCCCCACCTACTCCCCCCGAATTTACCGCATGGGAGGAGGAAGTCTTGCACATTCCTGCATCCTGAGGGCCTCGCAGGAGTAGGCGGAGGAATGGACTCTGGTAAGTCACATCTTCACTACTGCTTCCCACCCCCACCCCACCTGCATGCCAAATCATACCCCCACCCTCACCCCCACCCCCATCACACCAACTCCTTGCAAATGGCTCACCATCACAACCCACCCATCCCAACACCATGCCCTGCATGTGAGCACAAAGCATGGACACCCATCACCAAAGCATGCCCACTGCACACACACATCACCCCCACAAGCCACCCTCACAAAAGTCCCCACAAGGAAATGCCTGCACTTGGGTACACGAACACCCACCCATCACACGAAATGCCACACACAGAAGCAATAACCATACCTTTATACCCCTGCAGGACCCGAACGCCACCACACCGCCACAGAGGGTCCAGAGATGTCCATCCCACCCCCAGAAGAGGCCCCCAGCGATGACAGCAGCTGTGTCTCCCTGGAGCCAGATGACCAGCCCGGCCCATCCGGGACCTCTGGACAGTCGGTTCCCCACAGACAGGCACAGGCTACACCAGACCCAACCCCCTCTGGGAACACCAGCACAGCTCCCACCCAGCGGGCCCATGCCTCTGTCTCCAGGACACGTCAATCAGCGGTGTGTCCACCACTACAGGGCACCCAGGTTGACCCACCACCCCAACAACAACAGGGACCTGGGGGCAGTGGTAGTGGGCACACCGTCCAGGGGACAGAGGCCCAGGGACACAGGGGAACTGGGAGGGCTGCTGTGCGACAGGGGGGGGGACAGGCCCGGGGAACCGACTCTCCAAGAGGCCCTCTCCTCCATCATGGGAGCATACCACCGCTCCCAGGAGACGATGGCGACGGTGCTGGCCCGGTTCCAGGAGATCCAGGAACTGCAGGAGGAACGGCACATGGGGTTCAGAGAGGAACTGAGGAACATTGGTTCCGCAATGGGGACCATCGTCGTGGCCCTTACCCAGATCGTCACCACATTGCGGGACCATGTGGCACCCCAAAGGGCCCCTGTCACTAGCCCAGGCCAGGAACAGCCTACCACCTCCGCCGGCGCTAGTGGACAGGAGGCCCCCACACAACGACAGGCCACCAGAACCCCACCTCCTGCAGAAGAAGAACCACCCCGCAAGCGGAACCTGAGATCTCACAAGAAGACAGAGTAGGATTGCAAGACCCCCACCAGCCAAAGATACCCCCTGATGTCATCCCACTGTCCCACATTGTCACCCTGTCCAAACTTGAATTGCCCCTGCTCCATCCTTCCCCAGGCATATGGACAATGCACCTGTGCGACTGAGAACTGGACTCTGCCATGGACATTACTCCACCCCCACCCATCACCGTTTCACAATCATGAACCTATATGTAGCACTTAAAATAAATCACTTATTGCACTTAAAATAACAGGAGTCTGCTTGTATTCTTTACAAATGTATTACACATAACGGTGCAATAATGTCCAGTTACTTTGTGATGACAACATACCAATTTCAATAAGCTTTAGTCGATGGGCAAACAAAGCTGAAGTCAGGCAGTGGGTCATACAGCTCTGCAAAGGGAAGGGAAAGTCACAAATCAGTTAACAGGAACTGGGGGGAAACACAGACAGTGGAGACCCATGAGGCCTTAAGTAAATGTAAAATGGCGTGGCTGATTCTTACCTGTGTGCTACTGAAAATATTGTTGTATGACTGTATCCATGTTGTCCGTGTCGTCCCCGTCGTCTTCCTCCTCTTCACTCTCCACAGGCTCCACAGCTGCTACAACACCACCATCTGGACCATCCTCCTGCAGAAAAGGCACCTGGCGTCGCAAAGCAAGATTGTGAAGCATACAGCAGGCCACGATGATATGGCACACCTTCTTTGGTGAGTACATTAGGGATCCCCCTGTCATATGCAGGCACCTAAACCTGGCCTTCAGGACCCCGAAGGTCCTTTCTATGATCCTCCTAGTGCGCCCATGGGCCTCATTGTACCGTTCCTCTGCCCTGGTCCGGGGATTCCTCACTGGGGTCAGTAGCCACGACAGGTTGGGGTAACCAGAGTCACCAATTAGCCACACACGGTGTCTCTGTAGCTGTTCCATCACATAAGGGATGCTGCTATTTTGCATGACATTCGCGTCATGCACTGACCCAGGGAACTTGGCATTTACATGGGAGATGTACTGGTCAGCCAAACAGACCACCTGGACATTCATCGAATGATAACTTTTTCTGTTTCTGTACACCTGCTCACTTTCTTTGGGGGGAACCAAAGCCACATGGGTCCCATCAATGGCACCAATGATGTTGGGGATGTGTCCAAGGGCATAGAAATCACCCTTCACTGTAGCCAATTCGCCCACCTTAGGGAAAATAATGTAGCTCCGCATGTATTTCATCAGGGCAGACAACACTCTGGACAAAACCTTAGAAAACATAGCCTGAGACATCCCAGATGATATGGCCACTGTTGTCTGAAAAGACCCACTTGCCAAAAAATGGAGTACTGACAGAACCTGCACCAGAGGGGGAAATCCCTGTGGGTTGGCGGATGGGGGACATCAGGTCTGGCTCCAGCTGGGCACACAGTTCATGTATAGTTGCTCTGTCAAGCCGGTATGTAAGTATGATATGTCGTTCTTCCATTGTCGACAGGTCCACCAGCGGTCGGTACACAGGAGGATTCCTCCTTCTCCTCGCAAGTCCCAGCGGACGGTGCCTACGAAGGACAACATGGAGCACAGAGTCAAGCAACCCACAGGTTCGTACACACAGCTTGCACAGTACACGAATCGCTATGCATTGAAAGGCTTGTATGAGTGGCAATGCAAGGCCTAGGCCTGTGTGACGCAGTAGAAATCATGCCATGTGGGCCCTTGAAATGGCGGCTGCCTGACCTGTGAAGTGTGACAGTGGGATGTGAGGTCACTGCGCTGGCGTGGCACACCGTGGCGGTAGGCGGTCGAAGACCGCGGCGCAAAGCAGCATTGGTTAACATTGAACCCTATGGGTCTCAGGAGCCAATGACGATGTGCGCCGGCGGTCGCGGCACGCACGCCGCGGTACGCACCGCCGCACGCGTGACCGCCATTTTCTATCAGCTTAATCACTCGAGACCTGATCATCCACAGGAGAGGACCTATACTGCAAGTGCTGCTGTGACCTCGGTCTGGGAGATACAATGGCTGTTGCGACTGGGGAAAGGGCCCCTGCCTTCACTTCCGAAGAATTGGAGAAACTTGTTGATGGGGTCCTCCCCCAGTATGCGCTACTCTACGGTCCTCCAGACCAACAGGTTAGTACACAGGGTGCACGTAGAATGGGCTATGCCTGTGTTGAGTGGGGTGTATGTAAGATGGTGGGGAGGGGAGCGAATGAGGAGTGCAACGCACGAAAGATGAGAGCATGTGCCACATGGCAAGGTTGGGGAGGGTGGGGCCACTCACATTGACCAGGCAGAAAACTGATGCGATATCCTTTACCACCCTGTACATGTCACATAGGTCAGCGCCCATCAGAAGATCGACATTTGGCGTGCCATCGCCAAGGACGTCCGGGCCCTGGGGGCCCACAACAGACGGGGCACCCACTGCCGAAAGAGGTGGGAGGACATCCGCCGCGGGACCAGAAAGACCGCCGAGTCTCTGCTGGGGATGGCCTCCCAACGTAGGAGGGGTGCCAGCCGCCAATTGACCCCCCTGATGTCCCGGATCCTGGCGGTGGCCTACCCCGATTTGGATGGGCGCGTGAGGACATCACAGCAGACACAAGGGGGTGAGTATCAGCACATTCTGCTATCTTTGCGCGCAGTGAAGGTGTCTGGGTGGGGGAGGAGGGCTGTGGCTATCTCCAGGCCAGGACGCATTCTGTAGGCTAGGCCCCTCCGTTAGACACAGCCCTGTCCCCCCGCCCCCCACCTCTGTAGGGTGCCAAGTACAGCTATCCATGGTCCGGCCTCACCCATGTGTGCATTTGTCGTCCAGAAACCTGTAGGCCTAGTCACAATAACTGAGTAGTGTACCCCGATTGTGCGGCCTAGTTCAGGGGGCTTCTGTGTCTGTCCTCTCCGACAACGGTGTTGCCAATGCATGCAGTCAACCTGTCTTCATTTCTCCCCCCCCCATTTTCTTTGTCTTCCTGTTCATGTGTGCAATAGCATCATCAGGCGGAGGAGAAGTGGCATCGGCGCACGAGGGAGCTGCATCTCACATGGCCCCAGAGGGCCATACAACAGACTCCGAGTACACCAGTGAGACGGAGGGCGAGCGGAGCTCCACAACGGGGACCCGTGGAGACGTCAGCGACACCGGCACGTCCTCGGAAGGGAGCTCCCTAGCGGTGGTGGCAACATCCGTGCCCACCGCCACAACAGGTACAGCCGCCACCAAGCGCACCAGCCCCGCCCTCCCAGCAGCCCCTCAGCCTTCGCTCCGTGCCCGCTCGCCCAGGAAGGCGGGCATCTCCTTCGCCCCAGGCACCTCAGGCCCTGCCCCAGTTACCCCTGCTGCCCTCAGTGAGGAGGTCATTGACCTCCTCAGGACACTCATTGTTGGGCAGTCTACCCTTTTGAATGCCATCCAGGGTGTAGAAAGGGAGGTGCATCGGAGCAATGCATACCTGGAGAGCATTCATTGGGGTCAGGCTGCCTATCAGCGATCGTTCAACGCTCTGGCCTCAGCACTGACGGCAGCCATTGTCCCTGTCTCCAGCCTCCCTCTTCTGACTCCCTCCACCCAGTCCCAGTCTCCTGTTCCTCTGCCTATCCCATCCACACCATCAGACCAGCCTGCACACACCTCAACACCCAAGGGCAGCTCATCCAGACATAAGCACCACAGATCACACAAGCATTCACCCAAGCAACATCCAGATGCAGACATGCCAACAGTCACTACCACCTCTGTGTCCCCCACCTCCTCATCTCCCTCCTCCCTCCCTGTGACGTCTCCACTCACACCTGCATGCACACCACCATCAGCCAGTACTTCCATCACCAGCACACCCTCCATTACAGTCCGCACACGTGCAGTCACCACCCCCACTGCCATTTACACGTCCCCTGTGTCCTCTCCCAGTGTGTCTGTCACCCCTTCTTCCAAAGCACACAAACGCAGGCAGCCACCCACCCAACAGCCATCCACCTCACGACAGCCTCTGTCACAGGCACCTGCACCCAAAGACAGCACACTTGACTCTCCTACAACCACATCCTCTTCCTCCACTCCCAAACCCACTACACCTACCCGTCCCTGTCCTTCCCAAGTCCTTTTCCTTTCCAACCTTGAGCTCGTTCCAATCACTGACCCACCCCCTCCATCTGGTAAGAGTAAAAAAAGCACCTCTGCCACCACCAGCCCTGCATCTACTGTGACCAAAGTGCAGGGCTATTGGAGTCCACCAGATCCTAGGGCAGGAACATCGGCCAGCAGCAAGGGGACAGCCAGCCCACCCCCTGGGAAGAGGACAAAAAAGAAAAAGGCCCGGCGTGACAAGACTGAGACGGCTGCCACCAAGGACAGTAGCCTTGCCCCGTCACCTGCCACATCATCCAAGGGAGGCAAGGGCCACAGAGCTTCAGCGAAGGAGGGCAAGGGCAGCAGGGCGGAGAAGTCAGGCAGGAGGCGAGCTGCCCAGGAGTGCCCCACCAGCCCCATTCCGGGTGTGACGGACGACACCCACGGGCCCAGGACTCCATCACAGAAGGGCGCCGCGACCGCAAGTTCGGATGGTGAATGAGCGGGAAGTCTTGCCCAGGTATGGCTCCCTAGACACACAGGACAAGCACCGCTGAACAGGGCCCCGCCGGGAGGAGCACCGCTGAACAGGGCCCCGCCGGGAGGAGCACCGGTTGAACAGGGCCCCGCCGGGACAAGAACCGCTGAACAGGGCCCCGCCGGGAGGAGCACCGCTGAACAGGGACCCGCCGGGAGGAGCACCGCTGAACAGGGGCCCGCCGGGACAAGAACCGCTGAACAGGGCCCCGCCGGGACAACATCCGCTGAACAGGGGCCCGCCGGGACAACATCCGCTGAGCAGGGGCCCGCCGGGACAAGAACCGCTCCGCTGGGCCCCGCCGGGAGGAGCACCGCTGAACAGGGACCCGCCGGGAGGAGCACCGCTGAACAGGGGCCCGCCGGGACAAGAACCGCTGAACAGGGCCCCGCCGGGAGGAGCACCGCTGAACAGGGCCCCGCCGGGAGGAGCACCGCTGAACAGGGGCCCGCCGGGACAAGAACCACTGAACAGGGCCCCGCCGGGAGGAGCACCGCTGAACAGGGCCCCGCCGGGAGGAGCACCGCTAAACAGGGGCCCGCCGGGACAAGAACCGCTGAACAGGGCCCCGCCGGGACAACATCCGCTGAACAGGGGCCTGCCGGGACAACATCTGCTGAACAGGGGCCCGCCGGGTCAAGAACCGCTCCGCTGGGCCCCGCCGGGAGGAGCACCGCTGAACAGGGACCCGCCGGGAGGAGCACCGCTGAACAGGGGCCCGCCGGGACAAGAACCGCTGAACAGGGCCCCGCCGGGAGGAGCACCGCTGAACAGGGCCCCGCCGGGAGGAGCACTGCTGAACAGGGGCCCGCCGGGACAAGAACCGCTGAACAGGGCCCCGCCGGGACAACATCCGCTGAACAGGGCCCCGCTGGGAGGAGCACCGCTGAACAGGGCCCCGCCGGGAGGAGCACCGCTGAACAGGGACCCGCCGGGAGGAGCACCGCTGAACAAGGGCCTGCCGGGACAAGAACCGCTCCGCTGGGCCCTTCATCTCAAGCACCGCTCCCGCTGGGCCCTTCATCTCAAGCACCGCTCCGCTGGGTCCCGCCGTCTCTGCACCGCTCCGCTGGGGCCTTCATCTCAAGCACCGCTCCGCTGGGCCCTTCATCTCAAGCACCGCTCCGCTGGGTCCCGCCGTCTCTGCACCGCTCCGCTGGGTCCCGCCGTCTCTGCACCGCTCTGCTGGGCCCTTCATCTCAAGCACCGCTCCGCTGGGCCCTTCATCTCAAGCACCGCTCCGCTGGGGCCTTCATCTCAAGCACCGCTCCGCTGGGTACCGCCGTCTCTGCACCGCTCCGCTGGGCCCTTCATCTCAAGCACCGCTGGCCCATTGACAGTGCCGGTTCTGTGTCGACCAGGGCTTCAGGAAGCACTCTGGGCACCATGCCTCCTCCATTAACAGTGGAGTTGGTAAGCCATCTGATGGACTGTGGCTTTGCACTTCCCAGGATGGAACAGTGGCCAACCCACCCACTGTAGAGACTCGAGAGACTGTGGCTTTGCACTCCCCAGAATGGAACAGTGGGCAAGCCACCCACTGTAGAGACTCGAGAGACTGTGGCTTTGCACTCCCCAGGATGGAACAGTGGGCAAGCCACCCACTGTAGAGACTGGTGAGACTGTGACTTTACACTCCCCAGGATGGAACAGTGGGCAAGCCACCCACTGTAGAGACTTGTGAGACTGTGGCTTTGCACTCCCCAGGATGGAACAGTGGGCAAGCCACCCACTGTAGAGACTTGTGAGACTGTGGCTTTGCACTCCCCAGGATGGGACAGTGGGCATGGAGGCCCCTCGTGAATCTGGCGTCAAGGACTCATGTGGCTGAGGTGCCCCCCCTTCCCTTCCGCCTGAGGTGCCTGTAGTTTTATCATCTGATGCCCCAGCAGTGTTCTCTCCAATGGTATCTGGTCTCCTGTGTGGGCTTTGCCCATGTGTTTGTGCACATTGGCCCACGGACTATGGAACTTTGAGGGTATGTGCAGGACTTATTGCCTATGTATATATTGTTGACTCTGTTCATTCCTTATTTTTGAATCTTTTATATGGCATATTTCACATACCTGTAATGGAGCTATTTCTACATATATTTTATAGATCATTTTAATTGTGTCTTTGCATTATTCCGGTGGGTTTGGGGGGTGTCACTCTGACTTGTTGCTCGGCATTGGGGTGTAGGTATTTGTGGTGGGGGGGTGGGTGTATGGCGCATGTGTGTGCGCGTAAGCTTTCCTCCTCCCCCCTCGCCTGTGTCGTAGGTGCAGTACTCACCGTTGTCGTCTGCGCCGGCGTTCGTACTCCTGGTAGATGAGCAGGTAGACAATAGCTGGTAGGATGTTTAATTCGGGTTCCATGCTGTCCTCCTTCCTCGTGGAGTGTGTATAGGTGAGCGTTTTCCCGTTCGTAGTCTGTTTCCGCCGTGTTTTTATCGGCGGGGCTCCCTCCCCGGAAAAGGTGGCGGATTGGTGAGTTGTGATAGGGTGGGCGGAACATTGTCTGCCGCCTGCCTGTTGGCGGTGACCGCCGCGCTGTTTGTCTGTCCCGCCGTGGCGGTCGGAGTGTTAAAGTGGCGGGCTGTGTTGGCGGTTCCCGCCAGGGTCAGAATTCCTTTTTTTGGACCGCCTGCCTGTTGGCGGGTTGGCCGCCGCTTTATCACCGACCGCCAGGGTCAGAATGACCCCCAGAATGTTGTCCAAACATAGTGAGAACATATTTTTAATGTAGAGTACAAAATTATTGCTACATAAATATAGCAGACCAAAAAGTGTCATTAAATAGGTAAATATTAGAATTTAAAATACCTATCATTACATTACCTTTACAAAGCTATAATAACTTTAAAAGTATTATATTAAAATAACTGTAACTAAATAATTGAAATAATGTAAAAATGATTTAGCTGCAGATCGTTTGCTTTCGGGACTATGCAACCCAGGACACCGTTGGGCCAGGAGGCAGCCCAAACAACACCTGATGGCCGTTCAGCGCTATATAGTGCACTGTGTTGTCCCACCATACAAGGAGCTGCAGACCTTTTGCTTTCTGGACTATAGATCCCAGGACATCATCAGGCCAGGAGGCGGCCCCAAAAACACCTGAGGGCAGTTCAGCACTATATAGTGCATCTTGTTGTTCTGCCATGCAGGGAGCTGCAGACCTTTTGATTTTGGTGGTACACATCCCAGGACATATCATAGGACACTAGGAGGCGGCCCCAACAACACCTAAGAGCAGTTCAGTACTATATAGTGCATTGTGTTGTCCCACTGCATGGGGCGTGCGTGGGAAGCACCTCGGCTGTGCCTGGGCAAATCCCAAGCCAAGGGCAGACCCATCTGCGCCCGTCCGTGGCAGAACGAGGCCAGGCTGGGCCACCCCTCTTGGATTGCAACTTTGGGTCCTTTCAAAATATATTTGAGGTAGGAAACCACCTTTCTCCTTCATTTAAAGGTAAGGACTCTCTTTTTGTTACAACGTGGATTAAACAAAAGTGCCCAATGTTCTGTGGGGAAAAAGTTGAGAAGTATGAACTCCATCACTAATTATCTGATGGACCTATGGGCTTGATAGAAAATGAAATCAACAATGTTGAAGAGAGACTAGACACAACTAAAAACGGTGAAAATGCGATCCTTTGTAGTGCTCTTGTGGAGATTACGGGTGAAACTATGCCAGCAACTACTAATAAGGGGTGGGCGGAGCTTGTGGAGTTCTACTCTGCAGAATTCCGTGGAGTTATCTAAAAACTCAGTGAAATTCTGCAGAGTTCCGCTTGTGGCAGAATGCTGCCCGTCCTACTCACAATCCTGGGGGGGGCACGGAAGTGAATGTACGCATGTGTTACCATGTTCACAGACCCGCCTTGTACTCATGGTCATAAAGACAGGTGTGGCTGGTACTGTGTCTCCTAACAATGCCACGGCACAAGTACAACCAACCAAGTACATGGTATTGTTTCATACCCCCATACAGGTAGATCACAGAGGCAGGTAAAGCAGCACTGAATGAAGCTGTCTGTCCAGCACTTCGCTACCCATGACACGTGCTCACAACAGAAACAGAGGAGGTGACTCTTTCTCAACGTTAATACATCGCACGCAATAGGAACTAAGGGCCAGATGTAGGTAGAACACAAATTGCGACTTGCGATTTGCGAGTCAAAGCGACTCGCAAATTGCAACTCGCAATTCACGATGCAGAAAGGTGTCTCAGACACCTTCTGCGACTCACTATGGGGTCGCAAAGACCCACCTTATAAATATTTATGAGGTGGGTCGCACTTTGCGACCCCATAGCGAGTCTAGGCACTCACGGGGATGGTGGCCTGCTGGAGACAGCAGACCGTGACTGCTTTTAAATAAAGCAGTTTTTTTTTTCTCTTTGCTGCCCGTTTTCCTTAAAGGAAAACGACCTGCAAATAGAAAAAAATACCAAAACCTTTTGTTTCGGGTTTTTTCAGAGTAGGCAGTGGTCCATAGGACCACTGCCTGCTCTGTAAAAATAATTTTCTGAGCATTCACAAAGGGGAAGGGGTCCCATGGGGACGCCTTCCCGTTTCCGAATGAGTTACCATCCACTTCAAGTGGATGGTAACTGCGAGTTGGTTTGCGACCGCTTTCGCGGTCACAAATCAACTTATATCGCGGTGCGAGTCGCAAATAGGAAGGTAACACCCCTTCCTATTTGCGAGTCGGAAACACATTTTGCGAGTCGGTTCCGACTTGCAAAATGTGTTTCTGCGTCGCGCGAGGCGCATAAGCCTGCCTACATCTGGCCCTTAGTTTCATTTGTTACTGTTTTAAACATGCAATCACAATGCTATGACCACCATTTGAGCTCACCTATGCATTTATTTTGTTTTATAGGATACTACGCAAAGACACCATCTGAAAGGTCCTGGGCTCATATGGAGGTATATTGTATGGATCATATTGTGTTCAATCTATAGTTCACATGTACTCACAAGTACTCACCCTCGCTCCCTAGCTATGTGCTGCTGTGCGTTCCAGTCCTCCCGCTGTTTGTTAACCGGGCAGAATCAGAGGGGTTCAAAAGCTAATACAATAGAATTCCTTGCTCAGTGTCAAACGTTCTCTGGGCAGGGCTTAGCGAGTCTCATTCAAGGATAGCCCTCCTTCCCATCCCATGCTCCTATTGAACATGACCTTTCAACAGATCGTGATCCTAAAATAGCAGAAGCACACCATATAATTCCAAAACCATTTCCAAAGAGTGCCCAGATATTTTGAAATGCAATAAAATGGTAGAAAGAAAAGTAAGACTAAAATTTGGAGTGGCCACCAGAGAATTTTAATGAAAGCTGTCACTGACACAAAAGAAGGACTACAGAGACACATAGATAGCTTATTAGATACCCCTAAAATCAGAAAGTAGTGAAGCAACAAGTCCTTAACCATCTTAGGGCACTCATCCAAATGTGCCTGGTAAGGAAAAACACAATGGAAATCGATATTGAACCCATCATTCAAAATGATATTTCTAAAATAAACAAACTATTTTGAAAGGGATTGCTAACATAGCAATGAACTAGTATACGTTTTGCACTTGTCCATACTTAATACATACATAAATGCTTTCAGGGCAGACAAAAGTCATTTATTTAGACAAATACATTTTGAAGCACGGCTATAGAGAACTGTAAAAGTGGCTGTCTCAGCAGCTTGACGCCCAGAATAAGTAAGTTCATGCAAGAAGTTAGCGCTCTAGCTGTACTGAACTCTTTTTTAGAAAGGTCTGCTTAGAGTTTGGCTGTGGGTGAGCAATGTGCAGGTGAACTCCGCTCCGCTGCCGGTTGGTGGAGTTTTTTTTCCCCAAAACTCTGTGAACTCTGCCAGTGGAGCAGAGTTCACTGCCCACCAATACTACTGATACATCAGCTTTCATAGACATAGTTAAACCATCAAATAGCCTGAAAAGCTTAAATCAGGCTCCATGTGTTCCCAATCAGCCACTGGAACTAATTGACCTCTTGCACAACTAAAAGAACTAAACATCCTGGGAGGACAATTGGTTCCATTCCTCAAAAAGATGTCTAAGGACCCCATAGCTAACACAATTAAAAAGAGTGACATTAATAAGGAGCCAATGAGGGATCATGATGTGCCCATAAGTAAGAGCTTGGAAGTAAAGCTAAAAAAACTGCACACAATGCTTAATAATTTCAAATGGAAGGTCCTTCTAGAACTTAGCGATATTAAAAAGAGAGCTGTTGCTCTCGGGAGCCTAGCTAAAAATCCACCAGGCACACCGGAGAATGGAGTTGATGTATGTAATCACCAAATTGTAATTACAAATGAGCCTGCAGTGGTAGATAAACCTGTGTTAATTAATCCTGCCCGCGCACCTTGTACATCTGAGCGGCCGAGCTTAGGGAGCGAAAAAGGAGATGCTCGAGAGGACCATCTAAAAAAGTTATTCTCAGAACGGGAGGGGAGAATCATCCAACAGCAAAGCAGTGATAGGGCAAGACCTGTGATCTCTGCCCAAGATACACTACATTTGCTCCCCAAGACTGTTTTTGTTGCACAGGGCGTTCCTAAATTAGAGCCACATGTAAAAGAAAACTGGTATGGCCTGAAGGACAAAGTTGCCCGCTGGATGTCAGACCATAGTCGCAATGTTGACATTTTGCATCAAGAGATAATTATGGTCAGAAGGGCGAACTGGATCGGGAACAAACGGTCATGGTGATTGTATAATCATTAGCTGTAGACATCCAGCAGTGGTAAAGTCCTTTCTCTCTAACCTTTACTGCAGGCACTGGAATCAGAATAGCTTGGAGGGGAGGCTTGTTGCTGTACCCTTTGGATTCTTTTATAAACCGCAAGTAATGATTTCTAGATCGCAGGGCCCCTTTAAACATTTCATCATGGCAACAACAGCGTGAGTACTTCCATGATCAGCTTGAATAGATTTGCCCACTCTTTCAGGTCTTAATGATCAAGACTGATGCTGGGCAGTCTGTGGAGCAACAGAGGAAATGCAAGTATACTGGAATATAATGGTTGTGAATTTGGCCCAAGGACAGAGAACAACTGCGATAGACTCTGCGTTAGACTTTGACTATGCATTGGTTTTTAGATCCTGGAACATCGTGGGAATTAAAAACAAATTAGACAATAAAGAATGGCAAAGTCACATAAACACTGCACAATTGTTATGCCTACAGGAAACATGGCATCCACAAAATGTCACTATAAATGGTTTTGTCACTATTGTTAAACCTGCAACTCCATCAACACATAGGCAGGGAAAGGGAAGTCTGGTGATTTTGATATAAACTACTGCACTGGTGACTTTATGAAAGGCATACACCAAGGGCCTCATTACGGTTAGACTGCCGCACTCCAGGTGGTCTTACCTCCACATTACAATCCTGGTGGGCTGACCCACCAGTGGACCCCCGTCCCTGCCAGGAACATCATTGATAATGGGCTGATGGCAGTCTGAGTTGTAGTCAGCCATGGCAGGTTGAGCTCAGCGCCGCTGCATTGTTTACAACTCAGCTTTCCACCAGCCTTTCCATGGTGGTCACCCCACCATGAAAAGGCTGGTGGAAAGCCTGTGCCAGGGGCCACAGCGTTCCCCTGACTTGCCCAATGGTCATGCCAGGTCCCCCCTGCCCAGCACAATCGGAATGTGCACTGTCTGCTGTGCTGTGCACTGGGCAGCCCTGCAGGAACGTCGTAGTACAATGTTCCCAATGGGGGTGGGGCCCTGGCATGACCGTGGCATCCTCCCCTGACTTTGGCTGTCCCACCAAAGTCATAAATGAAACCTTAAGTCCCCTCTCTTTCAGCTGGCTCACCTACAGTCTGATATGAAATTATTTTTGTACAGATACATTTTTATAATTATGTGTATAATAATGTGTTTAATAGTATGAGATATAAAGTTGTAGAGGAGCTTGACAATGAGTTGGAGACATTTGTAAGAGACTTTGAGCCAGAGTGTGTGTTGGCGGGGGACTCCAACATTAGTAAGTGCCAGTCTCCAATAGAGTATGGCCCTCATTCTGACCTTGGCGGGCGGCGGAGGCCGCCCGCCAAAGTCCCGCCGTCAGGTTACCGTTCCGCGGTCGAAAGACCGCGGCGGTAATTCTGACTTTCCCGCTGGGCTGGCGGGCGGTCGCCTTCAGGCCGCCCGCCAGCCCAGCGGGAAAGAGGCTTCCACGATGAAGCCGGCTCGGAATCGAGCCGGCGGAGTGGAAGCTGTGCGACGGGTGCAGTTGCACCCGTCGCGTATTTCACTGTCTGCGCAGCAGACAGTGAAATACATTTAGGGGCCCTCTTACGGGGGCCCCTGCAATGCCCATGCCAGTGGCATGGGCACTGCAGGGGCCCCCAGGGGCCCCGCGACCCCCCCTACCGCCATCCGGATCCCGGCGGTCGGACCGCTGGGATCTGGATGGCGGTAGGGGGGGTCGGAATCCCCTCGGCGGCGCAGCTTGCCTTGGAGGATTCAATGGGGCGGCGGTACACTGGCGGGAGACCGCCAGTGTTGCCGGTCCGACCGCGGCTTTACCGCCGCGGTCGGAATCCCCATTGGAGCACCGCCGGCCTGTCGGCGGTGCTCCCGCGGTCCTCCGCCCTGGCTGTCTTTGACCGCCAGGGTCAGAATGACCGCCTATGTGGCTACACTGACACTATAAGGAACAACTAGCCTCATTTCCCTCACAATAGATATGGGGATTCCATAAATGAAGACCTACATAAGGACAATCTGCAATTGATGGAAGAGGGTGTCAATAAGAAAAATGTTTCCCTGCCCACTTTCCAATGGATTAGGAGCTCTTCGAACAGAGATCATATACTCCTTCCTATGAATAGTGCGGAACTATTTTATCTCCTTTACCGTAGAACCCACTAGTTTCAGCAGTCATCTCCTGCTTACACTGCTGTTGAAAATTAAATCTCAGTACTGTGAAGTAGTTAGCAGCCCAAATCTTTGCAGAAGGGAGAAACGGGATCAGCCTCAAATTGGTGGGGATTGATGAAACAACTATATTGGAAAAGATTGTAAAAAATACTAAAGAGGAGTTTATGGTTTGTACAGAATTAGAGCCCCCCACCTCTACTATAAGATTGTGGAGGCCTTTAGTAAGATTACATCTGAAATAGCAACTAACATAAGAGTGACTAATAAGGACTCCAACAAGCAGACACCATGTATGTTGGTTTGACCTTTGTTGTACACAGGCTAATGGAAACTTGAAGAGGACTCTACAGCAAATGTCAGGAAACAAAGAGGAGGTCAGTTACCTCAGATACATTTACAAGCAAGTGATAGGACAAAGGAAGTTAGAACGGCAAGATCAGGCGTGGGCCAGCGTACAGCAGGCAGCAGAAACAAAAGACAATGGAGGTCATTCTGACCTCGGCGGTAAAAGGCGCTTACCGCCGGTCAGAAGACCGCCATAACACCGCCGCGGGCGCGTGAAACCGCCACGGTCATTCTGACCCGCAACAGGCAAACCGCCAAAAACCCGACATCCACAAAAGTCCGCCACACCAACGGCCAGCGAAAAACTGGCGATGACCAAACCTCCACCGTCACGCCAACAGAAATACGCCCATTCCATTCCGACCCACGAATCCACGCGGCGGTCTTTCAACCGCGGTATTCTATTGGCGGTACACACCGCCTCGCTCAAAATACACACACAGCTCCAAAACACTGCCACATTGGACATTTTGAAATAGACACACCTGATACACATACAAACACCACTCCCACACACCCAACACAATATAAAACACACACCCACATCACCCACAAATCCCTATGACCACCATTTATTGACTAAGGCCAGAGAGAGACACTACCAGCTAGTACAGAGCATTCACAAGCACATAACACCATCAGTCACACAACATCCACGCACAAAACACCACACACCGCCACACTCACCTCACTCATCACCACAAATACCACCTCACACCTCATCCACACCACCCCATGGCACCCCAAAGACACCCCAGGTTTTCAGACGCTGAACTCAGGGTCATGGTGGAGG
Source organism: Pleurodeles waltl (assembly GCF_031143425.1). Taxonomy (NCBI): domain Eukaryota; kingdom Metazoa; phylum Chordata; class Amphibia; order Caudata; family Salamandridae; genus Pleurodeles; species Pleurodeles waltl. Next base: position 754,906,359 of record NC_090444.1, on the reverse strand, counting down.
AAATAGTTCGGGTAGAGCCCCAGCTCTTCGGGACACAGGTGCAGAACACCACCATTGCCAGGAAGATGGAGCTATGGCAAAGAATAGTGGACAGGGTCAACGCTGTGGGTCAGCATCCACGAAATCGGGATGACATCAGGAAGCGGTGGAACGACCTACGGGGGAAGGTGCGTTCCATGGTATCCAGACACAACATCGCGGTGCAGAAGACTGGCGGCGGACCCCCACCTCAACCCCCAGAATTTACAACATGGGAGGAACAGGTCTTGGCGATCCTGCATCCTGAGGGCCTCGCTGGAGTAGGCGGAGGAATGGACTCTGGTAAATCTAATCTCAACTACTTCATCCCCCCCCCACCAGCATGCCAAATCATACCCCCACCCTCCCCCTCCACCCCCATCACACATCCTCCTTGCTAATGTCTCACCATCACAACCCACCCATCCCAACACCAAGCCCTGCATGCGACCACAAACCATGGACACCCATCACATAAGCATGCCCACTGCACATACCCATCCCCCCCCCAAACCATCCTCACAACAGCCCCCACAAGGGAATGCCAGCACTGGGGTACACAGGCACCCACCCATTGCACGCTATGGCACACACAGAAGCAATAAACATACTCTTATACCCCTGCAGGACCCGAACGCCACGACACCGCCCAGGAGGGTCCAGAAATGTCCATTCCACCCCCAGAAGAGGCCCACAGTGATGACAGCAGCTCTGTCTCCCTGGACCCAGATGACCAGCCCGGCCCATCAGGGACCTCGGGACAGTCGGTTCCCCACAGACAGCCACAGCAGACCTACCCCCCTCTGGGAACACCAGCACAGCACCCACCCAGCGGGCCCATGCCTCTGTCTCCAGGACACGTCAATCAGCGGTGTGTCCACCACTACAGGGTACCCAGGTTAACCCACCACCCCAACAACAACAGGGACCTGGGGGCAGTGGTAGTGGGCACACGGTCCAGGGGACAGAGGCCCAGGGAAACAGGGGAACTGGGAGGGCTACTGTGCGACGGGGGGGACAGGCCCAGGGAACCCACTCTCCACGAGGCCCTATCCTCCATCATGGGAGCATACCACCACTCCCAGGAGACGATGGCGACGGTCCTGGTACTGCAGGAGGAACAGTTTATGGGGTTCAGGGAAGAACTCAGAAACATCAGTTCCACAATGGGCACCATCGTTGTGGCTCTCAATCAGATTGTCAGCACATTGCGGGACCATGTGGCACCACAAAGGGCCCCTGTCACTAGCATGGGCCAAGAACAGGCTACCACCTCCGCCGGCGCTAGTGGACAGGAGGCCCCAACACAAGAACAACAGGCCACCAGAACCCCACCTCCTGCAGAAGGAGAACCACCCCGCAAGCGGGGCCTGAGATCTAGGAAGAAGACAGAGTAAGATGCCAAGACCCCCGCCAGGAAAGGATACCCCCTGATTGTCATCCCACTGTCCCACATTGTCACCCTGTCCAACCTTAAACTGCCCCTGCTACACCTTCCACAGGCATATGGACAATGCACCTGTGAGACCGAAAATCTGGACTCTGCCATGGACATTCCTCCACCATCACCCATCACCGAATTGCAACCATTACCCAAAATTGAGCACTTTAATAAACACACTTATCGCACAAAAATAATCTGGAGTCTGCCTGTATTTTTTAACAAATGTATTACACAGAACCGTGCCAAAATGTTCAGTTACATCGTGATGACAACATACCACTGTCACACGGCTGTAGTCCATGGGGAAACAAAGCAGAGGCCACGGAGTGGGGCCCACATCTCTGAAATTGGAAGGGAAAGTCACAACTCAGTTAACATACACTGGGGGGAAACTCAGACAGTAGAGAGGCAGGAGACTTTAAGTAAATGTGAAATGCCGGTGTTGATTCTTACCTGTATGTCATTGAAAATACTGCTGTATTACTGTGTCCCTGTTGTCTGTGTCGTCCTCTTCGTCTTCCTCCTCTTCACTCTCCGCAGGCTCCACAGCTGCCACAACACCACCATCTGGACCATCCTCCTGCAGGAAAGGCACCTGGCGTCGCAAAGCCAGGTTGTGAAGCATACAGCAGGCCACGATGATATGGCACACCTTCTTTGGTGAGTACATTAGGGATCCACCTGTCATATGGAGGCACCTGAACCTGGCCTTCAGGAGGCCGATCACCCTCCTAGTACGCCCATGTGCCTCATTGTACCGTTCCTCTGCCCTTGTCCTGGGATTCCTCACTGGGGTCAGTAGCCAGGAGAGGTTGGGGTAACCAGAGTCACCAATTAGCCACACACGGTGTCTCTGAAGTAGTTCCATCACGTAAGGGATGCTGCTATTTCGCATGATGTACGCGTCATGCACTGACCCAGGGAACTTGGCATTTACATGGGAGATGTACTGGTCAGCCAAACAGACCACCTGGACATTCATGGAATGATAACTTTTTCTGTTCCTGTACACCTGTTCACTCGTGCTGGGAGGGACCAAAGCAACATGTGTCCCATCAATTGCACCAATGATGTTGGGAATATGTCCAAGCGCATAGAAATCACCCTTCACCGTAGCCAAATCGCCCACCTCAGGGAAAACAATGTAGCTCCGCATGTATTTCAGCAGGGCAGACAACACTCTGGACAACACCTTGGAAAACATAGGCTGTGACATCCCTGATGAAATGGCCACTGTTGTTTGGAATGACCCACTTGCCAAAAAATGGAGTACTGACAGAACCTGCACTAGAGGGGGAATCCCTGTGGGTTGGGAGACATGGGTGGGTGACATCAGGTCTGGCTCCAGCTGGGCACACAGTTCCTGTATAGTGGCTCTGTCAAGCCTGTATGTCAGTATGACATGTCTTTCTTCCATTGTCGACAGGTCCACCAGCGGTCTGTACACGGGAAGATTCCTCCATCTCCTCGCAAGTCCCAGCGGACGGTGCCTAGGAAGGACAACATGGAGCACAGTGTCAATCAACCCACAGGTACGTTCCCACAGCTTGCACAGTACACGATTCTCAATGCATTGAATGGCTTGTATGAGTGTTGATGCAAGGCCTAGGTATGTGTGACGCAGTAGAATTTAAGCCATGTGGGCCCTTGAAATGGCAGCTGCCTGACCTGTGAAGTGCGACAGTGGGATGTGAGGTCAATGCGCTGGCGTGGCACACCGTGGCGGTAGGTGGTCGAAGACCGTGGCGCAAAGCCGCATTGGTTAACATTGAACCCTATGGGTCTCAGGAGCCAATGACGATGTGCGCCGGCGGTCGCGGTACGCACCGCCGCGGTAAGCACCGCCGCGGGCGGGACCGCCATTTTCTATCTGCTTAATCACTCGATACCTGATCATCCACAGGAGAGGACCTATACTGCAAGTGCTGCTGTGACCTCGGTCTGGAACAGACAATGGCTGCTGCGACTGGGGAAAGGGCCCCTACCTTCACTTCTGAAGAATTGGAGAAACTCGTGGATGGGGTCCTCCCCCAGTATGCGCTACTCTACGGTCCTCCAGACCAACAGGTAAGTACACTGGGAGCATGCTTTGTGGCCAATGCCTGGATTGAGTGGGGTTAATGAACGATGGTGGGGAGGGGAGCGAATGAGGCATGCATCAAACGACAGATGAGAGCATGTGCCACATGGCAAGGGTGGGGATGGGGGGCCACTCACATCGAGCATGCAGAAAATGATGATATTTTATTTTCTGCCCCTGTACATGTCACATAGGTCAGCGCCCATCACAAAATCGACATTTGGCGTGCCATCGCCAAGGACGTCCGGACCCTGGGGGTCCACAACAGACGGGGCACCCACTGACGCAAGAGGTGGGAGGACATCCGCCGCGGGAGCAGGAAGACCGCGGAGGCTCTGCTGGGGATGGCCTCCCAACGTAGGAGGGATGGCAGTCGTCAATTGACCCCCCTGATGTCCCGGATCCTGGCGGTGGCCTACCCCGATTTGGATGGGCGCGTGAGGACATCACAGCAGACACAAGGGGGTGAGTACAAGCACATTCTGGTGATTTAGAGCACATTGGAGGTGTCTGGGTGGGGGAGGAAGGCTGTGGGTATCCCTAGGCCAGGGCGATTTCCGTAGGCTAGACCCCTCCGTTAGGCATGGGCCTGTGCCCCCGCCCCCCACCTCTGTAGGTTGCCCAGTACAGCTAATCATGGCCCTGTGTCACCTATGTGTGGATTTGTCATCCATAGGCTTGTAGGGCATGTCCCACGGATTGAGTAGTGTACCCCAAGTGCGCGGCGTAGTGCAGGGGGCTTCTGTGTCTGTCCTTTCCGCCAACTGTGTCGCCAATGCATGCACTCAACATGTCTTTATTTCTCCCCCCCCCTTTTTTGGTGGTCTTCCTGTTCATGTGTGCATTAGCATCATCAGGCGGAGGAGAAGTGGCATCGGAGCACGAGGGAGCTGCATCTCACATGGCCATGGAGGGCCATGCAACCGACTCGGAGTTCACCAGTGAGACGGAGGGCGAGGGGAGCTCCACAGCGGGGACACGTGGTGACACCAGCGACACAGACACGTCCTCGGAAGGGAGCTCCCTTGTGGTGGCGGCAACATCCGTGCCCACCGCAACAACAGGTACAGCCGCCACCCAGCGCACCAGCTCCGCCCTCCCAGCAGCCCCTCAGCGTTCGCCCCGTGCCCGCTCACCCAGGAAGGTGGGCATCTCCTTCGCCCCAGGCACCTCAGGCCCTGCCCCAGTTACCCCTGCTGCCCTCAGTGAGGAGGTCATTGACCTCCTGAGGACGCTCATTGTTGGGCAGTCTACCCTTTTGAATGCCATCCAGGGTGTAGAAAGGGAGGTGCACCGGAGTAATGCATACCTGGAGGGCATTCATTCGGGTCAGGCTGCCCATCAGCGATCGTTCAACGCTCTGGCCTCAGCACTGACAGCAGCCATTGTCCCTGTCTCCTGCCTCCCTCCTCCAACTTCCTCCACCCAGTCCCACTCCCCTGTACCTCTGCCTATCCCAGACACACCACCAGACCAGCCTGCACACACCTCAACACCCAAGGGAAGCTCATCCAGACATAAGCACCACACATCACACAAGCATTCACCCAAGCAACAGCCACATGCAGACATGCCAACAGCCACTGTCTCCTCTGTGTCCCCCTCCTCCTCATCTCCCTCCTCCCTCCCTGTGACGTCTCCACTCACACTTGCATGCACAACATCATCAGCCACTACGTCCATCACCAGCACACCCACCAGAACACTCCGCACACGTGCAGTCACCACCCCCACTACCATTTACATGTCCCCTGTGTCCTCCCCCAGTGTGTCTGACACCCCCTCTTCCAAACCACACAAACGCAGGCAGCCACCCACCCAACAGCCATCCACCTCACGACAGCCTCCAGCACAAGCACCTGCACCCAAAGACACCAGACTTGACTCTCCTACAACCACATCCTCTTCCTCCACTCCCATACCCACTACACCTACCCTTCCCACTGCTCCTAAAAAGCTTTTCCTGTCCAAACTTAACCTCTTTCCATCACCTGACCCACCCCCTCCATCTCATAAGACTCCAATCAGCACCTCAGCCACCACAAACCCTGGACCTACAAGGACAATAGTCCAAGGATTTTGGAGTCCACCACCTTCAAGGGCAGCTACTTCGGCTAGCAGTAAAGAGACAGCCAGCCCACCCCCTGGAAAAAAAGCCAAGAAAGCCAGTGCCCGGCACGAGAGGCCAGAGACAGCAGGCTCCAAAGGCACTACCCTGGCACCATCAGGAAGTGGGGTGCCACCTGGCACACCGACAAAGGGAGGAAAGGGCCACAGAGGAGTAGGGAAGGGTGGCAAGGGCAGCACGCCCGACAAGTCTGGCAGCAGGCGAGCTGCCCAGGAGGGCCCCACCAGCCCCATTCCAGGTGTGAAGGAGGACACCCACGGGCCCGGGACGGCAGCACAGGAGGGCCCCGCAAGCGAGAAGACAGATGTGCACGAAGGGCCCAGCAGCCACATGTCAGGTGGCGAGTGAAATCCATGTCATGGCCGGATCTGGTGCCCTGGAGACACATGGCAAGCACCGCTGAACAGGGCCCTTCAAGTCCAGCACCGCTGAACAGGGCCCTTCAAGTCAAGCACCGCTGAACAGGGCACCGCCGTCTCAAGAACCGCTGAACAGGGCACCGCCGTCTCAAGAACCGCTGAACAGGGCACCACCGTCTCAAGAAACGCTGAACAGGGCACCGCCGTCTCAAGAACCGCTGAACAGGGCCCTTCATCTCAAGCACAACTCCGCTGGGCCCTTCATCTCAAGCACCGCTCCGCTGGGCCCTTCATCTCACGCACCGCTCCGCTGGGCCCTTTATCTCAAGCACCGCTCCGCTGGGCCCTTCATCTCAAGCACAACTCCGCTGGGCCCTTCATCTCAAGCACCGCTCTGCTGGGCCCTTCATCTCAAGCACCGCTCCGCTGGGCCCTTCATCTCAAGCACCGCTCTGCTGGGCACCGCCGTCTCTGCACCGCTCCGCTGGGCCCTTCAAGTCAAGCACCGCTACGCTGGGCACCACCGTCTCTGCACCGCTCCGCTGGGCCCTTCATCTCAAGCACCGCTCCGCTGGGCCCTTCATCTCAAGCACCGCTCCACTGGGCCCTTCATCTCACGCACCGCTCCGCTGGGCCCTTCATCTGAAGCACCGCTCCGCTGGGCCCTTCATCTCAAGCACAACTCCGCTGGGCCCTTCATCTCAAGCACCGCTCCGCTGGGCCCTTCATCTCAAGCACCGCTCCGCTGGGCCCTTCATCTCAAGCACCGCTCTGCTGGGCACCGCCGTCTCTGCACCGCTCCGCTGGGCCCTTCAAGTCAAGCACCGCTCCACTGGGCACCGCCGTCTCTGCACTGCTCCGCTGGGCCCTTCATCTCAAGCACCGCTCCGCTGGGCCCTTCATCTCAAGCACCGCTCCGCTGGGCCCGTCATCTCAAGCACCGCTCCGCTGGGCCCTTCATCTCACGCACCGCTCCGCTGGGCCCTTCATCTCAAGCACCGCCCCGCTGGGCCCTTCATCTCAAGCACCGCTCCGTTGGGCCCTTCATCTCAAGCACCGCTCCGCTGGGCACCGCCGTCTCTGCACCGCTCCGCTGGGCCCTTCAAGTCAAGCACCGCTCCGCTGGGCACCGCCGTCTCTGCACCGCTCCGCTGGGCCCTTCATCTCAAGCACCGCTCCGCTGGGCCCTTCATCTCAAGCACCGCTCCGCTGGGCACCGCCGTCTCTGCACCGCTCCGCTGGGCCCTTCAAGTCAAGTCCCGCTGAACAGGGCACCGCCGTCTCAAGCACCGCTGGCCCATTGGCAGAAGGGGCAGGCCCGGATCTGTGTCGGGCAGGGCTGCACGAAGCACTCTGGGCACCATGCCTCCTCCAGAACCAGTGGAGTCTGTAATCCACTTGAGAGACTGTGGCTTTGCACTCCCCAGGATGGCACAGTGGGCAAACAACCCACTGTAGAGACTTGTGAGACTGTGGCTTTGCACTCCCCAGGACTGAACAGTGGGCAATCCACCCACTGTAAAGACTTGTGAGACTGTGGCTTTGCACTCCCCAGAATGGAACAGTGGGCAACCCACCCACTGTAGAGACTTGTGAGACTGTGGCTTTGCACTCCCCAGGATTGAACAGTGGGCAACCCACCCACTGTAGAGACTTGTGAGACTGTGGCTTTGCACTCCCCAGGATTGAACAGTGGGCAATCCACCCACTGTAGAGACTTGTGAGACTGTGGCTTTGCACTCCCCAGGATGGAACAGTGGGCAACCCACCCACTGTAGAGACTTGTGAGACTGTGGCTTTGCACTCCCCAGGGTGGAACAGTGGGCAACCCACCCACTGTAGAGACTTGTGAGACTGTGGCTTTGCACTCCCCAGGATTGAACAGTGGCCATGGAGGCCCCTCGTGGATTTGGCGTCGTGGACTCATCTGGCTGAGGTGCCCCCCCTTCCCTTCCTCCTGAGGTGCCTGTAGTTTTGCTATCTGATGCCCCTGCAGTGTTCTCTCCAATGGATTCGGGTCTCCTGTGTGGGCTTTGCCTATGTGTTTAGGCCCATTGACCCACGAACAATGGCTGATACCCAATTTGGACAGGACAATTTACATATGTATATATAGTTAGAGATGTTTGATATATTTTTTTACTTAGCCGTACAATATACTTCAAATTTCATGATCATTTTATTTTGTCTTTGCATTCTTCCGGGGGGTTTGGGGGTGTCACTCTGAGTTGTTGCTCTGCATTGATGTGTATGTAGTTGTGGGTGAGGGTGAGGGTGGGTGTGTCGCGTATGTGTGTCCCCGTAACATTTTCCCTCCCACCTCCCCTGTGTCGTAGGTGCAGTACTCACCGGTGTCTTCTGCTCCGGCGTTCGTGCTCATGGTAGAGGAGCAGGAAGACAATAGCTGGTAGGATGTGTAGTTCGGGTTCCATGCTGTCCAGATTCCTCGTGGAGTGTGTAGAGGTGAGCGTTTTCCATTGTAATGTCTGTTTCCGCCGTGTTTTTATCGGCGGGGCTACCACCCCGGAAAAGGTGGCGGATTGGTGGGTTGTGATAGGGTGGGCGGTACATTGTCTCCCGCCTGTCTGTTGGCGGTGACCGCCGCACTGTTTGTTTGTCCCGCCGTGGCGGTCGGAGTGTTAAAGTGGCGGTCTCTGTTGGCGGTTTCCGCCAGGGTCAGAATTCCATTTTTTTTACCGCCTGCCTGTTGGCGGGTTGGCCGCCGCTTTAACACCGACCGCCAGGGTTGGAATGACCCCCAATATCTTGTTTTGGAAATAATTAACTACCTATTCCTCAGGGATAATACAGACCGGAAGGTGGGGACACGTGTCTCCTCAACGGATTGGATAAGGCACATTTAACCCACAGAATTAACAATTAACCACAGTTGATAAAAGTGCTATAATGTTGGGTCCACTACTAACAGTTAGCATAGTGGAGGTTCTAACTGCCAATGAAAAATCTGCTGCTGGGAAAGTCCCCTGCCCTGAAGAGGTCCAAGTGAATGCATTTAAATCCTGCATTGCTTTGTGGGGACCAATACTAATGTAGGTATGTAATGCCGTGGCACAAGGCTTTATTCCATCTACCTGGTCAGATAGCGTAATTGCCCTATAATTAAAAAAGTGAGTGCCAGATGTTATCGACCGATATCCCTCCTAGGTTCATCAATAAAAATAGTGGGAAGAATTGTGTTAGAGAGGTTAGATAACTGGGAAACAGAAAATCATGTGCTAACAAATTGTCAATATGGGTTTGGAAGGGACATTGGAACCACAGAGCAATGCATCAATCTACACCTCATTAGCAAATATATGGTAGAGAAGCATGGACATATTCATCTATGCTTCGCTGATTTAAGTAGTGCTTTTGATTTGGTCAACCACAAAAAATTGTGTCAGACCATGATAGAAATGGGTGCCCCAGAAGAAACTGTATCACATCTGTCTCTTTAACAGTTTGATTAAGATACAGGTTAGAAGGAGAACGTACTCCAAGTTTCAGGATCACTAGAGTCATAGGGCAAAGCTGTGTCCTTATCCTCTATTTTTACTTTACATAATTGGGGTGGATAGATCACTAGAACAACAAGAAGCCAGTGTTCCAAAAGTTGGATCTCTAACCCCAGTGCTCCTGTGTATTGACAACACGTTATTATTATCTAGAACCGTTAAGGTCCACAGTAGCTGATCAATAATTTTGTCATTTACATAGAGCAGAAAGATCTAAAACTAAGGGGATTATTACGAGCTCTTTGCGCCTCCTTGCGTCACACTAACATAATTTTTTTATGGGGCATTAAAGAGGCAATTTCTTCCGCCATATTTACAAAGTTGCGCCACTTTTTAGGCCCTTGCGCTACATTATGCTTGTGCCAGGCATAATGAATGCAAGGGGGGCATTCCCATGAAGGGAGGCCCTAAAAATTGGCACAGTGAAATTTCCTAGATTTCACTGTGCCATTTATGGCATCACTTTAATGCCTGCTCAGAGCACGCATAAAATGACACACCCATAATTTCCTACGAGCCTCCCTTTGCTTTGCTGGACTAGCGTCAAAATCTTTTGCGCTAGTATAGCAAAGCAACACAATAGCGCCAAAAATGTTGACACTGTTGTGGTTTTGTGCACCATGGTGCACCGTATTGTAAATACAGCACACCCATATTGCTGTTAGGGGGCATCAGGGGGGCACAGGAAAAGTGGTGCATAAATGCTGATGCACCACTTTCTTGTAAATATGCCCCTTAATCTGGCAAAACATTTGTAAAGGTGTGTGGTAAGGGGAAAGCGAGGAAAAAGTCTTATTATGTGAGGGGCTGTAAACTAGAGGAAGTGCAACACCTTTTTGTATCTGAGCATATTTTTCTCACAAGTTGGTGCATGGGGCCCCGATATAGGAATAGCAAAACTTAAATATACAAGAACATTCGAGGCCATGTTCAGATTTGCTAAACAAAATAGGGACTAAAACAGCACACGAAATGGTGCAGCTGTATAGGAATAAATGTATTTCTACTGGTAAATAAGGGGCCACCCAATGGGGTATGGCAGAGTCCTCAGTAGTGCAATCAATCGAAAACACATTTTTGTGCAGCTATTTAGCTATTCCCTCCTCAGTGTCAATGCACATTCCCCACAGAGAACTAGATTCACCTTACCTTGAAGATCTAATTCATTTAGGTGCAATTACAAGCTGATATAACATCTGGACTAAGGTAGGCACACATTTACAAAGGAAGTTATCAAAGACTGCTTTGTACTTAAGCACTGGGACAAGATTCCTTGGCTGACCCATATGGGCAGGTTGTTTAAAGAAATCGATGGAAATATTTCCCTTGAGAGTCCTGCTCGTGTCTTGTAGTTTAGTAAAAAATGAGAACTGAAAATGTTTTTTTACAAACAAACGGGATACTGAAAGGGCATGCAGAGAAAGCCAAAAATTGACTATGTCTTGGAACTTGAATGCATGACCTGCAAGGCTATTTGATAATGGTAACAAATGCACAAAGACAGATTTTATCTTGCAAGATTAAGGTTGGGAATCCTGCACCTCTTAGTTGCAATTCCGAAATCGGGGGCACAGACCAAAAACCTACCCAAATGTCAGTGTGATGGCAAAGCCACCCAATCTACAGTACATTTTATATTGTTCTGTAAATTTTATAATGACGTTAGAAAACGCTTGTTATGTCCCCTCTTTTAACCAGATAATTTTATATTTTATCGGATGCATTTGACTTTCTGTGTAAATTTGAGTCCACTGTCATATGTTGTGCCGTTTCCACTTGCATAAAGCATGTCATTACTAGAAGGAAAATTCCTACATTTCTGGACGTACTGACCTTTGAAAATGATTAATGCCAAATAAATAGTATTAGTCCTATTTATGAGACACATATTCTCAACATGAGGTCATGTTCTGATTTTAAAGTATCAGTGTTTTGAGTAACTTGTCATATTTGTACTGATATAATAATTGCGGCTTTGCACGATTTGAATAGATTGTAATTTTGACTATTATCCAACCCTTTACTGGACTGCCTATTGTTTCGTGTTCTCTATGATATCCTAGTAATGGTTTTTTAACCGATATGTTATTCTTGTAATGTCTATAATTTGTTTCTACTTGTTTTGTTAAATTGTTTTAGGGATTTCAAAAAATCAGAATAAAGATATATTTGATTTAAAATATTACATAGAGCTGAATAATAAAAAAAAAATACTAAGAATAATTACGAAAAATTGAAAGCACAATATAATAAAAATGATAAAACATCTAAAATAAAATTATTACAATGTTTACAAAATGTAATACAATAATACTATTCCCAAAATAATTAAATATGAAGCAAACTTTAAAATAAATCACAAAACATACATCTTAACAAAATAAAATAATGTAAAAAATCAAAAAAAAACTAGTTAGACTGGGAGGGATCGAATTCACTAGTCCAACTCCACATTAAGAAACAGTAAGGAAAACACATAACTGTGTAGGGATAAGATTTATTATGCCCACTCTGCCCTGAACAACAGTAGGCAAAATGCTGGACTTCAAAGGGGTCCTATTTATGAGTCCTGCTCCAATCTGAGCAACAGTGACAAGGCTGGATTAACCATTAAGCAAAATAGGTGCATGCTTGGGACATCAAGGAAAGGGGGGGGCAGACATTTTACATTGCTGGATTTGCCATGGACCATATGGTGCAAAACTGCAAATGGTGCAGTTGAACTAGGTTCCACAAAAAGGGGCTCCCACAATAAATGAAAAAAATAATATATATATATATATATATATATATATATACATACATATAGATATATATATATATATATATATATATATACAGTGATACATATATATATATAACTATATATATGTATATATACAGTGATAAAAATACTAAGAGAATAGTAATAATATAGGTTAATGGTATACATTAATCTTGGGAATACAACAAAGTTAGAATCTAGTAACTGCCACATGTTGTGAACTTAAAAAAATGTGCAGATCTGTATTGATCATTAGATGACCAACTGTGCAGTTCACATAATGAATTTGAAAGATATGAAGCAGCTACAAAGGAAATGTTGGCAGATATTGATTTCAAGTCAGGTCAAACGCTCGCAAATGTACCAGAAAAAATATACCCAATGATGGAGATGCTGCACCAGAAGTATATCTGAATGCCAGATTGTTAGAAATGGAGTCTTTGGTTGACAGTCAGGTTACCCCCTGTTCAAGCAAGGACCCTCACTCTAGTCAGGGTAAAAGAGAATCACCCTCAGCTAACCCCTGCTTACCCCCTTGGTAGCTTGGCAGAGCAGTAGGCTTAACTTCAGAGCGCTAGGTGTAAAGTATTTGTACCACCACGCACAGTAACTTAATGAAAACACTACAAAATGACACAACACCGGTTTAGAAAAAATAGGAAATATTTATCTAAACAAAACAAGACCAAAACGACAAAAATCTGACATACACAAGTCAAGTTATGAATTTTTAAAGATTAAACTCAAAAATAGAGCTTAGAAACAAACATGCTTCGATGAGATGTTAACACGGCGTCGTGACGGAGTCATTCCAACAAACCGACACCAGCGGCGCCGGACGCGGAGTTGCGTAGACCCACAAGTACAGTACCTTTGATGAAGGATGAGAACAAGCCGATGCGCGAAGTCGGAGATCGCGGCGTCTGTGCGAAACGTTGAAACCGTGCACTTCGAGCGGCGTCGGTCACGACGTGGTGCGGCGACTTCCACGTAGTCGCGGACTTCAGCGGGGCTGCAGTGGCATCGGGCCTGCGAAGAGCGTCGCGTTCCAGCGAGGGTCACGGCGTCGGGTGCAGGCGGCGTTACCGGATTCAGCAGCGCCGTCGGTCCGGAGTAGTCCGAAGTCGATTTCCTTGGATTTCCACCAGCTTTTCTTTCAAGGGCCCAGGGACTGGATAGGGCACCACTTGTCAGAGCAGGAGTCTCTCCAGAGACTCCAGGTGCTGGCAGAGAGAAGTCTTTGCTGTCCCTGAGACTTCAAACAACAGGAGGCAAGCTCTAACCCAAGCCCTTGGAGATTTCTTCACAAGATGGAAGGCACACAAAGTCCAGTCTTTGCCCTCTTACTCTGGCAGAAGCAGCACTGCAGGAAGCTCCACAAAGCACAGTCACAGGCAGGGCAGCACTTCTTCCTCAGCTATCAGCTCTTCTCCAGGCAGAGGTTCCTCTTGGTTCCAGAAGTGTTTCTAAAGTCTGTAGATTTGGGTGCCCTTCTAATACCCATTTTAGTCTTTTAAGTCACCTTTCTTCAAAGGGGACTCACACCTACTTGTGAAATCCTGCCTTGCCCAGGCAAGGCCTCAGACACACACCAGGGGGTTGGAGCCGGCATTGTCAGAGGCAGGCACAGTCCTTTCAGATGAGAGTGACCACTCCACCCCCCTCCTAGCAGAGATTGCTAATCAGGAAATGCAGGTTACACCCCAGCCCCCTTTGTGTCACTGTCTAGTGTGAGGTGAAAAACAACCCAACTGTCAAAACTGACCCAGACAGGGAATCCACAAACAAGGCAGAGTCACAGAATGGTTTAAGCAAGAAAATGCTAACTTTCTAAAAGTGGCATTTTCAAACGCACAATCTTAAAATCAACTTTACTAAAAGATGTATTTTTAATTGTGAGTTCAGGGACCCCAAACTCCAAATGTCCATCTACTCTCTAGGGGAATCTACACATTAATCATATTTAAAGGTAGCCCCCATATTATCCTATGAGGGAGACAGGCCTTGCAACAGTGAAAAACGAAGTTGGCAGTATTTCACTGTCAGGACATGTAAATCACATTACTATATGTCCTACCTTATCCATACACTGCACCCTGCCCTTGGGGCTACCTAGGGCCTACCTTAGGGGTGCCTTACATGTAAGAAAAGGGAAGGTTTAGGCCTGGCAAGTGGGTACACTTGCCAAGTCGACTTTACAGTGTAAAAATACACACACAGACACTGCAGTGGCACGTCTGAGACATGATTACAGAGCTACTTATGTGGGTGGCACAACCAGTGCTGCAGGCCCACTAGTAGCATTTGATTTACAGGCCCTGGCACCTTTAGTGCACCTTACTAGGGACTTACTAGTAAATCAAATAGGCCAATCATGGATAAACCAATTACATACAATTTACACGTAGAGCATATGCACTTTAGCAGTGGTTAGCAGTGGGAAAGTGCTCAGAGTTCAAAAGCCAACAGCGACAGGTCAGAAAAAAAATATGAGGCAGGAGTCAAAAAGATTCAGGATGACCCTGCATAAGCAAAAGTCCAACACAGATATTCATTTTGTATCATTACCTTTTACACAATTGTTGACAAGCTTGAAACTGAGATGAAAAGAAGAGGAGAGATATGCAAAGAAATAGCAGAGAGATTTTTTTTTTCTAAGTGATGTGTCACATAATGTCATTTCATCATTTACTGAAATTGAAAGGTATTTTCATTGTTGTCAAGAGCTGATTGATTCTTACCCAGAGACTTGAACACTAAGGCCCTCATTACCACCCTGGCGGTCGGTGTTGAAGCGGCGGTAATACCGCCAAACAGGCCGGCAGAAAAAAATTGAATCACGACCATGGCAGAAACCGTCTACACAGACTGCCACTTTAACACTCCTACCGCCACGGCAGTAGAAACAAACACTGCAGCGGTAACCGCCAACAGACAGGCGGAGGACAAAGTACCTCCCACTGTATTCCAACACGGCATCTTTTCCAGGGCGGAACCAACGCTATCAAAAGCACGGCCGAAACAGTAAACAGAAAAAAAACCACTCACCTCTCGACACCCAGCGAAGAACCAGGACACCATGGAGCCCGAACAACAGGTGTTACCAATGCTGCTCTTCCTCCTGCTCTATCAGGAGCAGGACAGACGCTGTTAGTACTGCACCAAAAACACAGGGGAGGGGGGAGGGAAAAGAGAGTGACATACACACACAACATGCAATACCCCCACCCCCACCCTCACCCACAACAACTTACCCACAAATACATGCAGCAACATTACATATACACCCCATCACCCCCTGAAAGAACGCAAGGACAAAAGGAAATGATTGTAACGATTGTAATCATGAAAAAGCTGATAGTCAAAAATCAAAATTCAGTATATGAAAATATGTACACCAACTACACAAGTCCGGATAGTGTACCAATCATTATCCGTGGACCACTGGGCCCAAAATGCATGGGCATTTCCTGACTGGAAATGGAGAGAACACTGCTGGAGCATCAGATCGAAAATATACAGGCACCTCAGGGGGAGGGGGCACCTCAGCCAGATGAACGCACAACGCCACTGCTGCATGAGTCTCTCAAGCCTCTCCAGTGGGTGGTTTGCCCACTGCTTTATCCTGGGGAGTGCAAAGCCACAGTCTCACAAGTGGATAACAGTCTCCACTGGTTCTGGAGGAGGCTTTGTGCCCAGAGTGTTTCATCCTGCCAAGGACTGAGGTAGTGGATGTGATTCTACACTGGTTCTGGAGGGGGCTTTGTGCCCAGAGTGCTTCATCCTGCCAAGGACTGAGGTAGTGGCTTTGTTCCCAGAGTGCTTCATCCTGCCAAGGACTGAGGTAGTGGATGTGATTCTCTACTGGTTCTGGAGGGGGCTTTGTGCCCAGAGTGCTTCATCCTGCCAAGGACTGAGATAGTGGATGTATCTCTCCACTGGTTCTGGAGGGGGCATGGTGCCCAGAGTGCTCCACATGCAGTGTGGCCGGTACAATTCCCTAACCTGGGTGTGTGTGCCACAAGATTGCCGAGGTACATAGCATGATACGCCATGGAGGCAGCAACATACCCCACACTGCTGTGGCTTCGCATTCCACCTGCAGGTGCAAACACTGATGGAAGTCATGCCTCATGGAAGCTGGCCGGGGTCCAGGAAGTCTCCTCCAGCCTCGGATGACTGACCACTGGGGATGGTAGCCATGTCCGCGGTGGTTCCACTGTCCGAGCATGTCACGGGGCTGGTAGCGGTGCTTGCGGTGGTGTCCTTGGCGGCAGTGCTGGCAGTGGTGCATGGGTCAGCACCTGCTGAGGGACACAGCAGGACATCTGCTGCAGCCTCGGACGGCTGCCCACTGGGAAAGAGGCTGGGCACTGTCGCTGAGGCTGTAGATGTGCCGGTGGCTGTGCAGGTGGCGGTGCAGGTGGCCGTGCAGGTGGTGATGCAGGTGGTGGTGCAGGTGGCGGTGCAGGTGGCAGGGCAGGTGGCGGTTGTGGTGGCAGGGCAGCTTGCGGTGTTCGCCGCCGTACAGGCTGGTGTGATCGTGGACAGAAGGTGTGACACTGGTCCCTCAGTCGGTGCCATTGTGCCCTTTCCTGACCTGCTCTTGTGCTTCTGTCCCTTCCCCACCTTTGATGGTGCTGCAGTTGTCTTGCCACTATCCCCTTTTGTTTTTGCTGAGCCCTTGGTGGCTGGTAGGTGCGGCTCCTCCCTCCGGGATGTGGGCACCTTTTTCACCTTGGCAGGTGGCGGAATGTCCTTGCCCTCACTACGTGGCACACTGGCAGCCGTGATGGATGGCACACTCTATGACCCTGCAGTTGCTGGCACCACTGTGCCTGGGGATTTGGTGGCTGAGGTGCTGGGCTGGGACCTGGAAAGCCTGGCCCTAGGGGAAGGACTGGGGGGAGGAGGTGTAGGGAAGAGGTCAATGTTAGCCAGGAAGAGTTTTTTAGACACACTGCGATGGGAAGATGGAGGGGATTTGGGAGTGGAGGAAGAGGTACTGGTTGTAGGAGGTGTCCGTCTGCTGAATTTGGGTGCACTAACAGTTCCTAGAAAATTCGCCTGACCATGGGGTACGAGGCCTAAGCCCAATTGCTGCACACCTGGAAGTCACAGGTGCCTGACCAGGTGTAGATGGCTCTTACCACTAGTGGGGTTCGGGTGCCACATAGCCTGTTTCACAAGGGACCTTGCATACCAAGCTCGCCCTGGTCTAGGGGAACAACACACTGCCCACCTCCCCCACCCGGACACTTTGTAATGCGCGCAGAGTCAGCTGAATAAGAGTGTACTCACCCCCTTGTGGCTGCTGTGATGCCCTCAAGCGCCCATCCAAGTCCGGATAGCCCACCGCCAGGATCCGGGACATCAGGGGGGTTATGGTGCGATGGCCACCCCTTCCACATTGGGAGGCCATCCCCAGCAGGGCCTCCGCCTTCTTCTTGCTCTAGCGGCGCAGGTCCTCCCATCTTTTACTGCAGTGGGTGCTCCGTCTGTGGTAGACCCCGAGGGTCCGGACGTCCTTGGCGATGGCATGCCAAATACCCTTCTTCTGGTGGGCGCTGACCTAGAGGAATGGTACAGAGGGAAAGGGAATTACTCACCCGTCCGGACCGTCATACTCATTGCCCACCAGTTCCCACCCATGCCCTGACGCACATACACTCACCATCCGCACATGCAGGCCTCAGCCCCCCCATGTATCTTCCATCCACACCACTCAAAGCAGGCATTGCCCATGCAGCATGCTCACAGTGTACTCACCTGTTTGTCTGGAGGACCATACAGTTGCGTGTACTGGGGGAGGACCCCATCCACTAGTTTCTCCAACTCCTCCGAAGTGAAGGCAGGGTCCTTTCCCCAGACACTGTAGCCATTGTCGCTTCCAGACACAAGTTCCAGCAGCACTTGCAGTGTAGATTCTCTCCTGTTGAAGGTCTGGTATCAAGTGAGTGAACAGACAGAAAATGGTGGTCACGTCCGCAGTGGTGCGTACCGTCACCGTCGGCGTACATCGTCATTGGCTCCTGGGACCCATAGGGCCCAATGTTAACCAATGCAGAATTGTGCCATGGTCTTCGACCACCCACCGCAGTTACCTCATATCCCCTTGTCCCACCTTACAGGTCAGGCAGCTGCCATTTCAGGGGGCCGCATGGGATGGATGAAAACTGCATCACACCTATCTAGGCCAGGAATACAGACAGATACCAGCACACTGCAGATTACTAACGTTTCTGCAAATAACACATTGTGATACCTCAGTGTTGGATGACTCTCGGCTCGCTGTTCTCCTCCATAGGGCACGTCTGCTGGGGCAGGTGATGAGATGGCTCTATCCTCCGGTGTACAGACCCCTGGTGGACCTGTCGACAATGGAAGAGAGACACATCATAATCACATACAGACTTGATTGTGCAACAATCCTGGAACTGTGTGCCCAGTTGGAGCCAGACCTGATGTCAGCTATCCGCCATCCCACAGGGATACCTCCTCTAGTGCAGGTCCTGTCTGTACTCCATTTCCTGGCCAGTGGGTCTTTTCAAACAACAGTGGCCATGGCATCAGGGATGTCCCAGCCAATGTTCTCTAACATGTTGTCCAGAGTGTTGTCTGCCCTGCTGAAACACATGCATAGCTACATCGCTTTTCCTCAGGTGGAGGATTTGCCCACAGTGAAAGGTGACTTTTATGCCCTGGGACATATCCCCAACATCATTGGTGCCATTGATGGTACACATGTGGCATTTGTCCCCCCTGCAGGAATGAACAGGTGTACAGAAACCAGAAAAGCTACCATTCAATGAATGTTCAGATGGTGTGTTTGGCAGACCAGTACATCTCCCATGTGAATGCCAAGTATCCTGGCTCTGTGCATGACGCTTACATTTTGAGGAATAGCAGCATCCCTTATGTGATGGGGCAACTCCAGAGGCACAGTGTGTGGCTAATAGGTGAGGCCAAGGTCCCAATACAGTTGACATAGGTGTCTGGGTATGGGGTTGTCCCTAAGGGTTAGTGTGTGTCTAACAGTTGTCCCTCGACATTTGCAGGTGACTCTGGTTACCCCAACCTCTCATGGCTACTGACCCCAGAGAGGAATGCCAGGACAAGGGCAGAGGAACGTTACAATGAGGCACATGGGTGAACTAGGAGGATAATAGAACACACCTTTGGCCTCCTGAAGGCCAGATTCCGGTGCCTCCATCTGACAGATGGTTCCCTATACTATTCATCGAAGAAAGTGTGCCAGATAATCGTGGCCTGCTGTATGCTGCACAACTTGGCTTTGCGACTCCAGGTGCCTTTTCTGCAGGAGGATGGGCGAGAAAGTGGTCTTGTGGCAGCTGTGCAGCCTGTGGACAGTGAAGAAGAGGAGGCAGAAGAAGAGGATATCGACAACCGAAACAACATCATCTTGCAATAGTTCCAGTGAGACACAGGTAAGAAGATGTCACTGCTTCCCACATCTCATACTATTGTTGGAGCTAGCATAAGTCTGTCATTTTCACTCAGTGTATGGACACTGACTTGTCACTTTGACTTTCCATTTCACAGATCTGGGTCCCACTTTGTGCCCTCTGCTATGTTTACTCCTGTTCTACAGCTGTTTTACATTGGTATGTGAACAAGTAAACTGACATTTCTATATTCCATAGATATTGCAATTACACATTTGTGAAAGCACAGACTGACTCCAGATTGTTTTGTGATGGAAGTGTGTTTATTCCTGTGCAAATAAGTGGAGGGGGTTGTAAAATGGGCTGGGGTGATGGCAGAGGTATGTCCATGGCAGAGTCCAGTCTATTTGTTTCACAGGTGTATTGTCCAAAGGGGCATAGGAAGTGGAGCAATGGCAGTTTAAGGATGGACAGGTTGACATAGTGGGACAGAAGGGTGACATTCAAGGGGGTCTTTTTTCCTGGCGGGGGTCTTGCCAATGTTCTCTGTCTTGTTCCAGGATCTCAGGGACCATTTGCGGGGTGGCTCTCCATCTGCAGGGAGTGGGGTGCTGGTGGCCTGTTGGTCCTGTGGTGGTGCCTCCTGTCCACTAGTGCCGGTGGAGGTGGAGGGCTGTTCATCATCCAGGCTAGTGTCAGGGGCCCGTTGGTGTGCCACTGTGTCCCTCCTGGTGTTGACAAAGTCTGCCAGCACTCCTGCAGTGGTGACCAGGGTGGTGTTGATGGACTTCAAGTCGGTGACGTTGGGTATGGGTCCTGTTGGGGGATGTAAATGCATAGTTATTGTATCTGCGTGTGCCATCTTGTGCAATGGGTGAGTGACCCTCTACTCCTGTACTTGCATTATTGGCTTGGTCCTTGTGTGATTGGTGATTTTGGGGCATGAGCGAGTCTCTGTACTGGACATGCTTTGGTGATGGGTGGCGGAATGTCCTTGCCCTCACTACGTGGCACACTGGCAGCCGTGATGGATGGCACACTCTATGACCCTGCAGTTGCTGGCACCACTGTGCCTGGGGATTTGGTGGCTGAGGTGCTGGGCTGGGACCTGGAAAGCCTGGCCCTAGGGGAAGGACTGGGGGGAGGAGGTGTAGGGAAGAGGTCAATGTTAGCCAGGAAGAGTTTTTTAGACACACTGCGATGGGAAGATGGAGGGGATTTGGGAGTGGAGGAAGAGGTACTGGTTGTAGGAGGTGTCCGTCTGCTGAATTTGGGTGCACTAACAGTTCCTAGAAAATTCGCCTGACCATGGGGTACGAGGCCTAAGCCCAATTGCTGCACACCTGGAAGTCACAGGTGCCTGACCAGGTGTAGATGGCTCTTACCACTAGTGGGGTTCGGGTGCCACATAGCCTGTTTCACAAGGGACCTTGCATACCAAGCTCGCCCTGGTCTAGGGGAACAACACACTGCCCACCTCCCCCACCCGGACACTTTGTAATGCGCGCAGAGTCAGCTGAATAAGAGTGTACTCACCCCCTTGTGGCTGCTGTGATGCCCTCAAGCGCCCATCCAAGTCCGGATAGCCCACCGCCAGGATCCGGGACATCAGGGGGGTTATGGTGCGATGGCCACCCCTTCCACATTGGGAGGCCATCCCCAGCAGGGCCTCCGCCTTCTTCTTGCTCTAGCGGCGCAGGTCCTCCCATCTTTTACTGCAGTGGGTGCTCCGTCTGTGGTAGACCCCGAGGGTCCGGACGTCCTTGGCGATGGCATGCCAAATACCCTTCTTCTGGTGGGCGCTGACCTAGAGGAATGGTACAGAGGGAAAGGGAATTACTCACCCGTCCGGACCGTCATACTCATTGCCCACCAGTTCCCACCCATGCCCTGACGCACATACACTCACCATCCGCACATGCAGGCCTCAGCCCCCCCATGTATCTTCCATCCACACCACTCAAAGCAGGCATTGCCCATGCAGCATGCTCACAGTGTACTCACCTGTTTGTCTGGAGGACCATACAGTTGCGTGTACTGGGGGAGGACCCCATCCACTAGTTTCTCCAACTCCTCCGAAGTGAAGGCAGGGTCCTTTCCCCAGACACTGTAGCCATTGTCGCTTCCAGACACAAGTTCCAGCAGCACTTGCAGTGTAGATTCTCTCCTGTTGAAGGTCTGGTATCAAGTGAGTGAACAGACAGAAAATGGTGGTCACGTCCGCAGTGGTGCGTACCGTCACCGTCGGCGTACATCGTCATTGGCTCCTGGGACCCATAGGGCCCAATGTTAACCAATGCAGAATTGTGCCATGGTCTTCGACCACCCACCGCAGTTACCTCATATCCCCTTGTCCCACCTTACAGGTCAGGCAGCTGCCATTTCAGGGGGCCGCATGGGATGGATGAAAACTGCATCACACCTATCTAGGCCAGGAATACAGACAGATACCAGCACACTGCAGATTACTAACGTTTCTGCAAATAACACATTGTGATACCTCAGTGTTGGATGACTCTCGGCTCGCTGTTCTCCTCCATAGGGCACGTCTGCTGGGGCAGGTGATGAGATGGCTCTATCCTCCGGTGTACAGACCCCTGGTGGACCTGTCGACAATGGAAGAGAGACACATCATAATCACATACAGACTTGATTGTGCAACAATCCTGGAACTGTGTGCCCAGTTGGAGCCAGACCTGATGTCAGCTATCCGCCATCCCACAGGGATACCTCCTCTAGTGCAGGTCCTGTCTGTACTCCATTTCCTGGCCAGTGGGTCTTTTCAAACAACAGTGGCCATGGCATCAGGGATGTCCCAGCCAATGTTCTCTAACATGTTGTCCAGAGTGTTGTCTGCCCTGCTGAAACACATGCATAGCTACATCGCTTTTCCTCAGGTGGAGGATTTGCCCACAGTGAAAGGTGACTTTTATGCCCTGGGACATATCCCCAACATCATTGGTGCCATTGATGGTACACATGTGGCATTTGTCCCCCCTGCAGGAATGAACAGGTGTACAGAAACCAGAAAAGCTACCATTCAATGAATGTTCAGATGGTGTGTTTGGCAGACCAGTACATCTCCCATGTGAATGCCAAGTATCCTGGCTCTGTGCATGACGCTTACATTTTGAGGAATAGCAGCATCCCTTATGTGATGGGGCAACTCCAGAGGCACAGTGTGTGGCTAATAGGTGAGGCCAAGGTCCCAATACAGTTGACATAGGTGTCTGGGTATGGGGTTGTCCCTAAGGGTTAGTGTGTGTCTAACAGTTGTCCCTCGACATTTGCAGGTGACTCTGGTTACCCCAACCTCTCATGGCTACTGACCCCAGAGAGGAATGCCAGGACAAGGGCAGAGGAACGTTACAATGAGGCACATGGGTGAACTAGGAGGATAATAGAACACACCTTTGGCCTCCTGAAGGCCAGATTCCGGTGCCTCCATCTGACAGATGGTTCCCTATACTATTCATCGAAGAAAGTGTGCCAGATAATCGTGGCCTGCTGTATGCTGCACAACTTGGCTTTGCGACTCCAGGTGCCTTTTCTGCAGGAGGATGGGCGAGAAAGTGGTCTTGTGGCAGCTGTGCAGCCTGTGGACAGTGAAGAAGAGGAGGCAGAAGAAGAGGATATCGACAACCGAAACAACATCATCTTGCAATAGTTCCAGTGAGACACAGGTAAGAAGATGTCACTGCTTCCCACATCTCATACTATTGTTGGAGCTAGCATAAGTCTGTCATTTTCACTCAGTGTATGGACACTGACTTGTCACTTTGACTTTCCATTTCACAGATCTGGGTCCCACTTTGTGCCCTCTGCTATGTTTACTCCTGTTCTACAGCTGTTTTACATTGGTATGTGAACAAGTAAACTGACATTTCTATATTCCATAGATATTGCAATTACACATTTGTGAAAGCACAGACTGACTCCAGATTGTTTTGTGATGGAAGTGTGTTTATTCCTGTGCAAATAAGTGGAGGGGGTTGTAAAATGGGCTGGGGTGATGGCAGAGGTATGTCCATGGCAGAGTCCAGTCTATTTGTTTCACAGGTGTATTGTCCAAAGGGGCATAGGAAGTGGAGCAATGGCAGTTTAAGGATGGACAGGTTGACATAGTGGGACAGAAGGGTGACATTCAAGGGGGTCTTTTTTCCTGGCGGGGGTCTTGCCAATGTTCTCTGTCTTGTTCCAGGATCTCAGGGACCATTTGCGGGGTGGCTCTCCATCTGCAGGGAGTGGGGTGCTGGTGGCCTGTTGGTCCTGTGGTGGTGCCTCCTGTCCACTACAGTAGTGCCGGTGGAGGTGGAGGGCTGTTCATCATCCAGGCTAGTGTCAGGGGCCCGTTGGTGTGCCACTGTGTCCCTCCTGGTGTTGACAAAGTCTGCCAGCACTCCTGCAGTGGTGACCAGGGTGGTGTTGATGGACTTCAAGTCGGTGACGTTGGGTATGGGTCCTGTTGGGGGATGTAAATGCATAGTTATTGTATCTGCGTGTGCCATCTTGTGCAATGGGTGAGTGACCCTCTACTCCTGTACTTGCATTATTGGCTTGGTCCTTGTGTGATTGGTGATTTTGGGGCATGAGCGAGTCTCTGTACTGGACATGCTTTGGTGATGGGTGTCCATGCATTTGTGTTACATGCAGGGCTTGGTTTTGGGATTTGTGGGTTGTGTTAGTGGGGTATCTGTGGGTTGTTGGAGTGATGGGTGGGAGGGTAAGAGTGGCGGTATGTGATGGCATGCAGGTGGGGTGAGGGGGATAAAGTAGTTAGGATATGTCTTACCAGAGTCCAGTCCTCCTGCTACTCCTGCGAGGCCCTTAGGATGCAGTATTGCCAAGACTTGCTCCTCCCATGTTGTTAGTTGTGGGGGAGGAGGTGGGGATCCACCGCTAGTCCTCTGTACAGCAATGTGGTGTCTTGAAACCACGGAACGCACCTTCCCCGTAGGTCGTTCCACCTCTTCCTGATGTCATCCAGTGTTCTTGGATGCTGTCCCACTGCGTTAACCCTGTCGACAATTCTGCGCCATAGCTCCATCTTCCTTGCAATGGAGGTGTGTTGCACCTGAGATCCGAATAGCTGTGGCTCTACCCGGACGATTTCCTCCACCATGACCCTGGGCTCCTCCTCAGAGAACCTGGGGTGTCTTTGAGGTGCCATGATGTGGTGTGGGTGATGTGTGAGATGGTGTCTGTTGTGATGTGTGAGGGGATGTGCTGCTGTGTGCTGTTTGAGGTGTGTGGATGTTGTGTAAGTGATGGTGTTGTGTGTCTGTGGATGCTTGTGTTGTTTTAGGTAGTCTCTCTCCCTTGCCTTCTTTCAATTTTTTGGTTGTAAGGATTTGTGGGTGATGTGGGTGTGTGCTTTATATTGGATTGGGTGTGTGGGTGTGGTGTGTGTATGTGTATCAGGTGTGTGTTTATCGAATTGTCCAAAGTGGTTGTGTTTTGTAAGTGTGTGTGTATTTTGAGCACAGCGGTGTGTAGCGCCAATGGATTACTGCGGTTGAAAGACCACCACGTTGGTTCGTGGGTCGTGATAGTGTGGGCATATTCCTGTTGGCATGACGGTGTCGGGTTTGGTATCGCCAGTTTATCACTGACCTTTGGTGTGGCGGACTTGTGTGGGTGTCTGTATTGTGGTGGATTCCGAGCTATGGGTCGTAATACCTGTAGCGGAATTCCACGGCCGCAGCGGTATGTTGGCGGTCTTCTGCACGGCGGAAAGCGGGATTTACTGCCAGGGCTGTAATAAGGGCCTAATTTCTTAGATGAGCTTCAACAGTTTAACTCATATGTGCGTCATAGTTTCAGTGTAACACAAAATATAAAAACAAGATTCAGTCAAGCTGAACTTTATACAATAATGTAGAAGACAATATTGAGTGTAGAAATTTGCTTTCATATATTTTTTAAATTAATGGCCACAAATTGCTCAACTGTTTTTTCATTTTCTCATTAGAAGTATATTAAAAATCCCAACAGAACAACTAGGCAACAAGGAAGGCTGGATGCCATATCTCTACAAAGTATAGAAGCAGATGTGTTATGTAAGATTATGTAAGATTAGTTTTAAGCATCTGATCAAATACTTTGCAATTAGAAAAAGTAGGAGAAAACTTTTCAAATATAAATGAAGCTGAAATATACAAAAATGAACATTGTTTTCCATCTTCCTGTAAGTTTTGTTTAATTTCAAAAATGTATATTTTACTTTACAGTTTAGTATTGTTTATCATTTGAATTATATATATATGGAGGCACCAAAATCTTTTCAAGTGCTTAGGGCCTCTAAAAGTCTTAATCCGGCCCAGAACAGTGAGTAATGTGTGGAAGGGTAAGATTTACTTTTCTCGCTCCTCCACCCTAAGCGACAGTAGGTAAAGTGTTGATTTTTGAGGAGTCAAGGTTACTATTCACACTCCAACTTGAGCCACAGAAGGGAAAGAGTTGGATTTTAGAGGGGTCATCTTTACTGTTCTTATTCAAACCTGAGCAAAAGTAGAGACATTTTGCACTTTTGGGGGGGCAGATTTGCTATTCTCACTGCATCATAAGCAACACTAGGGAAACTGCTGGTCTCTGGAGGCATCAAATGTACTATTTATAGGTATAAGCTACAGAGTGGTGGTAGCCACTCAGTAGTTATAGTTATGGTTACCAGAGATAGGAATTCCTCAAATTTTTCGCCAATAATGACTTTGCACCTGTTTTATGAATCTCCACTGACCTTTGCAGATATTTTCTTTCGTCCACATTGGCAGATGATACAAAGTATCCTGGAGATTGGTCAAGGGGATGCAAAGATAAAAAGATAAAAAGGGTCCCAAACACGTTTTCCACCAATGCATTTCACAAAGAGTTTTGTATTGGCTGTAGCATGAAAACTGATGAACAATTTAGATGACATTTTGACAAGAACATGCATTATGGTGCAAAGATGATCCTTTTTGAAGACTACAGCTAAGTATGTTTTAGGTCAGAAGGCATTTTAACTTAGTGATATCTGTTGTCATGGTTTTTCACAGGATTTCACAGAAGTACAGCTGTACATATTACTGACAAGTCATTTTGTGATTGGCTAATGACTGCCTTTTTGAAAGCTAAAGGCCACCATATTGATTTTAGGTACACTGTGCCTGTGTTCTGTGTTTTGCCCTTAGATATAGGTAAGTACTAGGGGCCTTATTTATACTTTTTGGTGCAAAACTGCACTAAGGCAGTTTTGCCCCAAAAAGTTTTGCACCGGCTTGCACCATTTTTTAGCACCAGCTGGGCACCATATTTATGGAATGGTGCAAGCCGGTGCAAAGGGTAGGCTAGCTTAAAAAAAAATGATGTTAGGCAGTTTTGAGTCAAAATAAATGATTCTGACCAGATTACCATCATTTTTTGACGCTAAGGGGCATATTTATACTCTGTTTGCACTGAATCAGCGTAATTAGTTTTTTACTCTAATTCAGTGCAAAACTAACTCCATATTTATACTTTGGTGCTAGACCCGTCTAGCACCAAATTTATGGAGTTAAAGTCATTTTTTGGAAGTGGAAACCTACATTGCCTTAATGAGATGCAAGGTAGGCGTTCCCGTGCAAAAAAATTACTCTATGGCCTTAACACCATAATTATACTCCCATGTAAAAATGGTGCAAGGGAGGGAGGAGGGGTCAAAAAATGGGGCAAAGCTTGCTTTGCCCCATTTTTTAAGACCAGGGTCAGGGCAGGCGTTAGGGGACCTGTGGCCCTATTTCCATGGTGGAACACCATGGAATAAGCCCAGAGGTGCCCTCCCTAGGCCCTAGGGGCACCCCCACCCACACTAGAGGGACTGCGAGGATGGGGGACCCCATCCCAGGTAAGTACAGTTAAGTGCATTTTATTTTTTAAAGTGCCATAGGGGGCCCTGAAATGGGCCTCCATACATGGCACAGGGTGCAATGGCCATGCCCAGGGGGCCCCTGTCCTCTGTGCTGGCCACTGGGGTGGGGGGCATGACTCCTGCCTTTTCTAAGGCAGGAGTCATGTGGCATGGTAGGTTTAGCACCATAAAATGACGCTAATCTGGTTAGAGTCATTTTTTTTTACTCTAACCTGCCTAAAGCCATTTTTTGGTGCTAAACCTTCTTCTATACTGCCAGCCCCACCCGACTAAAGTCATTTCTTAAAACTCTAGCCTACCCTTTGCACCGGCTTGCACCATTCCATAAATATGGTGCCCGGCTGGTGCACAGAAATGGTGCAAGCCGGTGCTAAACTTTTTGGTGCAAAACTGAGTTAGTGCAGTTTTGCAGCAAAAAGTATAAATAAGGACCAATATTTTGTAAGTTTGCGCCACTTTTGCGTCATAAAATGACGTTAATGCGGTGCAAAAAAAGTTTCAATCAGGGCCTTGGTGCTAGATGGGTCTAGCACCAAAGTATAAATATGGAGTTAGAGTTGCGCCGAATTAGAGTAAAAAAAAATGACACTAATACGGTGCAAACAGAGTATAAATATGCCGCAGAGTATAAATATGCCCCTAAATATGGCGTTAAGGCCATAGAGTCATTTTTTGCACGGGAACGCCTACCTTGCATCTCATTAAGGCAAAGTAGGTCTCCACTTTCAAAAAATGACTTTAACTCCATAAATTTGGTGCTAGAGGGGTCTAGCACCAAAGTATAAATATGGAGTTAGTTTTGCACCGAATTATAGTAAAAAAAAATGACACTAATTCGGTGCAAACAGAGTATAAATATGCCCCCAGGTTTGATAATATTCCCCTACCTACTACCACTTAATTAAAAGTGGTAATAGGTAGGGAAAAAAATATTTAGAAGTTTATTCATAAACTATATAGAAAAATATCTACGTTTCTCCTCTTATTAACACTTTAATAAAGTTGTAATCGGTAGGGAACAACGGTAAAACCTACTGTTTACCTAGATCTAAGACCTTAATCTAGAACACAGTGAAACAAAGAATGCAGACAAAATGTGCTGAAAACAAAATGTCTGCCTTTTACATTTGGTAAACACAGCCATTAACCAATCACATGATGCCTTTCCACATGCATGTATCCCAGTATACTGCAAACTTACCACAGTATACCTCGGTACAATATACAAGTATTTTAAAAATGATACCTTTAACCCTACTTATGCTATGCACACATATTACCAAAAATGACCATTTACACCAAATAATCTATTTTCCTGTCACATTACATTTGTTAACACACTTTTCATTATATACCTGGTAAGAAAAATAGAGCTTAATTTAATAAATAAAACAAGACCAGAACAACAGAAACCCAATAAGTAGAGCTTGGGATATGAACTTTTAAAAAAGAAACTGTGAAGTCACGCTTAGAAACAAGAAGCACCATTAGGGGATATCTGGTCCCGCGGGTCAGGGACAAAGTCAGAAATTCAGGCCAATCGCGATGGGGTGTGGGCCGCCTACAAGGAACCTGTTGGGCCTGCTGAACAAAAGTATCATAAACCTGGAGAAGACTGAAGTGATGCGTCAGTGCTGATCCTCGCAGTGGAAGCAATCGGTCGATCCTTTTCAGGCAGTGAAGTTGCATCGATTTTCTCTACACAACAGCAGTGATGCATTGGGTCCGAAATGCAGTGGTTCTGAAGGCAATGAGCTGAGATCAATCTGCGCTGGAGAAGTGATGTGTCGACTTTAATCCATGCAATGGGGCGTATGCACCATTTCCGATCCGTGCAACATTGGTACTGCACCGAGTGATAAGGCATTGATATGATTGGAGGAGCACTTTATACTGAATTCCAAGAGCCCAGGACTGGATTGGCACCACTTGGCGGGACAAGACTCACTGTTGGCAGAGTCCAGGTGCTGTAGCAGGTGAGCTGGAAGTCTTGCGTGTCCTTGAAACTTCAGAAAACAGGGGGCAAGCCCTTGGAGTGACTTTGGTTCTGGGTGAAGAGAAGCATGTCCAGCCTTTATCACTCCCAGGACAGCAGGAGTCCAGCAGAGTAGCAGTCAAGCAGAGGGGCAGTTCTTTCAGCAGCATAGCAGTTCTTATTCCTGGCAAAGTATTAAGCAGAGAGCACATGCACTTTAGCACAAGTTAGCAGTGGTAAAGTGCCTAGAATCCCAAAGCCAGCAAAAATGAGATCAGCAAAACAGGAGGTCTGAAGGCCTCACCAAGGATGCCAGGTTTAACACACTGTATGCTGTTACAGTTCACCCACCACACCACACTCTATTAAGTCCAGTCTACAACATTCCAGTCTATGGTATTCCAGACTACAGCACTCCACACTATGCCACAACACTGAATGCCACTCCACCATGTGCCATTCACTGAATGCCACTCCATGCTATGTCACTGTACTCCACTACACTGTATCTCACGCCACTCTATGCCATTCTACTGTATGCTGTTCCACTCTATGCCACTCCACTCTAGCCCACTCCAGTGTACACTGTTGCACTGAATGCCACTCTAATGTACGTGACTCCACTCTAAACTGTTCCATTGTATGCCACTGCACTGTACCTCACCCTACTCAATGCCAGTCCACTCTAGAAACTCCACTGTATGCCACTTCATTCTGTCACTCAACTGTACCCCACTCTATGCTATTCCACTATACATTACTCCACTCTAACACACTCCACTGTATGACACTGCACTGTACACTGATACATTGTACGTCAATCTATTCTACACTATTCAACTTAGCTTAACTCCAGAGTATGGCACTCCACTCCATGTTATTCCACTCTATGCCTTTCAACTGTACACCACTCCACTGTACAACACTGCATTCTTTGCCACTCTATTGTCCTCCACTCCACGTCACTCCACTGTATGCCACTCCAGTCTACAACACTGCACTCTATGCTTGTCTACTCTACTCTGTGCCACTGTACACAACTCCACTCACCCTACTCCACTCTATGCCACTCAACTGGAAGTCACCCCAGTACACGCTATTTCACACTATGCCACTACACTATAGGACACTCCATTGTATGACACTCCATCATAGGCTTTTCGAATCTACAACACTCCACTCAATGCTATTATACTGTATTCCCCTCTACTGTACGCCACTCTATTCTATGTCACTGCACTCTATGCTATCCACTAGATCTTATTCCACTCTACCACACTACACTCTATGTCACTCCACTCTTTACCATTCCGCTGAATGCTATTCTACTGAACTCAACTCCACTCTATGCTATTCCACTCTACACCACTCCACCATATGCCACTCCAATGCACCAGACTTCAATGTACAATGCTCCATTTTATGCCACTCCACTCTACACCACTCCACCCTACTCCACGGTATGCTGTTCTACTGTATGCCACTCCACTGTTCCACATTCCACTCTACTTGACTCCAGTATACTCCATCCAATGACACAATACTCTACAACAGTACACTTCATGACACTATCCTCCACACTACTGTACCACACTCTACTTAATGACAGTGAACTATATGATTTCAAAAGGTTTTTTATTAAAAATAAAAAAAACATTGAAATTCAATGAAGAAAACAAGCTTAAATCGTTGTTATAGTTAGGAAATATTTATCTATTGTTTTTATGCAAACCATACTTAAAGTATGTAAACATTAGAAATTCTTAAGTTATAGCTATACCTCAAATTTATAATTTATGCACCACCTTTAAATTAATATAACTTAATTTATCATTTACCTATAAGTAAAAGTTAAAGTATAGAACAATTAAACATTCTAAACTTATACTTATAACTTTCATTTATAATTTACCCAACACCTTCAAATTATTGTAACTCACACACCTCCGTACACAGTATTCAACTCAGTAGCCACACTACATTAACTATAACTCGCCACTTTACCATGCCCTGTGTTCTCACAAAGGATTTGGTTTGCGATGCCACAGCTGTTCTTGTAAATACAATTATTTTAGATGGTATAAATGAGATAATGTAAAACGGTATAAGCAGTGCATGGAGAGGACACAAGTAATAGTTAATGTAGTGTGGCTATGGAGTTGAATAAACGTGTGTGTTGTGTAAATTATAAATTCCAGAGGGGGTAGAGGACACCGCAAAGGAGGTGTTCCTGACCACTTGGCTTAAATCTGGACCCCATGGACAAACTATCCATTTGTTGTGCCTTGCAGCAAGCACACACAGCCTTGATACCACAGTTTCCCGGGCAGCTCACCTGCACCATATCATTGCCTATATTCTAAATGACCTGAACCACAATGCCATTCTTAGGGTCGCCCAGTCTATGGAGGCCATGATCAACGAGAATAGGCATATTTCTATCTTTCCAGACTATACCAGGTTGGCCCAGCAATGGAGCTGTTTGTTCCTCCTAGCCAAGCAGAAATTACACACCATGCAGATGGACTACATCTTGATGTTCCCAGCAAAGCTTCAAGTACAGTTCCAGGGCAAAGCTTTCTTTTTCAAGACTCTGGAAGCTGGCTGGCAATGGATGGAGGGCTAGAGGTTATTGCAATGCACTGGAAATTCTGAGCAGCAGATGTTCATTGGCCCCAGTTCCAGAAGAACCAGGACATGATCCTGCCATATCTGCGTTGGTAGGAGCTGCCCTTGCTGAAGCAGATTTGAGAAGAAGATATGAGTGCGACCCACAGCCATCAGTGGACTAGATACCGTGGGGTATGACCAAGCGCCCAACCAATGTCAAGGGGGCCAATACCCATACTCTAACAGAAACTGTGGTTACATCATGACGACTGAGGTTTGCAATGAAAGGATTACCATCGAAGGGGACACTTTACTGATCCTCTGCTCTGGCATGGTTCTATGAGGAAGTGCCTATTCTTCCTGACTTAGGGGTTTGGCCGACTCATTCCCCCACACCTTCTGTACATTGTTACACATGAGATCTCTGGTTGGCAGTCAGTTTGTACTCTGTCCAAGCAGGGACCCTCACTCTAGTCAGGGCAATGATGATACCCACTTAAGATAACCCCTGCTCACCCCCATGGTAGCTTGGAACAAGCAGTCAGGCTTATATCAAAGGCAATGTGTAAAGTATTTGTACCAACACACACAGTAATACAGTGAAAACACTACAAAATGGACACCACACCAGTTTAGAAAGATAGCCAATATTTATCTAAATCAAACAAGACCAGAACAACAAAAATTAAACATACACAAGTAAGGTTATGAATTTGAAAAAATAAAGCGTCTAAGGGCCAGATGTAGGTACATTCTGAATTGCGACCCACAAATTGCGAGTCAGACCGACTCGCAATTTGCGAGTCGCAATTCAGAATGTTGGATGGTGTCCCTGACACCATCTGTGATTCGCAGGGGGGACGCAAAGGCCCACCTCATGTATATTCATGAGGTGGGTCGCAATTTGCGACCCCCTTGAGAATCGCGTCACTCACAGGGATGGTGGCCTGCTGGAGACGTCTGTGAATGCTTTTAAATAAAGCAGTTTTTTTTTTGTAATGCAGCCCGTTTTCCTTGAAGGAAAACGAGATGCATTACAAAACTAAAAAATGAAATGTTTTAGTTTCATTTTTTCAGAGCAGACAGTGGTCCATAAGACTACTGCCTGCTCTGGAAAAATGTTTTTAATGTAATTCACAAAGGGGGAGGGGTTTCATGGAGAAATAGGTGCTAACTGCGATTGTTTTGCAGCCGAGTTCGCAGTCACAAAACAATACAACAACTCACTGCAACTCGCAATTAGGAAGGGGACACCCCTTCCTAATTGCGACTCGCATTCCCGTTTTGCGATTCGGTAATTAGGTTACCGAATCGCAAAACGGGGTTTGCGCATTGCGATGTGCTTTTTGCACGTTGCATACAGCAAAATTTGCTGTTTGCGACGTGCAAAAAGTTTACTACATCTGACCCTTAATCCATAGAAAACAATGGAAATGTTGTTGTTACACAAAATACCAGGTCTGTGTCAAAAATAAAGCCGCATGGGTGACTGTGGGTTGGAAAAGTCAGCAATGCATAGATTCCTTACTCGCAAGTGAAGCTGTGCATCGTTTCTTCTCTGGTTGGGTAGTAGATGTGTAGTTTTTCTCTCCCGCAAGAGAGCGATGCATCAATTTCCGGATGGGCATCTCAGATCCAGGCAAGTTCACGTTGATTTTGACATCCAGTGATGTTGCGTGCAAGATCCGGCCACACAGTGATGGAGAACCACGCTGCGTTGGGGTTGGTCATTTTCAGCAGCTGCAAGTGGGTGTTGCGTTGTTTTTCCAACTGCAATGCAGGTAAGACATCGATTTCATAGCTGCGATGCAGGTGGTGCGTTGATTTCTCAGCTGCAATGCATGTGGTGTGCCATTTTACAGCTGCGTTGCAGGTGGTAAGTTGAAATGTTCCCTGCACCGCTCCTCAGTGTGGATTACCACCCTGGTTCTACCAGTTTCACCTTTCAAGGGCCCAGGGACCAGATAGGGCACCACTTGGCAGGGCAGGAATCTCAGCATAGAGCCCAAGTGCTGGCAGAGGAACTTTTTGGTGGCCCAGCCCTTGGAGACACTTTACAAGGGGGAATATACCACAAAGTCCAGTCTTTGTCCTCTTTCAGGAAGAACTGCAGGCCAATCCAGCAAAGTACAGTCACAGGCAAAGAGACAGAACTTCATCTCTTCTCTTTGGCAAAGAGTCCAGTAGGAATCAAAAAATCTGGGGGTTTGGGCCGACTACTTTTACCCCTTTCTGCCTTTCAAGTAGGCAGGCTTCAAAGGAAAGTTTCCGTTGTTCACAAGATCCTGCCTTGCCCAGGCCTGGCTCCAGACTCACACCAAGGGGTTGGAGACTGCCTTGTGTGAGGGCAGGCACAGCCCTTACCGGTGTAAGTGACCACTTCTCCCTCCATTGTAGCCCAGATGGCCCATTAATATATGCAGGCTACATCCCAGTTCCCTTTGTGTCACTGTCTAAGGAGATTCACAAGCATCCCAACTGTAACTGTCACCCAGATAGGGAATACATAAGCAGGCAGAGACACACAGTGGTTTAAGCAAGAAAATGCCCACTTTCTAAAACTGGCATTTTCTTACTGACAATTTAAATACCAACTTTACCAAAAGATATATTTTTTAATTGTGAGTTTAGAGACCCCAAATTTCATGTCTCCATCTGCTTCCAAATGGAAACTGCACTTAAAGGTTATTTAAAGGCAGCCCCCATGTTAACCTTTGAGAGGGATAGGCCTTACAACAGTGAAAAATGAATTTGGCAGTATTTCATTGTTAGGACATGTAAAAAACACCAGTACTTGTCCTACCTTTAACATATACTGCACCCTGCCCATGAGCCTACCCAGAGCCTACGTTAGGGGTGCCTTCGATGTCCAAAAAGGGAAGGTTTGGGGCCTGCAAAGTGGGTACACTTGCCAGGTCGAATTGGCAGTTTAAAACTGCGCACACAGACACTGCAGTGGCAGTGAGTTATAGTTACTTGAAATAACTCTAACTATAACGTGAATTTCTATGGTTTTGTTTTTCCAAAATGTGAGTCTAACTATTACATCTCTGTAAGCTTTGGATTTTTAAGTGGATTTCATTTTTTTAAAATTCTGTTTCCTAACTATAACGTCCCTGTAACCTTTGGCTTTTTCACAGAAATTCTATGTTTTTTTAACTTAAAGTAATTTTCATTACTATATGTGAGTCCAACCATCACCATGCATGACCTTTGGCCGTGCACGGCGGCAATTGTCCACAGGGCCTCACCTACAGCCAAGCTCAGTGGCCAACCTCTATAACAACCTAACCCTTTGCTGCGCATTACCTTTGGCCATATGAAGCAGGGGTTGACCACAGAGCCTGGCCTGTGGCCAGGCCCTGTAGCCTACCAGTATAACTACTGAACCTTCATATGGCACCCCTTCTCAGGCCGATTACGGCCTCAGGGACCCCATCCCCTGGGGCCCGCTTAATCATTTATTTCTTTTTTGGGGATATGAGCATTGCGGCCCCCCTCCCCAGGGCCTATCTGCCCTGTGGACCCTATCCCTGGGCCTGGCCATGTGACCTGGGTGCCCCCCCCAGGGCACCCACTCGCAATGTTATGGACTGCAGGGGGATCCTGAAGGCCCCCATGGTCCCAGCCAGCTCCTCACCTCTTGTGGAAGCTGACATAGCTGTCACATTGAGGGAGCTGTTGAAGCAGCTCCAGCTCTGTGAAAGCAATGTTTCCTGTATTCCTCTGTCAGCATCTACATGGGCAGGAAAACAGGGGAACCTCTGCTTGTAGTGAGGGAGAGCTGTTTGACATCTCTCCCTTACTATGAACGGAGTGTTTGCTCTTACTTGGCGGGAGCTGTTAAAGCTCCTGCCAAGTCAGAGCAAACAGCTATGACAAGGGGGTGTGCATGCTTGGACATAACAGGAGCTGGCCTTGGAGGGTGGCGATCCCCAGGGCATTCAGTGGCTCCTCAAAGGTGGCTTCATAGCCCCCCACTCCAATGAATAGCCCCAGGAATGAGGTGCTCAATTGGGGCTGGGGGTCCAAAATAGAACCCCTATCTTATTAAAATGTGCCCCCTGCATTCAATTTTAATTTGTCCCCTGGAGAGGTGGCAGTCCCCAGGGCTGCTGGGGGGCCAAGCAGCCCCGAGCATTCTAATTAAAGTTCTGCGCTGGGGAGGTGGCAGTCCACAGGGCTCCGTGGGGGACAGGTGGCCACTCTGCATTCTAAATGTCAATGCCTCCGGAGCATGGTCCACTTGTGGGCTTTTTAGAAAACAAGCGTAGGAGCTGGCACATGTTTTTTTTAAAAAACATTTTGGCAGATCCACGGTTCTGCGCTGAAAATGTTTAAAGAAATGCTTTTTAAGTCCTGTGGGGGGTCCGTCTGGGACCCCAACACCAGAGCTAAGGGGTCAAGACCTGGCCCTGTTTTGTATTTTTTTACTTTTTTGAGGGACTCAGCCAAGTCCCTAGATGGCTGCCAACATTGAAGTGTTGGCAGCCAATCACGGCTCTGCATGAGCCCTAAGGTAACTGTAACTTGTACCCTCACCATGCACTGCTAATTACTCCACAAATTACAGCACTCATGACATCTTAGATAACATCATAGATAATGTCACTGTAATATCTGCAGTAAAAGTATTGATCAGATAACTATGTATGGTGGTTGCATGAGTTATAGTTACCTTAGGGCGTGAGTTATAGTTACTATAACATGTGAATTCCTATGGTTTTGTATGTGTAAAATGTGGGCCCAACTATAATGTCCCTGTGATCTATCATGTTTTTTAAGCGAATATATATATAAATGGAGGCCCTGTCCCTGACATTTGTAAGGGGGCGGAAATTATCCCCCATATTCAAGAAGGTGAATGGGGGCAGTCCATCCACTTATAGGGCTATATGTTATTAAACATTCTGTATAAGGTCTTTACCAGAACGAAACTGGACAAGTTATAGGACTGGATGTAGTCTAGTCATATTGTATCCCTTTTCTGAGCAGATTTTTGTTCTAAAGTTAGCACCGTTGGCCAGGGGTTTACATTTGCCTTAATATACTGCAAGCATGTGTTTATTCAGAAAGAAAATCTATATGTGGCATTTGTATATCTGAGGGCTGAGTTTGATCTAGTCAGTAGGGACCTACTATGGAAGGTACTGAAAAGTATGCAAGTACAAGATGAATTAGGGGTTGATTTATATCTCTGCGGAGGGGTTACTCTGTCGCAACGGTGACGGCTATCCAGTCTGCCAAAATCTAAATACCATAGAAAACAATGGAATTTAGATTTTGGCGGACGGGATATCCGTCACCATTGTGATGGAGTAACCCATCCACCAATATATAAATCAGGCCCTTAGTATCTATATGGCCAGGTGTGATGTGGAGTAAATGGGGAAATGACTGAAAGAATACCAATGAAAAGCGGAGCAACGCTAGCTCTAATACACTTTCGATTATACATAAATTATGTAATCCCTTTCTGTTAGAATGTGTTAATGATTCCCCTATACTTAACGGCAGCAAAATTCCAGCCCTTCTGTTCACAGATGACACCCTTCTTATATCTAAACCTCCCTCGGGCCTACACTGCATTTTAAATAGGTTTTTAGTGTTTTGCGCACAAAGAGATCTTGAGTTGAATACCTCTGAAACTAAGTATAAGGGGCCCAATTTACAAAGGTAAGTGTAGGTTTATGATTTTCAGGTATTCACAAAGGTAAGTTACGAGTAGTATTTTTACGTATGCACTTGGGGCAAATCATCCGCACTCGTGCCAGTTCACGCACTCAGGGCAGATCATCCACACTCAGGCTGGATCATCCCACCCTGGGCCGGAATCAGTGTAATTACAATCACATGTACATTATCAATTCCACCTTCAACTGAGATCCAAAAACAAGATGAAAGCAGCACACAAGCCAGGGAATGGTCTCTCCACAACCACACTGTGCCTGCCTGTACTGCATATCCAGAAGCCATGCTGCCCACTAGGAAGAAAATAAACTTTACAGAGGCCCAGACCACCACAATCCTGAAACTTATTGTGAGGAACTTCAAGAGTCTGCATAGTCTCCTACCATTGAGCAAACTTTCCTCACGGAAGGGAGCCTAACGGCAGGCAGTTGGCCATGGCAGTCGCTGCACTGGGGAAGGACATCCAGATTGTGAATCACATCAAGAAGAATTGGCAGGATGAGAAGAGGAGGGTGAAAATAAAGTACACCAGGATAGAGGTGGCCAGGGCTTTCCCGCATGTACAAACTGGAGCCTGCCTTCAACTCACCCCACTTGAGAGGGATGTCATCTCCACCACAGACCCCTACCTGCTCCATGGGCTGCCTGTGAGTTGTGACCACAATGTGGTGCCAGGTAATATGCAATGATACTTTCAATGATACCAAATGAGTAATGTTTGTGATACTCAAAAAATTAGACAATGAATGTTGTCCCAAGTAAGTAAGTGCAATCTGCATGGTGACTCTCATGTGTATCATCTAGTCCATTACACTACAAGTACCAGAATCTTTTGTGATGGAAATTGCAAATTGAAAACTCTCAGTCCCAAACAGTGGCCATCACTGCTGCCTCATCCACTTAACACGGTGCATGGCAATAGGTAATGTAACTCATTCATTCACCACTGCTGTTGGCATTTAGATTTAAATGTATAGCTATGTGACAGGTTGCACATAGTCAAATATCATGGTCATATCTGATGGCCTTTCCCTTCTGTTGCCACATACAACCAGAGAACAGTCACACTGAAGCACAGGTCTCTGCACCACCAGAGAGGCAACATCACAGAGCACAACAACCTATACCATTAGCACAAACTGGTGCATAACTATGGCCAGGGGAGGGCATCATCTTCTACATTGTCACCTGTTGAATCATAGTTATAGCACATGAAATTCATAAACTCTGGCAAACCTGTGAAATGAACTTGGTAATGTTGTGTATCACATGTGTCAACTAGTATGTTAACGGAACACACACATATCATTGTAGGCCCTGTGACATTGCCCAGAAAGGAACTGCTTGCAGTGACCTCTCCAACATGTATGGTTGTGACATCTGGTCAGGCTCAACACATTGGGCGGATGTCAAACACTGGTAAGGATGTGGTGTGTGCCTAATGTCACTTTGTCACTCATCCCCATGTGCTCATACATGGCTCATAACAGTATACTACATCCTAACATGTTGGCCAATGATAGGTCAGCCAAAAATGTACCTAAGGGTTCATATTGTAACTCATGTAGGTTAATTTTGCATGGGTCAGTGCGGCAAGCATGAGGTATGAGGTGTTTGTGCCTCTCTAGGTATGCATTGTTCTGTCACGCTGGGAAACTGTCACAAGTGTCCCCATTGCTCATGGAATGTCACTCAAGTGGAGAGTGAGGCAAGACAATGATTTGGTCATCCTTAACACAGTCCAGGAGGCCATTTCAAACAATGCTAAGTGGTTTGCTGTGACATCATAAACATGATTTACTGGTGTGTGCAGCTAGAGTTGCACAAAGAGTGATCCTTCGGTGCCTTGAGGGGCTCATACATTTGTCCCAAAGTCCATCATGGAGAGGCAAAGTCACAATCTGTTTCTAAGTTCATGACATAGATACTTGCTGACAAAATGCCAGGACACAACAGCTAAAGTAATGATGTTAGTGAGGGGTGTACTG
Organism: Pleurodeles waltl; assembly: GCF_031143425.1. Classification (NCBI taxonomy): domain Eukaryota; kingdom Metazoa; phylum Chordata; class Amphibia; order Caudata; family Salamandridae; genus Pleurodeles; species Pleurodeles waltl. The sequence goes on along the minus strand of NC_090444.1, from coordinate 754,866,493 downwards.
ATGCCAGCATGCTTTCATTTTGGGAGTGTGGTAGTGGCTGGCAAGGTGGGTGTAGAGGAGGAGAAGCCTAGACATCTAGTGGTTGATCTGCACAATGTGAAAACAGTAAAGGTGGGGATCAGCCCAGCTTTTCCACTTGACCAAATTGTGAGATCCTAGAACAATGTTTATTTCAAATTGCCACCATGATCACAAATGAGTGAACCTCTGAATAGAGGACTTCATTATGTATGCTGTACATGACTGTATACAGTTTCAGTTAAAATAGACTATGATGTTGAACAGGTACTGTGGAAACACAGGCCAAATGAAAAATGCACAGCAGAAATGGTAGACCTCACAGTCCAAAATTATCAATGTTGTCTTGTTGGGGGTTGAGTGGGTTGAATAAATAATACCCATACCTTAGCTGATAATTGTGCATATCAAACATGTTCTTGTCAGTGTACTGACAAAATCTGATGTGCAAAGATTAACCAGCTCTGGATATTCTGGAAGACTCCTTTACAAATTAGCAGTTACCACATCATACATAGGATGCATGATGCCAATAAAAATGTAGGTGTGTCCAAAGGTAGCGAGTGCAGGACACCCTAGTAATTTCCGTCCTATAGCTCTCAGTTACCTCCAAATACATGTTTGCCTGTAATTGTGAAACCTGGTTGATGTCAGAGCCGCCTGTAACTTTTAGATCACTGGTCCATATATTTGACATGTACCTTTAGAATCCCTACCATCATCCTTCGAAACCAGTAACAGATACATATGTTACATTGCAGCTGCTGCCAGGACTACTTCGGTGATACGGGTGACACCATCCAGGGGTTTAGGAGGCATCTTGGCTGCAGCAGTCAAACCTACTGCCATCCAGCTGTCAGGTAATTGTGCCATATAGTGTTGTAATCTATTGATACCCTACCCATGAACAAGGACCAAATCATTGTGGAAAAGGTTGAGCATTTTAGCATTACTCCTGCAGTTGGTGTATAATATGTACCCAACAGGATCAGTGATGTGTGACATGGAGAACATTACCCATGGTGTCACTCCTATCCAAAGCGGCTGGATCACAAACCAGTTCTTCTGCTACACACTGAAGGAGCCTGTGGATCAGCTGACCTGTAGGAGGATCTCAATACTGCACAGACCTGTGGTTGAAACCATTTCACGTCTGCATTGAACACCTCAGTTCCACAGTGTGAGCTATCATGTGAAGGGGTACACAAACCAGGTCACATATGTAACATCCATTGATGTGAAGGTAATTTGACTCAATCCCTGTGTTGCACCACATCATGGTGTAAGCCAAATGCTTAGTCTGTTGCAACCTCTGTCTCACAGGTGGTGAGGACGAAGACTTGAGTCTGGAGGAAGGGCCATCTACCAGTGTTTGGCGCCAGGCAATCCGAAGGGAGAACCCACTCCTCTTCCAAGCTGCCTTGTCAGCTATCAGAATAGCACAGGAGGAGGAAGATCAGGGACTGATTTCAAGTGATATGGAGGCCAATCCCCTGACCACTCTTGTTGGCCCATGTAGCTCACCAACAAACTCCACATCTGCTGTGGTTGACATGGTGCCTCATCCTACACCCCAAAGGATTGCCCATTCCTCACACACTTCAACCCAAACCTCACCTCTTCACAGCCCTCACATCGAGCTAAGACATGTTGGTTCCCCTACACACTCCTACTCAGACACGGTCTCCCAGGCCTTCTCTCCAACATCTGAGGGACATGACAGCCCTGGTGGGGAGCAAGTAGCTCCTAGGCACAAATCTAGTCATCACAACCTCCCACTTGCCATCCCCCTTGCTGGTGGACCTGCCTGTTGCATCTGAGGCCATCCTAGGTGGAGAGGGATGGCCGATATCCATGGTTGAGACCGGGAGGGAGATTTTTCCAGCTGCAGTCAGATGTGAGGCAATACATTTGTAGCATGTGGGACCACACTGTCTGACATGCCTGCCTCACTACTGGACATGTGCTAACTCTCACATTTGGTGCACAGAATGACCCAGGTGTTGGAGACGATGGATAGATCCTGGCAAGACATGGGGAAGATGCTGAACGACATCATGGCCATAGAGAGAAAAGAGCGTGTAAGACACCATGTATTGGTTATGAAGATGATGGAGGGAATACTCAAAACAATACCACATCCTTCATAGTCAACGCATGGAGGGGAGCCAACACATCTGCCTTTACCATCTCACCCCCAACTCCTGGCCTATGCAACCTGTACCTGGCCCCCAACAATCCATGATGGGAACACTCCCCTTGCACATGCCCTCCACTGCACAGTCACGTCCTGTATAGGGTCAAACACCCCCTGTCCAGGCAGACCCCCACCCTGTGCAGGGTGTGACATCCCGTCCAGGCAGACCCCCACACTGTACAGGGAACGCCAGCCCCTGTCCAGACAGACCCCTACCCTGTACAGGAACCTCACACACCTGAAACTAAGAACCCCAGGAAACACACCAACAATCCTCACCACCAAAACCTAGAAGATGCAAGTGGGATCCCCCAAGAGCATTGCAACATATGTTTGCATAGCACTATGTAAATAAAGTACATATTCCACATTTAAAATTAATTGGGCATTAGTTGATGATGGTCAAGTGCTTCATGTGGCAGCATGGAGACAGCCCTCCTGACAGCCACTCATGACATCTCATTACTCTTAGATTGCAGCCACAACACAGTGCTCATGCTCCTCAATCTCTCAGCAGCTTTCGACACGGTCTCCCACAGCACCATGCGCACCAGACTCCACGACATAGGAATCTGCGGAAAAGCCCTGGAATGGATCCAATCCTTCCTCTCTGGGAGGACGCAGAGGGTCAGACTCCCGCCCTACGAATCCAGACCCAAGGGAGTCAACTGTGGAGTCCCCCAAGGAGCCTCACTGAGCCCCACACTGTTCAACGTATACATGGCCCCTGTCGCAGCAATTGTCAGAAGCCACGTATGAACATCGTGTCATATGCCGATGACATACAACTGTTGCGCCGCGTGGTGCGGCGCGAGCCGAGCATTCGGCTCGCGCCGCGCAGCGCGTTCTCAGGACGCGGCGCGCCCCGAGTCTTCTTTGTACAGCGCGAGGCCCCAGATATTATTTTGGGCCTCGCTCTGCATTCTGTGGTGTCCCTGTTCTCCCCTGACCCCCCCTTACCTGTTTCTTTTTCTTTCTTCTTCTTCTTTTTCTTCTTTACTTTTTCGAGGCATTTTTTGTCCTTTCTTTATGTCTTTCCCCCTTCCCATGTTACCTTTTTCTTCCCAGCATTCCTTGGTCCCTATTTTCTATGGTTCCTGTTCTATTCTATCCTATGTACTTTTTCCCTATCTAAAATGGTGTCTTTTTACTTCCTGTTGGTCACTTCCTGTTTCTTGGTATATAAGGGCTCTGTTTTCTCCCTTTCCTTGCGCTGCATCACTTTCTGCTCAGATTGTGTCTCCGCTCCTGATTCTTAGCCTTCGGTTCTGAATCTTTTCAATTTGCATTTACCTGCATTTTGTTCCTGTTTGATTCCTGGTTTTGTTTTCGTTTCAGGAATCCATTTTTTTGGAGGTTTTTTCCCCTTTATTGGGGTTTTTCCCTCTGGCACTAATTCTAAAGGGCATGGTCTGTTCTTGGCGTTTCCACTGCCTGCAGCACCGTGGCTACTAGAAAGAGTCGCCCCTTTCTGGGCCAAAGCCGAACCCTCAAGACCTACGCCACTAGATCTGCGGTTTCCAGGCGCCAGCAGCACGTGAGTCGTGACAGAATGCAGCGCCAAACCATTCCGACATCTTCTGATACTATGGATGACACAGTGGCGGCGGCTGCAGATCCTGATTCATCTTTTTTGACTACTATTCAACAACAAGCTCAGGAATTGCAACAATTGCGCAACGAGAATGCGGTCTTACGACAGGCTTTGGCCCTCCGCAGTGGCGATGTTCCGACTATCTCCGCCTCAACGCCTCGCTTCTCTGGTGAACCAACTAAACTGCGTGAATTCCTGGATGCATTAACGGTTTACTTCGCCTTCCGACCTAGCCAATTCTCTCATGACAGGACAAAGGTGGGATATCTTATTAGTGCATTATCCGGTCCTGCCTTGGCCTGGGCAACCCCGATGGTGTCATCCAACGATCCAGTATTGTCGGACTATTCTGCCTTCGTGACCCGCTTCAAACAAATGTTTAGTCGCCCAGGATTGGAAGCCTCGGCAGAGGAAGCATTATGTGATATCCAGCAAGGTTCCCAGGATGTCCTCCGATATATTACACGTTTCCGTCAATTAGCGGCAGAGACCACTTGGGTGGAGCGTACCCTGGTAACTTTGTTTCGCAGAGGACTTAAGGAAGAAATTAAGGATGAATTAGTACATTCCACCAGAGTTGAAGATCTTCGTGGCCTCATGGATCAAGCACTTTCCATCGAGTATCGTCTTCAAGAACGACGAATGGAGAAGAGAAGGAGTAGAGGAGCGTCTCAGCCAAGCTCTTCACGGATGTATCCACCTCATCCTGAGGAATCTCGTCCTCCTGCTAAAGATATAGAAGGGGAACCCATGCAAGTGGATACTGCTCGAGGGCCACTCTCTGCTAGTGAGAAGGAAGACAGACGGAAGAAGGGATTGTGCCTCTACTGTGGTTCTGCTGGTCACCTGCTTCGTACATGTCCTGTACGTCCACCTAGACCCTTGGGAAACGCCACCTCCCGTCCTCTGTAAGAAGGGAGGGGACGGGATCATCGGCTATACCTTCTATCAGCTCATTCAACGACAATACGACTTACTTGTTTGTGTTACCAGTCATATTACAACTACCTGATGGCCGCCAAGAAAGAACTATGGCATTATTGGATTGTGGTGCTAGTGGTATATACATGGATAAGACATGGGCCACTAATCTGCAAATTCCCACTCAACCCAAAGACATTCCTGAACAAGTACACACCGTGGATGGATCTTTAATATCCTCAGGTCCAGTCGATACTACGACCTTGATGTTAAATTTACAGTTTGGTAATCATCAAGAACACCTCTCTTTTGATCTCATTTCATCTCCCAACCATACCATTATTCTCGGAATTCCATGGTTTACTAGACATAACCCATATGTGAACTGGGTAACCCGGACAATTTCTTTATCCTCACAGTTTTGTCAAGAAAATTGCTTTGCTTCCGATAAATATTGGTCACCAAACAGATTAACACCTATGAAGAGTACTACGGAGTATTCCATCAACACTGTCCAAGGGGTTCCTGAACATTATTTAGAGTTCCAAGACGTGTTTCAAAAACCATCCAGACCTGTATTACCTCCACATCGAGAGTACGATTGTGCTATTCCTTTGGAACCTGGAACAGTCGTTCCCTTTGGGAGGATGTATTCTCTCACGGAACCTGAAAAGGAAGTTCTTAAGGAGTATCTGGAGGAAAATGTACAGGGTGGTCTCATTGTTCCATCATCTTCTCCAGCAGGGGCTCCTCTCTTTTTTGTACCTAAGAAGACCAAAGATCTTCGTCCTTGCATAGACTTTCGAGGCCTAAACAAGATAACTATAAAGGATCGTTATCCTTTGCCCCTCATTAAGGATATTTTGGAGGCAGTCAGAGGGGCTCAACGTTTTACCAAGTTGGATCTTCGGGGAGCTTACCACCTTTTACGTATAAAAGAAGGAGACGAGTGGAAAACAGCATTCAGGACACCGTTCGGTCATTTTGAATATAAAGTCATGCCCTTTGGTCTTACGAACGCTCCTGCTATATTTCAAAGGTTTATGGACTCAATATTTTCCGATCTCTTGAACCAGACACTCGTAATCTACTTGGACGACATCCTTATTTTTTCCAGACACCCCGAACTCCATTCTTCTCATGTGAAACAAGTCCTTCACAGACTCCGAGCACATCAACTATTCTGTAAACCCGAAAAGTGTGAGTTCGATAAGACGGAAGTCAAATATCTGGGTTATCATTTAAGTTCCACCGGCATAGCTATGGACCTAGAAAAGGTACAAGCAATTCTAGAGTGGCCTTCTCCCTCTTCTATCAAAGAAACACAATGTTTCCTAGGATTAGCAAATTTTTACCGACAGTTCATTCAAGACTTTGCTAAACAGACCAGCCATATAACCCATACCTTAAAGAAGGAAAATCTAAAACAGGGGTTTGTCTGGACCAAGGCGGCTGAAACAGCTTTTCAAGAATTAAAGAAGGCATTCACTCAAGCTCCCATCTTGAGACATCCAGATACCAATAAACAGTTTATCGTAGTTACCGATGCTTCCGAAAAAGCTATTGGAGCAGTCTTGCTTCAACTTCAAGAAGATGATGGTCTTGAACATCCTGTTTTCTATTTGTCCCATATTCTCTCTTCAGCTGAACAACATTACTCTGTACTAGAAAGAGAGTTGTTAGCTCTGAAGACAGCCTGCAACGAATGGAGACAGTTTCTGATGGGATCCAAGGAGCCTTTCGAGGCGAGAACAGATCACCGTAATCTGCAATGTCTACGTAATTTTGTATGCCAAAATAGTCGCCAGGCGCGTTGGGCCTTTTTCTTTAGTCAGTATGACTTTTACATCACCTATATTCCTGGATCTCAAAACATTCTGGCTGATGCTCTGTCTCGACGCTATCCAGATTGTACTCCTTCCCCATCTCAGTTTCTACTGGAGCCTAGTAAGATCATTGGAGTTGCTCAATCTTTTCTGGATGAGGTACAACTGGAGTATTCCAGCCTGTCTAATAGCGAAATAGAGAAATTAAGAACCTTTTTATGCAAGAAAGAAGGATTATTTTTTCATCAGAAGCTGTTATTCCTCCCTACTAACAGAGTGCGAGACAAAGCATTACAGATGTGCCATGATTCACCGGTTGCTGGACATAGAGGTATTAAGGCCACACAAGAACTTCTTTCGTGATCTTTCTGGTGGCCTACCTGGAAATCAGATGTCGAAAGATATGTTCAGGCTTGTCCCATATGTGCCCAAGTCAAGATTCCCCGTAGCAGACCTGCAGGATTACTACAGCCTTTGCCAGTTCCACCAACGCCATGGCATACTATTTCCACTGACTTTATGTGTTCACTTCCGCCATCAGCTGGAAACCAGGTTATCATGGTCACTGTTGATTCTTTCACTAAGATGGCCCACTTTACTGCTCTAAAGAAATTACCAACATCCCAAGAATTGAGCCAGATATTTATCGACCATATTTTCCGTCTCCATGGACTTCCACATACCATTGTGTCTGACAGGGGTCCCCAGTATATTTCCCGGTTTTGGAAACATTTTTGCAAGACACTGAATATCAATATAGCACTATCATCCGGTTTCCATCCTCAGACCAATGGACAAACTGAGCGTTTGAATCAAGGACTAGAACAATACCTTCGTTGTTTTTGTAATTCCACCCAAAGCAACTGGAACACTTATCTTCCTATTGCTGAATATTCCTACAACAATTCTGTCCATAGTGCCTCCAAGGTCACTCCCTTTTTCTGTTCCTATGGCTATCATCCGACCTCTTTTCCTACTGCTCCTCAATCTACCTCTCCTCTGCCTGCCATTACATCTTTTTCCAAACGTCTCCTGCAACTCCATAAGCTCATTAGATCTAATTTATTGCACACTAAGAGGTATATGAAGAAGATCGCTGATAAGAAACGTGGACCCACTCCTGATTATCATCCTCAGGATAAAGTCTGACTTTCTTCCAAATTCTTGCCCTCTCGTCTTTCTCTGAATAAGTTCAAGCCTCGCTATTATGGGCCTTTTCGTATTCTTCAGTTGCTCAATCCTGTCACTGTTCGTCTTCGCTTGCCTCATACTTGGAAAATTCATCCGGTCTTTCATGTATCCCAACTCAAACCTTATGTCCCTGATCCTTTCTCTCGTCAGTTTCCTTGTCCTCCTCCTGTGTTGGTGAATGATGTCCCTGAATATGAGGTTCAAGAAATTTGTGACTCTCGCCTTTTTCACCGGCGTCTTCAGTATTTGATTCACTGGAAGGGTTATCCTCTTAGTGAATGCTCTTGGGAAGATGCTTCTTCTGTTCACGCCCCTCTTTTGATTTCTCGTTTTCATCGTTTGTTTCCCTTCAAACCTGGACCTTCGGGGGGGGGACCTACTGTTGCGCCGCGCAGCGCGTTCTCAGGACGCGGCGCGCCCCGAGTCTTCTTTGTACAGCGCGAGGCCCCAGATATTATTTTGGGCCTCGCTCTGCATTCTGTGGTGTCCCTGTTCTCCCCTGACCCCTCCTTACCTGTTTCTTTTTCTTTCTTCTTCTTCTTTTTCTTCTTTACTTTTTCGAGGCATTTTTTGTCCTTTCTTTATGTCTTTCCCCCTTTCCATGTTACCTTTTTCTTCCCAGCATTCCTTGGTCCCTATTTTCTATGGTTCCTGTTCTATTCTATCCTATGTACTTTTTCCCTATCTAAAATGGTGTCTTTTTACTTCCTGTTGGTCACTTCCTGTTTCTTGGTATATAAGGGCTCTGTTTTCTCCCTTTCCTTGCGCTGCATCACTTTCTGCTCAGATTGTGTCTTCGCTCCTGATTCTTAGCCTTCGGTTCTGAATCTTTTCAATTTGCATTTACCTGCATTTTGTTCCTGTTTGATTCCTGGTTTTGTTTTCGTTTCAGGAATCCATTTTTTTGGAGGTTTTTTCCCCTTTATTGGGGTTTTTTCCCTCTGGCACTAATTCTAAAGGGCACGGTCTGTTCTTGGCGTTTCCACTGCCTGCAGCACCGTGGCTACTAGAAAGAGTCGCCCCTTTCTGGGCCAAAGCCGAACCCTCAAGACCTACGCCACTAGATCTGCGGTTTCCAGGCGCCAGCAGCACGTGAGTCGTGACAACAACTCATCATTTCCTTCACAGAAGACCCGGACACTGCCAAAAGGAACTTCCACTCAGGAATTGAAGCCGTCGCCACCTGGATGAGAGAAAGCTGCCTCAAGCTCAAGTCTGACAAGACTGAGCTCATCATCTTTGGAAATTCCACCTCAGCTTGGGACAACTCCTGGTGGCCCACATCCCTCAGTGCCCCTCCGCACCAAATGAACCCTCCCACAACCTAGGCACCGTCCTCAACTCCTCGCTATCCATGACCTGCCAGGTAAACTCAGTCACGTCCTCCTGCTGGCACACACTGTGCAAACTTTGGAAGATTTTTAGATGGATCCCAGGAGACTGTTGTAGGACAGTCACCCACACCTTAGTCATAAGCAAGCTTTACTAGGGCAATGCCCTTTACTCTGGCACCTCAAATAGAAACATAAAAAACAACAACTCATCCAGAACGCCACCACCAGGCTCATTCTGGACCTTCCACACCGAGAGCACATCTCCCAACACCTGAGGACCCCCCACTGGCTACCGGTTGAGAAGCAAATCACCTTCAGCTACTCACCCACACATAAAAGGACATACACAATGCAGGACCAGCCTACCTGAACCACCACATCTCATTGTACACCCCCGCCAGATCCCTTTGCTCCACCCTGATGGCCTTGGCCACCACTCCTACATCTGCAAAACCATCTCCGGAGGATGATCCTTCACCTGCATCGAGGCAAAGAGCTGGAACAACCTCCCCCTGCACCTCAGACAAAGCCCTTCGCTCACCATCATCAGGAAGAACCTCAAGACACAGCTCTTTGAATGAGGCCCCTCCCCGCACAGGGCCTTCAGACCCTCACAGGTGAGTAGCCACGCTTAACAAAAACTGATTGATTGATTGATTGATGTGTCAATATCATGGGTAAGACATGTTCATCACTAGAAACATCTGTGTACAGTTGTGTCATGTGGAAGGCATAGCTAACCAACTCCAGACATATCCTTCCCAACTGCAACAAAGCTAAGACGACTTCTGCATCCCTGTAACTTTAGCTCCTGCCAGCAACTGCAACAGTGTCCAGGTCAAGCATCCTCCGAGGAATGCCTGTCTGCAGCCTGCACCAGAAGAACCGAAGGAATCTCCTGCGGAGTGATGAAGTCACTTCTCTGTTTCAGCAGGCACCTCTCTGCAGCGACGACCGGTGGCTTGGGTCCCCTCTCCAGATGACAGGTGTGGATCCAGCAACACAGGTGGTGGACTAAAGTAACTCTTGCAGTCCCAACATCCAGCACTCCAATTTTGGTGGAGGTAAGCGCTTGCCTCCCCATGCAAGACAGTACCCCAGTGCACCTCGTGACTTGCAGTTGCCAAGGCTTGTGTGCGACCTTCCCAGAAGTTCTTCATGCACAGCACAGCTTAGGCCCCCAGCACTCCATCCTGGGATGCACAAGTTCCTGAGTGGTTCTCCGTTGGCATGGGAATCCTTTGTGTCGTGCTGCTTGGGCCTCCATTTGCACCTTCTTTGTCTGTGTGCTGTGGGACTCCTGTGCACGCTGCCTGGTCTTCTAAGGACTCTGAGTTGCTGAGAGCCCCCTCTATCTCTCCCTCTTGGGTAGAGGCCACCAGGTCCCTCCTGGTCCTGGGCAGGGCCATTTTTCGCTAACCACAAGCTTTGCGTTTACCAAGGCTTGTTGGAGGAATCCAGCGACACAAACCAGACTGCATTCATCCTTCTGGCGTTGGACATCTTCTGCACAAACCAAGAACCCGCATATGTCTTTTTTGGTGCAATACTGACTTTTGCACCCTTATCTGGGTTAGCAGAGGCTCCTGTTCTCCCTGGACTCTTCAGTGCTTCTTGGAGTTGGTTCCCTTTTTCCACAGGTCTTTAGAACCAGTAATCCATAGTTGGTGTCTTGCACTCTCTTCTGGATCTTGCATTATCTTCTATCACAACTTCTAGTGTGTTTTCAGGAAACTTGCTGTGTTTTACTCCTGCTTTCCTGGGCTCTGGGATGGGATACATTACTTACATTTGGTGTTTTCTTACACTCCCAGGGCCCTTCTACACATTACACTTGTCTAGGTGGGAAACCGACGGCATTCCACTATTTTAGTAACATGGTTTGTGTATCCCCTAGGCCGATTGCAACCTATAGTGTTTTTCACTATTTGCACTGTTTTCCTACTGTTTACTTACCTGTTTCTGGTTACTAGTGTATATATTGTGTGATTTACTTACCTCCTAAGGGAGTATAGCCTACAAAGTATTTTTGGCATTGTGTGACTAAAATAAAGTAGCTTTATTTTTGTAACACTGAGTATTGTCTTTCATGTGTGTAAGTACTGTGTGACTACAGTGGTATTGCAGGAGTTTTGCATGCCTCCTGTTTCAGCCTTGGTGCTCTGCCTACAGCTACCTCTAGACAGCTTGGCTCCTAGACACTGACTACATTTCACCAATAAGGGATAACTGGACCTGATATAAGGTGTAAATACCTTTGGTACCCACTACAAACCAGGCCAGCCTCCTATAATGCTCCACAGGCAAAGTGTAGGATCTGCATAGAATCTACATGTGGGCCGTAGTATCTGCAATCAGAGCGGAGTAAAGAAAAAAGACAAGTGTGACGCATGCAAACATGTCGGAAGGGCATGAATACTATGGGAGGAAGGGAAGGTTTTGCAAACGCACTCTACACTACAGCACCTCCTAATATAGTTTGGCCCTTTGCATTGCATTATAGTACATGTGGTTAACATATCTTGCTTACATCTAAGAAGACTGTCTCCAAATTTGGGGTGAGGGAGAACAGATCCACTGTCCCTCCCCCGAGTAGTAGCACTGCGAAGTGCTGTGCCGGGCCCTCGGCCTGCCTTGACCCGTGTAGTTCTAAGGCCTTGGTTGACTGATCTTTTGGCCACTGGCCTTTTGGCCTTGCTGTTCTTCAGGCACCCCCACCTTCCCAAGTTTCAGTCCGCCCACGTTTCCCAACTTCTTTTCCTCCACCCACCTCCCGCCCCTCCCTCCCAGCACCTATTTAATGGCAGTCACTGTGGGACAGCAAAGTGGGCGTGCAGTGGGTGTTCTGCCGGTGCTCTAAAGCCAAGTCTGTGTGTGCCTGTCTGCACCGCGACAGCACCCTGTGCCAGGACCCCTAGATCTGCAGCCTGTGACTGGACCGCGCCCAGCACCTGGGCCCCTGGATCTGCAGCCCAGGACTGGACCACGCCCAGCACCTGGACTTCTTGATCTGTAGCTGCAACTGGACCACGCCCAGCACCTGGATCGATGGATCTGCTACTCGAGACCTGAGCTTGCCCAGCGCCAGCACTCTGGATCTGCAGCCCAGGACTGGACTCTGCCCGGCACCTGGACCCCTGGATCTGCAGCCCGCGCCTGCACTGCACCCAGCACCTGGACCCCTGGATCTGCAGCCCACTACAGGACCACTCTCAGTGCCAGGACCCGTGGATCTACGACCACCTGGCACCAGTACTCCTCTGACAAGATCAAGAATCTCAGACCTGAGATCAACAACCCAACTGAGGCATTGCCTCACCTTTACATACTGAGCTCCACCCAGTGGATGCCCTCCCCCAAATCTGAACTCCACTGTGCACAACTAAACGTCTGATCACTCTGCAAGGACAACATAGAAATCTCGGACACCATCACTGAACTTGCACCCCATGTTTATCACTGAAACATGGCTCACACCCTCATCGGCACTGGACAGCATCACCTCAACGCCCCCCACATACAGGATGATCCACTTAGTCTGCCCTAACAGACATGACGGAGGCATCACCATCATCCACAAGAACTCCCTCCTCTGCTCCACCTTGAAAGACGACACAAACCTGATCATGGAACACCTTAACTTCCAGATCAAAGCAGACTCCAATACTGCCATCAGAGAAACCCTCGCCTACAGATCTCCAGCCTCCTGCCACAGCTTCTGCAACTCCATCCCAGACTTCATTGCCCCCCTGGCTATCCACTCCAGCCACTACATCTTCCTGGGGAACCTCAACTTCCACCTAAAGGACCCGAACAACTCTAACTCTGCCTCCCTGCTTGAGAAATGGCCACCATAAACCTCTCTCAACTGGTCAACACCCCCACTCACTGTGTAGGACACACACTGGACTCCATCTTCTCTAACAGTGACAGAACCAATGTCTCCCTCACAACCGAGGTCACATGAACTGACCACAACATCATCCACTTCAACATTGAGGGATGGCTGGAAGTCCCATCGAGACCACTGACCCTTCCTCCCGCAACTGGAGCAGAATCACGGACACAACCTGGATTTCCACACTCAAAGAAGCAAGACCCATCACAGCAGACACATTTGAACAACGCATCTAAAACTTCACCAAGTGGATCTTCTCAGCAGCTGAAACCATAGCCCCCCCTGAAGTGTACCATCAATAGAAAACCCACCACGCAGGCCAGGTGGTTCACCCCAGAACACCTAAGCCTCAAACGTCACTGCAGAAAGCTAGAGTAACACTGGTGTAGCAACAAGACCCCCACCAACCTCGACCCCTTCAGGACCACCCTCAACAGTTACCACCGCCGAATCAGGAGGCCAAGAACGAAGAGATGAACACCCGCATCAGGACCAGCCCCAACCACACCAAAGAAGTATTCAGCATCCTCAGAGAACTGACCTGCCCATTTGCCACAGAGAACACTATCCACCCCTCATAAACCCTTTGCAATACTTCTTTCACCACAAGATCGCTGACATCTACAGCAACTCCGACCACCAGCCCACCAACCTCGACCACCTCTGCACCCCAACCCACTCCTCCCCACCCCACCAAATGGACACAGCCCTCCACCAAAGACACTTTCACCATCATGACCTCCATCCACTCTAGATCACCCTCCAACCTAGGAAGAGAAGTAATCTGAGCCTCCCTCACAGAAATCCTCAACTCCTCCACCTCCACTGCTACCGTCCCAGATGCCTGGAAGCACACAGAGGTCAAGCCCTCCTGAAGAAAGTCTCAGCTGACCCCAATGAGCTCAAGAACTACCACCCTTTCTCGCTCCTCCCTTTCCCCACCAAAGTCTCAGAAAAAGCTATCAGTCACCAGCTTACGGACTTCCTCAAAAATAACTGCCTGCTCGACCCATCCGAATCCGGTTCCCGGCCCAACCACAGTACCGAGACTGCCCAGATCGAAGCAACCGACAATATCAGACACCTCCTCAACCTAAGAGGAACAGCAACCCTCATCCTCCTCAACCTTTCTGTGGCTTTTGACATAGTCTCCCACGACACCCTCATCAACATACTCCACAACACTGGCATCCAAGACAACACACTGTGCTGGATCACCTCCTTCCTCTTTGGCTGTACACAGAGGTTCCTCCTCCCCCCTTTTTTCTCCTCACCCAAAGACATCATCTGTGACATTCCCCAGGGCTCCTCCCTCAGCCACACCCTCTTTAACACTTACATGACTTTGGTTATTAATTTTGAAAAATTAAATTCCACTAATGTGCTCTAGAAACACAATATTTCCAAACGGGGCTTTCACTGCATCATTGAGGGAGTTGTGCCCAATAGTCCGACACCACGGCACCGGTAACGGAGTCACACAAACCCCAATGTACAGTACCTTTGAAAACGAAGAAACAAAGATGTTGCACGGAGTCGCCGTTGCTGGGGTCAGGTGTAGTGTCAGTCCCTTTACGGCACCTGGGTAGGTGATGTGCCAGTTCTGCACTGCGAGGCAGGGGGAGATGAGGCGTCGTTCTGTCCAGTTGCAGGGGGAGCTGGTGCAGCATCGGTGGTGAGGCGTCAGTTCCTTGTGACCCGGTGGGGTCGATGGATCCAGTCAGTCAAGAAGTGATGTGTTGACTTCACAGTGTTGTGATAACACAGCAGGGCATCAGTGGCGTCACAGCAAAGTCGGATTGGGGTTGCAGGCTAAGGTCGTTACGTGCAGCAAGGTCCACGGAACAGGAACAGGCTGCGGCATCAGTGCTGGAGTCATTAAAGTTGGTCCAAGCTCTTTGGTGTCCCTGAGATTTCAGAAAAAGAGGCAAGCTCAATCCAAGCCCTTGTAAACCACTCTTGGGGAAGGCAGAGTCCTTCCAGCAGAGCCAGGAGACAGCAGACAGCAGGGCAACAAGCAGGGCAGCAGTTCTTCTCAGCAAAGCAGTCCAGACAAATCCTTTGGGAAGCCAGGCAGTCTCTCTGACAGAGTTCAGGTAAAGATCCAGAAATGTCTGATCTGGTGGGGGTCAGAGACCCAGTTTTAAATACCCCAAAATGTCTTTGAAGTGGGGGAAACTTCAAAGAGTGGCCATTGGCCTTTGAAATGTGAGAGACAGCCCCTCCACCCTTCCTGGCCAGGGAGACCCATTCAGTGTGCAGATGAATGCAGATGTGACTGTGTTTATGCTGTCTGGGTGGAATGCACAAGGGGAGCTGTCAACCAGCACAGACCAGATGTGGATTAGAGGCTGGGCTGTGAGGCACAGATGGCAGTAAGTGCAGAGAAATGCCCATTTCCTAAAAGTGGCATTTCTAAAATAGTAATATTAAATCCAACTTCACCAGTAAGCAGGATTTTCTATTACCATTCTGGCCATACAGGGCCACTCCTTCCCGATCAGAACCTAGCACTTCAAAGTATATGAGGGCATTTCTAATGCTAGTTCATAAGAGGAGCAGGCCTCACAGTAGTGGAAAACAATTGTATGGGTTTTTCACTACCACTACATGTAAAACATATAAGTACATGTCCTGCTTTTTACCTACATCAAATGTTGATCTATGGGTTACCTAGGGCCTAACATAGGGGTGACATATGGAAAAAAAGAGAAGTTTAAGGCTTGGCAAGTAGTTTTAAATGCCAAGTCAAAGTTGGAGTGAAATTGCACACACTGGCCTTGCAATGGAAGGGCTGAGACATGGTGAAGGGGTCACTTATGTGGGTGGCACAATCAGTGCTGTAGGCCAGTTACAGGCCCTGGGCACATATAGTGTACTTCACTAGGGACTAACAGGTAAATTAAATATGCCAATTAGGTGAGAACCAATGTTACCATGTTTAGGGGAGAGAGCATATGCACTTTAGCACTGATCAACAGTGGTAAAGTGCATAGAGTCCTAAAACCAGCAAAGACAGGGTCAGACAAATGGAGGAAGGCAGGCAAAAGGCTGTCAGGTCAAACAGCTCCAATGGCTGACATTGCATCACCCATGGTTTGAACATCATCTCCTACGTCAATGACACCCATCAAATCACCGACGATGCCTTCGCCACACGAAGGAACTTCAAAACACCATGACAAAAATCACCAGATGGATGAGAACTAACTGTCTTAAAATAAACTCGGATAAGACCTAAATCCTCATCTTTGGCCCTTCCCCTAAGATGACACGTGGTGGGCCACTGCCCTAGCCCTGACACCCATTCCAACCATACACACAATCTCAATATTATTATGGACACCCAATTCACCATGAAACAATAGATCAATGCCGTCTTCTCCTCCTGCTTCCACATCCTCTGTATGCTCCACAAGATCTTCCAATGGATCCCCATCACGACTAGGAAGTAAAAGTGTGCTCTGGGAGACTTACTGTGATTTACTGCTGTTTTCCTGGTCGCTGGGGTGGGTTGTGGTACTTACCTTTGGGCTTTCCTAGTACTATTAGCTCCCCTCTACATACTACACTTGTCTAGGTGGGGGGACTGACTTTCGCATTCCACTTTCTTAGTATATGATTTGTGTTCCCCCAGGCACATTTCTAACTATTGTGATTTTCCCAATTTGCACTGTTTTCTAACTGTTTTAAGCCTATTTCTGCATACTGGTTCATATATTTGTACATACGGGCCCCTCCGATGCAGTTATCTACGTCAAAGGGGTGTGCAATGGGTGTTGCTGTAGGTGTGTCACAAAACACCCATTGCATTTTGACGCTGCCTCAGATTTACAAGATTTCGTAAACCTGTGGCAGCGCCAAAATCTAACGCCACCTCCAGGGGTGGCGTGAGCAAGGCACAACGAGGAGGAATACTTTTATTCTTCCTTGTTTGTTTTTTGCTTTTTCAATGCGTGCTGCATTCTGCAGCACACATAGAAACAGCAAAATGCCAGAAATGATTGTTTATTTGGAGGAAGGTGTCCCTTCCGGCACATAAACAATCATTTAAAAATTACGCTTTGGCACTTCTGTGTCTGCTGCATTGTGCAGCAGACACAGAAGTGCCAAGCACCATTACTGATTGTTTATGTGCAGGAAGGGACACTTAAATACGGCGCATCCTTGTGTTGTGAAAATGAAGAAGCGCAGCGCTGCCAATTTTGTCGCAGCATCGCACTCCGTCATTTTCCCATAAATATGGGCCTGAGTGTTTTCTTTCATGTGTGTAAGTAGTAAGGGGCATATTTATACTTTCTTTGCACTGAATTAGGGTAATTTTGTAATGCTAATTCAGCACAAACTCAACACCATATTTATATTTTGACACTAGACCCATCTAGCGTCAAAATATTGGAGTTAAAGTAATTTTTTGGATGCGTGAAACCACCTTGCATCAATGAGATGCAAGTTAGGTGTTCCCGTCCAAAAAATGACTCAAAGTCCCTAGTGCCTTATTTATCCTCCCGTGCAAAAATGGTGCACGGGGTGAGGCGGGCCTAAATAATGGCGCTAAGCCTGCTTAGCACCATTATTTAACGCCTGGGTCAGGGCAGGCGTTAGGGGACCTGTGGACCCATTTTCATGGTCAAACACCATGGAAAGAGCCCACAGGTGTCCGCCCCAAGCCCCAGGAACACCCACACCACAGGGACACCAGAGGATTCGGGAACCCCATCCCAGGTAAGTAGGATAAATAGAGGTAAGTATGAAATGGGCCCCCCTGCATGGCACTGGGTGCAATGGCCATGCCCAGAGGACCCTTGTTCCCTGTGCTGGTCATTGGGGTGGTGGGCATGACTCCTGTCTTTTATAAGGCAGGAGTCATGTGGTATGGATGGTTTTGCGTCAGGAAATTATGCTGGGCTGGTTAAAGACATTTTTCTTTCTCCTCTAACCAGTCTAGCGCCATTTTTCAGTGCAAAACCCCCTCCCCCATACCGCCACCTCCACCGCCACCCGGCTAACAGCATTTTCCCAGACGTTAGCCCACCCTTTGTGTCGGCTTGCGCATTCAATAAATTTGGTGCCCGGTTGGCACTCTAAAATGCCACAAGCTAGCGCTATACTTTTTGAAGCAAAACTGCGTTTGCCCAGTTTTGCGTAACAAAAATATAAGTATGGGCCTAAGTGTGACTACAGTGGTATTGCATGAGCTTTGCATGTCTCCTAGATAAGCCTTGGCTGCTCATCCACAGCTACTTCTAGACAACCTGGCTTCTACACACTGACTACACTACACTGATAAGGGATACCTGAACCTGGCATAAGGTGTAAGCACCATAGGTACCCACCACACACAAGGCCCGCCTTCTACAGTCACGGACCTGCATACCCTGCTCTCTATTTTGTACAATGGCCCAGTTGCCCGGATTCAGACCCAGATGAGGGTTCAGAGGTATGTGTAAGTCATGATTTAATTCTATGTTGTGCCAAACACAACAGGCTACTATAATTAATTTGCACACAACTTCAGGAGAGTACAGCAGCTCCCCACCCTGTACAGTCAAGACATATGAATCTTGACTTCAGGAGACCGAAACTGCACTCTGTGATGGCTTGTGTACATCTGTGTGCCCTTTTGTACCTCTTCTGATGTACAGTGGTTCCACGCCTGTGTGGTGTAAGGAGATGAGGGGAGCGTGCATATGGAGCATCACCTGAGGAAAGAAATAGATTGATATTTGTAAATGTCCCTCAAGCATCTGTACAGTACATGCTGTATGAAATTGTTCATATGGTGTCTGTTGGGGGCATTTATTGCCATGAGGATTAGAGCGGTCTAATGGTTGTGCACATGTACAAACAATTATACATAACATACATGCGTGGTGCTTGATACTTACCCAGTAGCCACATGTTGCCAAAATCTCCCGCTGCCATCTGCCGGGCAAGAGGTGATCTTCGGAATATATAGCTGTCATGGGTACTGCCTGGAAACACTGCATGCACACCAATGAACCTACCACTAGCATCACGGACACCCTGAACGTTGATGGAGTGCCAGCGGTGTCTGTTGCAGAAGATGTGTGCATTGCAGCGAGGTGGCTGAAGAGCCACATGAGTGCAATCAATTGCACCAAGCACACACGTGAAGCAGGAAATGAGGTAGAAATCCTTATCTACTCTTTGCCTTCTGGCCAGTGTATTGGGCATTCATATGTGGTGATGGACTCTCCTATTGATGTAGCTCAGTACCTGATTCAGGCATCAGGATTGGGTTGCCTGGGAGATGCCCACTTGGTCACCGGAGACCCTCTGGAATTACCCTGTAGCAAAGAAATGGAGAGCTGCTAGGATCTTGACATAGGCTGGGATGGCATGGGAGCACCAGCTCTTAGAGTCAAATTCCTGCTCCCACTCACAAACCATCTCCAAGATGATATCAGGAAAAAGTGGTATCTGAACATGGCATCTTGGCTGGACATCCCAAAAAGGTTTTTCTGTCTGAAGATTCTCTCTACTCTACTCCTCCTCCATCTCCTCAAATAATCCTGTTGCATAGCAAAGGGCAAACCAACAAACACATTCAGCGACATGTTGAAAGATCTGGAAGGGTTTGTTTGTGGCAGCTTTGCTTTCATGTGTGCAGCAAGGCTGGGATTGGATGTGGGCCAAGGAGTTTTAGCTGGAGCTAGGTCGGGGATGGTAGACACTTACAAAGGTGTGTCAGTGCGAATTATGTAGCATCATCCGGCCTGAGTGCACATGATCCATCCCAAGAGTGGATAATCCGCTCAGAGTGTGGATGATCTGGCCCGAGTGTAGATGATCCGGCCCGAGTGTGGATGATCCGCCCCGAGTGTGGACATAAAGATACTAATTTTAACTTACCTTTGTGAATACTTGAAAATTGTAAGCTTAGACTTTTGGTCTAGACTTAAACCAAAAGTATAAGTTTACCTTTGTGAATCGGGCTCAAGGTGTTCAAAGCACATAAGGTCCACAAAAGCAGGTTTACTGAAGGAGGTGATGTGTTTTAAACAGTTAGTAATTGTGACGAGTTGGGTACCAAGATAACTGATCATTTTAATTGGGGCCCACAAGTTAAGAAGAGTAGTCTCATAATTTAACATATAATGCTTCAAGATCCAGATCGCTAACACTGGGCCTAGCTGTGTTTAGGGCAGAACTGCAAAGTGCAGCATTATATGGGACAGAAATATGGGTCTTGTATGCTACTGACACCTTAGTTGAATCAGAAAATAGGTTTGTATTGCCTTTTGTAAATGTGCCAGACAGAACCCCGATGCTGCTCCTACTCCTACTCCTGAATATTGATCTAAAAAGAACATCTCACTTAGTGACCCCAAAACCATTATAATAATGGGTAAGAGTATGGCCCTCTACTGAAATGGAACACTAGAGGAAAGGTTTGAGGGACTTGTGTTCCCTGGACAGGCCTGTAAGATTCTCTGGCATAAATCCATGCACACTTAGCTCTATAAAATAGGGCTAAAAAAGCTATGGCATGACCCTGTTTTTGTAGTAAATCCGTAGCACAACTTAAGTCTGGTTATTGGCAATTTGTCAGTGACAGCAGGTGTGTAAGTGCAAAATGTGTGGGGATGGCAAGTATTCTTTTAAATTTAAAACCTGTACCCAAATTTGAGGCTTTTCTAAACAACATATTTCCTCCCCTTAGAAGAACTTTGCATGTCAAATTCAGGGTGGGGACGATACCCTTAAATAGCTTTACTGTCAAATAGGAAAAGTGTCCTCAGAATCAAATTCTTTGCACCGCATCCTTTGCTACTCTGGGAAATGAAGCACATTTTATGGTCTTCAGCCCAACCTATCAAGAATTCCGATAGAGGCACTACCTCCAGTTTGCAAGACGATGGGCAATAACCAGTATTTAATTACTCATGTTTTTTTAAACTGGTTTGTTTGGTTTCATTGTTTATGCTGTGAGTAAGTTTTTAGGTTCTGCTTGGTTCACATGAAAATCAATTGTGGATTTTGCTTTTGTACATTAATAATTGATATGATGCATTGGGCTAGCTTTACAACGCCCTAGCACCTGCTTGCACCACACTAGTGTCATTTTTCTTACACTAATGTTGCTCAAGGAGGCAATTTCTGCTCCACCATATTTACAAAGTGGCGCAGTGTATGCTTTGCGCCACTTTGTGACCCCTTGCTCCACATTATGCCCGAGTCAGGCATAATGTATGCAAGCGGGGTGTTCTGGCGTCAGTAGGCCCGCAAAAATGGCGCAGTGAAATATACAAGATTTCACTCCGCCATTTCTGGTGTAATTTTTAACACCTTCTCAAAGCAGGCATTAAAGTGATGCACCTATTTTAATCATTGGACCTTCTTGCTCTTTGCTGCACTAGCGTTAACATTGTTGACGCTAGTGCAGCAAAGCTCCAAAATAGTGTCAAAAATGTTGATGCTAGTAGCCTAACATGCACCATGGAGTTTCGTATTGTAAATACAGGTGTCGTTACGTGTCATTAGGTGGGGCTGGGGCGATGCAAGAAAACAGGTGCATCAGCACTGACACCAGCAAGATGTTATCTATATGACAGCGTAAATTCAGATGGAAAGTGAAGGCATATTATATGTCTTTTTTGGGGGAATTAGGATATTGTTTTTCCTAGCCATGGACAGAGCCATTAGGAGGGCACTCTGAGCTGATAATCTGATAATTGCCCAGTTCGGCCCAATAAATAGTTGTTACTAAAAAGGAAGAGACTAAACGACCATACATCAGGAGGTTTGATTCCCTATAGAATATATTCATGTGAGGTATTAACCATTTGCCTTTAATATAGGGCAGGTATTTAACAGGGGTCACAGTGATTAATATGTATGATTTATATTCACAACTAAGGTTGCATGAATGACATTGGTTGAATAAGAAATGTGACTTGCCACAGAGAGACTGCAAGGTATGAATCTGTAGGCATGGATCACTATGGCCCCTCATTATGACATTGGCGGTAAATTCGAATACCGCTGCAGTGACTGCCGCCAACATACCGCCGCAGAGGTGAACATCCGTCCACCAGATTATGACATACACACACAACCGACAGAAACCAGCCACAACCACAGATCCGCCAGACCCAACGAACGCGATAAACTGTTGGAACTAGCCCCCGTACTGTTACGCCACCAAAACAACGCCCTCCTAATACAGACCCACAAATCACCACAGCGGACATTCAACGGCGGTAAATCACTGGTTGTGCACACCGCCAAAGTGGGAAAGGCCATCCAAAAACCAAAACAACACAGCATTGGCCAGAACAAAAAAACAAACCTGACACAAATACACACACACACCAACAGCACTATAAAATACACCCTCACAACTCCCACAAACCTTTGCAAACACAAAAAGACCACTACACCTTGCCACGTCAATCCCAGAGACAACAACACACATACCACAACTACCCACACATCCGTCATGCACCACACACCACACACCTCACCACATCACACATCACCCTCTGCACAACACACACAACACACATGTGCCCACAAAGGCACCCCTGTTTCACTGATGAGGAGTTGCGGGTCATGGTGGAGGAAATAGTCAGGGTAGAGCCACAGATGTTTGGAGCACAGGTACAGCAGATCTCCATTGCTAGGAAGAAGGAACTATGGCAGAGAATCATGGACAGGGTGAACGCTGTGGGACAAAATCCACGCACAAGGGACAACATTCGGAAGAGGTGGAATGACCTATGGGGGAAGGTGCGTTCCATTGCAGCAAGGCCCCAGCTTGCCATCAGGAGGACTGGCAGTGGGCCCCGACCCCCTCGGTTACACCTTACAGCATGGGAGGGGCAAATCTTGGCGATACTGTATCCTGAGGGACTCACTGGAGTAGCGGCGAACTGGACACTGGTGAGTCACCATTGACAACCTACCACACCCCAAACCTGCATGCCATCTCATCCCCTCACCCTGACTCCCTTCACCCCAATGCATCCCATACAGTGCACTACCCCAGTTACCACACCTAAATATCAATCCCTGCATGCCATACCCACTGCAGGCACATCCCTCCCAGCTCTGCATGCACACCCACCACCAATGCATGCACATCATGAAGAACTACCAATCCCACAATTCATCACTGTACACTACCAAAGGTGGGAGGACAACACCAATATCATTGGGAAAGCTAGAAATGTGGAATATGTCACAGACAATTACCCTAAAACATCACTTACATCCCCACAGGTGCCCCAGCCAATGCCAGCGGTGAGGAGGTGCCACGGCTAACCAGTCCCCCACCAGAAGATGCCCTCTTTGATGACAGCAACTCTGGAGGTATCGATCTGGATGAACTCCCTGGCTGTAGCTAGTGGACAGGAGGCCCTGCCACAGGACTCACAGGCTACCAGCACCCCTTCCCCTGCAGGTGAACCACCCCACAAACGTTCCCTGCGACCCAGACAGACACCAGAGACAGTTTCCAAGACCAATACCACCACCAGGAAATGAGCCCCTCCAGAATGCCCCCCTTGTGTTCCACTGTATCACTTGTTCACCTTGAGCTGCCATTGCTCCTCTTCCTATGGCCCCTTGGACAGTGGACCTGTGCTACAAACAGACAGGCCCACTACACTGGGCTTTTCCTAACCATCATCCCACTCTATAGCACTTTGCATTGAATACCTACTTTACAAATAAACACCCTTGGACATATCTTGAGAAGAGTGCTTTATCAGAAAGAAATGTACACGATATTGAACTGCATGATCCTGTGCAAATGTCCTGTAATGTGTAAATCCACACTACATATGTGTCTCAGCAGTCTGTACACATCACACCATTACACTGTTGTAACCACACCAACATCTGCAATAAGGGAAGGCACAGGTGACAGTTAATTGGGATGCAAAGGTGGTGACTAGCATTCTGCTACAGTCACACAGCACATCACTTACCTGGAGAAATGTAAAGATCAACAGTCTTTCCTGAGTGTCATTGGAAATACTGCTGAATTATATGTGTCCTGTTGTCCACTTCCACCTCCTCCTCCTCATCCTCCTCCTCCTCACTGTCCTCAGTGTCCACTGCTGCCACAGGTGCATTTTCACCCCCCTCCTCCTGCAGATAGGGCCATGGCATCTGAGGGCCAAATTGTATAGCATACACCATACCACCACAATCTGGCAGACCTTCTCAGGGGAGAGGCATAGGGATCCCCCAGTCAAATGGAGGCACCTGAACCTGGCCTTCAGGAGACCGAAGGTGCGTTCCACAATCCTCCTGGTACGCCCATGAGCATTATTGTACCTATTCTCAGACCCTGTTCTTGGACTCCTAACAAGGGTCAATAGCCAGGACAGGTTTGGGTAGACAGAGTCACCTGGAAAAAGTGAGGGACACACATTATCCATGCACAGTGGCATGGGGTGTGACTCCTGTAGGCATACATAGACATACATTGGGTGGGGACACAAGCTCATCTATGAGCCACACTTTGTGCCCCTGCAGTCGTGGAATCAGCTGTGGGACGCTGCTGTTCCTCAGGAAAAAGGCATCATGCACAGATCCAGGATACTTGGCAGTGATGTAGGAGATGTACTGGTCAGCAAGGCACACCATCTGAACAATGAGAAAGTGGAAACTCTTCCTATTCATGAACACCTGTTCATTGGCCCTGAGAGGGACTAAGGCAATATGGGTCCCTTCAATGGCCCCAGTCACATGTGGTATGTGTCCCATTGCATAGAATCCAGCCTCCACAGTGGGCAAATCATCATCCTGGGGGAATGCGATGTAGCTGCACATGTGTTTGCGCAAGGCAGCCAAAACCCTTCCAAGCACAATCGAAAACATAGGCTGTGACATTCCTGAAGCCAAGCCCACAGTCACCTGGAAAGAACCTGTTTCCAGGAAATGGAGCACTGATAGTACCTGCACAAGAGGGGGAATTACTGTGGTGCAACAGATAGCAGGTAGCAGATCAGGTTCCAAGTGTGCACCCAGCTCTGTGATTGTGGTCCTGTTCAGATGATAGGTGAGTATGATGTGCCTGTCCTCCAGTGTAGCCAAGTCCACAGGGGAACTGCATACGGGTGCTTTCCTCCTCCTCCTATTCGTCCGCAGTGGTTGCTATCTAAGTAAGCCAAAAGTAAAATGGTTGTGACAAAAGGACCTATGGACATGCAACATCAGAGTACACAGAGCATGTATGTATGTTGTACACTAGAATAGTCTAGGTGTCTAAAGTCAACATTAATGACGCCCATCTTAATTCAATACATGAGTACTAGCATTGGGAAATGGCAACCAGCTGTCCTGTATGCAGGGACAGGTAGAAGTGACCTCACTCTGCAGGAGTTAGGCGTCATGGTGGAAGGCGGTCTGCACTGCCGTGCAATTTGTCATTGGCTAACATGGGGCTTTATGGAGTACAGGAACCATTGATGATCAACGCAGGCAGTGACGGTGTTCACCGCCGCTGCCGTGACTGTCATTTTCTTTCTACCACTTCACTTGATTTCTGACTTTCCACTGGGCAACATCTTCACTGCATGTGCTGCTGTGACCTGTGTCTGCAACCTGCCATGGCCCGTGCAACAGGGGAAAGGGCCCAAACCTTCATGTCCGAGGAGTTGGAGAGGCTCGTGGATAGGGTCCTACCCCTGTAGTGGCAGTAATATAGGCCTCCAGACCAACAGGTGAGTACATCACAGGTACATTGAATGTGACATGGCTGCATGTTGATGTTTGTGTGTGCTAGCAGCGTGTCATTTGGGGGGGTATGGCTGCAGGCAATGTGAATGCAGAGGTACGGATCATGTGTGTGTTTGATGAGGGGAAATGCAGTATGTAGGACATATGTGTGACAGGCTGGATTGTATGGTTCATGGTGTCCTTCTGTCTGTGTTTTCTCTGCAAGTCAGCACCCATCAGAAGGGGTTGTGGCGTGCCATTGCCAAGGATGTGCAGACCCTGGGAGTCCATATCCAGCAGATCACCCACTGCAGGAAATGGTGGGAGGACCTGAGATGCTGGGCCCAGAAGACTGCGGAGGCCCAGCTGGGGACAGCATCCCAACAAGGGGGGGGGGGTGGCGGAGGTGCCTGTCGGAACCTGACCCCCCTGATGGCCCGCATACTGGTGGTGGCCTACCCAGAGCTGGATGGGCGCTTGAAGGCAGCACAGCAGCCACAAGGGGGTGAGTACAGTGTGTGTGATATTCATTATTTGTCACCTGGCATGGTATTTGGGTTCTAGTCAGTGGATGCCCCAATATGACGCTTTAGACTTTGATGCGTGGTCCTGCTTAGGTATGTAGGGTGGTATGCATATTTGGTATTGCTAGGTAGCTAGCTTGCCATGTCAGATGGGCTTAGTTGGTCCCAGTAGGTGTGCAGACGGTAGTGTTTGGGTCCTACCTGATGTGGTACCTAGGCAATGGTATGCCACTGTGGTCCATACCGCCCATTCTTAGTCCCAGTGAGTGACTGTGATGTGTATGCCATCTGTGCTGTTGGTGCTGTGGTTGACCCTGTGCTCCCTTTCTTTCTCCCACCCTCCTTTTGTCATCCTGTCCATGTGTGCAATAGCATCATCTGGCAAAGGAGCAGGGGCACAAGCGAGTGAGGGAGCTTCAGCCCATGGGACCCAGGAGGCAGAGTCCACTGATGCCGAGGGGACCAGTGGGTTGGAGGGTAAGGGTAGAACCACGGGGGAGACTGGAGCTGATACCACTGACTCTGATTCCTCCTCCGATGGAAGCTTCCTGGTGGTGACGGACCCCTCTGGGACCACACCAGCAACTTCATCTTCTGCCACCCCGTACCAGCACCCCCCCTCCCAGTAGCCCCCCACTGAGTTGCCTGTGCCCGTTCCCCCAGGAGGGTGGGCCTCTCCTTCACCCCAGGCACCTCAGGCCATGCCCCAGTCAGCCCTGCTCCCCTCGGTGAGGAGGCTTCATCTCCGTAGGGCAGACAACCATAGTGAATGCCATCCAGGGGCTGGCATCCCAGAAGCAGCAATGCAATGCCTACCTGGAGGACATTCATGATGGCTTGGCGGTCCTAAAGAGATCGTTTCAGGCTCTGGCCTCTGCTCTGACGGCAGACGGTGTCCCTGTTTCTTCCATCCCCCCTCCAACGACCTCTTGCCAGTCCCTGTCTCCTCTCCCCCAACCCATCCTACGCACACATTCTGACAAGCATGCACCTAAATCAACAGACAGGACTCACACATGCACCAGACTTCAGTCCACAAGCACACACACAGCCAACACACAGATGTACACTCAACATCAGCCACAGCCTCCACTGTATCCCACTCCTCCTCCTCCCTCACAGTCACATCAGGACTCACACCTGCATGCACAGCTTCAACAGTCCCAGATCCTGCCACCTGTACAGCCTTGCCCCCAGTCACCACAACAGCAGACCCGCAGACATGCACCCCATACACCACATGTGCAGTCACCACCACCACCATCACCACCTCATGCAGCTGATGTGTTTGGGACAGGCTTTTGGTGGCGTTGCTAACGCCCTGAAAATCCTGGCGGTCTGCTATGTCATAATATGGTGGGCGGATCCTTGTCTTTCTCCTGCCTAGAGAAGGCTACCTCCGTGTTCAGTGGTCGTACCGCACTGACTGTTGGGGTGGTACATTAGCTATCTACGGGAGGGCTCACCTCTATGGTCATAATTTGGCATTCATTACTGCCGGCCTGGCAGTGGTACTACTGCCATCACCGGCATGGCAGTCAGCTGACCGCCAATGTCATAAAGACCACCTATGTATACTTACGACACAAATATTAGAAGGAAATTTGCAGATGGTGCACTATGAAAATTTGTGATGAAAAGTTGGTGATAGCATGTGCATGCGCTGTTGATAACCTCACCTTGGTTTATGGCAAGTAAGTGGTACACTTACCTCTGGTTATAGTGTAGCAAATTGTGCATTATATGGATGATTTCGAATGGGTATGGCTTCTGTGGTAACTGTGCTATATTTTCAGGTGTGATATTTCTAGCACATTGGAACAATACAATATGTGTCATTTCCTGAGGAAGGCATCTTTGCCAAAACGCACATTGAGTAATGAAGCCACAATCCAATTCTAGGGATGTGTATTTGAAAGTATCAGATCATTTGTCCATTGGCTAAAATTGAGCCCTCAATGTTAATGTGAAAATATGTTGAGTAATTCTTAGTGATTGTTTGAATAATCTTTAGTGATTGTCAATTTGAAGTGTCTATCTGTTATACCAAGAGCAGTAGCCTATATGGTAGACTCACCACATATGACTATAAATAAAAACTGTGTGATTGTATGACATTTTGTGCAATCGGGGTATGAGCAATACAGGAGACACTTAACTTTTTAATTTTAAGTTTCCATTTTCTCAATATTTCATTTTTCATGTTTGATGTAAATTATGATGTGATATGTTGAGGAGATTTTATAAATGTGAGGTATACGTGGTGAGAATGAGGCGTGGATGTTAGGAGGGTGTGTCATTGTTTGATTTTTCAAATGTATTTGGAATTTGTATATAAGAGTATATATAGTGTTTTTGTATAATGGTACAGTTTAATTCATAAATTTGAATTTATTTAGGCTACTTCTTTGGTAGCCACACAATTTCTTAAATAAGAGCATTGTTTAAATGCCTAGTACATTTTTGGGGGTGACTGCGATTTTTCTTTTCATTTGAGTTTGTGGACCCTGTTGCAGGACTTATATCTAGTACAGGGAGTCCCTTCTTTACTTGATGCATCAGTACTGATGCGCCAGTTTCTTGTAAATATGGAAAATTCTTTTTTATTTTAGTATTTTAAATGCACTTATTTAGCCTTTTATCTTTGTATTTTTGCTGATGTTTTATGGATTCATTTTTTGAAATAAACATATTAAAGACAAAAGTCTTAAAAGGTATACACATTGAACTATATGTATTTAAAATATATATATTAAGCCGATTAAAAATGATATTCTTACCTGCAATGTTCCGTTCTGTGATATTCTTGACATCAAAATATTTTTTTCCCGGTATTTGGGCCCATTGATATTGTTGTAATGATATCAAGGTTCTGCACCAGTTATTGAGAAAGGGATTATACAAATACCCAGAAGATAGCACGTCCATATTTACAATGAACACTCAGTAGCTGAGGTTACAGTGTCAGTTTGAGTTGATCACGTTTCTGCATTTTTAGGTGGGGAGAAATATTCCAGCCCGGAAAGCATGCGTAAAATCATGTACGGAAATGCTGTCTGATTACATCTAGGCTAAACTAGCCAGATAGAGCTTCTGCAATAAATGGACGAGTCTGATAATTTTGGACATCAGCAATTGATTGTATGATACAAGGTTAGACAATCAAATAGCTCAAACGGTAAGAACAATGAGTGACTTGAAGCAAAGCAAGGTTGCTGTTGATCACTTTGGTCACTGAATAGGAAAGGCTGTTATGAAAGAAGCTAAGTATACCCTCCTTTCTCTACTTCTTTCTCACCTGTCTCTGTTTCAACATCACATTTATATCTCTCTCCTTCCGCCATCAACACCTCTCCCTCAGTTGTTTTTTTCTAATCTGTCTGTCTCCTTATCATCACTTTGTAACTCTGTAACCAGTATTACCTCTCCATCTCCCATTCTGCTTTGTCACTTTAGAACCATTTTTTCAACTATCTCCCTTCTTGTAGCTGTCACTTTCTCAGTCTGTCAACCTCCCTATCTCTCTCACCTGTCTTTCCGACGAATCTCTTTATTGTGCATCTTTATCACATCTGTCTCTTCTCTGTGCTGTTTCTCATAATTTTTTCTACCACCTCCATCACGTCTCCCTTTCCCCTCTCCATCTGATTCTCTCGGAACACTCTCACTAACCTCGCACCTCTGTCTCACATGTCCACCCTCTTAGCGCCCTCTTTATTTGTCTCCTACCTTTCCCTACAAGTATGTCTTTCTAGTCTCACTTATCTCCCTCTCAATTATCACCCTTATGTCTCTTTATAACTTTTCTCGAACCTGCCTCCACCCCTCTCCCTGTCGCCCATAGCTATGTCGTTTACAGTTTACCTATATCACATTTTTCATACTCTCATTCTCTCTCACCGGTCTTTCCCTGCAACGGTTAACTATCTCTTTGTAACATGCCTATGTGTTTATCAAGTATCCCTTTCCACTGTGTCACACTCTTTAACTTAAGTTTATATCCCTCTCACATCTGTCACCTCTCAGTCTTTAATTCCTCTCTCTCTCTTCCTTGTCTCTCACCTGTTTCTATCTAGTGTCCTCTTCCTCTGTCCCTCGCATTTATTTTTCCCCTCATAGTCTTTCCACTCTACGCGTTCTCTTATCTGTAATTTTTGCTCTTTTTACTTGCTCAGGATTAGTGCGAGGCGCATAGATGCCTTTTACAGCCAGGGTAGGATCAACTTGTAAACTAAATCATTGTTTTACAAGTTTATTTGCTCAGATCTGGCTGCTGCTTAGAGTTTGCACGCCTCCTCGTGCACACAATGTGACTGAGGAGCATGGAAAGCATTTAACGTGCGCTAGTTCCTTGTTTACCTTTGTTTCTGACGCTGCCCTTACAAACTCTGAGGCCAGGGGTAGCAGGGACAGTGTCATGGGTTGCAGGAGGGAAGCCAAGGGTTGAAAACACAACACCTAGCGACCCCTAAATGACGTTTCTGTGGGGTACCCCTGTCAGAGTTAATAAAAACTACTAAAAACGAATAAAATTGTATAGGGAAAGTACACAAGGAGAAAATAGCAGCTATTTTTTTTATATATGGTGTAATAATGGCATATTGTTTGTTGAAAATTTCCCGTTTCTCATTCTGTTCATTACCCAATATTATTTTTGTTATTTATCTCCATACCTTTGTTTGGTTATTGTGTCTAGGTTATAGGTGTTACTATGAACTATTGTTTTGATAACTCTTTATAACTAATATATTCCTCCTTGAAAAGACCCTGTGTGCCAATCAGGGGACGAGATATGTGTTGGTTGGATCATCAATCTCAAACGAGCCTTAAATGATTGATTAATAAATTTCAACCACATTTCAATGTACCACTGACTGAAGATTTACTATAATTTTATCTAATAAGGCTATAACTGCAATAGCGGCTTGAGGGGGTTAAAAGACGCAGGTTGGGCAGCGCCTGGCAGAGGAAGGGTGGGGACGTAATAATAACATTTTAAAAAATAGTATGTGCCTCGCTGCTTCCGCACCACTGCTCTTTCTTCCTGGTCACAGGAGGCACAGGCTCCCAGTCTTCCCTGAGGCCAATCCTGACGCTGCTCAGAGCAGAGTTAGGATTGGCTGGAGTGCCAAGCCAAGGCATCTCCCAGCCAGACTGGCAGCCTGTGCCCACTCTCTTGAGCCCTGCAACAGAATGCAGGGCTGGAGAGAGCACAGTGTGCATATGTGTTTGGACTGCCCGAGTCGGCAGGCCAAACACACATGAGCACTGAGGGGAGTACACATTGCACTCCCCTCGTCCCGTCATACCCCATAACCCCGCCCCTTTAACAACCAAACGATAACAAACATAGTTTATTATTGTTTTGTTGTTAAAGGTTTAAAGCAGCTGCTTCTGGCAGGGGGCGACGTACCTCCACCATGGTGGAGAAGCTGTCGCTGAATAACTGTCTACCTACAGCTACCCTACTAAAAAGAATGTAACAATTCCAAACTGACCTCCTGTTACAGACTTTGGGGGTTATTCTAACTTTGGAGGAGGTGTTAATCCGTCCCAAAAGTGACAGAAAAGTGACGGATTTACCACCAGCCGTATTACGAGTCCATTATATCCTATGGAACTCGTAATACGGCTGGTGGTATATCCGTCACTTTACCGTCACTTTTGGGACGGATTAACACTCCTCCAAAGTTAGAATAACCCCCTTTATATTTCAAGCAGACATTTAAGCTTTTTTTAAAATTCTGGGCATATAATTATATTGCAGTGGCGGCTGCTTAGCAACCTGATTTAATCACTACTGGAGAACCACATTTTATAAAGAAAATTAGTATTCTCTGACAAGTTATTTAAAAGATGCATGTCTAAGATCAAACAATACTTTGTTGAAAAATAATTCACTTTTATTATATATCTTTGGATAGGTTACTTGCACTGCTTAATTTGTGCTTGTTTTTATCCGGTGCTGAGCACTGGCACTTATTTTTGAGGGCCGGGGCTTACTCTTCTGCCTCAAGCATTTGCTGCGAACAAAAGATACATATGGGGAAGACGGAGGAAGGGAAAAATGAAAAAGCGTCACAAAAGAAGAAAGTAGAAAGCTGCTAGAGTGAGCGGAAGGGGCAGGGAGTGGCTTTATATGGATTAAAGAGGCCCGAGATGGCTTCAGGATTAGGGTGCCTCAGTATTCTGTGTTCACATATTTAATTGCAGCAGCCGCGTGTTTAAGAGGAGGGCTTTGGGCACCGGCACCTTTTTATTTACAAATTAAGCACTGGTTACTTGTCAGAAGAGTGAAATAAGGTGACCGATTAAATTCTTTAAGCATTACTGAAATTACAGGAAGTACTATATTTTAGACATGCGTCTTCATTAAAAGGTCTGCTGACAAACTGCATTGGTAATCCCACATTCAGAGTTACAAATATTGCATGCTACGATAACTAATAGGTTATAAAAACTGCAGGAGGACCACGTACACATTCCTACATGTTTTCTCTTCATTCCATGACCTTGACCCTTGATTAATCGCACATGAGGCCATGTTAATAAATATGGACACTGTCCCGATCAGTGCCGCGTCTCTCCCTAAAATCAGGGTGACTAGTGTAAAGTGTGAACGGAGAGCCATGCGGGCTCTACGTGTTTCAGCAACGTGCTCGACGTGTCCGAGAGGGGCACGGAGCACCAGTCTATAAATAAAGAAAGGAACTGCGGTGACGCAGTTCCGAGTGTGGCAGCAACACGGAAGGTCCATGTGTGTTCATTAAACGATGCGCTGCGCCACGTGTCTACAATGGCGACGAGCGGGATGCGAGACATCGCGCTGTAATTAAGCAATTATATAAAGGGGTATGAGCGCGGAAAGGACGTACCCGAAAAGTCGTTGAAAGTATAAGAAAACCACGCGGTGCGGTGCCGGCCGCTGTGAGGAGCTGAAGGCCACTGCTGGAGCACGATCGCCTAGTGGTGTGCCCTGCGTCGGCGGAGGGTGGTGCCGTTTGGTTTCCGGGTCGGGGAAACCCAAGAAGGTGAGCCCTGCCCCGCCCCCAGAAGAAGACCGTCACGTGGAGCGGATCGCTCCGTTGAGCGCCTTGCCTTTGGGCGTGTCCGTGCTGCAAGGGTAGCCGCTGAAACTGACGACGTGTGCTTTCTCAGCCGAGCGCTTTGTTTATGAGTGTCTCGGGGCTGAGAAAGCTGAAATTGACGCGCGTTTTCCCCGAGGCTGGGGATCGTTTGAAAAGAATGGGAAGGCGTGTCTGAAGGAAATTGACAACGCCAGAGTGAAGGAGGGGGTGAAACTGTGAGGTGGACCCCCAGGAAAAAAAAAAAAAAAAAAAAGGGTCGAATAAAAAGAGAAGAGTGAAAAAAAATAAGAAAAGAGTGGGAAAAAAAAGAAGAAGAGAAAAAAAAAGACATTATTAACCATTGCAACACACTAGAGTGAGGGAGTGCGAAAATGAGTGCCCCACCACAAGACAATGCTAACAATGCCAATCCTCCTCAACCACCAGGGAATCCTCAATTCCCAGCACAACTAAATAATAGTATTCACTCCTCGATTACCTCCTTACCACCGTTTAGCCAACTGATTGACCCGGCCACAGCTGCGCCAAGGTGGCGTCTGTGGATAAATCGCCTAGAAAACTATTTTTGCGCTACCCGAGAGACGGATGGAGCAGTGCGTAGGTCTGTGATGCTGCTGATGGGCGGAGATGAGCTACAGGAGCTTTTTGATTCTCTCCCTGATACAGGGGACAAGTCTGATTTTGACGCAGCGGTGACTGCTTTGAACAGGCATTTTGATCCTCAACTTAACTCGGATTACGAACGTTTTAAACTAAGACAGGCGCAACAGACCGAAGTCGAGTCAATGGATGTGTTTTACGCCAGATTGAGAAAACTGGTGAGTTTGTGCACGGGTCTCAACCAACAAGAAGAGATCCGAGCACAGATCATTCAAGGATGTCGGTCTAATGCTTTGAGAAAGCTTATCCTTCGGCAACAGGGCATGTCCCTTGATGATATTCTGATTCTGGCGAGGTCACATGAACTATCGGCAGTACGAGCAGATGCTATGGCGGCAGTGAGAGGTCAGTCATTGGCTGCTGCGTCATCGACTCGCGTAGTTCAAGTCAAAGAGGAACAAGTGGATGCCGTCCAGACACGTCAGGCAACACCTCGTAAGCTGAACCCTGCTAAACCCAGTGATAGAGCCTGCGGAAGCTGTGGCTATGAACATCGACCGAATGTAACCGCTGTGGTAAACCAAACCATTTCGCTAAAATGTGCAGGTCTAGGAGAAATAAGCCAGGAGAACAGAAAGGAAGAGACACGAATGTCAGAGCTGTATCCAAAAGTGCGGAGGAAGTAAGGGACCAGGCGACAGCAAGTGGTCCAGTCTTTGAGGAGGATGAAGAAGAGGACATTTTTGTAATATCCTTTACGGGAGGAAAACCAGGAAAAAAGAGACCCCCGCCCATGAGTGACGTTCACGTCAATGGCACGCTGGTTTCTGTACTCATTGACACAGGAGCGTCTGTGAATGTCATGGATGAAACCCTTTTCAAAAAATTAGTACCTGCCCCGCCACTTACCTTGACAGCTACCAAAATATATAATTATGGGGGAAGAGATCCCCTCCCCCTCAAAGGAACCGTAGAAGTGGCTGTAAGCAGTGGAGACAGATCAACAGAGGCAAAGTTCTATGTCGTGGCCGGGGATCGCGGCACCTTGCTAGGATGTCACACGGCTGAAGAGTTAGAGTTAGTATTCTTTGCGCGTCAAATATATGACACTCAAGTGGAACGCCTTCTCCATGAATTCCCGCAGCTGTTCGAGGGACTAGGATGTTTGAAAGGGAAACGCATCAAGTTGCACATAGACCACAATGTGGTTCCTGTGGCTCTACGACATCGTCGGGTGCCTTTTCATCTACAGCCGGTTGTTGAGAAGGAGTTGCAGTCGTTGGAAGAACAAGGAGTCATTGAAAAAGTGGATGGGCCTACGCCATGGGTGTCACCGTTGGTGATCGCACCGAAACCTAAACAGCCGGGAGCGATTCGTCTATGTGTGGACATGCGCCTGCCGAATAAGGCTATCAGGAGAGAGAGGCACATAACCCCTACTATGGATGACATCATTGCGGACCTGAATGGGGCCCAGTGGTTCTCAAAGTTGGATCTTAATGCGGGGTATCATCAGTTGGAGCTGGACCCTGAAAGCAGGAACATTACTACCTTCTCGACACATGTGGGGCTAAGAAGGTACAAGAGACTAAGGGGGTGATTCTAACTTCGGCGGGCGGCGGAGGCCGCCCGCCGAAGTTCCCCCACCAAAATACCGCTCCGCGGTCGAAAGACCGCTGAGGGTATTTTGGGATTTGCCATGGGCTGGCGGGCGGCCGCCAAAAGGCCGCCCGCCAGCCCAGGGCAAATCAGCCTTCCCACGAGGACGCCGGCTCAGAATTGAGCCGGCGTAATGGGAAGGTGCGACGGGTGCAGTGGCACCCGTCGTGTATTTCAGTGTCTGCATAGCAGACACTGAAATACTTTGTGGGGCCCTCTTACGGGGGCCCTGCAGTGCCCATGCCATTGGCATGGGCACTGCAGGGGCCCCCAGGTGCCCCACGGCACCCCCTACCGCCATCCTGTTCCTGGCGGGAGTCCCACCAGGAACAGGATGGCGGTAGGGGGTGTCAGAATCCCCATGGTGGCGGAGCGCGCTCCGCCGCCATGGAGGATTCTGCTGGGCAGCGGGAAACCGGCGGGAGACCGCCGGTTTCCCGAATCTGACCGCGGCCGAACCGCCGCGGTCAGAATGCCCTGCGGGGCACCGCCGGTCTGTCGGCGGTGCTCCCGCCGACCCTGGCCCCGGCGGTCTCTGACCGCCGGGGTCAGAATGACCCCCTAAGTTTTGGAGTGTCGTCAGCCGCCGAAGTATTTAAAAATGCGATTCGAGAAACGTTGTCCGGATTACCGGGGGTAATCAACTTAAGTGATGATATTTTGATATACTCTAAGACTAGAGAAGAGCATCATCGTCATCTGAGGGCGACATTGAAAAGATTGACTGAAGCAGGGCTAACACTTCATAAGAAGAAGTGTGCCTTCTATCAAAACTCTGTAGAGTTTTTCGGATATGTGTTTTCAAAAGATGGTCTGCAAGTGGACCCACGGAAGGCTGAAGTGATCCGTCAAGCCCCTGTTCCGCAAAATCCAACGGAAGTTCGTAGTTTTCTAGGAATGGCCACATATTGCGGAAGATTTATACCACAGCTTGCCACCATGTCTGAACCTCTTCGACAACTCACGAAAGGGCAGCACCGTTGGGACTGGACTCCAGATGCGCAACAGGCATTTATGGATATTAAAAATGCATTGCTGGATAAAGTGACTATGGCTTATTTTAACCCAGGTAGGAAAACTGAAGTGGTGGTGGATGCGAGCCCCGTTGGGCTTGGAGCTGTGCTCTTACAGGAACAGAGGCATCAAGAGTGGATCCCTGTTGCAAACGCCAGTCGGGCGTTGTCGGCGGTTGAAACCCGGTATGCGCAGATCGAGCGTGAGGCTCTAGCCATTCGATGGGCGTGCCGCCATTTCCACCTGTATTTGTATGGACACGAGTTTCAAGTAGTGACTGACCACAAGCCTTTGGTCCCCTTGTTTACGGGTAGTCCGCGTCTGGCACCTCCGAGAATTGAACGATGGACTGTCTTACTTCAACCTTATAGATTCACAGTTGTATATCGGCCTGGTGCAAATAATCCTGCAGATTATCTGTCTCGACACCCTTCTCCAAAGGTGTTTGATGGTCATCAAGAACAGGACGAAGAAAATACTGAAGTTTTTGTTAGCATGGTTGTGCAGTCGGCATGTCCTAATGCTCTTCTCGTAGCTGACATTGTGAACGTCACCCAGGAAGATGCGATGTTGAGTAACGTCAAGGAGGCGTAAGTCACAAAAGGTGGAAATATTTTCTAGAGAAGACCCACATGTCCTGCCCTGATCAAAAAGTGGCTATGCAGAGTATCTGGAAGGTGCGTGATGAGCTATCTACTGATGGTGATGGGTTGGTTCTGAGAGGAAGGCGAATTGTGCTTCCACAATGTCTCTGGTCAAGGGTGATCGAGTTGGCTCATCAAGGGCACCAAGGGGCTGCTAAAACCAAAGCAAGGTTACGGGCTAAAGTCTGGTTCCCGGGTATGGATACTCAGGTTGATGAAATGGTAGGGAGATGTCATTCTTGCATCATTACGTCAATAGAGCCCCCGAGTTGCCCGGTGGTAACTGAACCGGCCACTCTGAAACCCTGGGCTAAAGTGAGCATGGACTTTGGGAGTTTCCCAGATGGGAGATTGACTGTGGTTTTAATTGATTCTTATAACAAATTCCCTGTGGAAAAACGTCGTTTGAAAATGTAAGGCCAATTCTACAAAAGACATTTGCTTTGTTTGGTTTGCCTGATGAAGTCCGAACTGATAATGGTCCTCCTTTCCATGGACAAGAGTTTAGGTCATACCTTGACGGTCTGGCAATTCGTCATCATAAGATAATGCCTTACTGGCCTCAGGCAAATGGGGATGTGGAAAGGTTCATGCGAACTTTGAACAGGGCTCTCAGGATTGGAGTGGAGCAAAATGAAAATAGTGAACAATGTCTGTATCAATTTTTAAGTGCTTACCGTCAAACGCCTCATAGCACCACTGGTTGTGCTCCCTCCTCTTTGATGTTCAAAGTGTCTCCACGTGATTGTATTCCCTCCGGTCCTAAATGGAAACCTCCCGTATTGGATGTAAAGGCCACTCAAAGCAGGCGAGAAGCTACTAACCAGAGGGCGAGTGTCCAACGACGAGCGAAGTATCGAGGATTCCAAGAAGGAGATCGAGTGGTAGTGAATGTCGGCGAGGAGGAGGGAAGTTCCGAACGCCGTTTGAGCCTGATGTATGGGAAGTGATTGGCATAAAAGGATCAATGATAACGGCAGCAAGAGGGAGACAAAGAGTAACACGAAACGTATCACATTTTAAGAGGGCTGGTCTGAGAGAGTCGACCAGTGAAGATGGAGAGATAGAGGACATTTCCTATGATTCACCACTACTGGCTGAAGAAAGGAAGGATGTTACAGAGCCAACGAGGATCGAACAAACCAGGCCTGGTTGTGTTTTTGAACATGGAAGTGGTAGCACTAGAAGTGCGAGATATGACTTACGCCCTAATCCTTTGCCGAGCAGTCAGCTGAAAGACTTTGTTTGTTGAATAGTTTGTTTAGAAAGTAAGTGTCGGTGTCGTCTGGAGTGTAAGCACACTGTGAGAAGAACGATGTGAACAGTGTGCAACGACCCCCAGCCGTCTAAAAGGGACTCTGTGAGCGACACTAGGGTTCAGGGTGTTAAGAAACAAATTTGTGGTGTTTTCAGTTATTTGTTATCTAAGAGAGAGTTATTTCAATTTTATATTGAAGCTTTTCGTATGAAAATGTTTTTTTATCATTTGTTTAAGTTCATTTTGTTAATCCCTGTCCATGTGGAGTAAAACATGGGGGAGATGTAAAGTGTGAACGGAGAGCCATGCGGGCTCTCCGTGTTTCAGCAACGTGCTCGACGTGTCCGGGAGGGGCACGGAGCACCAGTCTATAAATAAAGAAAGGAACTGCGGTGACGCAGTTCCGAGTGTGGCAGCAACACGGAAGGTCCATGTGTGTTCATTAAACGATGCGCTGCGCCACGTGTCTACAACTAGCATAAACTGGGGCCCTGCGCCAGATTATAATTAAAGCACTGTCTCAGCACATGGTTGAAACCGTGGCTCCGCATTTTACCGACAAGGAACGAAGTTCCATTGGTATAATTCCCATGTTGTTATATCTACCCATGCATTTTTTTCAATGTAGGCACTTCCGTTTAAGCACCAGTTCCCCTGAGTAAATCAATATGAAAAAACAATTATCACATAAATCGTTTTTATCTCAACAGGGTTAATATTTTTCCCTGTGGAGAATTCTTATGGTTCGGAAATGGGGTGGAAATCACCACTGGAAATACTTGTGAATAGCCAAAATTATGACTGTTATAACATTTTCAGTGGCTACACCACTCGCCCTCCTTCCTTAATAGATATTTCTTATCCATTACCCTTAATTTACGTTGTAGGAAAATGTGCCAACGTAAATGCGCTTGCGATTCTAAAATTCTACCTGATTGTGTGAATCAAGATGTGTTATTTATAATTACAAGCAACTTTCTTGGGCAACTTCATTTATGAGCAAAGCAGTGGTCAAAGTGGGCGGGATCAAAGGGGCTCAGCGTGGCCCTACTTTTCTATTTACCAGAAACGTGCCCCTACTTCTTGTAAATAGAAAAGCTGAAAAGTCATGCAAGGAGTTTCCTGTGCAATGAAAACCCTAGCGGCAGGTAGTTAAACAAAACTTTCGCCCAGGGTGTCTACTTCCTAAAAGAAATGCAAATGTATGCAACAAGTTAATCTGCAAATGTATAGGGTAATCCGCAGTGCTTTAAATGGGCCGGTACTCTCCGGTACTGAGTATCGGCACTTTTTTATTTTGAGAGGGAGAGTACCGGCATAGCTCAAGAAAAACGTAATACTTTTAATAGGAGAGTACCGGCACTTCTCAGAAACAAGC
Source organism: Pleurodeles waltl (assembly GCF_031143425.1). Classification (NCBI taxonomy): domain Eukaryota; kingdom Metazoa; phylum Chordata; class Amphibia; order Caudata; family Salamandridae; genus Pleurodeles; species Pleurodeles waltl. The sequence continues at coordinate 754,826,653 of NC_090444.1, read as the reverse complement.
AGGTACTCTGGTACAGATTACCTGCACTTCTATTTTTCCATTTAAAGCACTGTTAATCCGCAAATGTAAAGGAGGCTCAGGAGCCAGTATTGGCTTTAATAATGAAATCACACAAAGCTTTGTGGTGCCAAAGATTTATATTTGAGTGGTAGCACAAAGAATTCACAACTGAGCTGTGAAGTGCATGCATTTAACTGAAATTATATTTACCTAGAGTTTACTACTCCTGACCAGGGACAGTTATGTCAAAAAATTGCATTATGTTCAGTCTGGGTATTTACAAAATCTATATTTTAGAAGCATCCTTTTATCTTAAACCTTTTTGTGCATTTTGTAGCAGACTAAATCATAGTGTGTGCAATGCAAGTTTAAAAGAATAACTTGCATATTCACACAAGCTCTGATCTCCTAGCACTAAAAATACAAACGTCACTATTATCCCCTGCACCAACTAAAATTCTGTGGCCCTCCTGTTACACACACACCACTGCAGCGCATTAACTAATACTATAGTGCATTTCCCAGTGAGTAACAACTTTTTAAAAATTTATTTTTCTTTTAAACTGCGTTCCATTTTATATTTAGATAGCTGACGGTGAAAGACCAAAAAAAGTACAGAATATTTTGTTTTTTAGCCACACCCTTGGCCCCACCACCAAGCTCACAGACCCCACCCCTTTCCATGCAGCATCACAGTTCCCATAATTTTTTTTATGGGTTTCGACCACTGGAGCAAAGACAATTTGGGCCATATTTATACTTTTTGACGCAAAACTGCGCTAACGCAGTTTTGCGTCAAAAAAATTAGCGCCGGCTAACGCCATTCTGAAGCGCCATGCGGGCGCCGTATTTAATCAATGACGTTAGCCGGCGTTAGCCGCCGGCGCTGCCTGGTGTGCGAGGAAAAAAACGACGTACACCAGGCAGCGCCGGCGTAGGGGGATATGGAGCTTGGACGCCAAAAAATGGGGCAAGTCAGGTTGAGGGAAATTTTTCGCCTCAACCCGATTTGCGCCATTCTTTTCGACTCCCAACCCCCATAGAAATGACTCCTGTCTCAGCAAAGACAGGAGTCATGCCCCCTTGCCCAATGGCCATGCCCAGGGGACTTCTGTCCCCTGGGCATGGTCATTGGGCATAGTGGCATGTAGGGGGGCACAAATTAGGCCCCCCTATGCCACAAAAAAAAAATATATATATACTTACCGGAACTTACCTTAATGTCCCTGGGATGGGTCCCTCCAGCCTTGGGTGTCCTCCTGGGGTGGGCAAGGGTGACAGGGGGTGTCCCTGGGGGCATGGGAGGGCACCTCTGGGCTCCTTCCGAGCCCACAGGTCCCTTAACGCCTGCCTTGTCCAGGCGCTAAAAAACGGCGCAAAAGCGGCCGTACGTCATTTTTTTTGACCCGCCCACTCCCGGGCGTGAATTTTGCCCGGGAGTGTAAATACGGCGCACATGCCTCGGAGTCATTTGTTTTAGACGGGAACGCCTACCTTGCATATCATTAACGCAAAGTAGGTGTCCACGCTAAAAAACGACGCAAACTCCATGGACTTTGGCGCTAGACGCATCTAACGCCAAAGTATAAATATGGAGTTAGTTTTGCGTCGGTATTGCGTCTAAAAAAACGACGCAATTCCGGCGCAAACAGAGTATAAATATGCCCCTTTGTTTTTTGGGCCTCAAATGTGGGGATATTACATTTTCAAGCAACTATTTTTTGGTTGTAACCAGCCTAAAACATAGTTTGGTGTTTACTTCTAAAAGTTTCTGAAACACGCTCGAGCAGACCAGGTGGAAATTTAGACTTTCTTTGCACTTGTTTTCAGAACTTCATTGCCAGAACTAATCAATCAGTGTACTTGATATACAATAAAAGAGCACAATGCAAATGTCACTGAATGCGAATGCAAACACAGTAAGACCAAAGCGTGCCGCAAAACAATACCTCCTTCCACAGCCTAGAGACAGCTCCTGACCACACTGTACTGTTTGTGTGCAGTAATACGAGGACACCATGCACTGGCCTCGTTCCATAGTTAGCATTAACTAGTGCTGTTAACTCAGAGGACAATGCCCCCTCTAGGCGACGCGCATCCACATTGCCTACTGTAAACCAGAACTTAACCTGACTAGCCAGCAGGGCATACGGCATGCGTAAAATGGCAAGCACACGAGCAGCAAGTTCGCACAACTCACTATTTTCGCACCGATTAGAACAGTGATACAAAGTTTTGTCAAAGCAATATCTGCTCACCATCCCATCAGAAAGCCTTCAAACCTATCATAGCGGGATGGAGTCCAATTGTGTCTAATGTTTTCCAGCAAGGAAAAAAATAAAAAATATTAACAATATGTGGTGGATAGATTTTGCACGTGCAAAATCTCTATTTCAGAAACAATGTTCATGTCATCTGGCTTTTTATGTGCACCTTTCTGTCTGATACATTCTTCAAAATATGCAGAGTAGGCTTGTGCTTCACCCAGTGGAGAATCACTCTTTCACCTCATACTTTTTATTATCTGGTGTATATTTCCTGCCTTCCAGCAGGTACTTCCATTGGAATGCATGACCAACTGTTTGATTCCTGAAAAATACACTCTGTCGTGACACTGTTGGCCACAGTAAGGGTCAAAATTATTAAACGGTTGTGTTGCTTTTACACAACGGGGTGCAAAAGCTATGAAACACTTAAGGTGCGATTTCTCAAGCCACGCAGGACCACGTTGTATGGCCTGAGTAGCTTGATAAATCCAGAGCAATGCAATGCAGCGAAAATCGCTGCATTGTGTTACTCTGCCCCAGGGAGGCTTTTGTAGGTGGTGCGTGTGTGTTCCCAAGCAAATCACATGGATTTTGACACATCCCCAAATTCACCATAAGTCGTAGACCAGTGAATGCATCAAAACCGCTAAGCTTCCGCAGGTGAGGCATAACTAGGAGAAAAATGATTATATCTCCTAGTGCATTTCTCTTTCCAGGTGTGCTGCATTCTGTAGCTTACATAGAAAGATGAAAATGCCTCAGGGGATTGTTTTTGTGCAGGAAGGTGCCCCTTCTTGCACAAAAGCAATCGTGTTTACAGTGCAAGTGCTCTTGCACTATGGTGCAAGGGTGTCTGCGTTGGTGCTTGTCAATGCCCATGCTTACATTGATTGGCTTTGTTAAACCTAGTTTGTACTGCATGCACTTAAGCATAGACAAATTCTGTGAGTACACCCACAGGACAGTCTACTGTACATGCACAAATAGACAAAACATGTAGGATGCAAAGGCATAATGGCTGCACATATAAGAGTAAAGTAAATGAAGGGTATAGAGGCACCATTTATAGAGGTGGGAGCTTTGTTGAGAAACTCATAGTATTTAAAAACAAGTGTTGCCAAAGAAAACAGGTCTGGCTTTAGCTGCCAACCTTTTGGCTTTGTAACTGTTTGTTTTGTCATGGTGTCTGTAAAACATTATTGTAGGGGAAGCTGCTGGGCTGTCAATTAAAAGAAAGACGGTGGCTAAAAGCAAATCCTATTTTTTGGGCTCAGAAGCACCAATTGCTTTAGTAGTCGCTGGCACTCAAGGGAACTGTCTTGTGTGTGAATGTGCTGCATGAGAAAGGGCAGAATGTAGTCAGTTACCCAATGGCTGAAGTGGGCTGACTCACTGCCCCATGCTATAATCTGCAGTATGTAGAAAGTGGAAGAAAACATGAATGATATAACAACAAAACAAACACTAAAAAGGGCTGGATGAAGGCCTTTATAAATTAATTATAACTTAAGTATATTATCAATATAATTGTATTGAAATCAATAGGTCCTGGCCAAAGACACACCTAAACACCTCTGAGCACCTTTAAAACCAGGGATAATCCCAAACATCTTCATTAATGACCCTGTGCTGTTTGCGTTAACCTGTGCTCTAAGGTTGAGGAATAGATGCACTGATGCAGAGATCATATATATCTTTTTAAATCAATCAAGATGTGTTCACCCTGTATTAGGAATGTCCTCAACGTTAATAGCTGGATAACTGTTGCACCTTCCAGTTGCTCACAGCCCATCCAGTTTTCACCTATCAATGTTCCTTGCTAAAATAAGGGAAGCACAGTTTAAATTTAGAAAGGGAGAATAAGCTATCTGGAGTATAAGGTGATGTTGCCTCTTACACTTTTACAGAATATTTGCATCTTATTACCCACACCTGTCCCCAACACACCACTGTTACTGCTACAAAAGATTGCACAACTCTGAAACTACTCTCGTCTCATTTCGTATAGTGCTGTATTTACTGTTGTGTCACAGTAAAACATCTCACATACACAACTAAAATTGTGTCTGATTGGACCTTCAAAAATGTATTCCTGCCACTATCTCACATGATTAAAATCACAGATCATACTCTTAAACCCTCACTATCACGGACAGGTTTCATACAGCTGTTTGCCCACACAGTTCAAATGCATTCAACAGGACCTTTTAGTAATGTGCTGTAAGAAAATTAATGTACAGACCATACAGATCTCGTATCTACCCATACATCCAGATGGTCTTTGTATTATCACCATCACTTTCCCTGCAGGATGCCAGATAATGTTGAATTCCCAAAGAAGCAGATGTTTTCAGTGGATAAAACAATTAATGCAATGTGAGGAACTGAATTATTAGTTGGGGAGGATGGTAGTCCACCTCAGGTAATAAGGCCAGTAGTCTTGATGGGCCCCTGGTAGCTATTGCAAGAACGGACAAGATTATTTAAAGAAAATATCTAAAGCATTTAGAAGTATCAAAGCTGTTAACAAGTTGAAAACACGACACAATAAACATCCCAGTCTTATTTATAAAACTAAAGAATAATTTAATTAAACGGCAACAAAATGATAAAAATTATCTAAGGGGAACCTGAGATATGAAATTTTTAAGTTTAAAAAAAAAATATCATCACAAAGCTTTAAGTGCCAACCGCGGTCATCTTATTGTGCCTTGACCTGGTCTAGGGATGATTTAATGCCGATCTTTATGGAGTGTGGGTAAGATACAGATATCAGGTTTAACCCATCAAACGTTTTCTGTTCTGATTTAGTTTCTCAAATGGAAGTCAAAAATCCTCAGTGGGACAAGCCAGCAAGCTATGGCTAAGAAGGGCTCAGCAAGGCTAGATAGCTGTCGGATTGTTGACTTTTGACAAGCAAGCTCAGAGTGGGAGAAATTCAAAATTCACTCCAGGGAAAGACCTCTTACCTTCTAAGTTTGTACTAAGCCACTCTTTTGGAGCTCAGATTCCTCCAGCAGAGCAAGGCTGCAGGCTGCAGCCAAATAGGGCTCGAGGAGGCCACATACCTTCTCCACAACATCCTGCTGAAATTAATTTTGCTGATGTGGAAAACTTCACAATGGAGAACCTTTGACACATTGATTTAGCAGGATTGTCTTGGTCTCCTTGAGGTCTTTGGAGCCAAAACGCTTCTAAGTCCCAGGTTTTTCAGGATGTTAGGAGGAGTACACTTTGGCACAGCCAGTGGTCCCAGGACCTCAGAACCAGCACTCGGGGGTCAAAGCTCACTTCAGTAGAAGCTACCAGCAGGGTCCATGGCAGGTCCATTTGGAACTAGTCAGCTTGGCTCTGCAGGAAAAGGGCTTCTTGCAGCTTGTTATGTCACTGTATATTAATAAACGGTCAGCCAACTGACCCTTGCAGTCTACTTAATTGTCCTGGATACTTATGTGAGCAGGTACAGCCCTTCAGGTCTCCTCACAGGTCTCAAACAGCAGGTTCAGTCTTTGTTCTGTTGTCCCACAAGTACAGAGCTTTGTTATGTATATTTGTAGAGAGCAGTATCACCCAGGAGTGCAATTAGGTGATACGCAGGTGTGTTTGCCTAATCTTGACGACAGTGGGAGGTTAACTGAAAATATAAGGCTTAAGTTTCTTATGGAGCTCAGGAAGAGAGGAGGAGGCTTTGATATGTAATAGGATGTCATTCTATGCTTTCTGATTGATTAAAAGAGTGGAAGTGTCTAGTGGTAAAAGACAATGCAATTGTTCATGTAGGTGGGACTTTTGTAATGTAGGGCCTTAAATGTGTAAGTGAGGAGTTTGAACTGTGCATGTTTCTATTTCAGGAGCCAGTGAAGTTCCCTGAGGTACGGTGTGATGTGTTCTGCATGGGAGGTTCAGGATGAGTCTGACTGCCAAGTTCATATGGTTTGAATATTTCTACTGATTTACTTGGTGACTCTGGCATACAGGGTGTTCCTATATTCCAGCTTGCTGGCAATGAGGATGTGGTTGATATTTTGCTTGGGGTGGCATGGCAGCCATATGAAGACTTTCCTTGGCACCTTCAGAGTGTGGAGGCAGGTTGCTGTGACGGCACTGATTTGCACAATCATGTCCAGTTTATTGTCAATAACATAGAGGTGGTTTTGGATGTGAGTCCCAGGTCAGCCGGCCACCAGATGTACTCCCATGGCAATGTGTACTTGTAGAAAATGACTACTTCTGTCTTGTTGTTGTTCAGCTTGAGACAGCTGGACTTCATCCAGTTTGCGACTTTGGTCATGCAGGCAGTGAAATTGGTAATTGTGTTGTCTGAGAGTGAAATGTATGAATTGTGTTTTGGCTCGAGGAAGGATGTTGAGGTTGTCTGTGCTTATGAAACTGGCCAGAGGGATCATGTTCATGATCATGGAGGTGGGTTGTGCTGAGGGACAAACCTTGAGGCACTCCACAGGTGGGTTTACAGGCTTCAAGTAGTACTGTCTCAGACTGGCAGCTTGAGTTCTATCTGTCAAGAAGAAGCTGATTCAGTGGCAAGCAGAATCTTGGATGCTGATCTCATGTTGGTGTCTGAAGAAAATAGTGTGGGAGACTGTGACAAATTCTGAGAGGTCCAGTATGAGGAGGGGTGCTGTATCACCTATGTCCAGGATCATGTGGATGGCATTTGCTGTGGCAGTAAGTGTTGTTTCTGTAGTGTGATTTGGTCTGAAGGCGACTGCATATAGTCAAGGAGCTGGTAGTTTGTGAGGTGGTTTGTAAGGCATCTGTTCATGAGTTTCTGTAGAAAATTGGCCAGGTACAGAAGGAGGTAGATCAGTCTACAGTTGGCGAGCATAGTTGAATTTGCAGATTTGTCTTCAGCAGGGGAGTGGAAAGGGCATGTTTTCAAGCATCTGGGAAGGTGGCAGAGGGAATGGAGGTACTCAAGATGCATGCTTGAGCTCCACTGTTAGGTTGGAGTCCTTTGGTGAAGGAGTGGTGAGTGCAGAAGTTAGACAGGGCCCGCAGAGGATGGACATCATAGTAGTGGCAGACTCATTCACGATGCCGAATGAAAAGTGTCCTGACTCCTTTTGTAGCAGTTCCAGTTTACCTTACAGTAAACAATCTCACACTGCACCACTCTACCTTAACCCAACATGGCCGAACTCGTCTCTGTCTGTGCAGAGCCTGTGTGCCCACCCAAGGGGTGTGGACAGAGAAATGAGCATCTCCTCCTCTGTGGTCATTTCAAACCAGTTTTGGAGGGAGCTCCTCTCCCTCTGGGATTGGTCCCTCTCTGACTGGGGAAACCAAAAATGGATTGGTCCATCTGTAGCTGATATTTGCCTTTGACAGGATAGGCCTTTTCAAAGTTAAACAGGTTCCTGTTGACAAGCCAGGTGGTCAAGCCGCCAGAGGAACAGAATCACCTGCCCCATACCCAAGGCCTCTGTCCTGCTTTGGGAGTAGTTTTCATACCTCAAGTGATAGTTGGGGCTCATGCAAATGCCTCCAGAGGTCTTAGGAAGGGAAAGGGTAATTTTCTACAAGTGCCTTTTCCTTAACAGTTACTAAAATATGATTTTACAATGAAATTTGATTTTGAAATAATTTTTAAGAAGACTCTTTGAGTTATATTTCTATCTGTTTTCTAACTGAAATTATTATAATAAATATAATCATGTAACTCAGTAGTGTTTTATGAAACAGCCAGTCTTTTACAGTCAAAATAGCTTTTAGGGCTTTTTCACTGTAAGAACGTGTTTAACATTAAGGCCCAGATTTACAAGAATATGGCGTATCAGTAGTGATGCGTCAGATTTCTTGTGCCCCTCCCACCGCCACCTAACGACACAATGGGTGTACCGTATTTACAATACGGCACACCATGGTGCATGGTAGGTCAAAATGTTTTACGCTATTGTCGCATCTTGCTGCACTAGCATCAAAAATATTGACTCTAGTGCAGCGAAATGTAAGGAGGCCTATTGATTTCAATGGGTGTGTCCTTTTAATGCCTGGGATTAAAAATGATGGCAACAATGGTGCAATGAAATCTTGTAGATTTAATTGCGCCATTTTCGAGGGCCTGCTAATGATGGAACGCCCCCTTGCATACATTATGTCTGGCGCAGGCATAATGTGGCACAAGGGGTTGTAAAGTGTCACAATGCATGCATTGCGCCACTTTGTCAACATGACTCAGCGATTTGTTCCTCTTTGAGCCACATTAGCGTAAAAAAATGACACTAATGTGGTGCAAGGAGGTGCCAGGGCCTTATCAATCTGGCCCTAAAGGTTTACACTTCATAATTTAACAAAATATATATTATACCCTATGGGCAGTGTGCATGTGTGTGACTTAATAAATACTCAAAAGGAAGGTTTCATTTTTGACAGGTTGAATTTGCAGTTTAAAACTGCACCAACCAGGATTTAATTGGTAAACCTGCAGTTATGTTTGCACTGACACTGTAGTAGGTGGCACAATGGGTCCTGCAATCTTTTAGTGGCATTTAACTTACAGGTCTTGGATACACTTTGCACCATATGCTAGGTGTAGGAAAGTCCTCTTTTGGACATGGTTACTCCCAGTTTTTGCTCACTGGTACAGATATATTTATAGTGAGGTGCACTGGGCTCCTACTAAACAAGTCCTGGCAGTGCTCTTTCCCTAAAACAAGGCAAAAGATCTAAATTGGGTACAATTGGCAGCTGCTCTAGTACCTCTTTAAGTTCCTAGTAAATGGTACCCCTGGTACCTAGGGCCTGGGGCTTAGAGAGGGTCTCTCAGGGCTAGAGCATGTATTGTGCCACCCTAAAAGAACCCCTTAAAATTGCAAAGAGCCAGCTACTGCAGATTGTGTGTTATGGTGCAAGTCATGAGAGAAAACACAACAGGGCACATTCGTTGTGTGCCATGCCCCACTCACTGCATCTACGTATATGTAAGTCACCCCTACATCATGCTTTAAAGCCCTGACGCAGGGTACATTATAGTTGATGTTAGGCCACATTTGCCTGAGCAGATATGCCCCTGTGATGTTTAGTTCACATACTAGATGTTGCAAGTGAACAGGGAAGCCATCTAGAGGTATGTACTGGAGACTTGTCATTACGAGTTACCCAGCTACATAATGGCTTCACTGAAACCATTTTTGTTCAGTATCAAACACCATGTCTTAATAAACTCGGAATGATGCCTGTCTTGGATTTTTTATGACATGCACCTGGATGGCACCTTGGAGGTGCCCTCTGAAACCTACCAGACCCTTAGTGTACTGGCTCACTGGTATCGACCAGCCTGCCACCACAGACATGTTCCTGACCCCCTGGAGATGAGAGCACATACTCTCAGAGGCCATAAACAATGCCTGCTTCGGAGAGAGGTATTAGCACCTCCTCTGACAGGATGGTTAGTGAATATGTATAACAAGGCCTTCAAAGTCTCTGACGCTTTTAATATGCAACCCTGGCTTTCCTCAGACCTGGGAGTTGCTGCCCTCTGCCATGAGACCCACATGGCACCAGGACAGGTAGGGAATTAGCTACGCAGGTAGTCCTGGTGCACTACCAGACTAGTCACACCCCTAAGGTGGACAGTCTGATGTGCTCCATAAGAGAAGGGTTCAACCATCTTGTTTTTGGTGGAACTAGGAATTCTGGTACAGGTTTATGCCCACTACCCACAGGAAGTGGTTATATAGGTGGTGTAGTCACCCCAGGGGTAAGTAGCTCATTGGCTACTACCCTACATTGCCCTATATGGCTCTTAATTGAGTATTTAGGTTGATGAAAATGTTCTTCTGACATCAGAAGAACATTTTCATCTGACAAAAGAAGAAAAAGGACCAAGAAGAACAAAAGAAGTGGGAACTGTGGACTTCTGGTGGACTTTGCAGTGAAACCCTGCCCACCTACCTGCTCCTGTCCCGACAATCATGACAAACCAACTTGTCCTGCAGCTGTGCATCTTCCAAAAGTCTCAGAGGGCCACCAGACCTTCACCAAGCCATCAGGATTTCCCTTGAAGTGCTCAAGCCAATTCCCTGCACCCTGCACACACAAACTGCAACGTCTGGCTCACCATTCTGCTGACCACGGGTCCACCAACACAGGAGCCACCCAGGAGGAGGTCACCATTCTCCAAGAGGTCAGATCTGTCTTCCCACCAAGTGAGAAGACACCAGGACCTAGCTGAGCTGTCCTGCGCCAATACCAGAGGTACCGGCCCCTTGCAGCAAACAACGTTTGTTTATGTTCAATCTGGACTCTAATGCTGCATCTAGAGGTCAGCCTTTGAGGCCTATCAGCATTGCAGAGGCCAGCACCAAGAGTGGACCAGCTGCCCTGTTTCCTTCCCTTCTTGGAGGTCCAAGTGAACCATGAGCGCCTTTGATGCAGAATCACCCAATGACCAAAACCTGCTGCACTTCCTCGGCCCGGGTCCACAACAATCAAAGGTATTCCCCTGCTCCCAGGAACCCACCTGCTGAGCCCCCTGTTGGGAAATCCTGGACTTGTCCTCAAGTCCCCATCTGCACCCTATTCCCAGTTGGCCCCCTCTACACCAACCGTGCAGTGCGCAAGGCACCTGACCCATTTAGCACCTCTGCACCTGGATGCTCCAGGGCAGGTAAAACTGTACTGCTGGTGTTTCTAGTGACCTTGCTCCTCTACAACCCTACAACCTAAAGGGGATCTCCGAGAACCGACTCAAGGACCCCTTTGCAGTAAAAGTAGTTTGTCCAAAGAAAGTGCTTTACCACGTAAAAGTACATTTGAGTGAACTTGAAACTTACTTGCAAAAATTGATACATTGCAACAGTACTTACCTTTGAAGCTTTTCTGGTATTGAAACATTCTATAAAAAAGAATCTATATTTTTCTAAACATTCGTCTGGCGTTTCTTCTTGAGTGTGTATCTCATTTACTGACTCTGGTGGTCATTCTGACCCTGGCGGTCAAAGACCGCCAGGGCGGAGGACCGCGGGAGCACCGCCGACAGGCCGGCGGTGCTCCAATGGGGATTCCGACCTCGGCGGTAAAGCCGCGGTCGGACCGGCAACACTGGCGGGCTCCCGCCAGTGTACCGCCGCCCCATTGAATCCTCCAAGGCGGCGCAGCTTGCTGCGCCGCCGAGGGGATTCCGACCCCCCCCTACCGCCATCCAGATCCCGGCGGTCCGACCGCCGGGATCCGGATGGCGGTAGGGGGGGTCGCGGGGCCCCTGGGGGCCCCTGCAGTGCCCATGCCACTGGCATGGGCATTGCAGGGGCCCCCGTAAGAGGGCCCCTAAATGTATTTCACTGTCTGCTGCGCAGACAGTGAAATACGCGACGGGTGCAACTGCACCCGTCGCACAGCTTCCACTCCGCCGGCTCGATTCCGAGCCGGCTTCATCGTGGAAGCCTCTTTCCCGCTGGGCTGGCGGGCGGCCTGAAGGCGACCGCCCGCCAGCCCAGCGGGAAAGTCAGAATTACCGCCGCGGTCTTTCGACCGCGGAACGGTAACCTGACGGCGGGACTTTGGCGGGCGGCCTCCGCCGCCCGCCAAGGTCAGAATGAGGGCCTCTGTGTGTTCAACAAATGCTTCACACTGCCCTCTGATAAGCCTAAACTGCTCGTCCACACTACTACAAAAGAGAGCTTCGGTATTATTTTTTCTGCCCGGTAAACCAATAAGGGTCGCCTGGACTATCTGCATAGTGTCCCCTTATATTCAGTACACTACATAGACAACTTCCTACACTAGTAACTTATAGGCAAGTTATATATGCCAATTAGGAGTTTAAACAATTTGTACATGTTTTAGGGGTCAACGCACATGCTCTGGGACCTGGTTAGCAGGGTCCCAGTGCATAGAATAAAAAAATCAGCTCTAGTTCACAAAAACGTGGATGATCATCCAAAAAGAGTAATTTTTCTACATGCAGTCAGTCCCACATGTGACCACCTATACTTGATCTGAAACCAAAGTCCGCACAATGACTGAAAGTAAACAGATCCTTTGGTTCATATGACAGTAGAGTGACTCCATCCTTTCGGGTCTTTAAGAACACCGTTCCCAGTCCTAAACGTTTGTGTAATTACTTAATGCAATCTGAGTGTTGTAGTTTTGGTTTCCTGACATTTAACTAATTAGACTAACACAGCTGAAAACTATGATTTGTAGGTGCAAAGTTCAGGACTGTGAAAAGTGAAAACCTTCAACTTTTTGATCAGAGACGGATATATATTCGAAGCATTATTACATTTATGTTATGAAAATATAAAATCAGGCAGAGAGAATGATGTGGTGGATGCATATATATAGACAGAGGGCCTGATTCTAACTTTGGAGGACGGTGTTAAACCGTCCCAAAAGTGGCGGATATACCACCTACCGTATTACGAGTTCCATAGGATATAATGGACTCGTAATACGGTAGGTGGTATATCCGCCACTTTTGGGACGGTTTAACACCGTCCTCCAAAGTTAGAATCAGGCCCAGAGTGTTCAGTTTAGAGATTGGTGGGTGGACTGGTGGGAAGGTGGATGATGCATGGTTCGACGAACAGATGGATGGACATACAAATCAATGGATGGGTGCATGGAGAGTTCAATAGACAGGCAGTGGTTTTAGATAAATAGACTGATGATCAAAACACATTGATGAAAGTGTAAGGAGTGATGGGATGCTGTGCTCCACACTGTGTAGAGAGAAGTAGAGGAAGTCTTATAGTATGGAATCTAAGGTCATCCTAGGTCACAAATTACTTGAATGCGTACTCACAGTAGAATGCAAAAATGGGTGTATGCTGGACATTTTGCATTGTCTTGATTATTTATCCCAATCCACAATGAAGACAATTTACAAGGTTACACAATATCTTTGAAAAACACGTAGAGCCTGATTCCCAAAGGTAAACTTACCCTTTTGTTTACTATTTTTTTTGTACTTACAAACTGAGAGTTTGATTTTGCTAACAGTATTTTTACCACTGCGGAGGTTCCTCACATAAAGAGGTAGGCCTGTCCTAACTTTTTATGTGTGAAGTCTCCTCAGTCATAAAATGAGTATTTGAAAAACTAAGCACACAGTTTGTTAATGACAAAACATATATATTTTACATGAAAGTGTAAGTTTACCTTTGGGAATCAGGTCCATTAACTTTACTGCGTATTGGAAGTAAAATATGCCATTTTATACCCCTTGGTAAATTGTAATGTCAGTCATGTTTCTTGATCCAATAGCACAAAGCGTTTTAATCTACCTCAAGGGAAAATTAATCTGTAACTTTTCTAATGCGTCAAGGTAAAATAAATAAAGCTTCAATCTTATATTTGTGCATATCCAAACCCATGATAATGCCCACTTGCCTAATTCACAGCCATGTATTGTGTCATTGAGGAAAACTGGAGTTTGCACATAAAGCCAAAGATTCGACTTCCATTGCAAAATGCCAACAAGCCACACACAGAGGTATTGGTCTGTCGGGTAATTGCGGCTATATTTCTGTCTGCCCAATTATGACAGAGAGATATATAGCGATTTTTTACTGTCGTCACCCCAGGCAAAACCCGGCAGTAAGGGACAGTAAAGAACACGAAATGCTCTCCGCGCCATTGGACGTGACTACCATAGCAAAGGGGGCATGAGCTTTTTTTTATTTTCAAAAAGAAAATCCTGCTACAGGATTTTCTGCTGCAGGATTTTCTTTTTGAAAATGAAAAGGAAAACAGTTTGGTGTAAGGCACTATCATGTTGACTGAGCCCTGCACCAAACTGCAAAACGCATTGACAGGAACCGCTGTGACCATGGTTCCTACCAAGGCTTTAGAAATGACTGCCTGATTGGGGGGTGGCATCTCAGTCAGGGCAATGGAGTAATTTACTCCGTCGCCCTGGTGGGGAAACAGGCCACCTCCCAACAATTAAATTAGGCCCTTAATCCCTTCTCAAATTCGTTTATTGTTTGCATGGAGTTTTATCTGCCAATCTGAGAGAACAGCAGTACATCCATCATGGCAGATAGGTCAAAAGAGTATTATATCTGGGAGAATCTGTAAAACATACTTTAAGCAAGTATATGAGATAATCCAATGGGGGTGAAACTAACCTCATATCTGGATTCTAGACATAGGCATTCTAAATGCAAATATGAACAAAGACATTAAACAGTTTAGAGATAATGTATGATGTACAAATACAATAGATTATACACTTTATCAAATGCAATGGTGCATTACATTTGGAACCCTAATTAATTATAAGGCCTTATCATCTCTCTGCGTTAGGTCAGATGTAATTTAGTGTGGGTGACATCTTCACGGTCACCTGTGAGCTGATGATAAGCTAAGTAAGAAAGTACTATTTTTCACTCAGCCTGCACCTGTATATTTCACACGTTTACATACCGAGACATCATAAATGAGAAATCATGAACCCAGAAAGCTACATTTTGGGGCCCCTCAGTTTGGAACAACTCTGAATTCATTACGCATTTTCAACTAATTGAAGGATTGTGATGGCAAATACATTCAATTTTAGACTTTCAGAAAAAGAGCAGGAAAAGACATGAAAACTCAAATTGCCAGGTGAACACCAGCCAAAAGAAAGCTTAAATAGGTGTTGATAAAGCCAGTTCTTTTTGCTAAAGTCAATTCTTTTTGAGCTGGGATTTATATTTCAACTGATATGTAGCAAGATTTTATTTCGAACTCAGTGTCTAACAAGCGGGTTGCTCCCCCCGTAGTGTAATATTAAAATAAAACAAAACACAGCACGCATAACTTAGAATTTTAGTTTTAGTTGCCCGGTATTCATAATTACATCTAAATCCTCCTTCACTACTGGCACTGTCGCTGCAGCTGTGACATTCAAAGCACTGCTCTTAGGATTTTAACTGTACCATTGGTTGGAATTAACATATTTTCTCCTTATGTATCATGCCCTGCTGTGTCTCTCCTTGCCTCCTAGCTGCCTGACTCTCATATTAAATGTGTTTTTCTAACGTGCAGTGTGCTGACTTGCTGAAGGACATGAACTCTTGTTTTTTCAAAACCTAGAAGCTGAATGTAACTGTAGTAGAGCCGTTCTCATGAAATTCGACTTGCTTGTAGAAACATTTTAGCTGAATGCAACACTGTAGATCACTCCTAGGTACAAGGTCGCCTAAACCGGTACAAACAATGGAGCCACTGACTGAAGATGTGCAAAGGACCACGAGAGGATGAAATCATACCGGACATTCCACCCGCTAAAGACGTCAATCATAATAACCAATAAAATACGTGAGAACTGTTATGGGGTGACAAATTCGATGAGCTAATTTGAAGTGAATTGGATAGAGATAGTGGGGTGCAACCCCTCAACCAATAGAGAATTAGGGGACTGTACAACAAAAAAGAGATAAAAACTCTTGACACAAGGAAGTAAATTAGACTAGAGAATAGGAGATTAGGAGAGGGGGAGATGCTGATGCGATTTGTTATGACCCAGACACTTTGTCACTCTGCATAGAGACTTTGCTGTTTGGTTCTTAAAACCAACTTTGCCCTTATATTGCCCGTTTACACTTTACCTCCTTATGAGGGAAGTGTCCCTTTTGCCCTTCCTGCCTGAGCTGAATTCCTGGCTGATGGCGAATCAACTGATGTCCTGAGGACGAAGACTGAACCTGAGTACTGACCTAATACGGAGGGTAACTATGTGACAATGAAATTGTGATTGTCTGTTTGCTTTTCCTTTCTAGGTACCAACTGCTTCTCTTTTGATAGGGACCATAGTTAGATGTTTTCCAAATTGGTGCTGCCAAATTGTTTTGCATGAAGCCCAACATGCCAATGCTAATTCGAGGTTAGGAGAGGGATTCACTAAACTGACGCAAATAGACAAACGACTGAATCTATGCTTTGTTGAATAACGCGCTAATGTTACTCTGCTAGGGATAACCTATGTTAACTCCATGTTATGTTCTAATATTCGTGATTCTTGCTTTGATGAAATCTTATCAGAGTTGCCATATTGTGACTATGCTAATGTGTTTCTTGGTTTTAAGATTAATAAACTTGCTAGAAGAATTGTAATCAATAGGGAATAAATATCACAAAATTCATTCTAAACTGGTGTGGTTATTCATGGCTGAAAGGTCATGGTGGTTTCTGAGTCTTATTAATGTCTTTGACTAAATTGAATTGTCTTATTCTGGTGAATATTGATGACGTTATTGACATATTGATGGACATGCTGATTAGCTATCTCGTCCTAAGGTGCCTCCAATCAGGGTCAAAAGATTCATTGGCCTAAAATGAGTCCCAAAGTGAGTAAATTAGTCATAAAGGGACACGTTAACAGTTCTGGTAGCAGAGCAACGGTTTAGGCCCTTTGGGGCCCTAGGGCAGAGGACTATTGTTTTGAATTGTTTTTCGAGATAATGCAAATTGGAGGTATGATGTGTTTTTAAATTCCCCCATGACTTTCCCAGAATCTCAGAGCTTGCCTAAGTGAATTGGGTATGTTCTCAGCATTTTAGCATGTGTGGTGTAGAATTTGCGCTTGCTCAGCTTATGCTTATTGCAGGTGATTTGTGAAGTTTGTGTGGTTAGGTCAGGTAATGTTGTTTTAGTAGGAGTGGGCGTACTCCGCAGTATGAGAGTAGGGAAGTCGGCGTACTTCATATGAGTGTGGCGCTTTGTGCTCAAAATTATCCACGTGGTTCTTGGTGATGTACGGATCCGTCGTGTTCTAAGACTCCAGAGTATATTGACAAGTGTAGGAGACACTTGGGTTTATGTTGTAATTTGTGCGGTTTAATAGGTCAATCGGGCGTGGTTGACAAGTCGAGTTTGAGTCGAATTGTGTGAGTGAAACCTTCGATGTAGATTTGGCACGTTCTAAAGTGCACTAGAACAAACCACTGACAAGTCGAGAGTAGGATTTGCAGGTTGAATTCTGCTTGCGAGTGCGGGACCTGAGAAGGAGAAAGTAGGGGCTGAGGCTTCAAGTGAAATCTCTGTAAAGTTCTGAAGCAAATGTTTTCCCTGTCCTGTAGTAAACCAGAAAATTTGGATTTTTATGGTTAAAGGTGCTCGCAGTATAGTGCATTAGTTTTGTGTGAGGAGGACAAGCCACAAGACTTTGTCAGCTGCAGTGTGTGTGAGTGTGACATCAGTGGTAGCGCGCTGGGATAGGTCAGTTGCCGAGAGGGGTCGCGCACGGATTGGCAGCCATCCCTGAGAGGCAATAAGTTGAGAGAGGCGGATGAAGGGTGTTCTGGGAATTAAAGTCACTTCCTGATTAGATTCTTGACAAAATAAAAGACGCAAAATTAAGTTTTTCAAGGCTCTAAAGAGTGCTTTAAAAAGAGATGCATATAGTATAGCGAGTGAAGGGGAGCCTACACCGCCTTAGGGTACTCCAGCTTATATCGTAATGGAGGAAAAGGGAGTTGCGCCATGTCTTTGGATGAAGAAGTGGCGCAAATTAACAGAGAAGGAGGGATGTTTAGCGTTTCAGGAGCAAGGAACGTTTAATACAAGAATTTTAGAGAATTTAAGGTGGATGTTAAGCGTGCAAAAACCGCCTCCGAGACCAGCCCAGTATGAGGCATTAGCAGTCTAGGATTTAATGGCCATACGACAAAGACAGCAGAAGTTTGAGAGGAGAATGAAAAGAGCAGAAAAGACTTTAGCTGAGGCTAGATGGGACAATGAGAGCAGGATGTGGAGAAGGGGAATAGTTGACGGACTTAAATTGTTTCCGGCAATAACTCAAGAGGATGAGACACAGGGGAAGAAAGCCACCTGTAAGACAGACAAGGGCTCTAGTAAGTCAAAAGACACTCAGAGGTCTTGGGTAGATGAAGATGATTCAGACGATGAAGAGTTTCTTAATCAGTTGTTACATTATCGCCCACCACCACATGCCATAAATGATAATGCACCAGGCACTAGTATGAGTTCTGAAAAGCAGGCACAGAGTAAAGGCATCTCAAGTACAGCGCAGACAAGTGATACAGTTTTGAAACAGAATGGTGTCAGTGTACCCACTGCGCCAGACACACAGATACAGTTACAGCCACCACAGATTCAAAGGATTTATCCAGACATCCCAGTACTGGAGACAAATATGAGTCTGATGGTGCTGCCTGATCCGATATATACGAGATCAAAGTTAGTGCAGATCGAGCCAACTCCGCAATTGCTGCCCCAGCCACAGCAACAGCTTATTCCGAGTTACAATGCAGTCGCCGGACCGCAGTCAGTAGCTACAGCACCTATAATGAATCAAGCTATGGGAGTTAATGCTCCACAGGGTTTGGGCCTTGGACAGTCACCAGCTGCAATATCATTGCCGATTACTGTCGGTCCACCAGTACCCCTGTATGCGCAGGGTAAGCCTAGCATGTGTGATCAGGGAGTACTGACCCAAGAGGCAATAAGAGGAGGGTTCACAGGAACTCCCCAAATAATGACACCAAGAGAACAGGCAGCAGAAGGACTCAGGTCTTTGTTAGACCTTAGTCCGATTGGAGCTCCTTTGGAGACAATGAGGCAAGCAGGGTTAGGTGTGCTATCCCCACAGATAATGAGCACAAGTACGACACAGGCACCATTGATGCAGTCAGGAAACATTTAGTTGCAAGGTTTTTCTGCGCAACAGTTGAATGAGTGGTTAGGAAAGCTCAACACTTCACAGACTACTGCGGCGACAGCAGAGAGGTCAGAGAGAGACGAATACTTAAACTTTGTGAGACTGGGTGTAGAAGCCATGGAGCTGGTGGAAGGGACAATGGGGGTGAACAGATTAGAGTCATACACAGAAGCAGAATTGAGGTATCTGTGTCCCAAAATCACCAAGGAAGTGAGCAAGGTGCATCAGAGGTTGGCAAACCTGGCGGATAAATACAATATAGACATTGAGAATACTAAACATTTGAAAAGAAGCTACAGATTAGACTTCGACTCTAAAGATTTTGATCACATGAGATCTACCGGAATGAAAGCGCATCTTAAAGAGATACTGCAAAACGTGCAAATCGTGGGAGCCCTAGAGAAGTGGGAAGGCAGATGGGCAAAGAAAAGAGATAAGGAGAAAGACGATGGTCTAGAACCAAAGCAGGCTAAAGCCGCATCGGACACTGGGACAATAAAAATGTTACCAATGAGAGAAACAGCCGGAGGGGTTTTAGTCCATGTACCGTGGTCTAGGGGAGGCAGTCTGTCATTCACAAATGATTATCCCAGGTTGAGGGAGAAGCCGATAGAATGGTACCAGCAGACAGATAGGTTTGTGAAGCTTGCGAAATGTCTCTGGGAGGACTTGAATACCCTATTTGAAATTATAGTTCCACCTGACTTATGGCTTGAGTGCAAGAGAGGTGTGGACTGGCTGACACAGGAGCCGGCAAGGGATAAGGTGACTGGAGCACCATCTGAGGAGGTGATGAAGTATTATCATAAAGTGATTGAGTTTTTGAACAGAAGGTGTCACCGAAGGTGACTGATTGGTAGAAAATAGATCGAACTTCACAGGAAGCTAAAGAGTCGATTCATGCTTATTATGAGAGACTGTTGAAAGCGTTCAAACATTACAGTGGCACTGAGGCCATTGAGCCGAAAGACATGAATCATCTTGTGTTCAGGTTTGTTGCAGGGCTGAGGCCAGAGATTAGCCAGATGATTAAGAATCATTTGATCTGTTGGCAAGCAAAGCCGATTGATGAGGTGTTGCAGTATGCAAAATACTGTAGTGACGAGATTGAGTTGAAGCAGAGAAAGCTGAAGCAAAAGGTGATGGTGATGCAGATTAAGGCAGCGCAAGCAGGGATGGAGTACAGCAGGTGGTACAGCAGCAACCGCAGGGGAATGGTATGTTTCAGGTGCTACCCAGAGGTCGGGGAAGAGGAGGTTTTGTGAACCGCGGTCCAGACTTGAATACTGTTGTAGTTCAAAATGATGTGCAAAGCATGAAAAAGGTGTCACCATGTCAAGCGGGCGGGGGCGTGGGGCATTGGAAGCGGGAATGCCCAATGGTGGTGCAGGATGGTGTTGTTCAACAAAGCAATGATGTCGGTACATTCCAAAATGCGAGGGGTCCAAAAATGAGAGGACAAAATCAGAACTTCCAGAATAACATGGTCCAGATGCAGGGGTTACAGCTCATGCAACAAATGCAAATGCCACGTGTTCAACCAGCACAAATGCAGCAGGTACAACAGCAGATTCCCATGGTACCTAGACAGCAAATGCAATTACCATTAGCTCCAATGGGACAGCAACAGGTGATGCTTCCTCAACAGGTCACAGGTCAAACGATGAGTCAAAATAACACAGTACAGCAGTTCCCATTGCGTGGTGAGGATGGAATAAACGATGAATGGTCGGATGATTGTTCAGACAGTGAGGAGTGCAGGCTTGCAGCGTCCCTAAAGGTAGATCAGAGGGGTCCCTATGTAGAGGGAAAGGTGATGGGTCACAAGGTTTCATTCCTAGTGATACAGGAGCTACACGCTCTACAGTCAGAAGTGCAGAGGTTCCGAAATTGCCACTTTCGGGGCGTACCATAAGGGTGGTAGGAGTAGCAAATCAGTTTCTGATGAATCCGATTACAGATCCAGTCCAAGTTGAAATTGGCAACTTCCAGGGATTACACAAGTTTGTAGTCTGTGATTCGAGTCCTGTGTCCCTACTGGAAAGAGACTTACTGTGCAAAACGAGATGTTCAATTACCTGTTCCAATGAAGGGATCGAGGTGCATAAAAACAGTGATGATGAAGGGGACGAGGGCCTGTTTATAGAACTAGAGACGGAGACCGCAAATGAGGAATACCCTTTGATAATCGTATTCCCAATGCTTACAGTAACTGACTTACCACTAGAGCTGCAGGGAACAATGACAGAGAAAGTGTGGGATTTGACAGGAAAATAAGTGGGATTGATAAAAGGAGTAGAACCGGTCAAAGTACAGGTAAAGCCGAATGCAGTGTTTCCTCAGGTACCGCAGTACCATATGGCACAAGATGTCCTCATTCAAGTAGCACAAATAATTGCGGACTTTGTGAAGCAAGGGGTTCTGAGAGAAGTGCTGAGTAGCCCATGTAACTCACCAATAATGGGTCTGAAAAAGCCTTGTGGGAAGGTTCGAATTGTGCAGGATTTGAGAAAAATAAACGAGATTGTGGTAAAATGCTGCCCCACAGTGCCAAATCCAGCAGTGATTATGTTTCAGGTTCCATGTGATGCAGAGTGGTTCACAGTTGTGAGCCTGTCTCAAGCATTCTTTTCGGTGCCTCTTCATGAGGACAGCCAATTTTGCTTCAGTTTCAAACTCCTGGATAAGGTGTACAGTTGGTGCATAATTCCTCAAGGGTTTTCTGAGTCACCTTCCATCTTCAATCATATATTGAAGAAGGACTTGGAGTCCTTAGAACTGCCTTTTAGTTCGACTCTGGTACAGTACATTGATGATTTGTTAATTGCGTCCAGAACAAAAGATGACTGCAGGTATGACACAATTGCCTTACTGAACCATTTGGGAAAGAATGGACATAAAGTGTCCCCAAAGAAGCTGCAATACTGCCAAAGAGAGGTGAAGTACTTAGGTCACCTGATTGAGAAAGGGTCGAGAAAAATATCGAAAGAAAGAGTGACAGCCATACTGCAGATGATTCCCCCGACAACAAAGAGAGATGTCAGGATGTTTTTGGGAATGGTGGGCTACTGTCGCCAGTGGATCCCCAACTTCTCGATTATCTCTAAACCATTGGTAAAGTTGACAGGTAAAGAAGTTCAGGATGACCTGGGTACCATAACCATGTCCGAGAAAGAAATGAAGGCATTCATGGAATTGAGGGAAAGCATGTGCAGGGCACCAGCTTTAGGTATGCCTGATTACACAAAGCCTTTTCTACTGTTTTGTCATGAACGTGATGCTTGTTCTTTGTCTGTCTTAACACAGGTTCATGGAGGTGCAAACCACCCAGTAGCATATTTTTCAGCTACTTTGGACCCAGTCGCAGCAGCCTTACCAGGTTGTTTGCGCGCAGTTGCAGCAGTTGGTCAGAGCCTTACTCAGTGTGAAGGCATAGTGATGGGACATCCCTTAACAGTAATGGTTCCACATTCAGTTGAAATCCTGTTAACCCAAACCAAGACGCAGCACATGACAAATGCTAGGCTGACCAGATACGAGACAATCATACTGGGGTCACCTAATGTTTCCCTTAAGAGATGTACTGTATTGAACCCTGCAACTTTACTTCCTATTGATAATGCAGACATTGATAATGCCGAGGAAGTAGAACATGATTGTCTTGAGGTAACAGAACTATGCACCAAACCAAGACCTGACATTAAAGATACCCAATTGGAAGAAAATGATTACATTATGTTTGTTGATGGTTCATGCTTGAGAGACTCAGTAGGAGTACTGAGAGCTGGATCTGCCGTGTGTACAATCACCGGTATTTTCTAAGCTTCCTGGCTCGAAAGAATATACTCTGCTCAAGTGGCTGAATTGATTGCTCTTACTAAGGCATGCCACGCAGCTGAAAACCTGAAAGTCACTATCTATACTGACAGCAGATATGGATTTGGAATTGTACATGATTTCGGCCAATTATGGTCACAGAGGGGTTTCATGACCTCATCTGGTTCACCAGTGAAAAATGGTGAAAAGATTAAGGATTTGTTGCATGCAATTCAATTACCTCTTGAAATTGCCGTGGTGAAATGCAATGCTCACGTTAAGTCACAAGACTTTGTGTCAATGGGAAACGGCTATGCAGATCAAGTCGCAAGGTTTTGCGCATTGAACTGTATATCGTTCCGAGATCAGTGGGAATTGTTACCCGAAACTGAAAATGAAACATGCTTAAGCTTTGTATTAAGAGTGGTTGACACGTTAGATGAACTAAAATCACTGCAGGGACGTGCTAGCAAGGAGGAGAAACGCTCCTGGCAGAGAATGCAATGTGTACAGAGGTCTGATGACTTATGAGTCTCAGAGGAGGGAAAAATGGTTCTGCCAAACAGTCTTTTGTCACAGTTTGCAAGGTTTTATCATGGACAGGCACATGTTGGGAGAGAAGCAATGATCAGGTTATTCAAAATCGACTGGTTCAATCCAAAATTCAGACAAGCTGCAGAGGTTATCTGTCACAGGTCCATCATCTGTCAGCAGATGAATGCAGGAAAAGGGACTGTGGTGAATATGAGCCACGTTGGGAGAGCTGGTTGTCCGTTTAGCAGGATGCAGATGGATTTAATTGAAATGCCTGTGTGTGGAGGCCTGAGGTACGTGTCGGTGATTGTGTGTGTGTTCAGTCACTGGATTGAAGCTTACCCTACATGTAGGAATGACAGTCTCACGGTAGCAAAACTACTGCTTGGGGAGTTGATACCACGGTTCGGATTCCCGATCTCTTTGGAATCAGATAGGGGCAGACACTTCGACAATGAGGTGATTAAGCTCTTGTGCGCTGCATTAAACATTGAGCAGAAGTTGCGTTGTAGCTATCGCCCTGAAGCATCAGGACTAGTGGAACAGATGAATGGTACCTTGAAGTCGAGAATGGCACAAATGTGTGCAGCTACCAATTTGAAGTGCCCAGATGCATTGCCCTTAGTGCTGATGTCAATGAGAAACCCACCTGACAAGAAAACAGGACTATCTCCCCACAAGATTTTAATGGGCTGAGCTATGAGATTGCCCGCAGTGCCTGCAAATGCTCTTGTGAATATCACGGATGATATGGTGTTGGACTACTGCAAGGGTCTGGCTGATGTGGTCCGCTCTTTTTCTCACCAGGTGCAGGCTACTACATTGCCACTGATAAGTGATCCAGGTCATACCCTGAAAGCCGGTGACTGGGTTGTTGTCAAGAAACATATAAGGAAGTCGTGCTTGGAGCAGCGTTGGAAGGGGCCATATCAAGTGATACTGACAACCACTACTGCTGTGAAATGTGCAGGCGTTCCGAATTGGATACATGCCAGTCACACAAAGAAAGTGACGTGTCCGACTGATGAGGAACTTGAAGTGCACAAAACAACAGCTGCAGAGAAGGAAGTCTCAGGGCCGGAGAGTATTCAAAGGGGAACTGAGACTGAAGGAGAACCCGCTGAGGACGGCTTAGTCACTCAAAGTGAGTTCCAGAGGGGTGACAGTGAGCCTATCTCAGCTGATGTAACAGGGGAACTGACGCAAAGAGAGGTTCTCCCAGAAGCAGACGGATACGGGTTTGAAGTTGAGCCTGTAATAGACCCTGAAGGCGAAGACGAAGAGGCAGAAGGAGGTCAAAGTGCACCGACTCCTCCTGAGCCGATTGCAGGTCCATCAAGAGAAAACACCATAGCACAAGAGGAGGGAGCTGTTCAATGTCCTGAAAGACCAAGCAGAAAGAAAACACATAAAGGGGATAACTGGCCGAAGCCACAAGCTGCAGGAGAGAACGTGGTCCCTTGTGATACAATAGAGGAAGAAGTTGACACAACTAGAAAAGAGGATCTCAGTGAAGGAGAGTTACAGGGTGAATGCAAACTGAAAAGAAAGAGAGTTGCAAACAGAAGGTACGCAGGTCCTGAATGGGCGTATGCAACATCCGTTGAATGGCAACAAGAATTCTTGGCGTTCTGTTTTGAACTGGAGGTAACAGGTCAATACTACGGCACCTGAATTCAACCTGAGAAAGAGACTATGTTAAAATTAAAATTGAAATCGAAAGCTGAAAAGCTGAGATAAGAGACTGATAAATTACCGGATGTGACACTGATAACCTGAACTGACTCTGAAAAACCAATTATGACAAGCTGCTAACCTGATTTGACAAAGGGGTCCTGGAGTGAGTGAAACGCTGTAAATACTCGCAGAGAGAAAGAAAGACTTTTGCTTTGAGAAAAAAAAAAGAGCTTTTTATATTGTCCTCAAGTTGATTTTTGCTTTGTATTATTCTGCTATCTGATTCTTTACAGATTATGGCTTACACTAGAGGTAATAGCAAAAAGGGTAGGATGTGTGGTTGGTTAAGTGCTATATTAGGTGTTGTGTGTGCAATAATAATTATAGGTGTGATTGTGGGAATGCCATGGATAGATAAGAAAGTGACTAATAATGTTTCAGATCCTGAGACTGCTACTCTAACACCATGGGAGAAGTTTGAGCAGGATGCAAAATACTTGCATGAGGGAACTAATCCAAAAGGGGAACTCTCTACTAATGTCTTCTATCGCTTGCTGAATAAGTATGTTGACACAATGGATGCAAAGAATTGTTATGTGTGCACAAAGATTCCTTCATCAGTACAAGAAGAGGTCACTTATCATAGTCTGCCATTAACTTATGGGATAAGCTGTAGTTTACTGTTAACAAGATTCTATGATCAAGAACATGTGCAATACTTCTCTAACTTAGATGTAGTGTTTTCCTTTGTGCCTGTGATTGAGTTTCTAAACAAATTAGCTAAAGAACACAGCATAAAATTAGTTAGTGGTTTCTCTGAGCCGACACTGACATTTGGAACAGCTTATGCGCACCGCAATAATCTAACCTGATTACTAACACCTGTAGAGAAGAGCTTCTTAGATCACACTGATGATAGACGAAAGGCATTAAAAGAAAGGCTAGAAAAGGGATTAGAAAAACGCACGCTTGCAAATGATTATGCTTACACTGCAATAAAGACACAGGGCAAATTAGCTATAGATGCATTACATGTAGGTAGGCTTTGCATATATAGGCCGAAATCTGAGCATGACACTTTATTTGTGGGAACGAGTGAATGCAGGCATGTGTTTTTGTTTCAGAGTAAATGGACATTCATGTTAAATGGACAGGTTCCAGCGATCCCTGGGATCTATTATATATGTGGGCTTAATGCTTATTACCGTCTTCCTAAAGGATGGTATGGGACATGTTATTTGAGAATAGTTTTCCCAAAGATTTACCAGATTGATGACTTAAAGCAAATTCCTAAAATGTCTGAATTACAACACACTAGGCAAAAGAGAGAGACAGCAGCTGCAGTCGTAGGTGACATATTTGGAGCCATAATTCCTTCAGTAGGGGTTATCTTAAACTCCATAAAGATTCGAAAGTTGTCTACTATTGTGGATAACATGCCGACAAATTTCACAGGGGCTATACTCCTGATGGATACTGAACTTGCTGCGGAAAGAGCTATGACTCTTCAAAATCGGCTTGCTTTAGACATTCTTTTAGCAAAGAGTGGCAGAGTCTGTAAGATGCTTAATGACCGCCATTGTTGTGCGTTCATACCGGATAACAGCAGAAATATTAGAGGTATGCTTACTAATCTAACAAGCGATTTGAAGGAACTGAAGGAACCTGTAGTTTGGGAGAAAGTAGGGAGAGGAATTACCAGAGTAGGGAATTGGTTTAGTAATATTTGGAATGGGGTTCTAGCAAAAATATTAGGGGGTCTATTGATTGTCCTGGTTTGTTTATTGGGATTATGGGGATCATGCAAAATCAATGAAAGAATTAAAAGAAATCTGACAAAACGAAACAAAAGAAATGAAGAAAACGAAAGGGAGAAAATGTTCAATGAAATTTGGGAAAGCTCACACAAAGGGCAAGATGTTGAAATGCGCATAATGCGGCAAGTGAAAGGTTGAAAAGGGAAAGGTTCGTGTGATGACAAGTGTCATCAGAGGAGGGACTGAGAGAGCGTAGCTTATATAATCAATATTAACATGAAATGATTATGAGCTAATGTATAATAATGCTGCATAGAATATGTATTAAAGTATTTTGCTAAACGCATGCTTGAAATGTGCCCACGGGGAGTGGCCAACACCATGTATAATGACTAATGAAACTGAATAATAATGTTGAAATATTGTGATAGAATATAAGTTTACACTAGTAATTGAAAGTTATATACTAGAGTTTTGCTAATAAATCATTAGGCCTTAGTCAGTATGAGTCGAGGCCTAGCTGCCTGACTCTCATATTAAATTTGTTTTTCTAACGTGCAGTGTGCTGACTTGCTGAAGGACATGAACTCTTGTTTTTTCAAAAGCTAGAAGCTGAATGTAACTGTAGTAGATCCGTTCTCATGAAATTCGACTTGCTTGTAGAAACATTTTAGCTGAATGCAACACTGTAGATCACTCGTAGGTTCAAGGTCGCCTAAACCAGTACAAACAATGGAGCTACTGACTGAAGATGTGCAAAGGACCACGAGAGGATGAAATCATACCGGACATTCCACCCGCTAAAGACGTCAATCATAATAACCAATAAAATACGTGAGAACTGTTATTGGGTGACAAATTCGATGAGCTAATTTGAAGTCAATTGGATAGAGATAGTGGGGTGCAACCCCTCAACCAATAGAGAATTAGGGGACTGTAAAGCAAAAAAGGGATAAAAACTCTTGACACAAGGAAGTAAATTAGACTAGAGAATAAGAGATTAGGAGAGGGGGAGATGCTGATGTGATTTGTTATGACCCAGACACTTTGTCACTCTGCATAGAGACTTTGCTGTTTGGTTCTTAAAACCAACTTTGCTCTTATATTACCCGTTTACACTTTACCTCCTTATGAGGGAAGTGCCCCCTTTGCCCTTCCTGCCTGAGCTGAATTCCTGGCTGATGGAGAATCAACTGATGTCCTGAGGACGAAGACTGAACCTGAGTACTGACCTAATACGGAGGGTAACTATGTGACAATGAAATTGTGATTGTCTGTTTGCTTTTCCTTTCTAGGTACTAACTGCTTCTCTTTTGATAGGGACCATAGTTAGATGTTTTCCAAATTTGTGTTGCCAAATTGTTTTGCATGAAGCCCAACATACCAATGCTAATTCAAGATTAGGAGAGGGATTCACTAAACTGACGCAAATAGACAAATGACTGAATCTATGCTTTGTTGAATAATGCGCTAATGTTACTCTGCTAGCGATAACCTATGTTAACGCCGTGTTATGTTCTAATATTCGTGATTCTTGCTTTGATGAAATCTTATCAGAGTTGCCATATTGTGACTATGCTAATGTGTTTCTTGGTTTTAAGATTAATAAACTTGCAAGAAGAATTGTAATCAATAGGGAATAAATATCACAAAATTCATACTAAACTGCTGTGGTTATTCATGGCTGACAGGTCATGGTGGTTTCTGAGTCTTATTAAGGTCTTTGACTAAATTGAATTGTCTTATTCTGGTAAATATTGATGACGTTATTGACATATTGATTGACTTGCTGATTAGCTATCTTGTCCTAAGGTGTCTCCAATCAGGGTCCAAAGATTCATTGGCCTAAAACGAGTCCCAAAGTGAGTAAATTAGTCATAAAGGGACGCATTAACATAGCCATCTTGGGTGCAGCAGGAGATGACATTGCACCCGTAAGTGCAGTTTTGTTTTGCTTCCATGGGCCGGGTTCAATTCAATCTTTTTTCCCTGCCTTAGAGTGCGGCAGGTGAATGGTTTGTTCTCCCACCAGGCTGGAGTAGCTTTGTGCTCCCTCCTGAATGGAACACATTATTTTTCCCTGCCCGCACCACTGGACAGGGAAACAGACTGTGCCAAGGAGGTTGGGGGCCCTGGGACAAGATCCATGAACCAGTCCGAGGGGATACGATCCCCAGGGCCATTCCATGGCTCAGAAAGGGAGATGCATGGCTACCATCCCAATAGTTATCGGCTGCTGAAACCCATAGCCCTGGCCCACCCCAGGTGGTATCTTTTAGAAAGGCAACTTCTTTTTTTAATTTTGCCTCATATTTGCAGATCCTCCACAAATTTGTGGCAAAACTAAAGAAAAAAAACAATTACATTTTTGGCCCCACCACCAGGCCTAGCAAATTATGTTTTCCCTACCCTGAACCCTATGACTTTTTTTTGCATTTTTTTCAGACTCAGGACTTACGGCCTGATTTAGAATTTGGCAGAGGGAGTTCGTCCATTACTAATGTGACAAATATCCTATCTGTCATATTACGGCCCCATAATAGCCTATGAAGATTGTAATACAATGGATTAACCGGTCTGCAAAACTCTAAATCAGGCCCTGAGCCTTGAGTTCTAGATGGCTTCCGCCACATCGTTGTTGATCTGGTGATAGCCAATACGATCTCAGCAGGAGAACTTTCAGGTCTATGGACCCTCCACAGTATGATATGTACAAATTATTTAAGCATTAATTGCTTACACACTACTGAACAAAATTACATCAATCACAAGAAGCACTCTTTCTGAAACAAGATCTAGGTTTCTGCCAAGTGTAGCATCAATCCATTCAGCGGTCTGAGTTGTAGATGTGTCTACAGTTCCTACAGAAAAGTGAATGGGGAAACCACACTTTTGGACCCCTACTTTTTCTCAGCCCCCACTTGAAAAATCACCCAAAACTTTGCATCTGCAAACTAGCCAAACTGCAGCACAATTTTGGATAGTTTTGTGGAGATTTGTCAAACAACACCAAAGTTATTAGCAACATAAAAAAACATAGCCTATAAAATATATATATATATATATATTAACCAAACATTGTGCGGCATCCGAAAGCCTTAAAACAGCTGTCCTACATTATGCAAAAAAAATCCTTATCTTCAAGGAAAGCCCAGACACCTCCAATATGCTGTGAATTCATATAATTTGTTGGAAAATATTTGCATATACCAACATTAAAGCCTAGACAATAGCAGCCATTTTAAACATATTTTTCCTTAGTACGCTGCAGTAATCTATCGGCCGCCTGTATCTATAACGTCCAATGTAAATATTTCAATCATTTTGTAATCATACAACAGTCATTATATTAAAGATCTAAAGGCCCAGCATTTCAATTTCATTCAACTACAAACATTCCCTGTTGATCTAACCCCATGTGTAGCACAGTCACAATCAAGCCCTAGTGGGCTGAAACTTAATTCCAAATGTACATAGCATAATTTCATTCTAAAAGGAACACCCCTAGTAAATTAATCTCAAATAGCAAACAGATCATGTTTGAATTATAACATTATATACAGCCATTTCAAGCCTACTATAGATCCCAAACACAGTTCACTATTAAGCAACATGTATCACAGCAAACCAAATTGTCCTGCAGCCATATAGCCACATATTCAAATGTAAATCAAGTTGGCACAATATACTACCATCAACTTCTGATATTATCCCCAACGGTGAAAATAAAACCAATATATTGAAATCAACCCCACAAATATATATAATAATTATCAAATCAAAATCATCCCAATGAGGCTCCATACATTTTTCAATGTTCTTCGCTCTATCCCAAATGAACGCACATTGTTGCATGCAATGTAAGGCATGTAGGAATAGTGAGAATTGTAAAAAAATAAAAGTGAAGGGCAACAGAAAAGACCATAGTATCAAGGGTCAATATAAGTGCAATACTAATTTTTGTGTATAGTGCCTGGTATGCCCATGTGGGAAGATCTATGTAGGTAGCACGATTCATTACACTAAGAAAAGAGTACTGGAACACAGAAGAGCTACCAAACATCAAGATCAAAGCTACCCAGTAGCAAGGCATTTTTAAGACAATTATCTTGGAAATGAGAATTTACTCCGATTTGCAGTGACTGATCAGATTAAGGTAAGCAGATGAGGAGGAAATAGGGAACAAGCATTGAGAGTACTAGAGTCCAAATACATAATAGAATTTGATACACTTGATCCTTTTGAGCTGAATTCTAGTGAAGAAATGTGAGTTCATGAATGATGGCCTGTTCTTACTATGTGCCAGGAAGCCCATCCCCAGGACATAGCTGTGTGCTCTGACTTTGCGGGACCTTTGACAGCTTGTGCCAAGTCAGAACAAACACTCTGGTCCCAGAAAGCAAGAGATGTCAAACAGCTCTTGCTTGCTGGAAGCAGAGAATTCCTCTGTTTCCATGCCTGTAGACACATGGGCAGGGAAACAGAGGAAACTATTGCTCTCACAGACAGGGAGCTCCATATTTAGCAGCTCCCTGTCTGTGACAGCAGTGCTTGCTCTCGCAGGAGGCAGAGAGCTGGCTGGGTCTGTGGGGCCCTTGAGGCTCCCCTGGCAGTCCCACTGCACACTGGGTACCCTGGGGGGCACCCAAGAGAGATGGCCAGGCCCTGGGGGATTGAGATCCTTGTGGCCAGATCAGCTGGACAGCCTCCCTCCAATAAAAAATAATTATATATTAAGGCACGGCCCCCTTCCCAAAAATATACATAAATGTATAAGTCTGGGCATCAGGGGATAGGTCCTTGGGGCTGAAATCGGGTAGGGAGGGGGCCGTGCAGCTCCCTCCTGCATTTATTAAAGGATGGGCGCCGGGGATGGGTTACCAGGGGCTGAGATCGTTCCGGGGAGTGAGACCCAATTTTTGTGGACCCCGGGGGGTGTGGTCCCGGGGGCTGAAATTGGCCAGGGGAGAGTGCTTTGCCCCCCTCCCCCATTCTGCACATTTACCCAACGATGTAGCACTTATAAACTAACCAGTACCGAGTGCTCCATTTGGGAGACATTTTGTGCAACCTGCTGACTCTGGCTGGATAAAGGAGCAGGTGAGCTTCCGTTCTCGCCATGATTATCATTTCACAGAAATTAAACCTCAGCAGGAAGCACTTACAAACATAAATGTCGCAGGTGCTCCAGTTAAAGTTCCAGGTCTTGAAAGGACAAATTATCCTACTTCCTGGAATTGACAAAGGCAAAGCAAGTGTATTTAATTAGTGATTCCGTATTGAAAAAATAATCTGAATTCCTTTGTGGAGGTGAATGCATCTTTCATTTATTGGAGCACAATCAGACACTCTCACACCCACTCTCACACCCACTCTCTCACCCAGACAGACACTCTCACAGGCACTCTCACACCCAGAGACACCCTCTGACACTTATTCTTACACCCAGAGAAAAGGGCCCTGCGGCAAACTCCTGCTACGCATGGCCAAAGGCCATGTGCAGCATGGGGTTGGGTGGTTAGGGGGTTGGCCTCATGGACTGGACACAGGCCAGGCCCTGCGCCAACCTCTGCCATGCACTGCGTTTGGCTGTGCGTGGCATGGGGTTGGATGGGTAGATAGGGTTGGCCTGCAGCCAAACCCTGCCGTACATGTCCTGTGGCCATGCGTCACAGTGTTTGGATTAACGTATACTAACAAAAACGACTTTCCTGTAAAGAAACCACAGAAATTCACTGATAAAGCCAAAGGTTACAGGGACATTCTAGTTAGGTTCTGAATGTACTCGCACAAAACCACATAAATTCAGCAGTTGGAGTTATTTTAAGTAACTATAACCTGTGGTCTGATGTAGCTACAACTCGTGCCCTTGCCATGCACTGCTAATTACCCCAGATATTACAGCACTCATGACGACTTTTATCATGGCAATACAAATTTCAATGAAACATTAGAAGGTACATTATTGAAAACAAACCTGTGCATGGGGAGGGCGAGAGTAATAGTTACCTGAGGCCGTAAGCTACAGTTAATTGAACTAACTCTAACTATAACTGCTCAATTTCTATGGTTTTGTGGGAGTAAATTTAAAACCTAACTATCAAGTATATGTATATACGTATATATATTTACATATAAATATTTATAGATTTCTTAAAAAAATAATAGTTCCACAGAAATACCGGCTACTTCAACCAATCGAGGTTGGTGCAGACAACGGTTGTGGCTACCGTTTATATAAATAAATCTGTTTCTGCTGATACTTTAAAAGCAGAAAAAAAAGTTGCACCGAATGTGTCAGCTTCTTAAAGTAAAAAGTATTTATTACAAAATAAGCTCAACAACCATTTCTCTATAGCTGAACTCAGCAAGCATTTCTTAATGGCAACGTGTTTTGACACTAACGTGTCTTCATCACAGTCAAATTGAAAAAACATTGTCCATTTCCTCTTGGCTTTTTAAACTACCCCTGCATAAACTTAGAAACCATTCTCTTATCCCTATATAACCATTATTATTTCATTAATTTCACAATATACTTATTAGTATCCTGCTCACAAATCTCAAATTATCCCATTCCATATTATATTTCATGATATTAACTTCTCAGTTAAGTCAGTGCTAAAGTGCTAAAGTTAGTCATTGATAGAATATAAGAGACTGCAGTAGAACATTGGGGAATCAAATGACAAGCTGTTGCTGCTGTTGGAAGAACATGTATTACTTAGAATATTAGACTATATTCTCATATGGCTGAGGACGATCAAATGTATTCATAGAAAACATTCTCTCATTTTAGCTCCTGGGACTCCTTCTCTAATTTCTATGAGATAATCATCAGAAAACCATTGGCTTCTAAACATGGTTCATCAAATCGAAGCAGAGGACCATCATTTTTCACAGGGTAAAAACACTTGAGGATCCATCAGAATTCCTAAACTGAGTATAACACCACCAACAAATGACTTATATTATGACTAAATGTGTTACTTCCCTTCATATGGGTTAATTTTTGTGACCCTCAAAACAGGTTTTCACTACAAAACTTTTCAATAGAGACCATTAGCCCGACTACCGTAATGGCTGCCTCAACATGTATGTATTGTATCCACTGTGGCCACCCAATGAAGGGGCTCTGGGGAACTGGGTGTGCTCATCCTGCCCATTATGGGTTTTTTCAATTCACTTTCAAGACACAGATACCATATGCATGAGCAATGAACTGCCTGCCACAACATATTGTTCATGTTGTGACTCGCAAATCAAGATTGACTAGTCCCCTTTAATATGTCCTATTGGGGCATACCTAGACACCAACAGTCCAGGTATATTTAAACTTTTAACCCCTGTATGACCAAACCAAGCCCCTCTTTGAATGCTAATTTATCATTTACACATCACTAAAGGCAAAATGAGTAAAATAAATTAAAAAAAGGAAAAGTTCTAACATTTTGCCAAATCTGGTGTAATTCCCTATAGCCTGTAATGGAGAACAAAGTTCTAATGGGAACTAAGAGGGGAAATCACATGTTTGAGAACCCCACATTTTCTCTGGTCCTCTCTTGAGGGATCAGCACAAAACGTTCCATGACTGAGTTGAGAAGGAATAACTTTTTGTCCAAAAGTTTGTGTAGGTTCATCAAATGGCTCTAAAAGTATTTGCAAAACAAAAAGCACATTTCATATGGAAGGTCTCTGACCTAACTATAACTACACAGTGGACACTGCATTGTGTAACAGGTCACAGGTTATAGTTACATGAGATAATTATAGCTGGTGAATTTCAGTGGTTTTGTTAGTTTAAAATGGTATGGTGTAACTCACATTTTCACCTAACTATAATGCCCCTTTAATCTTTGATTTTTCAGTGAATGTCTAAGGCCAGAGGAACAACCAGGTTGTCAAATTAAAAGATGCTTTTTTTCACTGCATTGCCATACCACAGAACTACTGCAGTGCTCAGCATGGACACCCATGTAATTTTGCCATCGTAAAGGTGTGGGGCCTTGCGTTATGCAGAACTGTAAATAAGCAATACTCATTTAATTTGCATAGGAACAGTGAAAGTCTAGTTTAAATCTAGGTGAGATTTGATTCTGTAAGCTGCAACACATTTTAGCAGGGACCACTGTCTACCTTTAATCCTTATACTTCTTACATCACTGAAAAATTATTAGAATTCATCATAAGTTTGCAGGGTTTTTCAAAGCTGAAGTGATTCATCTCCTGCCACTGAAAAATGTGAACTTACTTGCAAGAAGCAAATAAATTATTGTTTGTTCGAGTATGCATTACTATGTTGTTTACCTTTCTCTTTGTTTATTCACACAAATGTTCTGAAAAGAAGCCCAAGTATATGACAGCTGATGTGTCTATTTCACATGCAGGAACTTGGTCAATCACAAGAGACAAGTTTGTGCTCCCACTTAAGTTTAAAAATCTGGATAGTAATATTTTTCTTTGTGTTTTGTATCTAGTTTTGTTCATAGTCATATTTTTCTTTTAATTTGTGTTTGGTATCTGGTTTTGTATTTAGATTTCCCAAGTGTTAATGTGCTGTTCTCTGGCAGTGCTAAATAGATAGGACCTACTCTGGAGTGTTCTATTGGCATGTATGGAATGACAATGCACGACATTTGTTAGGAAGGGGACACAACTAAGGTTCATGGCAGCCATGGGAATACAGAGGTGTTACATATGATAGCTGAAGAAAGCCCTCACGATGATGAGTGTAAGAAAATGGAGCATTAGTTTAGGGAGGTGAGAAACCACCTCAAATAATAATCACAATCCTTGTCAGGCTGAACCACTGAAGTCACTAAAATAAACCTGCGCTTAACCCTCTGGTAGCTTGGGACAAAGTAGTCAGGCTTAAATTAGATAATTCTGAGGTAAAGTGTAAAGTATTTAATCAGTAGTCAAACAGTAATTATTTGAAAGCATAACACATGGAAAATCCCAATCCAATTCAAGAAACAGAGTACATTTTAATCAATAAAATGACACCAAAACAACAAGAATCAAACAAATAGAATCAGAGATGTGGATTTTTTTAAAGTTTAAATTAATAATAGAGCTTAAAACGTGTCTACCTTGGTTGTCTGGTCACACTAGACTGGGTCAAAATCAAAAGGTAAGGCTATGGGTGATGGAGTACGGGTAAGATATAGGGACCAGGTTCGTACCCGTGGAAGTATTAGCATTGGAATTGGAAAGTTTTGTGAAGAAAAAGTAGTTATCTACAAGTCGTTAGCGAGACAAGCTGCAAGCTGGATATGATGTGTGGCTTGACAGTTGACTCAAGTTGACAAAGTCTGAAGTCCTTGCCCAAGAAGGCCTCAACATTGACATGTTGGTGTTTGACCTGGGTCTCGATGAAGTCCTCTTACATCTGGACTTAGAAACTATTCTCAAAGTCAGATCTCTTTCAGAGCGGCAAAGCAATAAGCTGAAGCTGACTGGTGATTTGATGTTGACCGCTGCAACTTCAATGAGAGTCCAAGTCTCTGTCAGTTTTCCAGGCATAAAGTTCCCAAAATGTTTATAAGTTTTGCAGAGTGTATAGGAGGCGTGCACTATGACACCAATCAAGTGTCTAGGAACTTGGAGGCATCACTTGAGGTTTAGAACTCACTCCAAAAGAGACCAGCAGGAGGGTCCAGGGCTAGCCTGAGTTAGAACTGATCTGCTGAGCAGTTGCATGGAGAGAGGCCTCTGGAAGCTTGTTGTTTTCCTGTAGTTGAACCGGTGGTCAGTCAATTGAGCCTTGGAGTCCCTTCTGGGGCTTGAGGCAAGTTAGTACAATTTCCTTCAGGTTCTTCAATCAGCAGAGCAGTCCTTCTGATTCTACACTGGTCCAGAAGTGTTCTGAGGAGAGGTCTGAGGGGTCCACTTTTATGTCCAGTGCCAGCCTTTGGGAGGAGGGCAAGACTTTTATCCATTCCGTAAAACAATTCTGGACAATTCCTCTGCCCCCACTGGGTTTGGTGCTATCCTGACTAGAGAGGCAAAGGGGATGTAGGCCATGTGTGAGCTTTTTCTGCCAGTGGCAATGTAGACAACCTTTGAAGCTCAGGAAGGAGCTGGGCACAGATATCCCAGGTCATCCTATCAAGGGAGGAGTGCCCCTTCCAGTTGCACGTCACTTTGCCAACTGTCTGAAAGCAATACACATCTTACCACAGGGAAGCCATCAGAAGTCAGGTGACAGCTGGACATAGCAAGAAAGCCTTTTGGTTTTAGGGTTTAGGCAGGAAAAAGACAACTTTCTAAAAGTGTTGTTTCTAAAACAGTGATATAAAACCCAACTTGACCATTAAATTGGATTTTAAAGTAATATTAAAATGAGTCTTTGAACCATTTTTAGCTACCCAAAACTGAATTAGCACTTATTAAAAGTAATAGTGTACACTAGCATTAACCTATGGTAGAGGAAGTCTTGCCATAGTGAGAAACACCTTTGCAGCTTTTTACTGCCTGGACACGTAAACATTAACTATGCATGACCTGTATTTTAAATACCATAAGGTCTTCCCTGTGGGCATTTAGAACCCCCATAGAGGTGACTTAAAAGTATTAAAAGGAAGGTTTAGGTCTGGCAAAGTATTTTTTTAAGTTGAAATAGTGATTGCAATTTGCACACCTGGGTTGCATTGGGAGGCCTCGAGACATGCTTTGCAGGGTTACTTGTGTCAGTGTCACAGTGAGTTTTGCACTCCCCTAGTAGAATTTATTTACAGACAGTGGGTCCATGTAGTACCATATACTAGGGACTTATACTTAATTAAATGTGCCAATTTGGTATATGCAAATTTTACCATTTTGGGAGGGGAGAGCAACAAGCACTTAACCACTGGTTAGCAGAAGTAAAGGCACATATTTACAAGAAACTGGTGCCTTAGTGCTGATGACCAGTTTTCTTTCGTCACCCCTGCTTCACCTAATGACACCTGGGTGTGCCGTATTTACAATATGGTGCACCATGGAGGTCATTAGGACAAAAGTGTCAAAAATTTTTATGCTATTGTGGCGCTTTGCTCCACTAGACAAAAATGTTGACGCTAGTGCAGCAAAGTGCAAGGAGGCCAATAGGTTTCTCAGGGTGTGTCATTTTAACGTCTGCTTTGAGCAGGCATTAAAAATTACCACAAATGGCGCAGTGAAATCTTGTAGATTTCACTGTGCCATATTTCGGGCCTCCTAGTGCCAGAACACCCCCATGCATGCATTATGCCTGGCGCAGGCATAATATGGAGCAAGGAAGGAGGTGCAGTGTGGCACAATGCGAGCATTGTGCCACTTTGTAAATACGGCGCAGCAAAAAAAAAGCCTTCCTTACGCCATGTTAACGTTAAAAAAAGGTTACGCTAATGTGATGCAGGAAGCCACTTGGGGCTAGTAAATATGCTCTAAAGTGTGCAGTGTCCTGAGGTCAACAAAAATGGGTTCAGCAAAAGAAGGCAAAAAATCTGGGTCAACACCGCACAAAAGATGGTCATTCCTAACAAGTTCATGTTATCAAGAAGTTGGAGCACTATGCTCTGAAAATAACTAACATGCATATACATACGCTTCTTCTATACAATAGAATTCTTAGGACTGTAGAAACACCATCAATGTCCCCCTTTACTCATAACCGCCAAACACAAAGGTGGTAACAGCACTCAGGCGCATCTGTCCGCTCCCTCTCCGCAACATCTATGTTGATGCACTGCACCAAGTTCCCCTTCACGTTGCATTTTTCATCCACATCGGCCAAGTTAACACACTTTCACCAGACTGGGCTCGCAGGAACCTGATGAATATTGGCGTAACCTGTGACCCCGCGGTGTTGTGAAGCCCTACGTAAAAGATACATATGACAAGCTACTTATTCAGCCACTGAAAAGCATGACAGA
Source organism: Pleurodeles waltl (assembly GCF_031143425.1). NCBI lineage: Eukaryota > Metazoa > Chordata > Amphibia > Caudata > Salamandridae > Pleurodeles > Pleurodeles waltl. Next base: position 754,788,075 of record NC_090444.1, on the reverse strand, counting down.
CCCCACAGATCTGAATTCTCCAAACTGGAGAGAGTAGTCAAGAACTCCGAAAGGCCGTTTAATTAGATTTTTCTGTGTCCAAAAGGAGACCCAATACAGCGGTGGCCTCTTTATTTATTGGGGTCATTGGAACCGAAAGAAGAATAAAAAAATGCAATGGACTGAATGTTAGTTTACGGAGAGTGGTAAGTTAACATGGTAATTGATGTGACAAAGTTATGGAAGCAAGCACAACACTTTGATGTAAGTTGTAGCTGGATACCATACTCGATCACAAAAGTAATTAACGACTAAGCAGCCTTGTGTGTGGCCTTTATCTCTACGGCTGAATTCTATGAATAACGTCTGTCTATTTATGGGCTTTTCTATAAACTTGTTACTTTAAAAAAAAGTCTTGATTTCACAGACTTTTAAAGGAAATTTGTGTAACAGTGGATGATAAGGAAGGGCATTCATTGTCAATGAAGTTAGGAAGGTTTCAGATTGATGGAGTGAATATTGTGATTGGATTCAGTTGCATTTCAGAGTAAAGCTCCCTGTGTAAAATTATATACTGAAATACTGATAGCAAAGGCACGCTTTGGGCTCATATTTATTACTTGGTTTAACCCCGTAGCTGCTAAGCCATCGACCCCCCCCCCCCCCCAAAAGCCCCTCACCCCCCAATGCTGAGCCCTTTTTTGGCTATTTAGGGTAGTAAGTGCTTAGGCCTTCATAACTTTTTGTCCACAAAAGCTAGCCACGCCAAATTTGCGTCCTTTTTTCCAACATCCTAGGGATTCTAAGGGTACCCAGAGTTTGTGGGTTCACCTGGAGGAGACCAAGAAATTAGCCAAAATACAGCTAACATATTTTTTTTGCTCCGAAAAATGGGAAAAAGGGCTGCAGATGAAAGCATGTGTTTTTTTCCTTGAAAATGGCATCAACAAAGGGTTTGCGATGCTAAAATCACCATCTTCCCAGCTTTCAGGAACAGGCATACTTGAATAAAAAAAACAAAATTTTCAACACAATGTTGGCATTTTACTGCGACATACCCAGTGTTTACTATTTTTTGTGCTTTCAGCCTCCTTCCAGTTAATGACAAAAATGGGTGTGAAACCAATACTGGATCCTGAACAGCTAAACATTTCCGAAAAGTAGACAATATTCTGAATTCATCAAGGGGTCATTTGTGTAGATCCTACAAGGTTTTCCTACAGAAAATAGCAGCAGAAATAGAACAAATACTGAAATGAAGGTGAAAAAAACAGCCATTTCACTCTCATTTTACTCTGTAACTTTTTACTGCGATGTCAGGTTTTCAAAAGCAATATACTGTTACATCTGCTGGACTCTTCTGGTTGCGGGGATAAATAGGACTTGTAGGTTCATCAAGAACCCTAGGTATCCAAAGCCAATAAATGAGCTGCACCTTGCAATAGGTTTTTATTGTATACTGGGAATACCGCAATTTATTTGGTAAAATATAAAGAGTCAAAAATAGGTATCAAGGAATCCTTTGTATTTCCAAAATGAGCAGAAGATAAGGTGTTGAGAAGCAGTGGTTTTTTTGCACATCTCTAAATTATGGGGTCCCATACTAGCATGTGAATTACAGGGCATTTCTCAAACCAACGTCTGTTTTACACACTCTCTTACATTTGGAGGAAAAAAATGAACGAAAGACAAGGGGCAATGACACTTGTTCTTCTATTCTGTGTTCCCCCAAGTCTCCAGATAAAAATTGTACCTCACTTGTGTGGGTAGGCCTAATGCCCGCGACAGGAAACGCAACATGGACACATCATATTTTTACATTGAAATCTGACATGTTTTTTGGAAAGTGCCTAGCTGTGGAGTTTGGTCTCTAGCTCAGCCGCGACCTAGGGAAACCTACCAAACCTGTGCAGTTTTGAAAACTAGACATCTAGGGCAATCCAGGATGCAGTGACTTGTGGGGCTCTCATCAGGTTCTGTCACCCAGAATCCTTTACAAACCTCAAAATTTGGCAAACAAACAACACTTCTTCCTCACATTACGGTGATGGAAAGGTCTGGAATCTGAGAGGAACCACAAATGTAATTCCACCCAGCATTCCCCCAAGTCTTTGGATAAAAATGGTACCTCATTTGTGTGGGTAGGCCTAGTTCCCGTGTCAGGAATGGATCACACACCCGTCACAATAGGGCAATTGTTGACCCTGGGGTGATCTATTCCTGACACAGGCACTAGGTACAGGCACTCAAGTGGGGTAGCGTTTTTATCAGGACAGGTGGGGAAACACTGGGTGGTAGGAATTTTGTGGATTCCAGCATATTCCTGTAGTTTGTGTGACAGAAATGCAAGAAAAAAAAGAGTATTCTAAGTAAGAAAACTTTGGAGAATCCACACAAATCACACCTCAGTGGACTTCCCCGGGTATCTAGATTCCAGAAATGTCTGGGTTTGGTAGGTTTTACTATATGGTCGCCAAGCGCGGGACCTGCCTTACAAAACCAGGTTGTTTTGTGATAGATCATTTTGATGTCTCCACAATACAATTTGGACAGTGGAATTTGGGGCTGAACTAAATTGGGGAGCTCCCAAGAGAACACCCTCTCTGTGCTTGCCGCCACATGCACCTGCTCTCTGGGTTGGGCTAACCCACTATTGTCCCGCTGCATAGACTGTACTTGAGAAGGGACAGCAGGACTGTGCTTATCACCTCCCTCAGAATCACTGGAAGAGGAGTTGTCGGAAAAATCACTCCCAGAGTCTGTACCTTGTTCTATCCCTTAGATGCTGTCTCAGCATCTGCCGATCTCAGTCTCAGTCTCTGATCCTGCGACAGAGCTGTCCTCTATAACCTGAGTTAGGGCTTGAGCAGCAGTCATCCAACAAGACGTCTTCTCTGCTACTGACTAAACTCTCGCTCTAAAACCCTATCCTACGTAGAGAGTCACAAAATTGCTGGTGTGTGTGTGTGTGATGCGTGCAACAGTAAAGGTCAGCCAACTTACCTCAGCTTCTTCCCTCAATTAGAACGTTCTCCAAGACACTCAAAAAAACAAAAAAGACACACTATTATTTCACCTTGTCACATACCAATCGTCACAGTCTTCAGCGCCTCTGGCACCCAGTCCAACAATCATTATTGCTCCCACTCCCATGACCTCCTCTTTGGATTCCCTCACTACCACCCAGAAAAAGTGCCCTTCATCTCTCCATAGCCTCCCTCGCGCATTCAATTCATTTGTATTATAGCGCAGATCAATCAGCTATTTACATAAAATATAGATTTTGTCTTTACAGTAGGCATATAAACCTCCTGCACAACTTTATGGCATCAAAACTGCCACTAGACAAAAGTCAGATCCTTTTGTAGCAGAAACATAATCACAAGAGTTACTTGACTTTTTTATTGCTGCCTAAAAGGTACAGTTGGAACACTTCAGTTGAACTATGTGCATTGCTTTGAAGGACAGGCTGCGACTGCAAGAAAACGGATGGTGAATATATATATATATATTTTGCCATATATATATATGTAGAGAGAGAGAGAGAGATCACTTTTATATGTGGGTGTGGTTTTCCCAGGGGCCGAACGTGGCCCCAGGGAAACCATACACGCATTGACAAAAGTGATACCTCACTCCGTTTCAGGAAGGCTTCATTTGAAAGGAGAGAATCTCCCCTCTCAAACGAGGCCTTCCTGAACGCTGGGGAGGCCCATTTGGGCCCGTTTTCCACACTGGAGCAGAAAGTGGCCTTTCCTCCGCTTCCTGCTCTGGTGAGGAAAACAGATTGTGACAAAAGTACCCCAATACCCCCCACCCACCCTGAGCCCTGAAACCTCCCCTAAAAACAACCGATCCCCCACCCCTAAAAACAAAACTACCCCGACCCCCTCACCCCACCCATGAAAACAAAACTACCTCGATCCCCCACTCCCACCCCTAAAAAATAAAACTACCAGACCATTCCCACCTCTAAAAACAAAACTACCTTGACTCCACCACCCCACCCCACCCCTAAAAACAAAACTACCCGACACTCCCACCCACTCAGAGCCCAAGGCCTTTCCCGACGCCCCCACCCGCCCTAAAAACAACCAACATCCACCCCCACCCTAAACACAAAACAACCCAGAAGCCCCCACCCTGCCCCTAAAAAACAAACTACCCCCATTCCCCCACCCCACACCCAAAAACTAAACTACCCTGACCCTCCACCCCTAAAAACAAAACTACCTGATACCCCCCATCCTGTGCCCTAAGACCTTCCCCGACCCCCATCCACCCTAAAAACAACTGACCCCATAAAACCAAAGTACCTCGACCCCCCCACCTCCGCCCCTAAAAATAAAACTACCCACCCCACCCCAAGCCCTTAATCCACCATAGCCCTCAAAAATACCCCACAACCCTGCCCCAACCCAATTTACTTAACAAAACTACCCCAATCCCCGCCCGCTCCTCAAAACCAAACTACCCTGATCCCCCACCCCTAAAAACAAACTACCTGATTCCCACACTCCCCCATTAGGAGCCAAACTACACTGATACCCCCACCCCACCCGTGAAAGCCAAACTACCCCAACCCCTCCACCCCCGCCCCAAGCCCTTAATCCACCTTCACCCCCAACCCTGCTCCAACCCCACTACCTGACCAAACTACTTTGATCCTTGTTGGACCTGGCTTTTTGACAGGGTCATCCCCAAACTTTTTGCCTCCTTCACCCTATTTTTTCTGACCTGTTGTTGTTGGCTTTTGACCTCTGGGCACTTTACCACTGCTAACCAGTGCTAAAGTGCATATGCTCTCTGTGTAAATTGTACAATTGATTGGTTTATCCATGATTGGCTATTTAATTTACATGTAAGTCCCTAGTAGAGTGCACTATATGTGCCTAGGGCCTGTAGATTAAATGCTACTAGTGGGCCTGCAGCACTGGTTGTGCCACCCACTTCAGTAGCCCCTTAACCTTGTCTCAGGCCTGCCATTGCAAGGCCTGTGTGTGTAGTTTCACTGCCACTTCGACTTGGCATTTAAAAGTACTTGCCAAGCCTAGAACTCCCCTTTTTCTACATATAGGTCACCCCTAATGTGTGCCCTAGGTAACCCCTAGAGCAGGGTGCTGTGTGGGTAAAAGGCAGGACATGTACCTGTGTAGTTATATGTCCTGGTAGTGTAAAACTCCTAAATTCTTTTTTACACTACTGTGAGGCCTGCTCCCTTCATAGGCTAACATTGGGGCTGCCCTCATACATTGTTGAAGTGGCAGCTGCTGATCTGAAAGGAGCAGGAAGGTCATATTTAGTATGGCCAGAATGGTAATACAAATTCCTGCGGACTGGTGAAGTCGGATTTAATATTACTATTCTAGAAATGCCACTCTTAGAAAGTGAGCATTTCTTTGCACTTAAATCTTTCTGTGCCCTTCAATCCATGTCTGGCTAGGTTTAGTTGACAGCTCCTTGTGCATTCACTCAGACACACCCCAAACACAGGGTACTCAGCCTCACTTGCATACATCTGCATTTTGAATGGGTCTTCCTGGGCTGGGAGGGTGGAGGGCCTGCCCTCACACAAAGGACTGCCACACCCCTACTGGGACCCTGGCAGACAGGATTGAACTGAAAGGGGACCTGGTGCATTTCTTAGACACTCTTTGAAGTCACCCCCACTTCAAAGGCACAATTTAGTATAAAACAGGGCCTCTGCCCTACCTCATCCTACCTCATCAGACACTTGCTGGAGAAGAAACCTGAACCAGAAACTACATCCTGCCAAGAAGAACTGCCTGGCTGCTCAAAGGACTCACCTGTCTGCTTTCTCCAGAGGAATGCTGCCTTGCTGTTGGCCTGCTGCCTTGCTGAACTCTTGTCTGGCTGTAAAAGTGCTCTCCAAGGGCTTGGATAGAGCTTGCCTCCTGATCCCTGAAGTCTCAGGACCAAAAAGACTTCTCTTTTTCATGTGGACTCTTCGTGCGCCGAAAATTTCGACGCACAGCTTGCTCCGCGGTGAGAAAATCGCCGCACACCGACGCAACGCCTTCGGGGTGACCGGAACTTCGACGCACGGCCTCGCAAGGACAACGCCACCCGCCTCCAGAGGGGAAATCGACGCGATGACTGCCGTGAGAGCGAAACGCACAGCCCCGCGGAACGACACGCAGCCGGAAAACAAGCAGGAGAATCCACGCACAGACCCCAGGACATCTGGTAATCCCACGAATCACAGAAAGAGACTGTCCGCACGCCGGAAAATGATGCACGACTTCCCCGCATGAAAAATAACGACGCAAGTCCGTGTGTGCTGGGAAGAAATCGATGCACACACCATTTTTCCATGTATCTCTTCTTCTGCGGCCCTTTGCAGTGATTTTCCACTCCAAACCAGGTACTTTGTGCTTGAAAGAGACTTTGTTTGCTTTTTAAAGACTTAAGACACTTTATATCACTTTTTAGTGATATCTTTACAAATTCATATTGCATCTTTGATCGTTTTGACCTGCAAATACCCAGATAAATATTATATATTTTTCTAAACACTGTGTCATGTATTTTTGTGGTGCTATATTATGGTATTGTATGATTTATTGCACAAATGCTTTACACATTGCCTTCTAAGTTAAGCCTGACTGCTTGTGCCAAGCTACCAGAGGGTGGGCACAGGCTAATTTTTGATTGTGTGTGACTTACCCTGACTAGAGTGAGGGTTCTTGCTTGGACAGAGGGTAACCTGACTGCCAACCAAAAACCCAATTTCTAACAATCCTCCCACCCCGCCCCTAAAAAACAAACTACCCTGGTCCCCCCACACCTGCCCCTAAAAACCAAAATACCCGACCTCCCCACCCCAAGCCCTTAATCCACCCCACACCTAAAAACTACCTCCAACACTGCCCCAACCCCACTTACCTGACCACGCCCTCTCCCAATCCACTCTGCCTTTTTCTCTGCCTTAACTACACATGTGCCTTGTTCAGCACATGCGTTGTTAAGGCAGAGAAAAAGGCAGTTATTTTTCGGGCAAGCGTGGTCACGCTTGCATTGTAAACGACTTTGTTGTTTCAGAGTCGTGGTTCAGCACATTTCCCGATGCTGACATATAACAGACCTATACTGTAAATAGCAAGCCTCATACAAAATAGAAACATCACAAAGGTCACCTGCCTCATTAAGGAGGTAGACTGGGGCAGAGCAGCAAAGCAGAAGAGCAGGTCTTGGAGTAACAAAATTACAACTAAAATCTGATCATCGTGTGCAGATACCTCTTCCTTGTGATAGCCCTTACATAAGCTATAAAAAGCAAATATGTGCAATAGGATTCATTCATGTTATAATAAATGAAGGACAAAAACCAATCATCAAACCAAAAGAATACAAATCTGAACTCTCCTAGCAAATGAAGAGAGACACCAACTCTAGTACAGAAATCCCAAAGGGCAAAAGAGAAATATCCAAGTGGTAACAGGAAGCAAAGGTATTCGGAGAAGGCCAAGTAGCTGGCCACAAAATACCAACACATAAAACATTTAAATTAATTCACTAAAGTTGTCATGCCCCTGATGGATGTGCTCTGTGCATCAAATAGAAGATGAACAAAATCAGTTTCATGAGCCAAAGAACTGGCCAGGCAAATCCAGCCACTGAAGGCGGAAACAGAATGTTTGCCTCTTGACCTGCTATTCCTATGGACACCAAAATGACATGTAGAAAGCCTCTATGCAAACAAAGTAAATATGTAATGCCCATCCCACAGCAAGGGATGAATAAAAAGAAAGACACACTGGGACAGGTGAAAATGTTGCATAACCTCACATCTTAAGACTTGTGAAGAGCAAAAAACTGATCCGAAAGAAGCAATCTAAGTCAGCTTCCTTGCAACTAAATGCCAGAGATTTCCCCAGGCATCCAGCTGGTGTACGGGAGAACGTAAATGACACCCTTCATGAAAATAATAAGGCTCAGGGAGATAAAAACATCCAACAGAGACCCTGCGGAACAGGAGGGGGGTTGAAAGAGAGAACCAGAGGTTGCACCTGAGGACACGCAGAACACTGATCCCAACAAGTGAATGTACCCTGGACCAAGGCACCATGAAAAACACTAGCAACCATGTCCCCTGGCAGCTTAGCCACAGACATGTCAGAGACATTTCTAAACTCTAGAGTTTCCATAATTAGGACCATATTATAGACCACATCTTCAGAGTTTAGGTATGGATGGGAAAGACAAGTCCCACAGACGTGTCACACAGTGGACATATGCACTTCTTCTGATCATGATAATGAATCAGATTGGACTCTTCTGATTCAGAATTAATTTGAAGCCTTGACGACTAGGCTATAGTTGTGTGAACTTCAGTCAGTGGAGGAGAAGGTGCATGCACCAACTAGTCATCAAGGTAATGAAGCAACTGAATTCCTCTCACATTCAGAATGCCCACTAGAGAAGCCAGCACCTTTGTAAAAACTCTCGGAGAATATTTAAACCCAAAGGGCATGATTTGAAACTTCTCCAAGGATCGTCAAAATGAAAGAATGATATTCTAAAATGTCATTGTATGAACTGAGACATTCATGATGAAAGTATTCAGAATCATTAGGTTGAAAATGGGACAGAAGGCACCTAGTATGTGTATCAAGAAAACATTGAAGAATACCCCCAATTACAGCTCCTCTTTCAGGGGTCTTGTTCAGCAGGACATCAGTGATTCCCTGTTGCAGAGCCCTCTGCTTGTGAGAATCGGTAGTCCAAGATGTTAGATCTACTCACAAGTACATGGTAATGCTGGAGAAATTAAGGAACATTACATTCTCAGAACACTCCCTACATCCAAGTGTTTGCAAATTGGCCCTCCTTGCCTTCAAGGTTGGGATATGACACTCCCCCCAGAGGACTGCCTGTTGATGACATGGCAGAGGATCATTGTCCAGTTGGAAAAGAGGAATGACCTTTGTGTGTCTAGTATGCACCTCTACCACTCCCACAGATGCCTAAAAGAAAAAAGAAATGCATAGTAAATTGCGGGGTAGACAGTGAATATTTGCAGGCACCCCAAAATAATTTCTAGAGACTTAAGCTAAAAGAATATTATTAGTTTTGGGTCATCAACATCCTAAGCCAGAAACTTCCCCATATCATAAACCCAAGGAACCTCGGGCCAATAAAATGGGTTTGAAAGTAAGAACCCTCAGGAAGCATCACAATCTCAGCCATTCATCAGTGCTATATGTGAGACACATCCTTGAAAGTCTGTTAGTAGTCATATTAGAAGGGATATGCAAAGCTGGACTGGCTGTACCAGGCATCAGACATTTCCCTGGGAGGATGCAAGCTTGGGGGCTGCTTTTGTTACTAGGGGGTGTTATAGCAGTGCAGCAGTTTTAAAAGCACTGCTGGGTTCCTTGTTTATCCAATAGTTTTCAGGCACCAATAAAAGTGCCAAGATAACTCTGATGATTATGATTGGGAGAGATTGGAGTTTTGTCTAGGGGCAGTTTTGACTCATCTAAGGTAGCACAGAGGGTTAATATGCTTGCTGCAAAAAACGTGTACTATGCAGATTACAGAACAGTATTTTATGTGTGTAGTTCAGTGAGAAATTGCTGTTGTCATGGAGACCCTTTTGTTACAGTCCAGTTCACAAGTTACAGTCATAATCTATCACAGTGAGCTATGAAATGGCATCAAAAAGCTCCATGCAAACTGAATGACGCAGGTTAGAATTTTTTCTAAAGAGGGTTTGTTTGGGTAGAAATAAATGATTAGTAAAGTTAACCCTAACCACTGTGTTTCATTCTGAGTTTATACTTTCCCAAGCCAAGCACCCTTTAAAGAAATGCCTACTAGTATGGTTGACATGTGAATACTATACCTTCTAGCCCCTTTGTGTTATATAACATTTTCTATACACTGATTTACAAAAATATGATTCATTGTCTGTGTATGTGTGTGTGATGTAAGATGCTCTATCACCCTACACTGGTATGAGAGACATTATAAAACAATTGAAATACATGTGAGAGAGGCACTTTTGAAGGGTATTGGTGAGGGAATCATTGAAGAGCCTCAATAAAGATTGCTGTATCTTGGTATTCTGTAATGTCATCATTCACTATTTAAAATCTAACTCAATTGAATATATAATGCAAAAATATGTTGTGGACTGCACCGTTTTTGCCATTTCTTCCAAATATTCCTCGTGGGGGATTCTCCCTCAAGCCCCATAATAGTGGACAGACTTGCTTGCTTTATACCCTATCAGCTCTGGTCTAACAAAAGTTGCCCAGGCTGCTTTGGGTTCCCAGTCCGGCTCTGGGGATATGTAGTTGTTTTTCCATTAAATGTGGGCCACCATATTTATGCTCATCCATAACATTCAAAAGCATCTGATAGTCTAGTCCTGGAGCAAGGACTGCATACCAGAAGCTATATAAGCCTGTGAAAATAAAGTAAATATTAAAATGAATGCACTTCAAAGATGCATGCAACTTTTTTGTCAACACGATAAGACGAAACTCCTCCCTTTGAGGCTTAATTAGTGCATCCAGTCAGGTTGGATTTCAGAGAATCCATTTTTCAAAGTCTCGGAAAGGTCATCATAAAAATCCACTGTTGGGTACAGCATCTGCCAATAATGCAAAACAACACCATCAGGACTCAGCCCACTCTTTCATAATCAGGGAGTGACTATTTACAAGATGGGGCGAGCATGAGCCACAAACAGTTTGGTACCTACCGAAGGCTATCAGTGGAGTATGGACAGCAGAAATTGAAGTTTGTGGACCTTCCTACATTTATTTGAAAAATAAGGTTTGAGAGCCCCTCCACATTCTCCTCCTCATGCAAGCGAATTGAATCTTCATCAAGGATTTGAGTGGAAGAGAGGCTAGCAGCCACAGATTAAATATGGACTGGACAGTGGATTGAATCAGGCACCAGAGCTTAGTCTGCAGTCTTTAACACCAATGATTGGCCAGCATGTACAATAGATACAAGAGGCACAGTACTCCTAACAAGAGAAGCAGCTGAAACTCATTCTGAGGAAGTAGCATGGAGATAAAAAGAACACTCACTTAAATGGCACTTCTTGAATGTCATCTTTTTCAACAATGTTGCTGTCCTCCCCACAGAGAACAGGACCTTTCCACATGAGGATTGAGAAACATGGCGAGACTCAGATCATAATCTCCCCCATCGATAGTTCGCCTTGCATCACTGTGAAACAAGCAGGGATAGGCTAACTCCTGCTGAATTGAGAGCCCTAATCAGAAAGCACTTTGTTATTCTGTCAGCATTTCTGCTTCAACCACTTACATCATGCTGTGTTGAAGAGTCACCAAAGGAAAATCATAAACGTAACTAAAGAAAGTCTGAACAGGAACAACACAGTAACTAAAGGTGTAGCCTACATTTACAAGTTCCAATATACCATGATATTGCACACTTCCCACACTTCCGTAATTCAGTGGTGGTGGTCTGACAGAATCCAACACCATTCCTGATGAGTGGACAAAAAGTAAATGCATTAGAGTTAGCAGCCATCTATCTGCACAAGTGCAGCAAGACAGTTCATCGCTGTGGATGGTAAAAAACAAAAAGAAAAATGCTCTGGGGGGATGGCTGAATTTCCTATGGTGTATCCCTATTTTTGCCTTGGCTGCTTTGCTGGCTGTCAAACTCTATGTATTTTAACAGTGATATAGGGATCATCCCTCCTTTCAAAATAATTAAATTGTTATACATCTGATTGGTACATTTAACTTACATAAATGTCTTAATATATGGTGCAACAAAAACCCAGGGCCTCAAAGATAATTGCCACAAGTAGACTGCAGCACCCATTGTGCCATCCACTACAGTGATGGTGTAAAATATGACTTCAAGCATGCCATTCTAGCCTGACTCTAGTTTACACTGTCTAGTTAATGGAAACTCCTACTTTTATTCTACCAGACGTCTCTCTCTGTGTTTATTGTGTTTACATTGGATACCCCAAACTTGATTTTAGAGGACATGGGATTACCAACATATAGTCCCCACACACACCCAGCCCTGAAAGCCTATGTCTAGTGTGGCCAAAGACTTTTGCTATCTTGAAAATGCCCAACATTGGTAAGGTTGGCCCCAGAAAACGTAACCCCATTAGATAGGGTGTGCACAGGAGTCATTCCCACCCACTAGCTTGTGCAGGCATAAATGTGGCTTTTCCAGGCACCCACTTCAGAACTCTCCTGGATGAGAAGAAGATCAGAACAGGACTGGACCTGCTAATTGCAGCCTGAGAAGAGCCCCGAAGGACTGGACCTGCTCTGTCTTCTACCCTGGACAAAGACATGGACTCTGAGGGTCATAAGGCTGAACTGTTCAAGCTACATGGATACAACAAGCTATAAAAGGCATTTTCTGCAACTGCTCAGCTGACCATTGGTAAGTGGACTTGGACTGGACCCTGCTGTTGGCCTCTGCCTGACATCCTGTGAGTCTGTAAGTACCTCCCCTGTGGTCTCAGGGGGCTTTAAAATGTACTTTTGTGATGGACTGAGACATAAGGGATTTAGCTGGTCAAATCTATGACCAGGATGAACTTGTTTGGTGGATTCGACCCACACTCCAGCTTGGTCTGCTTCAAACTGTCTACTGCACCCATTGACTATTATTGACATTTTATGCTTCTTTGTGCTCTTCCTACTTAAAACTTCAAAAATTCATATCTTCGATTTCCTTATTGCATTTGTGTCATGTTGGTGTTGGCCTATTTATTAAAATGTTATTTATTTTTTTAATTTGGCTTGGGAGTTTTATTATTTTTGTTAGACCCATCAGCCTTTGGATGGTCTTCCCCAAAAACTTTTTCTTCTTCCTTTTTGATGATCACACTGCCAACCAGTGCTAAAGTGCATGTGTTCCCTCCTTAAAATGTGGTAACACTGACTTATCAAAACTTTGACAAAGTTTAATTTACTTGTAAGCCTCCAATAAAGAGATACTCCCTGTGCCCAGGGCCTGTAAATTAAATGATACTAGTGGGCCTGCAGCACTGATTGTGCCACCCACTTAAACAACCCTATAAGCATGTCTCAGGCCTGCCATCACAGACCGTGTGTGCAGTTTTAAACTGCCATTTCGACCTGACAATATAAACCTTTTGCCAGACCTAAACCTTACATCTTAATACACGTGTTGACACTAGGATAGGCCCTAGACAGCCCAGGGGGGCATGGTGAAGTGTGTTAAAAAATCTGGACCTGCACATTTTAGTTTTACACATCCTTGTAGTGAAAAACTCTCAAAGTTGTTTTTCACTAATGCAAGGCCTGCCTCTCCCACATAATAACATTGGAGTTACCTTATTACATATAATAAGCTGTAACTTCCAAATGGGAGCAGGGTAACAGATCAAGTTTGGTGTCTTTGGAATTGTCATGAAAAATCCTTTTTCACAGTATAGTCAGATTTTAAATTACAATTTTGCCTTATTCATTTAGTGCCTAAAGCTGGGCACACCCCTACATAAACTTGAATAGGCTGTGTCCTGCGACCAGAAAAAGGGCTGCAAACCTCGTCTAGTTAGTCTGGACCCAGGACAGGAAAGCAGGATGCCTGGGGAGTTCAAAGGGAAAATACTTGAAGCTTCTCCCACTTTCCAGAAGGAGGGCAAGAGGTATGAACATCTGACCTCAGATACCACCTCTTCAGTACACTTCTGAACCTGTGCATACTCTGCCAGGAAGAATGACTGCTGTGCTGCTGAAAGGATTGCCACTCTGCTGGACTGCTGCCCCTAAGGACTGCTGCCCTGCTGTGTTGACGTTCTGCCTGCTGGCCTTTTGCCTGGGTGAGAAGGACTGGAACTGCATCTGTTGAATCCAGACCCCAAAGTGACTCCAAGGGCTAGTTGATTGGCCTCCTGACTAGAACCTCAGGGACAGAAGGATCCAACAACCTTGAACCCAGCACCTGGACTCTGCCATCTGTGAGTCCTACCCTGCCAAGTGGTGACACCCCAGTAGCTCATCAGATCCAATGCATCAACCCAACTGCACAGCACATCCTCTATGCCTCACTACGCATCACATGCCTTCATCACCGAGATCATTGAAGATGACTCACTACATCTCATCACAGCCTCACCTCATCTCAGAATCAATGCATCACTTTAACTGCATTATGCATCTTTGGCACACATCCTCACAATGCTTCACAAACCTGTATTTAAGGTGCTTTCTTCTGTGGGCCTAGCTGGTCCCTGTAATCTGTCCTTGCTCCATCACAGTAGCCTGAACTTGTGACTTTGTTTCGGTACGGAGTGACCAGATATCCACAGTTGGCACTTTGTACTTTTTGGCACTATTTTTACTATTTTCTTCAACATTGCATATCTCTGATTCCACTGCTTAGAGTTTTGTCATTTGGTTGTTTTATTTATTCGAAATTACCCTGTTTCTAACCTAGTGTCAGATACGTTTGAGGTGTTTTTCCACTGTGTTACTGTTTAAAGTGCTGCACAAATACTTTACACATCACCTCTGAGTTAAGCCTTACTGCTGTATGCCAAGCTATCCGAGGGTTGAGTACAGGTGTATATATAGGGTTTGTTGTGGCCTCACTGTGAGAAGAATTGCAGGTGCTGCTTGAGAAGGGTTTCACCCCCTCAACCAGTATCCAAATTCTTAAAGTTTTGCATTAGGACTTTATTACTGTTTTGGTACTGCATAAATACTATACACATTACACTAAGTTAAGCCTGTGTTCTCTTTGCCATAGCTGCCAAGGGGGTTGGACACAGGTTAGTTTAGTGGCTTTGAGGGATTACTCTGAAAGAGTTGTGATTATTCCTTGAGGTGAGTGGGCACCCTCCACCTAAAATATGAATCCAATTTTCTACAGTTACTCTATGTTTATATCGCTTATAGGTCAGATGTCTGGATGTGGGAGAAGCTAAAAGGGGTTTCTTATTAGATGCCTGACTTTGACTTTGGGCATTTTGATCTCATACATTAGGTCTGTGATGAGGAATAGGGATGAAGGGTAGTAGAAGTAATAATAAGGGGTAATAATAGTAAACGGATTGTTTGTAATTGGGAAATACTGCTGCAAGCTAAGTGCATGTGCAGCAGGCATCAGTGAAGAGATTTGTTAACCATGGGTGTGAATCAGATACCTGTGCACAAGGTCTGTAGGTCTGATTTAAAAAAACGAGACAAAATGATGAGGGATATAACTGATGAAGCATACATTTTATATTCAGAAGGTCTATGTCACTTCTGTGGCACAAGGAGATGTCTTGGTGATGAAAACCAATGCACATATAATGATGGAGAATTACGCAGCCTGCTGGTCTGAATTTGATAGGGTAATGCATAAAAACTCCTTTCCTTTATTTACTCCTGTTTAATGGCCCTGTCTTCTGTGCTGCATTTTCCTCCAATCCTGAGCGACTAACCCTTATAATTTCCTGTTATCCACATACCATCAGAGTGGGGCTGAGACATTTCGATGCTGAAATTATTTTAAACACACATACCAGGACTGTATTTCCAATCTAACAGTTATCACACTGCCTCCAGAATTGAGTAATTTGGAAAATGTACACATACCTCTAGCTTTTAGTCTGTAAGTATAACATGTTTTAAAGTATGATTTAAAACATCTAGGCCCAGATTTAGAAGGCCAACAGGGCCAGGTTTGGCTGCCATATTTACAAAGTGGTGCAATGCATGCATTGGGCCACTTTGTAACCCCATGAGCCACATTATGCCTGCACCAGGCATAAAGTATGCAAGGGTGGCATTCCCCAGTTAGGGGGACCGCAAAAATGGCACAGTGGAATCTAAGAGATTCCACTGTACCATCGTTAGCGGCTATTTTTAATCCCTGCACAGAGCAGGCATTAAAAGGTGGCATACCATCTTTTTCAATGGGCCACTCCGTATTCTGCAGGAGTAGCGTCACATTTTTGCTGCTAATCCTGCAGAGTACATCAATAGCATCACAAATGTTGACATTATTGCCCCTACGCTATGCCATGGTGCTCTGTATATTAAATATGGCACACACATGGTGACGGTGAGGGGTGCTAAGGGGCGCAAGAAAAATGGCACTCCATTGGATGCATCTCCACTTTTCTTAAATTTGGGCCCTAGATTTCTATGAATCACAGTTTGAAAATTGTGAATTCAATATTTGAAATAGCAGTTTTATTCCTTTCGCTGTCATCATATGCTATTTCCAGTGGGCCTAAGGTGATAGGAGATGTTTCATAGAGCAAAAATAAGTAAATTAGTATTCTGAGAAACTTTAACAGAGAGGAGGTGATGAAAGATCTTAATCTTTACAATTCAAATTTTAGCCCATGCGCCTGGCCAACTTCAAAAATAATATTACTGTTTAAGCAGGTGCCGCTCGCACGGCACTGAAGGGGCTGGATGGAGGGGGGGATTACATTAAAAATTAAGTTAAAAAAAACACTTACCTGTGCTGCCGCCTCCTTCACCACCGCGCTGCTCCTCTCCTCTCCCTGCAGGCACAGGCTCCCAGCCTACCCTGTGCCAATCCTGATGCTGCTCAGAGCAGCATCAGAATTGTCTGGGAGCACCCAGCCAGCATACCCAGGCAGACTGTGAGCCTGTGAAGGCGAGAGAGCCCTACGCGCATGTGTGTTTGGCCAGCCCAAGACGGCTGGCCAAACATACATGCGCTCTACACCCCCTCACACTCGTCACCCCTAAGGCCCCACCCCTTTCCCCCAAAAACGATAATAAAGAAAGTTTATTAGCGTTTTTGTCCAAAAGGATTGCAGCTGACGCTGCTGGCCAGGGGGCCGGCACTCCTCCGCCCTTATGGAGGAGCCGCCCCTGTGTTCGAAGAGCAGGTGGAGGATTGTGGGGAGCGGATTTGAGCCCCCCACCGGACCAACCATGGATGGTGGGAGGGGGGGGCTTAATGTGAAGCACTGCTCGAGCTAAATCTTCCTCAAAAACAAATGGCAAAGACTGCGGTGACTGTCGCCGATGTCATGAGTAGGTTGTAAAACCGCAAACAAAATCAGCTGCCAAGCACAAGTTGAAATCCTCTCTCTGCAGAGGTGTCAAGCTCACTTTGCATAACTGTATGACTTCGACTCTTCAGCAGGAAAACGTGTCAATAGAGCTGATATAGTGTGATAACCCCACTGATATTTTGTATTATTCTACTCACTGCCATCTTTTTTTAAATCCTCTATTTCAGTTATGTCTTATTACTATGTTCAGCTCTAATGCATGACAGAAAAAAAAAACAGCCAGTATGCAGTAACAGTGTTACATTTCTTAAATTAAATATGACTGCTTCTTATTTTCAGCTCAGCAGGGCACAGTTCAATTTGCATCATCTCAGAAGAGAAGGTGAACATATTTTCAGCAGATGAGTAAGAGATCTGCCACACCTGACGGTAATGTCAAAAGCCATGACTATTACTTGAACTGGTAGGTAAAAAATACTTGTTTTTTAACATGACGTCTTATTGGAGACAAATAGTTTGCCTTGTAATTACAAAACATTACTTTTTTTGTTTCCCAAACAGCATCGGCCCTTATGTGGACCCAACACACCCCTGAAATGACAGGTGAAGGGTAGGGTGAACAGATTTAAGAAATCTAGATGGCGAAATATTCCACAAACATAGAAAAGGGACCACGGTTGCACGCAATGACAGAAAATGAGGCACTACGGGGAAATTCAACTTTTCCACACAATGTCATCTGTGTTAACTAAATTGTTTCCGATAAGGGCTCCTTAATAATTTTAAGCTGAAACACATGAAAACGTGTCTACTTCCTTTTTCAGGCGATCCTCTCCGAAAATCTGCTCATGTGCTAAATTTAGTGAGTTTTGCTGACAGAGATAGGAAAAAGGGGTGACTGTCCCAGCAATCCCAGGATGAGTGGTCACACTAGTGAGGGGTTTTGCTGGCACTGAACTTAGTTGTGCAGTTCCAGGTCATTGCATCACCCTGCACCAGCAGATTTCCAGCATTCCTTGGGCGTGGGACAAGACTGTTCCCAGGTGAGGCAGTGTGTGACTTGAGGAAAGTCTGACATAGCCTTTTTGGTAAGGTCACCCACCTCACGCTACAAGGGAGAAAAATATACATTTGGTGCATCTCCTGGAAGAATATTTCTCTGCAAATGGTCCATAATGGAACAAAACACTTACTAAGGGGATTCACTCATTTGCAGTAGAAAATATCTATATGGTAATAAGGGAATGTACTGCAAGGAGTGTGCTGGAGAAGGACCTCCACCAAAGCATTCCATGTTGCACAATGGGCAATGCTGCTGGATTTTTAAACTTTTTTTTAATGACAATTTTTACAAATCGAGTGATTATGATGCAGCAGAATCAACGATGCCTATTTGCTTGTTTTGCCTTTTGACGATTTCCTAATTTATCATGTATTAAAAAATAGCAACCTGTATAGGAAATTGCAACGTCTATTGTAATTTACTGTAGAATTATTTCATGGACCTATGCACCCCTGATTTTCACTTGTAAAGAATGTATGAATGGTTTACTACAAATATGGCCAGGTATTTCATGTTTTACAGTGCCCTTAGGGGCATTTTAGTGAGGCAAACACAACAGCTGGAACTCTATATCCCCAGCCATGATGGAAAGGCCCTGTCACATTCCGCCTCTTTTCAGCAACAGCAGGCATATACTCCGCAAATAAAATTTTCACATGAAAGGCAATTGGTGAAGCCTTGCTGTCTATGATGGTTCACTAATATTTTTTCTCTGAAGGAAATTGATGCTGCATTAATGACGTCAAATGTTGTGGTCTGAAAAGACAACTGATGAAGGATTTGTGAAGGCAACTGGCGTTTATGGCCTTACGATGACAGTCAACGAGCCTACTATTCCATGATGGATTTTGTACATTGGTCTCTGTCTTCCAAATGGATGAAGCTGTATGTCACATTGCTGCAAGCTAGCTTAATAATATTTATAACCTGGCTTAAGTGATCCTTATGGTAACAACTAATTTAATCATCTGACTCTAAAAAGTTTCCCAATCGACTAGGGCAGTTTTATGTCATTCCTCGTATTCTTCTTGTAAATTGTTATTTGTGAAGTGCAGCCTCCGCTTTTTTGCATAGTTTCCTTGGGGTTGTAGTCTGGAAAATCTAAAAGGAATAGTGACATCAGTGATACCTTCTACTGATATTAAATTTATATGGTTTGGACTGCTTAAATCGTGTACACTTATGTAGGTGTGCTCAGTTTTTTCACTGTTATTACTCATAAATGCTCTTTTTAATTTAATTTAATTTTATTATTCTATTCCCAAGTTCTGGAGACCGTAAGTTTTGACATTCGTTAAAAATGCACAAAGTAACAAAATCCTCTAAATACATTAGCACCGAGGGATGCACTGGTATTCAAAGCAGAATGTCAGGACAAATTCACTGAAGGCTTCGAAATCTAGCAAAATCATAAAATTAACAAATCGGTACATTATATTAGACCTCAGGGACCCATCCGTAATTACAACAAAATGTCAACTGGTGTAAAAAGATGACTTTAAAATCAACTGTTTTCTGGCAGACAGATTATGTTCAGTGTCTTCTTCCCCTAACTTTTTTTTATTGATTTTCAAGTGCATTTGGAAACAGAAGTCAGGCTGTTCATTGTAGCAGGATAATTCCAAAGTAAGACCTAGAAATCAATAACGCAACATGATACAAATATACTATATAAAAACTACAACAATCAACTGGAACAGTGACTCAGTCAAGGCAACCTTGTGGTTTATAAGGTAACCTTTGGAATTCTCAGTCCACCACTCCCTTTTTTGGGTTTACATTTTGAGAGCCCTTTCCAAGGGGGCTGGGATTAGCAGATGCACAATGTGGGGATTGTGGTGACATTAACAAGATCAAAGAATGAACGTGGTGGATGAATTGACAGAAGCCTAACTTGCCCATTTACAGCCCAGCGACAAAGTACAGGATTAATATCAGAAAATGCGACGTGGTGTGAATTTACAATCCTGGGTAAATAAATTATGAATTACTTACAATGGTGATGGTACAGAATATCTAGTAGGCAATACATGTATATTTTGGGTACGATATTAAGGTACCTTAATGTTGCCTACTCGATGTTCCACGCTCCAACCCTTATAATGTTGTCTTACATTGTATGCTTTTATCTGAGTTAGTTACTTCTGGGAAAACATATTCACTGCATTTCCACCATATCATTAGTATTGTCTTGGTCTCTTACCACTTGCTTTAAATGCAGCCCCCTGGCTGAGGGTTGTAACCAACCCTATCTGCTTCATGTGTGGTGAGGACACAGGAGATCTTTTACATGACCTCTGCTCATGCATCTGCCTTGCACCAGAACGAAAAGCCTTACTAAAGATCAAATTCAATGAAAAAGGCATAC
This sequence comes from Pleurodeles waltl, assembly GCF_031143425.1. NCBI lineage: Eukaryota > Metazoa > Chordata > Amphibia > Caudata > Salamandridae > Pleurodeles > Pleurodeles waltl. The sequence goes on along the minus strand of NC_090444.1, from coordinate 754,767,669 downwards.
AGACACGGAGGTGAGCGGTGCTGGTGTGTATTGCACCTGGGGGGCTTATTAAAATTTCTATTGCTGGTGACCCAAAAGCAGCATTTAATAAATCAGCACCACCCTCCCTCAGACTCAGAAGAGGACAGTTCACAGCCTAACGCTTGATATAGGTCTCTAACTGTATCAAGAGACGCTCTATCTACGATGGAGCGAGCAAAGTTTTAAGTAGTATTTGACTCTTTATGTTTTAAAATGTATGCTTACATACGGAGTGCATATCCAAGCAATTGTAGAATTCGCAAATCTATTAGACGGTTAATGATGATTTAGTAATACCACAAATGTATCTCAAAGCTTTTTTTTCACTCTGTTGTGGTTTTAAGTAACTAAACAATAAACCCTTACTACTACTTACTACTACCATATCATGGACTATTACAGCATTAGTCTAAATATTTTGGCATGGTAGAATGTACAATCATAAACAGTAATCAGTTTACCATACATTTTAATGATTTCATAGGTACTCCAAATAAGAATGTTAACCTATAGAGTATTTGGGATGCAAATGTCATGTCAAATCCTCATTTATGTACTAGTATGAGAGGGACAAAATCACTACTCTACTATAGCACTGTGAGTACTGATCTTCATGTTAAAATGTATTTCTTTCTAAGATTTCATGGATAAACGTATGGCATTAAGAGGCTTAATCTGGCCTTGATCAAGATGGCCACCTTGGTGTAAGTCTCCATGGTGTCAACCAATATAGGCTGCCTTTTTGAGCGTAAAGCTGGACATCAGATAATGACTGTCCCACTGGAACAGATAGAGAAAGGTGAGGAGGGGCAGAGGACATTGCACCAGACACAGAGAACAGCCTGGGTCAATCCATGACCAGATCTGCCTCCATTCTACGATCTAGTTTCATACTGCACTAGTCTCAGAGACTGTCCGTCTCATCTGTGGATGATGGTGTGCTTACCAGGACTAAGACATAGTGGTTGGGAGAGATACACAATCTGACTGCCAGGAACAGGCCAAACACAGTATCAATGCCCGTGGAGTACTTCAGAGAAGAACTCAACCACTGGCACTCTACTTGTAGGTAAACTTCAGAGGAATGTAGATGACATCAATGGATACAGGTGAGCACCAGCATACACATACGGTGCCCCTCGCACCACAAATAAGGACAGGAGTTTCACATAACTGAATTGCTTTATTATATTTTACTCTAGTTCTGGAACACAGGGATCTGGGCATGCCACTCACTGCAGGGCACTAAGCTTTATCAGAGGAACTACTTGAGGCCAAGTGCCCCAAACACCACCACTACTGGACACCACTGTCCAGTTCTCATCTGCCTGGATATTACAGGTACATGAGAAGAAAAAAACTATAGAAATTACAGAAATTCTTCCAACACCCTCACATGAGTACTTTAAAGAGATTTCTTGCACAGGGAGAGACTTAATACAATGCTGAGATCTAAATCTGGGTTTTTCACAAATGCTATCCATAACACTGTTCTTTCCTCCTAGGCTAGATCTTCTCATTGAACAATTTTGGGCACCCCGAATACTATTAAGAGATCTCAGTGCAAGAGGATACTGTGACGTAAACTACAATTGTCACAACTCCTCTGCATGGAAATTGTCAACATTTCTAAACCATCTTAAGTCCATGACAGAAACATTGACCACTGAAATGAAGGTGGATGCCATTATGCAGGATATTAAAGCCATAGGGGATACGGTCAGTACAATGGAAGGCTTTACAGGAGCATTGATCTTTGAAAGCAAAGTGAATGGAAATGAAATCTCCTAACTTTACACAAGACTGCCCTTAACTGAGAAATGGATGGATGATCTGGAAGACATATGGTACTTATGCACAAAATTACATACCTCAAAGAGAAAATGGAGAAAAACAATGTCACAACGTTTCTGGTGACATTTTTCACCCTGACATATTAGGAATTGAGTTCAATAATTCCAAAGAGCGTATAGGGTGCAACCCTGGAACACAATGAGTGAAACACTAAGGCTGGTGATAGGTTTTTTCTAAGACACAGGCACTGCCTGCAAGTGTTTAAGGCTACCTGCAAGCATGTCCTTTATGCTTTATGCTTTTGAAAGTCATAACATCACTGAGTCCACTGACTTCTCCTTTAGCACATATGTGAAGTGAGGCACCTTCCTGGATCTTTGATGGGGACTCAGAAAATGTACATAAACTATAGTCTCTTTGAAACACTGATGAAGTGGATTACTTTATGTAGTAAACAATTGCACTACACCAAACCAGATGACCAAGAGAAATTGCTTAAGAGCCTCAATTCCACTGACAAGGAAATTTCTACCATATGCACTGAAACCAAAAACAGTTTTACTCACCTTACCAAAGCATACTACCCTCCATAAGGTCCATCTAGAAATAGATCACACCATAACCAGACTGACAATGATGATCTAATGAAAGTAATAATCTTTGACAAAAGACAACAATAAATCTAGGATGTCACTTAAAGCGTGACAAACCTGATCTACCACTGGCTTTTTTAATCTTAAAATGGCTATATACAATTTGATACCCACTAAGGAGTCATCACTATCTAATTTGACCCTCTTACCATCCTTCATCATCATCATCATCATCAAAATACTTTATTTGATTGAGTTCAACAATCATAAAAGCAAATAGTAGATACTGATAACGTCGATCAATAAACGAAAAGGATAAAAGAAACACAGAATGAATCAAGCCATACCTAAAAATAAGGGCCATATAGCAGGTTACCTTACAAGAGGTTAAATGAATTCTCATGGGAAGCAATATAAAATCAATAAAACAGTGTGTTTAAAACAGAAGCTGTTATCTTAGGTAAAATACTTGTAAAAGTTAAAAGACCTCACTGGATTACCTAATAATATGATCTAGCCTTGATCACTCCACATAAAAATAAAGCTACTCCATTACAGATCATAATTGATGGGAGAGACAAGAGATAAATAAAGGTTGGGTGACATTGTTTAAAATGCATTGATTTTAAAAGTGGGATCACAAACACTTTCCTCAAATCTGAATAAAATTTGCAGAAAAAAAGTATGTGCATTGTACTTTGATCAGACACTGAATCACAGGAACATTTTTCCAAAGCTAAAGTTCAGTCATTAATAAGCGGGAAGCTAACGAGACGATGAAAAATCTCTAGTCTTAGGCGCGGAAAGAACAAACTGATGCCTTGGGCTCAATACATTCTTAAATATGGTTCCATGCCATCTGTTTGATGCAACATAAGGTTCCTCCATACGCTAGATTTCATTACCCCGGTAGCCCATCTCAAATCAGCCAGATGAGTAAGACAAATGTTTTTCAAGTCTTTCCTGGAGATTGTTTCCATTTTTGCCGGAGTGAAATATAGCTCAGAATAGCCAAACTCTGTGAGAAACTTCTTTTTGTAATTCAGCCCTGGGATTTTCGACGAGGGAGTTAATGCTAGTGCGTCTTCTATAATGGCCCTGTTCAGCCTAGCAGAGTCAGAAGTCCATACTTTATGCCATAATAAGATTGGTTGAGTGGGAATTAAGTCTATGAGGTATGTTACCCCCATTTCTATATGGCATACCAATGTTGAGGTTTGGAACACTTTAAATAGCCTTTAAGAGATCGTTTTCAGCTAGCTGTAAGATATTAAAATTCCTATATCCCCAGAGTCCTGCCCCATACAATGCAACAGAAACACATTTTACATTATGCAATGTCATCATGTCCAATGGGGTCGCTCTAGCAACCTTTTTAGAATTTTTTTTTATAGCCATAATAGTTTTTGTATTTTATGACTTGTGACCATAAACCTTTATTATCAAACATGATGCCTGACTATGAAAAGGTTCCTGTGTCATCTAGTTTTGCACCTTTTAGCATGATCTGGAGTTTCTTTGTGGAATTTCTACCACATGTCATTGAGAAGGGTTTAGAATGGTTGATTCCAAGGCCTAAGGCTTCCATATAATTATCAAAAGTTATTAGTAGCCGCTGCAAGGCTACTGGAGTACGGGCCATCAGAACGGCGTCCTCCGCATACAGGAGTGCTGGGATCTTCTGAGAACCAACTTGTGGGAGATCACTGCAAACGTCAGTTAACACCCCCTCTAGTTTGTTAATATATAAAGCAAACAATAAGGGAGCTAGAACACAGCCTTGACGTACCCCCGCTCATTCCCCATGAGGCCCATAGCGCACCCTGGCATTAGCTACGGCATATAGTTCCCTAATGCAATGAACTATAGTTATATCTACCCCCATGTCCAATAAGATGGGCCACAATTTGCTGTGAACCACACAGTCAAATGCTGAAGTCAGGTCGACAAACACAAGGTATAAGGCTCCTGCCTTGGCCCTCGTGTATTTGCCAAGTATGATGTCTAAGTTCAGAGCCTGCTCCATGGTCCCTACCCCAGCCCTAAAGCCGTATTGCAAGACGGAAAGAATATTATTTTCTTCCGTCCAATCTCGTAACCTATTTAGAACAATATGTCCAGCAATCTTTGCAAGAGTATCAAGCAGGGAAATTGGGCGATAACATGCAGGATCTCCCTTTTTAAAGATTGGAACAATAATGAACTCGGCCCAGGTTGGGATAAAGGCTGTGGCACAGCAGGCACGTAAAACCTGTGTCAGTAATGGGCCCCATAGTAAAACATTGGACTTGTAAATATCAATTGGGACTCCATCTGGGCCTGGTGCTTTCCCACTTTTACTAGCGTTAATTGCACCAGTAACCTCATTTAAACTAAATGGTGGAGTGATGGGGTGGGAATCTGGTCTAGGGGGATTTGTTTCCAGAGCCAAGTTTTTAAGGAGTATATACTGGGGAAAAAAAGTGACCCAATCCTCTTCCGTGATGGCTATTTCAATTGTTGGTGACGTTCCATCACATAGGAGAGGAGAGTTCACAATTTTCCAGAATTTGACATTGTCATTCTGAAGACTTGCGTCATGAAGAGAATGCCATGCCTCATTTTTTAGGTTCTGTTTCCTTTTTTTAATAGCCTTTTTGCACTCCTTCCTCCGAAGGCTTATACCATGTTTGTAAGGATTTTGTCTTTTTAAATACTGTTTTAAGTTCTTGTGGGCTTGTGTACATTCACTATCAAACCATCCTTTGTCTACATAAGGCCTAGGTTTGCCAAAACTAACTGTAAGGGACTGTTTTATTCCGGTGGTGATAGCAGTGAAAGCTTTAATACAATCCTGTGAACTGATATTATCTGAAAGACAGGTTTCAAACTCGTTGGAAAATTTACTTGTTAATTGTTTCATAAAACCAGTAGGTTCAATATGTGACCACCGGATAGTGTAGCTATTTCTTGCTCCCAATTCAATGTTCACTACCTTCTCTACTGGTTCCTTGTGTTTGGTTATAGCTTGTGGCAATGCAAGGCTTAGACTTTGAGGGTAATGGTCACTAAACATGACATCTTGAATGTTCTACTCAGATACATAAAAAAGAAAATTATTAGATAATAATATAAAATCAATTATTGTATTGGCGTGTCTGCCATTAAAAGTGGGTTTTAACTGTGATTTGCTATGATTTAAACTATTACACAAGAGGAGGTCAAATTTAAATAGTGCTTCATTCAACAGGTTACCATAATAATAATGTATAAAATGGAATGCATCATCATCTCCACCTGTGCCAAAGGAGCAAGATTTCTCAGCGGTTTAAGGGCACAAATGTGTATTGAAATCACCCCCCCACACAATAAAAGTCTCTTTATGCGATGAATTACATGCTCAACCCAGGTCTTCCTGCAACAGCTTGAGTACAGATAGAAATTTTTGTTGAGGAGCATTGTTGTAAAAATTAATAATCACCAGTTGTACTATGTTTTTTAGTTCACATATAATCAATTGATAAAACGCATTAGAAATTAAGCTAGCGTCCATAATTAAATCAAACTTGTTAGAAATGAAAGTGCACAGACCACCTTTTGCTCTGACCCGTGAACAAGGAACTGCGGGGGTATGAAATGTCTTGAAACCGTTTATGTGAATAGGATCCACGGACCAAGTCTCTTGTAAGCACACCCAAGAAAAAGATTGAATGTATTCTAACCAGTCCTCATTCTTGATTTTAGAACGCAGACCCGCCACATTCCAAAATAGAAATAAGAAATCCTCTCTCCAAGTATTAGTACCTTGTCCCGCAAGAGACTGTTTTATTGCTTTATTTTTTGGTTGGACGATGTTACTATCTTTGTGGGGAAACAAAGTTGATGCCGAGAGGAGCAATTGGACAGGAAGTCCGCTTATTGGCGCTTCATCGTTGACAATTTGTCTCAGTGAAGATTCCATATCCATCCATTCATCTCCGATGCTCTCCGCCAGACCATCACCACCCTTCAATGAGTCAGGAACTGGGGTTATCACAATAGGCTTAGACCCACCCGCTTCCTGATCGAATGGTAGTCAATCAACTTCTTCCGAGCAGAGAGCGTGAAATCTATTCTTAATAGGAATCATGTAATATCTCTCAGACCTGCTTATTTGTTTTTCAGGATTAGGACCAAAGCGATCATGGCCAGGATTATGGGTATTAAAAAAACCCAGAGGGAGCAGTACAATGCCGTGGTCCGTGATCTGCCGTGGGCTTAGGTTTCTCAAAATGTCTTCGACCAGTTTCGGGGATTTAAACGAGAGTACCACACAGTCACCCCTGAGTATTTTGTGGTTCCTGCCCACCTATTTTACCCTTCTGACCATCTTAATATCCTCAAAGAGTACATCTGTCATGCCAGGTTTCATACGAGTTCCTATCCAGTTCAGGGATTTGTTCCTCAAAGCTGTCCATGATTCCCTGTGATCCCCGGATAGGGTAGGAACAATTGCGAGGACTATCACGTAGGGAGTTGCCGCAGAAGGAAGATCTAATATACCTCTAGATATTGGGGAAAAATCCCAGGAAAGTTTTGAACTGTTCAATATTTGACCTATTAAGACTCATAATGCAAATGGTAGGTTTTTACTATGTGACATAGAGCATATTCTTTGTGCGAAATGACAATCATTTGTGTGGTGTACCACCAGATTTTCGCCTTTACTGTTTTTGCAGGCCGTAATACTTTGCGCACTTTACCCCTCATACCCAGTGGTAAAATGCATGTGCTCCCCCTTTCAACATGATGAAGTTAACATACCCCATCGTGGCATATATAACTTTCCTATAGGTCCCTTGTAGATGGTACAAACTGTACCAAGTGTCTGGATGTTAAATTTCCAGTAGTAGACTGCAGCACCAATTGTGCCTTCAACTAGAGTGACGGTGCAAACAAGCTTTGTAGCCTGGCTCGTGCAGTTTTAAATTGCCGTTCAACCTGTCAAATTAACCCCTTTTAAAGGTCTAAATCTTCCTTTGTAAAATGTATAATTCACCCTAAGAAGTGTTTTTGCAACCATGAAGCAGTGTGAATGGTATTTAAAAGTAAGACATGTAAATGTTTGATATTAAACATGTCCTTACAGTGAAAATGCCCCCAAAGCTATTTCCACTGTTACAAGTCTGGTTGTTCCATAGGAAAATACTTGGTTACAATATTACATTTAATAATGCTAATTTCTGTTGGGAAACAGCTAGAAATTTAATTCAAAGACTCTGTTTATTAGTTATTATAAATCCAATTTAATGATGCATTTATAATAATTATTAAGGAAAAGGTAATTTTACAAAGTTACTTTGTCCTTGCCTATAACCTCTGGAGGCTCATTTGAATGAGTGCCAACAGTCACTTGGCATCTGAATAGTTCCTTGATGAGGTTTGAAAACTACTTCCAGAGCAGGACAAGGGCCTTGGGTGTGGGGGGTGTTATTGTTCTCTTCACAGGATGGCCAGTGGGCTGTACCCAGGAACTTGATTAATTTCAAAGAGTCCCACCCTCTCAAAGGCAAATGTTAGTGACTCCTGATCAGGCCTCTCATTCCTCATCCCTCCCCAAACCCCCATTCAGGCGGGCACCAATCCAAGTGGTAGGGGAGCTGCCCCTAGAACTGCTTTAGAGTGACCACAGAGGATGGCTTGCTCATTTCTATGGCCAGACATCTGGCATGGGCACAGAAGTTCTGCACAGCCAAAGCAGGTTCTGTCAACTTGGTTTTAGGTAGAGAAGGGCACTAAGGGATTGCTTGCAGTAGGGCATACTTGAAATGCTGGAAACGTGGGCAGGGTTTACCCCTGGAAAGTTTTAAACTATTGGTTAGGGATGGACCAGGAGTCACCCACATCAATAGGCTAGTGCCTGGCTTAAATATGGTATATTAAGCATACTACAGGACCTTGGTAAGATCTGAAGACTGCTCAACCTGTTAGGTGATACGTGTGAAGAGCCCTAAGGAACTAGACCTTCTCTCCCTCTTGTACCTGAACAAAGTATTAGTCTCCAGGGGTCATAAAGCTGACCTACTGTTCAAGCTACAGGAACACAACAAGTTACAAGAGGCCTTTCCTGCAACTTGAGCCTTGACTCACAAGTGCTGTTCCTGAGATTCTGGAACCCTGGGCTGTGTTGAAGTGTAGCTTTCTGAACATCTTTTGAAACCTGGGACTTTGGTGCCAAAGATCTCGAGAGGACTGAGTCCAACTTGACAAGTGGTTCCAACATATCTGCATTGCTGCTGGGATGAAAGTTGAGGTTGCTCCCACTTGGAGGTTTCCTGAAGCTGCAAATCCAATTCAGCAGGACCTCGTGGAGCAGGTATCGGGTCTCCTGGAGCTGTCTTCAGTGCAGCCTGCAGCCTTGCCTCATTGGAAGAATCCAAGATCCCAAAAAGTGACTAAGCAAAAAGTAGAAATATTCACTGTGCAAAGAAAGCAAGAGTATACAGCTGGCGAGGGACCTTCTCTGGTTGCGAAATTCAAATTCCTCCCACTGTGAGCTTCCTTGCTAAAAGTCAGTGGCTTCACAGAGACCAAATCCAATGTTATAAATGTCATAGAGCCCTGCTTGGCCACAGCTTGCTGCCCTGTGAAGAATTATTGACTTCTATTTGAGAGACTCAGGGCCTGATTTAGAGTTTGGCGGAGGGGGTTGCTCCATCACAAACTTGATGGATATCTCATCCGCTATATTCCAATCCCATTATAGCCTATGCAGATCGTAATACGGTGGATGGGATATCCGTCACATTTGTTACGGAGTAACCTGTCGCCAGGAGCTGACCCATGCTTCATCACATTTGGCCTCAAGTCATGTCTGTAAGGAAATGGGTCCTCCCTATCAAATCCACCCAGATGATTTGCTTTTTGGCCACCTGGTATGTGACCTTATTACTGTGGGTGAGCCTCACAACCTGTGACTTACCCACAGTAAATTTATGGTACATGGGCTGAGCGTGTTTACCACCAGTGTCTGTCTTTTAAGACAAGGCCACTGCAATGCAGCAAGGGTAAGGGATATTTGACTGGATACACTTGAACATGTGTGCACGTGTGCACACATGTGAGGGCTGCATGTAGGAGACTACTGCTGTGTTCAGCCTGGTAAATGCGCACAGGTAGCCTGGCACAAAGAGGACTCTCATAATGTTAGTGCACATTCTTAGGGAAAGTCAATGTGGCTTACAGTCTTGTCTGCAGTGACACTCCATTATACACCTATGGGGAAGGCTGCCGTAGAATGCAGCTCCCCTTCACTTTGGCTTATAGAGACCAGTCACATATCGAATTGGGGTATAACGCGTGTGGGAAAATCAATTCTACAAGTTCCAAAAAGATATCTGTAAAACTTATAGGTCATCCAGGATTGTCTTATTTCTCTGGCTCAGTTCAGGACCAGAGTCCAGGCCTTCCGTCACCCTGGTGTGGCAGGTTAATTACATTTCCCTCCAGCAGCAGGAACAAAGGCCTCCTCACACAAAGGGAGCAATTAACAGTGCTTCAATCAGCTAGCTCCTGAGGAGGAAAGGGGTGGGGATTGATCTGTATAATCAATCAGCTGTCACCCAGTACCAGAGATAGGCCTACACCAGCCCACTAAACAAAGGAGATAGCCTAGACCTCTTAAGCCATCACAGGAGGAGGCTCTGTTCAAAGATTTGATGGAAAAGGCCCTGCCAGTGATGTCAGCAAGGGGAGAAGCTGAGGACCCCAGAACAGATGTGATAAGTGACTCCTGGGTGACACCATTTTGACATGTCCTAGCAGGCTATGCAGGAAGGTTGGGAAAGGGATGGAGAGGTGATGAGGCACCCCAAGATAGGCCAGAGGTGCCTTGCTTCTGAATCCTTCTGCCGCCACTTAAAAGGTCCTGTGCAAGGTGGAGAGCTCTCTGTTGGCTGTGACTTTCTGCTGGACATTGGGACTGGAGGTGGAAGCCATAGACAATTGGAAGGAAGAATCCCCTGGTGGCTATTTGGACTAAGGACTCTATCTTTAGTTGGCCCCAGAACCTGTACGACTCTCCCCAAGACCAGGGAAGCTGGTCCCCTTTCAATTCCTAAGGACTAGTAGGAGGAAAGCCTGGGCTTCTGTGCCAACGAGGAAACCAAGAACAAAGCCTAGTGAGGGAGCTAGTGGACCAACCCCGTGCAAAGTTCACCACCTTAAAGGCCAGAAGGCCTAAGGAAAGTGTTCCAGGTGGGAAGGGCTCACCACCAGGAGCACATAAGCCCAAGAAAATGCAAACAGCCCAACAGGGCCCAAGATGTGAGCAAGAGAAAGATGTGAACTTTGACACCCCAGTGCTACCTTGCAGCGTGGGCAACTCTGCTGCAGCATGATTCTCTACACCCTGGGGTGGCCTGGGTCTGGGGAGTCACTACACTATCTATTTTCCATTTTTTTTCATGCCAGTAGGGGGCATGGGTGAGGCCCTGTGGCAGCTGTAATGGGGAAGTGCAGTCAGGCTTTCCCTGAGGAAGAGCGAGAAGGAGCAACACTTACCCCATCTGTGATGGGCCTTCCCTACTCCCCGTACCCATGTATGGGGACAACAGGCAGACACCACCAGCACCAGTGCCTTGCCCACAAAAGTGGGCAGACAGAAGAGACCTATTGGCTACGGCGATAGCACAAAGGAGTACTGCACGTGCAGGGAGCCGGCAGGGTTCAGCCAGGTGTTGGCTCCCTGGGCCGCCATACATCCTGAGCTTGCCCTGGGGGGACCAGACACACAGAAAGAAAAGAAAAGGCTGTGCAGCACAAGTCCACGCTGTTAATATTCACCGCTCCTGAGGGAACGCCCGTAAATTCCCTGTGGGGCTCTTGGATTTTGAACATTTTATTTCCCTTGTGGGAGCCTCAGGATGGTGGGGCCACCACCAATGATGCGAAAAGAATATGGGAGAGCTGCCGGAGTGACACAGCCTCCCCCCAAAGGATTGAAAAAGTACTGACCCTAAGTCTGATGACTCTAGGAAAGCATGACCGCCACAGGATATTCTCCAAAGTTCAAACACTCCCCAGGGTTGATACTGTGCTCTACAGCTGAGGGTGCAGTGCCTTCTGTGTGGCTACATTTATGGTCACATTTAGTGTGACCTTAAAGTGTCTAAAAAAAGTGTAGAACTGATGCAACACCCTGTAGAGGCAAAGTTTCTGCTTACATGCTTATGAACCACATTTGAAGCCCTCAAGGGGCTGTCTTGATAATTGCATTGCCACTAGTTAAAAGTAGTAAAAAAGCACCCAGACACATGTGATGATCATTTTAAAATGCTTCATTGAAAGAATAATGTTGACAGTGATTAGTATTGATCAAAATATTTTGTTAATATTCAATCAATCAAAATCTGCTTTATTTCGGTAGGTATATGTAGGAAGTTGGCTCTGTATGTGCTATTTCAAAGTAAGGAATAGCATGCACAGAGTCCAAGGGTTCCCCTTAGAGGTAAAATAGTGGTAAAAATAGATAATACTAATGCTCTATTTTGTGGTAGTGTGGTCGAGCAGTAGGCTTATCCAAGGAGTAGTGTTAAGCATTTGTTGTACATACACCTAGACAATAAATGAGGTACACACACTCAGAGACAAATCCAGCCAATAGGTTTTTATATAGAAAAATATCTTTTCTTAGTTTATTTTAAGAACCACAGGTTCAAATTCTACATGCAATAGCTCATTCGAAAGGTATTGCAGGTAAGTACTTTAGGAACTTCAAATCATCAAAATTGCATGTATACTTTTCAAGTTATTCACAAATAGCTGTTTTAAAAGTGGACACTTAGTGCAATTTTCACAGTTCCTAGGGGAGGTAAGTATTTGTTAGTTTTACCAGGTAAGTAAGACACTTACAGGGTTCAGTTCTTGGTCCAAGGTAGCCCACCGTTGGGGGTTCAGAGCAACCCCAAAGTCACCACACCAGCAGCTCAGGGCCGGTCAGGTGCAGAGTTCAAAGTGGTGCCCAAAACACATAGGCTAGAATGGAGAGAAGGGGGTGCCCCGGTTCCGGTCTGCTTGCAGGTAAGTACCCGCGTCTTCGGAGGGCAGACCAGGGGGGTTTTGTAGGGCACCGGGGGGGACACAAGTCCACACCGAAATTTCACCCTCAGCGGCGCGGGGGCGGCCGGGTGCAGTGTAGAAACAAGCGTCGGGTTTGTAATGGAAGTCAATGGGAGATCTAGGGATCTCTTCAGCGCTGCAGGCAGGCAAGGGGGGGGTTCCTCGAGGAAACCTCCACTTGGTCAAGGGAGAGGGACTCCTGGGGGTCACTCCTCCAGTGAAAGTCCGGTCCTTCAGGTCCTGGGGGCTGCGGGTGCAGGGTCTCTCCCAGGTGTCGGGACTTTGGATTCAAGGAGTCGCGGTCAGGGGAAGCCTCGGGATTCCCTCTGCAGGCGGCGCTGTGGGGGCTCAGGGGGGACAGGTTTTGGTACTCACAGTATCAGAGTAGTCCTGGGGTCCCTCCTGAGGCGTCGGATCTCCACCAGCCGAGTCGGGGTCGCCGGGTGCAGTGTTGCAAGTCTCACGCTTCTTGCGGGGAGCTTGCAGGGTTCTTTAAAGCTGCTGGAAACAAAGTTGCAGCTTTTCTTGGAGCAGGTCCGCTGTCCTCGGGAGTTTCTTGTCTTTTCGAAGCAGGGGCAGTCCTCAGAGGATGTCGAGGTCGCTGGTCCCTTCGGAAGGCGTCGCTGGAGCAGGATCTTTGGAAGGCAGGAGACAGGCCGGTGAGTTTCTGGAGCCAAGGCAGTTGTCGTCTTCTGGTCTTCCTCTGCAGGGGTTTTTCAGCTAGGCAGTCCTTCTTCTTGTAGTTGCAGGAATCTAATTTTCTAGGGTTCAGGGTAGCCCTTAAATACTAAATTTAAGGGCGTGTTTAGGTCTGGGGGGTTAGTAGCCAATGGCTACTAGCCCTGAGGGTGGGTACACCCTCTTTGTGCCTCCTCCCAAGGGGAGGGGGTCACAATCCTAACCCTATTGGGGGAATCCTCCATCTGCAAGATGGAGGATTTCTAAAAGTCAGAGTCACCTCAGCTCAGGACACCTTAGGGGCTGTCCTGACTGGCCAGTGACTCCTCCTTGTTGCCTTCTTTGTTCCCTCCAGCCTTGCCGCCAAAAGTGGGGGCCGTGGCCGGAGGGGGCGGGCAACTCCACTAAGCTGGAGTGCCCTGCTGGGCTGTGACAAAGGGGTGAGCCTTTGAGGCTCACCGCCAGGTGTCACAGCTCCTGCCTGGGGGAGGTGTTAGCTTCTCCACCCAGTGCAGGCTTTGTTACTGGCCTCAGAGTGACAAAGGCACTCTCCCCATGGGGCCAGCAACATGTCTCTGGTGTGGCAGGCTGCTGGAACTAGTCAGCCTACACAGACAGTCTGTTAAGTTTCAGGGGGCACCTCTAAGGTGCCCTCTGTGGTGTATTTTACAATAAAATGTACACTGGCATCAGTGTGCATTTATTGTGCTGAGAAGTTTGATACCAAACTTCCCAGTTTTCAGTGTAGCCATTATGGTGCTGTGGAGTTCGTGCTTGACAGACTCCCAGACCATATACGCTTATGGCTACCCTGCACTTACAATGTCTAAGGTTTTGTTTAGACACTGTAGGGGTACCATGCTCATGCACTGGTACCCTCACCTATGGTATAGTGCACCCTGCCTTAGGGCTGTAAGGCTTGCTAGAGGGGTGTCTTACCTATACTGCATAGGCAGTGAGAGGCTGGCATGGCACCCTGAGGGGAGTGCCATGTCGACTTACTCGTTTTGTCCTCACTAGCACACACAAGCTGGCAAGCAGTGTGTCTGTGCTGAGTGAGAGGTCTCCAGGGTGGCATTAGACATGCTGCAGCCCTTAGAGACCTTCCTTGGCATCAGGGCCCTTGGTACTAGAAGTACCAGTTACAAGGGACTTATCTGGATGCCAGGGTCTGCCAATTGTGGATACAAAAGTACAGGTTAGGGAAAGAACACTGGTGCTGGGGCCTGGTTAGCAGGCCTCAGCACACTTTCAATTGTAAACATAGCATCAGCAAAGGCAAAAAGTCAGGGGGCAACCATGCCAAGGAGGCATTTCCTTACACAACCCCCCCCCAAACGAAAGAGGATGAGACTAACCTTTCCCAAGAGAGTCTTCATTTTCTAAGTGGAAGAACCTGGAAAGGCCATCTGCATTGGCATGGGCAGTCCCAGGTCTGTGTTCCACTATAAAGTCCATTCCCTGTAGGGAGATGGACCACCTCAACAGTTTAGGATTTTCACCTTTCATTTGCATCAGCCATTTGAGAGGTCTGTGGTCAGTTTGAACTAGGAAGTGAGTCCCAAAGAGGTATGGTCTCAGCTTCTTCAGGGACCAAACCACAGCAAAGGCCTCCCTCTCAATGGCACTCCAACGCTGCTCCCTGGGGAGTAACCTCCTGCTAATGAAAGCAACAGGCTGGTCAAGGCCATCATCATTTGTTTGGGACAAAACTGCCCCTATCCCATGTTCAGAGGCATCAGTCTGCACAATGAACTGCTTAGAATAATCTGGAGCTTTGAGAACTGGTGCTGAGCACATTGCCTGTTTCAGGGTGTCAAAGGCCTGTTGGCAGTCCACAGTCCAGTTCACTTTCTTGGGCATTTTCTTGGAGGTGAGCTCAGTGAGGGCTGTCACAATGGATCCATATCCCTTCACAAACCTCCTGTAGTACCCAGTCAAGCCAAGGAATGCCCTGACTTGAGTCTGGGTTTTTGGAGCTACCCAGTCCAGAATAGTCTGGATCTTGGGTTGGAGTGGCTGAACTTGGCCTCCACCTACAAGGTGTCCCAAGTAAACCACAGTTCCCTGCCCTATCTGGCATTTGGATGCCTTGATAGAGAGGCCTGCAGATTGCAGAGCCTTCAAAACCTTCCTCAGGTGGACCAGGTGATCCTGCCAGGTGGAGCTAAAGACAGCAATATCATCAAGATAAGCTGTGCTAAAGGACTCCAAGCCAGCAAGGACTTGATTCACCAACCTTTGGAAGGTGGCAGGGGCATTCTTTAAACCAAAGGGCATAACAGTAAACTGATAATGCCCATCAGGTGTGGAGAATGCTGTCTTTTCTTTTGCTCCAGGTGCCATTCTTATTTGCCAGTACCCTGCTGTCAAGTCAAAGGTACTTAGAAATTTGGCAGCACCTAATTTATCAATGAGCTCATCAGCTCTTGGAATTGGATGAGCATCTGTCTTGGTGACAGAATTGAGCCCTCTGTAGTCCACACAAAACCTCATCTCTTTCTTTCCATCTGTGGTGTGAGGTTTGGGGACTAAGACCACTGGGCTAGCCCAGGGGCTGTCAGAGCGCTCAATGACTCCCAATTCCAGCATCTTGTGGACTTCCACCTTGATGCTTTCCTTAACATGGTCAGACTGTCTAAAGATTTTGTTCTTGACAGGCATGCTGTCTCCTGTGTCCACATCATGGGTACACAGGTGTGTCTGACCAGGGGTTAAGGAGAAGAGTTCAGGAAACTGTTGTAGGACTCTCCTACAATCAGCTTGCTGTTGGCCAGAGAGGGTGTCTGAGTAGATCACTCCATCTACTGTACCATCTTTTGGGTCTGATGACAGAAGATCAGGGAGAGGTTCACTCTCTGCCTCCTGATCCTCATCTGTTACCATCAACAGATTGACATCAGCCCTGTCGTGGAAGAGCTTAAGGCGGTTTACATGGATCACCCTTTTGGGGCTCCTGCTTGTGCCCAGGTCCACCAAGTAGGTGACCTGACTCTTCCTCTCTAGTACTGGGTAAGGGCCACTCCATTTGTCCTGGAGTGCCCTGGGAGCCACAGGCTCCAGAACCCAGACTTTCTGCCCTGGTTGGAACTCAACCAGTGCAGCCTTTTGGTCATACCAAAACTTCTGGAGCTGCTGGCTGGCCTCAAGGTTTTTGGTTGCCTTTTCCATGTACTCTGCCATTCTAGAGCGAAGGCCAAGTACATAGTCCACTATGTCCTGTTTAGGCTCATGGAGAGGTCTCTCCCAGCCTTCTTTAACAAGGGCAAGTGGTCCCCTTACAGGGTGACCAAACAGAAGTTCAAAGGGTGAGAACCCTACTCCCTTCTGTGGTACCTCCCTGTAAGCGAAAAGCAGACATGGCAGGAGGACATCCCATCTCCTTTTGAGTTTTTCTGGGAGCCCCATGATCATGCCTTTTAATGTCTTGTTGAATCTCTCAACTAAGCCATTAGTTTGTGGATGGTAAGGTGTAGTGAATTTATAAGTCACTCCACACTCATTCCACATGTGCTTTAGGTATGCTGACATGAAGTTGGTACCTCTGTCAGACACCACCTCCTTAGGGAAACCCACTCTGGTAAAGATACCAATGAGGGCCTTGGCTACTGCAGGGGCAGTAGTCGACCTAAGGGGAATAGCTTCAGGATACCTGGTAGCATGATCCACTACTACCAGGATATACATATTTCCTGAGGCTGTGGGAGGTTCCAGTGGACCAACTATGTCCACACCCACTCTTTCAAAGGGCACCCCCACCACTGGAAGTGGAATGAGGGGGGCCTTTGGATGCCCACCTGTCTTACCACTGGCTTGACAGGTGGGGCAGGAGAGGCAAAACTCCTTAACCATGTTGGACATATTGGGCCAGTAGAAGTGGTTGACTAACCTCTCCCACGTCTTGGTTTGTCCCAAATGTCCAGCAAGGGGAATGTCATGGGCCAATGTTAGGATGAACTCTCTGAACAGCTGAGGCACTACCACTCTCCTAGTGGCACCAGGTTTGGGGTCTCTGGCCTCAGTGTACAGGAGCCCATCTTCCCAATAGACCCTATGTGTTCCATTTTTCTTGCCTTTGGACTCTTCAGCAGCTTGCTGCCTAAGGCCTTCAAGAGAGGGACAGGTTTCTTGTCCCTTACACAGCTCTTCCCTGGAGGGTCCCCCTGGGCCTAAGAGCTCAACCTGATAAGGTTCAAGCTCCAAAGGCTCAGTTCCCTCAGAGGGCAGAACTTCTTCCTGAGAAGAGAGGTTCCCTTTCTTTTGCTGTGTTGCAGTTGGTTTCCCAACTGACTTTCCTGTTCTCTTGGTAGGCTGGGCCATTTTTCCAGACTCCAGCTCTACTTTTTCACCCCGTGCCTTGCATTGTGCTCTTGTTTTCACACACACCAGTTCAGGGATACCCAGCATTGCTGCATGGGTTTTTAGCTCTACCTCAGCCCATGCTGAGGACTCCAGGTCATTTCCAAGCAGACAGTCCACTGGGATATTTGAGGAGACCACCACCTGTTTCAGGCCATTGACCCCTCCCCATTCTAAAGTAACCATTGCCATGGGATGTACTTTTCTCTGATTGTCAGCGTTGGTGACTGTGTAAGTTTTTCCAGTCAGGTATTGGCCAGGGGAAACCAGTTTCTCTGTCACCATGGTGACACTGGCACCTGTATCCCTCAGGCCCTCTATTCTAGTCCCATTAATTAAGAGTTGCTGTCTGTATTTTTGCATGTTAGGCGGCCAGACAGCTAGTGTGGCTAAATCCACCCCACCCTCAGAAACTAGAGTAGCTTCAGTGTGGACCCTGATTTGCTCTGGGCACACTGTTGATCCCACTTGGAGACTAGCCATACCAGTGTTACCTGGATGGGAGTTTGGAGTGGAACCTTTCTTGGGACAGGCCTTGTCTCCAGTTTGGTGTCCATGCTGTTTACAGCTATGACACCAGGCCTTTTTGGGATCAAAGTTTTTACCCTTGTACCCATTGTTTTGTGAAGAGGCTCTGGGCCCACCCTCCTGTGCAGGTTTTTGGGGGCCTGTAGAAGACTCTTTACTATTTTTAGTTTTGGTTGTCTCATCACCCTTCTGCTGGGGAGTCTTTGTGACCCCTTTCTTTTGGTCACCCCCTGTTGAAGTCTTGGACACCCTTGTCTTGACCCAATGGTCCGCCTTCTTTCCCAATTCTTGGGGAGAAATTGGTCCTAGGTCTACCAGATGCTGATGCAGTTTATCATTGAAACAATTACTTAACAGGTGTTCTTTCACAAATAAATTGTACAGCCCATCATAATTACTTACACCACTGCCTTGAATCCAACCATCTAGTGTTTTCACTGAGTAGTCAACAAAGTCAACCCAGGTCTGGCTCGAGGATTTTTGAGCCCCCCTGAACCTAATCCTGTACTCCTCAGTGGAGAATCCAAAGCCCTCAATCAGGGTACCCTTCATGAGGTCATAAGATTCTGCATCTTGTCCAGAGAGTGTGAGGAGTCTATCCCTACACTTTCCTGTGAACATTTCCCAAAGGAGAGCACCCCAGTGAGATCTGTTCACTTTTCTGGTTACACAAGCCCTCTCAAAAGCTGTGAACCATTTGGTGATGTCATCACCATCTTCATATTTAGTTACAATCCCTTTGGGGATTTTCAACATGTCAGGAGAATCTCTGACCCTATTTATGTTGCTGCCACCATTGATGGGTCCTAGGCCCATCTCTTGTCTTTCCCTCTCTATGGCTAGGATCTGTCTTTCCAAAGCCAATCTTTTGGCCATCCTGGCTAACTGGATGTCCTCTTCACTGGAGTTATCCTCAGTGATTTCAGAGAAGTTGGTCCCTCCTGTGAGGGAACCAGCATCTCTGACTATTATTTGTGGAGTCAGGGCTTGAGAAGCCCTGCTCTCCCTAAGTAGGACTGGAGGGGGGGAATTTCCCTCCAAGTCACTATCTTCATCCTCTGAGTTGCCATCCTCAGAGGGGTTGGCCTTTTCAAACTCTGCCAAAAGCTCCTGGAGCTGTACTTTGGTAGGTTTGGGGCCCATTGCTATTTTCTTTAGTTTACAGAGTGACCTTAGCTCTCTCATCTGTAGATGGAGGTAAGGTGTGGTGTCGAGTTCCACCACATTCACATCTGTGCTAGACATTATGCTTCTAAAAGTTGGAATACTTTTTAAGAAACTAAAACTGGTTCTAGAATCTAATTCAAACTTTTACAAACTTTTAAACTCTAAAAGAAATGCTAAACAGGATCTAACACAAGGCCCTAGCAGGTCTTTTAAGAATTTAGAAAACTTTTCAAATTGCAAAAATCAATTTCTAATGACAATTTTGGAATTTGTCGTGTGATCAGGTATTGGCTGAGTAGTCCAGCAAATGCAAAGTCTTGTACCCCACCGCTGATCCACCAATGTAGGAAGTTGGCTCTGTATGTGCTATTTCAAAGTAAGGAATAGCATGCACAGAGTCCAAGGGTTCCCCTTAGAGGTAAAATAGTGGTAAAAATAGATAATACTAATGCTCTATTTTGTGGTAGTGTGGTCGAGCAGTAGGCTTATCCAAGGAGTAGTGTTAAGCATTTGTTGTACATACACCTAGACAATAAATGAGGTACACACACTCAGAGACAAATCCAGCCAATAGGTTTTTATATAGAAAAATATCTTTTCTTAGTTTATTTTAAGAACCACAGGTTCAAATTCTACATGCAATAGCTCATTCGAAAGGTATTGCAGGTAAGTACTTTAGGAACTTCAAATCATCAAAATTGCATGTATACTTTTCAAGTTATTCACAAATAGCTGTTTTAAAAGTGGACACTTAGTGCAATTTTCACAGTTCCTAGGGGAGGTAAGTATTTGTTAGTTTTACCAGGTAAGTAAGACACTTACAGGGTTCAGTTCTTGGTCCAAGGTAGCCCACCGTTGGGGGTTCAGAGCAACCCCAAAGTCACCACACCAGCAGCTCAGGGCCGGTCAGGTGCAGAGTTCAAAGTGGTGCCCAAAACACATAGGCTAGAATGGAGAGAAGGGGGTGCCCCGGTTCCGGTCTGCTTGCAGGTAAGTACCCGCGTCTTCGGAGGGCAGACCAGGGGGGTTTTGTAGGGCACCGGGGGGGACACAAGTCCACACCGAAATTTCACCCTCAGCGGCGCGGGGGCGGCCGGGTGCAGTGTAGAAACAAGCGTCAGGTTTGTAATGGAAGTCAATGGGAGATCTAGGGATCTCTTCAGCGCTGCAGGCAGGCAAGGGGGGGGTTCCTCGAGGAAACCTCCACTTGGTCAAGGGAGAGGGACTCCTGGGGGTCACTCCTCCAGTGAAAGTCCGGTCCTTCAGGTCCTGGGGGCTGCGGGTGCAGGGTCTCTCCCAGGTGTCGGGACTTTGGATTCAAGGAGTCGCGGTCAGGGGAAGCCTCGGGATTCCCTCTGCAGGCGGCGCTGTGGGGGCTCAGGGGGGACAGGTTTTGGTACTCACAGTATCAGAGTAGTCCTGGGGTCCCTCCTGAGGCGTCGGATCTCCACCAGCCGAGTCGGGGTCGCCGGGTGCAGTGTTGCAAGTCTCACGCTTCTTGCGGGGAGCTTGCAGGGTTCTTTAAAGCTGCTGGAAACAAAGTTGCAGCTTTTCTTGGAGCAGGTCCGCTGTCCTCGGGAGTTTCTTGTCTTTTCGAAGCAGGGGCAGTCCTCAGAGGATGTCGAGGTCGCTGGTCCCTTCGGAAGGCGTCGCTGGAGCAGGATCTTTGGAAGGCAGGAGACAGGCCGGTGAGTTTCTGGAGCCAAGGCAGTTGTCGTCTTCTGGTCTTCCTCTGCAGGGGTTTTTCAGCTAGGCAGTCCTTCTTCTTGTAGTTGCAGGAATCTAATTTTCTAGGGTTCAGGGTAGCCCTTAAATACTAAATTTAAGGGCGTGTTTAGGTCTGGGGGGTTAGTAGCCAATGGCTACTAGCCCTGAGGGTGGGTACACCCTCTTTGTGCCTCCTCCCAAGGGGAGGGGGTCACAATCCTAACCCTATTGGGGGAATCCTCCATCTGCAAGATGGAGGATTTCTAAAAGTCAGAGTCACCTCAGCTCAGGACACCTTAGGGGCTGTCCTGACTGGCCAGTGACTCCTCCTTGTTGCCTTCTTTGTTCCCTCCAGCCTTGCCGCCAAAAGTGGGGGCCGTGGCCGGAGGGGGCGGGCAACTCCACTAAGCTGGAGTGCCCTGCTGGGCTGTGACAAAGGGGTGAGCCTTTGAGGCTCACCGCCAGGTGTCACAGCTCCTGCCTGGGGGAGGTGTTAGCATCTCCACCCAGTGCAGGCTTTGTTACTGGCCTCAGAGTGACAAAGGCACTCTCCCCATGGGGCCAGCAACATGTCTCTGGTGTGGCAGGCTGCTGGAACTAGTCAGCCTACACAGACAGTCTGTTAAGTTTCAGGGGGCACCTCTAAGGTGCCCTCTGTGGTGTATTTTACAATAAAATGTACACTGGCATCAGTGTGCATTTATTGTGCTGAGAAGTTTGATACCAAACTTCCCAGTTTTCAGTGTAGCCATTATGGTGCTGTGGAGTTCGTGCTTGACAGACTCCCAGACCATATACGCTTATGGCTACCCTGCACTTACAATGTCTAAGGTTTTGTTTAGACACTGTAGGGGTACCATGCTCATGCACTGGTACCCTCACCTATGGTATAGTGCACCCTGCCTTAGGGCTGTAAGGCTTGCTAGAGGGGTGTCTTACCTATACTGCATAGGCAGTGAGAGGCTGGCATGGCACCCTGAGGGGAGTGCCATGTCGACTTACTCGTTTTGTCCTCACTAGCACACACAAGCTGGCAAGCAGTGTGTCTGTGCTGAGTGAGAGGTCTCCAGGGTGGCATTAGACATGCTGCAGCCCTTAGAGACCTTCCTTGGCATCAGGGCCCTTGGTACTAGAAGTACCAGTTACAAGGGACTTATCTGGATGCCAGGGTCTGCCAATTGTGGATACAAAAGTACAGGTTAGGGAAAGAACACTGGTGCTGGGGCCTGGTTAGCAGGCCTCAGCACACTTTCAATTGTAAACATAGCATCAGCAAAGGCAAAAAGTCAGGGGGCAACCATGCCAAGGAGGCATTTCCTTACAGTATATATCATAAAAGCACAGTACAAAATATAAATAAAAACAAAACATAAAATCATTGACTTCAAGATGAAACTTTAAAATACAATACAATTTCAGAGCAGGGCAAAGTGAATAGTAGTTTAAATAAATATGCAAAAATGGTCAATAGCTTGCAATGTAATTAATAGATTATCTAAAATATGTTATTGGTCGTGCGTTGTATCCCGTAACTATAAAATTACATTGCCTGTAATCGATGTCTATGACTGAAAGTTACCTTTTAGAATTCCAAGGCGGAAATGCCAGATAGATTAAAAAAAAATTGCCAAGGAGCATGATAATAAAACAGATGGATCCAATTTAAGTATCCTCAAAGCTGGTAAGCAATTCCTAAAGCCCATATGTTTACATAGAGGAATAATCCAGCGGATCCTCTGATTGGAGTATGCAGGGCATTGGAAGAGGACATAAATCATAGATTCTTCATTCTCGCAGCCCATTGGGCATGATTTGGACTTGTTAACTGAATTTGGCCATTTATAAGTTAAGGTACGCAGGGGAAGGGACCCTATTCTGAATCTGGTGTACAAAGTGCGTGCAAATGGGGAGAGTATTGTGTACTGCCAGTCATGGTGGAAAGAGAAGCTTCTGCCAGCTGCGATGTTTGGACATTTAGCCAGTATGCATCCTTCAAGGTCTGGGTAGCATTTTTTGGAATAGAGAGTGAATCTTTCCAGTAGTTCCCCAACCAAGGGGAGAAGAAAGTCCGCTCTACATAAATGCACCACTTGATTTTAGCAATGGAGCAGGTGCTCACCAGAGTACTCAGCCCAAGTCTGTGGGGGATGTGAGAGTCTGATGTCCAGATCCAGATCCAGATCCAGTACAACAATGGCCTTAGGGCAGCAATCTGGCTGATTGAAAAGAGATTTAAATACATTCGGATTGGCAAAGATGGAGTACTAGTGGGAACCCTTAACAGCATCTTTAATAATGAGTTTTCCACTTTTTCTAAGTCATCCAGATTGCAATAGCCCCAACACTCAGCTCCATAAAGGACCCCCCCCCCAGCTTGGGATTTATATATTTCTACTGCAGGAGTAATGGCAAATCTGGGGGACCTAGCTGCGAATCTCACAGTGCCACCTGCCCTTTGTTTCAGGCACATTGCTGATTTCTGAAGGTGGGCATGCCATTTATGTGAATCTTCAGTTTTAATCCTAGGTAGTCAAAGGCACCCACTCTTTCCAATGTGACACCCTCCAGGCAAATGCATCTCCTCATCTTGTGCCTTTTATCCCCAAACACCATGTATTTGGTTTTAGTTGAATTAATTTCTAGGCCTTGGTCTTTGCAAAAGGCCGCAAACATCGTGAGCAAATTGGAAAGACCAATGGCCGTTTGTGATATTAGCAAGGTATCATCTGCAAATAGCAGACATGAACTCTTTTGCCCTCCCAGTCTAGGGTGCATCATTAGAACATTCCAAAAGATAAGTAATGCATGCATTAATAAATAAAAGAAATAGTGTGGGAGCCAGCACACATCCCTGCCTCACACCACGGTTTGTGGGGAACTCTGATGTTAGTTCGCCATTCGGGCCCCAGCGGATTCTAGCACAATTGCCAGTGTAAAGATCCCTAATCATATTTATCATAGGACCAGGGACCCCAATTCTGCTCATGACTTCCCATAACTTATGGCGTGGGACGAGATCAAAGGCAGATTTCTAATCTACGAATGCCACAAAAAGATGACCTGAGTCCACATCAACTGTTTTCCATTTGATAGAAAGAAAGCGGAATGCCTGCTCAATAGGGCTTATTTTGTCTCTAAACCCCGCCTGGAGATGGCTAAGCACTTGATTATCCTCTATCCATTTTTTTAGCCTACTTAGTAACTGGTAACAACATATTTTTTGTAAATTGTCTAAGAGACTAATGGGTCTATAGTTCTCTGGAATTCCCCTCTCCCCTTTTTTATGTATGGGCACGATGGTTGCTTCCTTCCATGGCCGGGGGTAAGATCTATTTGCCAAAACAGCATTTGAGACCCTGTTCACATACGGGCCCCATTTATTCAGATCTGTTTTGTACATGTCCGAAGGAATACCATCTGGCCCTGAAGCCTTCCCAAGTTTTTGACCAATGATGACAAGCTCAGTTTCTTTCAATGAGAAGGGTGTCAAAATAGTTGGGGCCAGGTCTGGAAATGATGTTTCCACAGAGGTTACAGAATCAAGGTCATGTAGGGAGCCATACAGTTCCCTGAAGTGGTTAAGCCAAACTGTAGGGGGAATATAGCACTCTGGCTTTGGTGCTTGGTTTCGGTCATTTCGGGCCACCAAGGACCAGAAACGTTTAGGGTCTGGGGCCCTGGCGGCCTGGGTCAATTCTCTCCATAACGCCTCTTCCCAGTCGTTTTTACAAGACTTACATACTTTTGTCTAACATTAACTATTTCATCTCTGTATTTTGTTCTTAGAGCTTCTATCAGTGAAGTCTTAGCATTTCTACATCTCTTATCAAACCACTTGTTATTGGAGTTGGAGGGTAGATGGGCTATTTCCCTAACAGATTTAAAGAACAAGTTTTTGAGAGTAGAGAAGAGGTCCAAGTGTAAGGACATGACCTCAAGTGGGGTAAGTGAGGTACGTGGATAATGATCGAAAAAAAGCTGGTGACTAGAAACTAAGGCGCATAGTTTACCCAATAATTTATTAGAGTTCTGGAATGAATCCCATCTCACCACACGCTTGTTGCAGGACACCTTCAGAACTTCGGAGGAAACAAGATCAGAGGGGGGCACAGCACCTAAGAAAAGTTGTCTATCATATGTTACTAGAAGAGGAGCGTGATCACTAGTATACTGATTGCCCACTTTCACATCTTTTATATGATGCCAAACCCTTAAGTCAAAAAGGACAAAGTCCAGGGTACTGCTATATGACCCCCTGAAAAAAGTTGGTCTAGCAGGGTTATCAGCAGGGAACCGCCCATTACCAGGGCGAAGGCCATATAGTATCATAAGGTCTATTATCTGCAAAGCCCTAGTACTAGCTTTGGGGGGATTTATCTGGGAAGAATGAGGGGGAATATTCCATATTGCATCTTCAATCTGCGTAGCCTCAACAAAGGCAGGGTTGGGCTCAATTGACACATTGAGGTCCCCAGCTATGATAATATGATGCGTTGGATGAAAATCCAATACGATGGAGTTCAAGAACTCTATAATAGGGGACCGCTGGTGAGAAGGCTCCGGTCTATTATAGATATTTATGCGCAAAGCAGGGGGACCCGGATTTAGCTGCATGACTATAGCCAAAATATCAGGGGAGTCTACATATAGTTCCTTTATTCCACCCACCTCCGTCATTCTTACCCAAGTGGTAAGGCCCCCTGCTGCTCTACCAGTGGGAGACGGTTTGGCTTTTTTCAAAAAAGAGCAAAACCCCTGCCTATGTGTGCTATGAATGGCCCAAGTTTACTGGAACATACAAATGTTATAGTTGTCAACATACGCCCCCTAATCGGTATCAGCTAATTTACTACAAATTCCAGCCACATTCCAGGACAAGAGCTTCGCTGTTGAGGGGCCAGTGGCACAATTAGGTGCATAAGGGATAACAGCAGGGTGAAGTCTAATAGGATACGCAACAGGATGTGTAGTTGATAAAGTGTCACTGAAAGCAAATTGCGATCTCCATAAAGAAACAGCTTCTGAAGTTGAAAGATTTATAGGGGATGGTGAGACGACTGAACAGAGGTTGTTGTTAATATTAAGAAGCACAGGTGGATGTAGTCAATCAGTGTCAGAAGTAGTCCCCTGAGGATCAGGTTCACGTGCATTATTTGCTTTAGGAACGAGTCCCATATCCTTCATGGTAGCCGGACCAGATTCTGCCCTATTGGAAGCAAGATGCCCCAATGCCTTACTCAACGTCGTAGGGGCCAAGGTAGACAAAGGTTTCGGCCTCGCAATACCAGTGGCGGGCCAGCTGTCACTAAGAAAAATAGCAGTTCCCTTTCGTGTATGATTGCGAGCTTCCATATGCAACAAGCCCTTTACCAACTGGGAGCTAGTAAGATTGAGTTTTATAGCATCCCAATCACTAGAAGTACTGCATAAACGGTCAGGCGATAGTATGTCTTGATGGATAATTGAGCCACAACTTCTGATATGGTGTAATCAATGTGAGGCCTTGTTGATAAGCGAGGATTTGTCTTCCCACAGTTTCGAAGGTAGGGGAGGATCATTGCACATTTAAAGATGATGGCCACTGTTGAAATATGAACTCTGGCTGTACACTGATGTTGTGTCCCATTCCAATTCCACACAAGGGTGAAGTTCCCCCGTGGGGCGTGCAGTACTTTCAGGGTTGGTTGCAGGAGTTCTGCGGTGATGCACTGGTTTTTTAGTGCCCAAGACATCATTAGGGCTTGGCAAGAGTCCCAAAGTTGGAAGATGATCAGTGGCCTTTAGTATCATAGGAGCAGGAGGGATCTCTCCTCGAAGTAATAAATCTGAGGGAGTTAAGGATTTCTGTCATTAGGGTTTTCAGCTCTCCTACTTCATTCTTTAAACTGGGGAATTAGGTCCTCTTGAGCAGGAACGTTCGCAAGTTTGAATGGAATTTGTCTAGCATGAAGTGGTGATGGAATGGGGCTTGTTTGGGCGTGCTCCAAGTCCTGTGCCTCCAAAAGCGAAAAACGGTTGGAGCAAGGAATTTAATTGATGATCACATCTGTTCGTAAAATTTCAGGTATAGGGTAAATTGCAGGAGGTGTAAAGGGACTAGCATTCGTGGAAGTACCTTGGAGGGCCAACACCTGGTGGTGAACACTATTGGATTGTGTGCCACTGTTGTTGTGAGGTCCGGCAGTTAAGAACGGAATATGGGTGCCCGTCCTCAACCCTTTCCGTATATGTCTCTCTTTTTTACTTAAAATTAGTTCCACTTCTTCAATGAGAGTATCAATCTCTTTAGTTACACAGTTTGAGGAGGGTTGCGTGGGTTTAATGAGTTTAGGAATCTTCGGCTGGGCGGAACCCAAAGCCCCTTATGCTTCCCCATTATAAACATAATTGCACGGCACTAGTCGTGCGGTGTTACTTTAATATTCACAAACGCAAAATAGACCAAAAGCCCTACCTTGGGGCACAGAGGGGATGCCCTGCCCGGCCTCCAACGGTCTCTGACGGGTGCGAACGGGCCTGCCCTTGGCCCGGGCTTTGCCCGAGCGCGGCCTGCGCATGTCCCGTACAGTGGCAGTACACGGCGCGCTTTATAGCACCAGCGTTGACAAGGTGTCCCCCAACCAGCAGGCAACAAACAGGAATCCTGGGACTTGGAGTCCCACCAGAAAAGTCAATGTGGAGGCAGCCTGTTGTTAATATTAATAAGTGCATTTAAACATGCTTATTTTTTATTATTCAATTTTCTCATAAAATTATGATATTTTGACAGGTGGTTTGTTGATCTTGAACCTTTGACCAATTCAATGTACTTACCTGATGTGTTTGTTTCTCTTGACCCATTTAGGGGGTCAGAGGTGAATATGCCATGTCATCAAAAGTATTTCCACCAGCCTTATGTATATTTGTAAATTACTGCATAGAATGGAGTAGTGTGTCTGTAATCACTGTACTTTTCCTTTTAAAAAAAGAAAAAGCACAGACTAGACAATCCTTTCCTGAGTGTTATTATTTTGTGCCAGAGAATGGGGCTTACTAACCCACACCACCTCCCTTGAATAGGCCTCAGGCTGCTCTGATACCCTGAGAGAATCAAAAGCTACAATGGGGTGTTTGGTTCCCATTGGAGTGCCAAATCTGGACCCATTACTTGTGCAGGCCACCCAACTAATAGCCTGTTCTCTTACAATGCCTATGTCTTGGTCAACTGTAATCAGATGACGGCAGCTGGAGCTATTTTGAACTTGAAACTTTAAAAATTCATATCTTCGGTTCCCGTTGTTGGATTTTTGTTGTTTAGGTGTCCTTATATTTATTAAAGTATTCTCTATTTACCTAAATTGGCTTGAGGTTTTTCTTCTGTTGCTGTTTTGACTTTATTACTGTTCTGGTGCTGCATAAATAATTTACACATAGTTTCTAAGTTAATGCTGTCTGCTCTGTGTCATAGCTGCAAGGGGTCGACCACAGCTTATTTTTATTTTTAGAGACTGTTGGTGACACCTTATATTTGAAGAGGTGCATTCTCCAGGTATGATGCGTAGGTATAATAAGGTCATAGGCCAAAATCTAGGTTAGAGGGGAATTAACAATTAACGCACCACTAGTATCTTGCAATCTCAGAGAGTCAACTGATGTTTTTTTTTTTTAATCAAGAGGCAATAGATTCTTGAGCATGTACCATGGGCACAAAATAGGAAAGTAAAATCCCTCCTTGTTGGGTCAAGTGGCCTCTTTCTGTCTACTATGCATAAACAAAATTAGGGTATTAGTTGAGGGGGTTAAGTGCCCATCACCCAGTCCATTTTTGGAGGAAAAATGTAATGCGTCCATGTTGCGTTTTTGGCTGTTTGCTCACACATTCACTAGGCCGACCTACACAAGTGAGGTATCATTTTTCTCAGAAGACTTGTAGGAAGATAGTATAGTAGAACATTTCATTTAACCAATTGAATTTCACTGCACTTGTGCCTTTCAAATGTAAGCCAGTGTATTAAAAACATGTCATTTAGAAAAATGCACTCTTACTCATATTCTAGAACGGGTACCCACTAATTCAGAGATGTACAAATATCCACTCCTCCTAAACTTCATATCTTGTGCCCATTTCAGAATTACATGGGTTTTCTTGACACCCATTTTTCACGCTGCCTATTCTGCTTTATAAACTGGCCTATACTCGGTACTCAAGGAAAAACCATACAGTGCAACTCAGTAGTTGGCTCTAGGTGCCCTGAGTTCTTCAAGATGCTACAAACCCCATATTTCCCTCCTATTCCGAAGCGTCTAGCGGACGTAATGGCATATTGTTTTCATAAATCTGCCACTGTGACAAAAAGTTACAGATGAAAATGTCACAACTGCCAGTTTTTTCCTACTCATTTTCAATACTTCTTCATTTCAACAGTTATTTTCTTAATAACCTTGATGTATCTAGACATATGACCCCTTGCTGAATTCAGAATTACGTATAATTTATAGAAATCTATAGCTTTTCTGGGTCACCCATTGATTTCACACTGGTTTCCACTACAAACCGGAAGTAAGTTGGGAGCACAAAAATAGGGAAAATAGACTACCTCTTAGAAAATGTCAAAACTGTGGTACAAAATTAAGTTTTTTGATTCAGGCTGCATGTTCCTGAAAGCTGGGGGGATGGTGGCTTTAGTACAGTAAACCGTTTGTGGCTGCTAATTTTAGAAAACAAAAACACACACTTTAGCTGGAGCACTTTTTCCCTATTTAAAAAAAAATACTTTAAAGTTGGCTCTATTGAGCCTATTTTCTCATTCCACTCCAGGGGAATCCACAAACCCTGGTACCTTTAAAATCCCCAGGATGGTGGAAAAACAGGATGCAAGGTTGGCTTGAATACCTTACCTGGAAAGATTTGTGTAGCCCTAATCCAAACTACCCTAAATAGCCAAAACTTTGCTCAGCACTGGGGGTGGGGGAGGACCAGCAGGGGTTAAAGATAATGAAAAAAACATTTTGTTTGGTCACTGTAAAACTTATAGCTGAGAAAAAAGAGAAACATATTATGCAAAACAACAGAACAAGACATGAGTTCTGTTTAGCACAGAGGTCCTAAATGGGAAGAACAATCTGGGACCCTAAAAATGCACTTGAATTCCACATTTTACAGTTGTTTGAAATCATTCAGTTAGAAGGTCATAGAGAATGCAATGAGAGATGGTAAGAAGCATCTAAAGAACAGACCAATGTGTACAATGGCGGCCTGTGTCTCACAGATTCCCTTCCACTGTCTTGAAACCAGCTGGCCACAAGAGATCTATCATCCAGACTACCACTCCCTCTTATGACTAGGTCCCTCCTTCTCTCTGTCTGGCATGATTGCCTTTAAAAAATTCTCTTTGCAGAATGCCCTCCACAGGCCAGCTCTTTAATTTATGACTTTATAATGAAAAGATTGCATACAGACATTGAAGGAGAGAAAGAAAGATGGAGGGCTGACATCGCTGTTGTGAGCCCTCCCTGTCAAAGTGCCTGACACTCTCCCCCATCCCCACCGCCCGCCACGTACCCCTGCAACAGTCTGCAATAGACATCATGCATGGCTGTACCAGCTCTACTGATATGAGGCAGCTTCCAGTGCTGCAACTGTTCTGAAGGGGGCTCTGGGAAAGCATTGCTCTTCCCAGGCATTTTCGTTCTCGGCTTCTCCCAGCAGCAGCACTCTTCTGCCCTGCAAACAACATGGCGCTTCATGCACTGCAGGAGATCCACACAGCAGCATTGACAATGGCCTTGTAGGCCTCTTGCTCTGCAGCTGGCTCTCTGCCCAATGCTGGGATGGCACCCACTTCTAAAGTTGGTTGCCTCGTCCTGAAGGTGCTGCAATCTGATACAGCTGCCAATATGCTGTAGGCAGACTCAGGGGATGTGATTGTCTCTGGTGAAGGGTCACCAATTGCTGAACTACGAATGGACACAGATCAAGCCGGCAGGCAATTCTCATCTTCAGTTCACTTTTCACTTTCATCACCAGTTTCCCTGCCTTCAGCCTGCAACAATCTAAGGGCTGCTCTCTCCTCTGTGGTGACATCTCCCTAACTATCCTGCAACAAGGTAGCTGTCTTAATTTGTTACATTCTTCTGTTACCTCTCCTGGTTAACTTTCTCTGCATGAAGATACAGGGCTGGCACAGAGCATTCTAAATGAGCCCCTCAGTGCTGTGGAGGAAGTTTCCTGAGGGGTAGAGGGGACTGGTGTGGCTAAAGAGGGACCCATCAAGGCTATAGAGGACGTGGCCACGGGGAGTGAGACCCATATAGCGGACTTGGAGGAATTCTTAACAATGGCTAAAAATCCTGCTGAGGAGCCCGCGGGGAATTAAAGAAAGAAGTTGGATCAGAAAAGTTGGGGAACGTTAATGGGGGTAGTGAGGTTCCGGGAAGCAACCCGCATAGTAGCCCCGGCAACCCCTCATGCCAAAATGGCTCTAAAAATGTCTCTTTCAGAACTGAATTACTTCCAAGGGAGAAAGGAGACTACTGGCATCCCAATCGATTACTGAGATGGTAACTAATCAGTCTTCACTAGGAGAAGATAGTCAATGGCCTGGTCGCCCCTCCGTGGAGGCATGCATCTACAGCACTCCCCTAAGCCCTGATATTGCCTTGAGCTCAGAAAAAAGATTTTAATGCCCCTGACAATACCCTGCTGTCACCCCATATCTGATGTGATACATGTTGTTTCTCTGTCAGAGCCAGGTACTAAACCCTCACTGACTACAATTATACAACTTATGCAGGTTCAGCGGGCAGAGGCGCTCCAACACTACACTCAAGTCAGAGCAGACAATCAGTTGCTCTAGCAGTCCCTGACTGAAATGACCAGGAAGGTCACAACACTCACTACTCAGGTTGCTGAGCTTCAGCAGCAAGTAGTAGAGGAGGTGGGAACAACCTCAACTAGGTCCATCAGAGAACACAAGAGTCAACTGGCAGCTGTCCACTTGAAGATTGAGGAGCTGGAAAATCCTCAATGGCACAATAACTTGAGGGCTTTTGTATATCCAAAGGAAGGGAAGGGGATGTTCCCCGACAGTTCATTGTCAGGTTGTTCCTGAGGGCATTTCCAATCTTGGTTGATTGATAAATGGACTCTCAAATTCAGCATGCACACCGACTCCTGTTGAGACTGAATTCTACCAGTACCAGCCAAGCACAGCTTTGCCCAGTTCTGATATTTGTGGGCAACTTCCTACTTAGGCAGGCGATTACCTTGAAAACCTGACATACTGCACCTGTTGCTATTGACTCAATGTCAGTTTTTGCATAAGCAGATCTCTGAAAACTCACAATGGATCGGTGGTGGAAACTGCGTAAGATGATTGATGCATTGATAGCAGTCGGGGCACAGGTTTTTCTTCAAGAACTTGCCAGACTTAAGATTATCGAGGATGTTATAATGAGTTAGCTACTGTAAAGGCTCATAGGCAATTGCAGGGGTCAACTCCTCACTCTTGATTTGAACACCATTATCAGGATTAGTTTTAGGCCTGTGCTGGGCACATGCTTGAATGTTATGTATTTGATTTTTTCTTTTGTTTTCTCTCATTACTTCAATCTTTTTCTCATTTGGTGGTGACTGAAGGAGGGGGTTGGGGGAAGGAAGGGCACTGGGGCTAAGATCTCACAGTGCTGATTTTCAGCTGACAGCTCAAGGAAAGGATGATTTATTTCTCAGATACGGGGGGAGGGACTTTCTGAAGGAGTAGGAAGTATGTTTCATAATCTCTTGGCTTATTCAGGTGTCTTGTTTTGGGAGCAGGTTTGGGGTTGTTGGATAAGTAGGGGGAAAATGAGTCAGAATGTTCACAAGGTTCTAGTTCTGTTGCTACCAGGCTATGGCACTTGTCAGTCACTGGGTACCGGAAACAGATTGGCTATGCTAATATGCCTAAAAACAATGTCAATGTACCCCACAATATGTGCCAGCAGAACAACAGTCGTGCATTACTGTTGTCGTATCCACCCGACATGAACTTTCCATCAACCTTGTGTCAGAAATACATGGTCATGCAAGCCCTGTGACCTAGGCCAGAAGCTACTGAATGATAGATCACAGGTGGCAGTGACACATAGCTTGCAGACAAACACTAGAAGAGGAAAAATCCAGATTGATTCCCCAGATAGGCAGCAACACCACAATAGTCGTAGGAGATTGGCCCCTAAAAATACACATTCAGCTGGAGAGGCACACATTCCAAAAACACCATAAAAGTTAGATGCCACATGAAGTTCCGAACACTCAGCCAATCAGCACATAACACACATACACCACACACAGTGATCATATGCTCCTCATGCTGGACATTTGGACATGTTACTTAGTCACCCGCATTTTGTCCATGCAAGGTCGAGACCCACCTGAGCACTTAATCAGAAAGTCAGATTTACGACTCCATGACGAGGTCTAGATTCCTTTCCACAAAGTATTTATAGAATTGTTTTCTAAAACTTCAGGAGTTGTATAAACGGGCGCTCAGGACTCTGTAACTTTGAGAAACAGTCATCAGAACCCAACTCCGCACTGCACTCTCCCAGCTGCTGCGTTTAATCAAACCAACTGTTCCAGTTTTGCCAAAAACCTCTTTTCTTTTATTTCTTTACGGTAAATCTGCAATGGAGCAACATTTTGGTGAACCAGGCAGGAGATATTGGTCCTCCTAATGTAGACTGCAGCTGAAGGAAGAGAGGTGAGCAGAATTCACAATTGATTGGAAGTTATGCTCAATCCGAGGGGCAGAGGTCTATCTTGAGCCACCTTTAGTGGCTAAAAGACTACACCTGATCCTTAGCCCCCGCATTTGTCGAATGGCAAACTACTGTTCCTCTTGGACCCCTGGTTGAGATTGATATGGTATTCCTGACCCCAGGTGTGATATAGGATTCTGCTTGGACCGCTGCGCGAGATACAGATGGTATGCCTGACCCTGGGTGTGATATAGGACTCCGCTTGGACCGCTGGATGAGATAGACATGGTACCTTTACCCCTGAGTGTGACATAGGGCCAAGGCCTCAATGCTTGGGCCATTGGGCATGAAAATATGTTACGCATAGGATCTGGGTGTGATATAGGGCCAACACCTTAATCTTATTTTTTAGTCTAAAAGGGTTTTCCCAGCACTACTGGTTGCTCAAACACTGGTGGTGTCTGAAAGAAGTAAGAGGTGATATTCGTTTGGACTGCTAGGCACGACACAGATGGTAGGCTAAGCCCTCGGTGTGAAACAGGGTGCAATTCAGATGTTAGGCAAAGATTTGGACCTTGGAGATGGGTTGTAGCTTGTGCTCTGCCAAGGAGGGCCTATAGTAGTCAAGTTTTTTCTTCTGCATGTAAATTGTTGCTATCTTTGTCCTTGAGCTGATATTGACAGACTATTGGGCTCACTTGGTCCTGCATATCGCGCAGAGCCTTCCCTCAGCATTGGGCCACATGCGCTAGGAGTGGGCTACGGGCTCTTTTAGACAAAGTCATAATTGTCTCTCTGTCATTTTTTCCTGTATTTTCTCTTTATTTCAATTGCAGCTTTCAATTGATTCATTGATGATGTCTTGTTGCTGATAACTTATTGAAACTATATTTTATGTTGAAATGTTATGTCTTGTTAAGTGATATAATGTGTGTATAGAGGAATCACAAACTTTCTGTCACAGACTGTTATTCCATATCTGTTCCTCGGCTCCTAAAAAATGGTTTGTGTTGAAATATTATCTTTCATAATGTTCTGAAATTAATCAGTGCACTTTCTTTCAGCTTGTGATATTTTTATATGTGTTGTTATTATGTGTTGTAAAAAGTCTGTTTGGTGCATCTTTGTCTAAAGTTGAGCTCATACCTAGTAGTTATTGCTGGCATAATCCCATGTATATATTTCCCCACAGAGTAGAATTGAGTAGTATTTAAAACTTAAGATAGTTAGAATGGTATCTGTCCCCTAAAAAGGTTACCAACCCACCATAGAGTTGCTGTTAAGCCACATGCAAACTAAATTCCTCATGAAGGCTAAAAAGCTAGATAAATACTGCTGTGAATGGCATGCACATACTAAGGCACGCACATTCCCCTGGCCAGAGGAAGGACCCTTCAACATCAACACAATAGAGTATACGAAGAGAAAAATAAGTCTAAAAGAAAGGCACTGTTGGAAGTACGTGCCATCTTCAAGATGGTCCTAACCTGCAACCACCCAGAACCCAGATACAAGGTTTTCACACCTCCCCCACCATACATAGATAAGGAGATGCTCTCTTTCTAATGCCTGCCATCCCAGCTGTTCCTGAACTAGATTACACAATTCCACTGGTTGTGGGGCCTGGAGGGCCCCCCGCTGGGCAACAAGCCACTGGATCCAGGGCTGGGAAGACATCAGTCCCAGCCCAGTGCTAGAGTTCCCCTAAGTTCCACCCCCCACTCCTCCACCTGTCTGCCACGCTCCGTCATTCATACCCCAGCAATGAGGGAAGAATACACACCAACCCATCCCAGGGTGACTGGGAGGTTCATAACGGTCCTGGACAGTGACACCACCAGTGAAGGGGAGGAAAAAGTTCCCAGCCTCCAGGGTCTGATGGCGGAGAAGAAGCCATAGGGTGCACTTCCCCAAAGTAGGCCCAGAAAGTGGAAGAGACAACACAAAGTGATCTTGAGAGTATGTTTCCGCCAAGGAGAAGCATGTGCAGCACTGAGTGAAGGAGGCAACCCAGGTGGGAGTTAGAAGAAAGGCGTGGGTTGAGGAGAGAAAGAGAGAGTATGTTCTCACCTGGAAAGCACAAAGAGAGAATACAGCAGCACACCCTACCCTGGAGGAGAGCAAAGTCAGACCCCAGGCTCCATGCTAGGAGTAGTCCAAAGCAAATCCAGAAGAGAGGACACATCGGAAACCTGAACCCCACCAGACCATCAAGGCAGGATAGCGACCGATCAGAAAATAAGGAATCAGAGTAGCCCAGTCCAAACCCAATTAAGTCACAGGAGAAGCAAAATGGCACCTGTGCGCATTCACAAGGAGAGCAGCAATGAAGACATCTGCCGCGCCCACTGAATACGCAGGTCAGACAGAATGACCCTTAAAGAAACAGTGTCTAGAGAAGAAGGCGAGGTCTTTGCGCAAACATTTTGCCACCTGCTGGCCTGCTGGCCTGAAAGGGAGGGTCAATATGATAAACTCTGACCGGAGGAGGAACCCTTCAAACCAGAGCACATGGCTGTCATGGAAGACTGCATCCGGCATGCAGGAGGAGATCCCAAATGGAACTTCCCCTACATGCAGGAATGCCTGAGAAGGTTGGAGCGTTACGTTGAATAAAATCCTGCAGAGCTACTCTTAGCCAAAATATGCCTGTTGTTACAGAAGGGCATGTCAGGGACCATCTATGTGCCATGGGCGCAACTGGACAAAGGAGGCCTCGGGACTAAACTACCCCCAATGATGAATGGGGTAGGAAAATGGATCTCATGTTTTGACAAAAAAACTGTGGAAATAAACCTAGCGAAAGCTGATGCCAAGAGTCTACTCAGCAGCATAATTGAAGAGCAGACTAAGGGGCTAATTACAACTTTGGCATAGGAGGTTAATCCGTCCCAAATGTGACAGATATCACGCCCACCGTATTACGAGTTCTATAGGATATAATGGATATTGCTGGATCATGTCCCTCCAAAACAGTAAGAGAAGCATGTCGCCGGTTAGAGGTCCCTGGCCATGGCTGGGGACAACATACCAAAAACATCCTGAATCCGAGGAGAGGGAGGTGCTGGAAGGAAAACGGACTCTGTAACTGACCATCACAGCCCCACACGAGGTGCATGAATATGCTCACGTCCACGTCCGGCCTCTTGGTCAGATCAGATGAGGCTTCCCACACACATACCTTCTGGGGAAGCAATAAGCCTGATCCCAGTCATTGCCACATCAAACTCATAGGAAGGCCA
The DNA here is from genome assembly GCF_031143425.1 of Pleurodeles waltl. Taxonomy (NCBI): domain Eukaryota; kingdom Metazoa; phylum Chordata; class Amphibia; order Caudata; family Salamandridae; genus Pleurodeles; species Pleurodeles waltl. Next base: position 754,730,783 of record NC_090444.1, on the reverse strand, counting down.
CTGAGCACCTCTCCAACCCTCTTCAGCATGCCGCTATAAAACAGCATTGCATTGCATGAAGATCTAGGTAAACACCCAGCAATCCGCAAAAGAAGGCCAAAACATAGCCCAACGTAGCCCAAAATGAAGTTTCCAGAAAACGGGGGTGGACAAAAACACCTGACTCCATCAGAAAGAACATAATTGCACGCCCTGTTCAGGAGCCAGACGGGCACATGTGTGCCCTCAGAACACGTTGCAACCACTAGCAACACCCAAATTGCAACACGTCCCCTTCCTTTCAAACCGCACCACACACATGTAGGTTAAAAGGTTCCAACCACATCAGTAAAGCACGCACGCACTTTAGGGAAAAATTGTTAGGAGAAAGGAAGGAATAATTCCTTGAAGATCACCTCATAAAAAAACTCCCCTCTGCCATGGTGAGACCAAATGATCCATAAAATGTAACTAAGGCGACCCATGATTGAAACACTCACCGCTCCCTAAAATAGTTGCCCCAGCTGAGGCCACCTTCAAAGCAAATGTACAGAACATAAGTAAAAAAGGAAGGCAAGGTAATCTCCCAAATAAATAAATAATGATGATTGTTTTTCTAAAGCTAACCAACAACCCACAGCACTTATCCAACTGGTCTGCGACCAAGCCAAGAGTGCACCACCTTTACAGCAGCCTGCCACCTCTTCAAGAACTTCGAGAACTCTGACAAGACCCAAGTGAGTAAAGACAAAGACCACGGACTGTTATGGACTGTTTTTTAGAGACACTCTTCTATGAACCCTCTTACCAAGGCAAAAGCCCCCTCCCGATACTGCAGTATTTCCCAAGACCTGCAAAATTCCAAAAGTTATTTTTGAACCCTTGTATACCCTCTGTTTGTTGTGGGTATGGCCGTATCCATGCATGTCTGCCTAGTCACACAGACCCCACTTCAACATTACTACAGCGCTTGCGTAGGGGCCTTTCCCACATCACTTACAATTACACTTAACATAATGTTAATATTCCACACATACTACACAGTGCACTCTGACACAAGACATGATATCAGCACATGATCACCATGGGCACCCTGACATCAGCCTGTCTGTGCTATATCTGTTCACAGATAGCCCTCGAGAAAGCAAAACGCCTCAACCATCTGTACCAATGTAGGATCAGGGCCAAGTTACAACCTAGAAGAGTGGAACCCCATAAGGTAGTAGTAAATGTCATTCGATATGAGAACGATCCCACCACACTGTACCTTTACACCGAGCCTAGCGATTTTCAAAGCGAGTTAGACGGAATGCACAGGTGAGGCACTATAGGGAAGGACATTGCTTGACCCCAAGACTTTTCCAGAAAAGAGGTTCTTGGAGGTAGCAAAGCCACTGCGCCTGTACACAAAAACATCCACTCCAACCTCCATCTGTGGCCCCAGGGTACCCCTTAGCATGTCTGAGGCAGTCTTCTTTAATACCAAATGGACTCTAGATGTAAAGTTCCTGTCCACCTTAATGATTCAAGGGGAAATTAGCCTCATAGGGGAGGACTGAATACCAGCATAGATATCCCATGCCAGGAAATTTGGGATGCTGAGATAGATAGGTACACATGGTTGGAGGGGAAGGGGCAACCCCTCAGTACGGAAATTGTAAACCTGGTGTTTCAGAAGAAAAGGGAGAATGCCACTTGGCATGAATAAGAACTGTGAAGCAATACCAGACATGCACTGGGGCACCTCCACACTGATGGACTTTTACTAGCAATGTGGAGAATTCGCCTCCGCTCAGCTCATCCCTGGATTGTGGGTCTCTGCTCCCTCAAGACCGTATACACCCCAACCCTGGAGAAGACCTGTCCGAGTTATTACAACATCCGCTACAAAAGAAAACATCTCTGTTGCATCAGGCTCGAGAATAAAGAAATGCCAATTATTTTGGCTGAGCTCAATACAAGGACATTCCAGAAGAATTCACACTATTCACTGATGCTCAAGTAAATGTGGGAGGGTCCATACCCTTTTTCGCCCTACAGACAAAAGCAAGTGCTTGGTGGTTGCAGATAACCCAGTGGGAAATGTTGAAAATGATTAATGATACTAAGTTCGCCCTACACACTATCAGGGAAGAACTAAGAGCCATCTGCCTCATTGTTATACAACATTGATATGTGTTGGACTTGACGACCACAATGGAGCGTGGGGTGTGCACCAAGATCGGTGCATCCTGTTGTACCTTTATCCCCGGTAATGACCTGAACAATGGGATACTAACTTCTGCCACCCAAGCACTGCATCTACAAGCTGACGTGACGAAGGGGGGTAGGTACCCCTGAGCAGAACTGGGTATTTGATTGGTTTTCCTGACTGACCCAGTAGATGACCAGACTGTGCATGTCACTGCTTCCAATTCTCATTCATGTGCTGTTTTTGTGTTGTTTTCTACAAGTGGGGGTGGATGGGGCGTGCCTGCTAAAAATGGAATCCTCAAATTAGGTAGAATGCAAGCAACTAGGTAAGTAGCAGTGGACACAACTGAAACATGTCAATCCTCAAATAATGTGAATGTCATGAAGTATGGGGTGGATAATGTAGTTGAAAATGTAACTGGGGGGAATGTGAATATACCTAAATATGGTGTCAATTTATGTCATGGTATGTGCCAGCATGACAATGAACTCGCATCACTGTTGTTGAATCCACCCAGCAGGATCTCTCCATCAACCCTGAGTCATAAATATGACGATATGGTGAGGCAAGCACTGAGATCTAGGCCTGAAGCTACTGACTGACAGATCACTCGTGGGGTGGCACGTGGCCCATAGACAAATGCTCTAACAGGAAAAACGATTGATCTCCCAGATAGGCAGCAACACCACAATAGTCATAGGAGATTAGCCAATAAAACAACTTTGGCCAGAGGGGCTTAAGTTCCCGAAACACCGTAAAAGTCATATGCCAAATTAAGTTAGGAACACTCAGCTAATCAGCACACAACACAACATGCAGTGATCATGCGCTCCTCATGCCGGACATCTGGACATGTTACCTACTGGCCCGCATTTTGTCCACGCAAGGTCGAGACCTACCTGAGCACTTTGTCAGATGGTCAGATTTACAACTTCGTGACTAGGCCTGGATTCCTTTCTACAAAGAATGGGTAGAATTGTTTTATAACCCTTCAAGAGTGGTTAGAACTCTGTAACTTTGAGAGACAGTCATCAGACCGAGACTCTATACAGTGCTCTCCCAGTCATTGCATTTAATTAAACCAATTGTTCCTGTTTTGCCAAGCACCTTCTGTCTTTCATTTCTTTAAGGAAAATATGCATTTGAGCAACAGCTATGCTGTATGAATATGATTTGCTCTAACGGATGGGTTGAAAATTGTATGTTGGAATGTAGCTGCCCTTAATTGCCCTCTTAAGCAACAGTTAGTATGGGAAGAGATAACGCTAAATAAGCCACAATTACTTTGTTTAACTGAGACTCATCTGGTATATAAGAATTATTTACTTTTGAAACAAGTAGGCTATAATACCATTATTAATACTTTACAGTCTGTTTTCTCCTGGGAGGGTCACCATTTTGTCATCCAGGAATGCTGAGTTTAAGGTTCTTAAAACTGCTGCTGATCCAAGAAGGAGGTGGGCTATTACTCAGGTTTTTATGCACTGTCAAAAATATGTCTTGAGTACATTTTACAGCCCAAATTCAGATGATCCGGGACTGTTTGATTACCTATGTTTAGAATTGTTTGATTGGGCTGGGGACCTAATATTGCTCAGTGGTTTAAATGCAAAATGCATTATGGGATAGACACTACTAATCACTTCGTTCATCAGGAGAATGGTTAGGACAAGGGCATCCATCTTAGAAATTGCCAGATTGCATGGGCTAATACATGTGTGGAGGCCCTCTACTCTACTAGATCAGGGTATCATTTAAAAATAAAAATCTATGTATTGCCATTTATGACACAAAACGCAGCAATGATTTATACAACACTGGGCAACAATAGAAGGGGGGAAGGGAAGGGCAGGAAGGAGGGAATGGTGAAGTAAAGGGAGAGCAAAGGAAAGAATCGGCAGTGGCACAGTATAAATAATCAACTGGGCATTGTCTAGTACACACACAATCTATGTCTGTCTCAAGATAGACTCTGATCTGAAAGCAGTTAAACAGTGCACATATCCAACTAAGGGGTTGAGATAATACAGTTTGTGAAATGTATTGGAGTCATCTGTAGCGATCGACAGGACATCCATGGCACTGCCTGATTAGGGTAGTGAGTGACTATATGCCTTAGTGTGGCCGCAAGAAACACACTGTAAGGATGAAGGGGAAACCTCATGATGGGCGCCCGGTAGGAGACTACCAGCTGATTGTGTGGGCTCTGGGGAATGCGCTGGGGGTGCCTTTGACGGAGATATGCTTGGAATGGTTCCCATATGTCTCTGGGATGCATGCATGGGGGCAACAGTTCCCAGAAATGGGATAGCTGCTCTTGACAGAAAGTTACATCACAGAACCATGCCTGAGTGATGGGAATGGGGATTCAGCCCCAGTGTATGGTCACCCTGCACTTGGATAGCAGTAGTATCTTAGCAGTGATTTGTCGACCATCAGATGGAATGTCCCTGATGTAACCCAGTCGTCCCACAAGCAGAATGCAATGGGGTTCATGCCCAGTGATTGCATGAATGATCAAATACACCTTCTCCCAATATGTTGTGACCTTCAAGCAGAGCCAGGCTAAATGTATGAAGGTGGCCTGAGGCACTGCACATGGAAGGCAGTGAGAGTCAATGGTGAGACCCATATGGAACTACTGAGTGGGGGAGCAATATAGTTGGTTAAGTGAAAGAGGCGCGATTGATAGTTGGGAGAAAATGACAGGAGCTGACTGCAGGAGCATGAGGGGTGATGAAGTCTGCATACTGGTGTGGAGGTGAGCTATCAGCTTGTGGGGCAAAGGGGTGGTGTGGATGTGTTCCAGGACGAGGAGTGTGGGGGGGTCGGGGACGTGTCATGCATAGATCGGCTGGTGGCTATAATTTGATAGTAGAGTAGCACGTCTAGCATGGTAAGGGGTGGGGTAGCGTCAGGGTCAGCTTGTGGAAAACGTTTTTATCAGGATAAATATCTGAAAAGGTTGCCCAGTTGCGATTATGAGCCCTCGCCCCAGCGCCCTTATCTTGTAAAGGTGGCACATGTGGGTTATTGCAGAGCGGGATGGCGAGGTGTAAAGACATTGTTTTTGGGCTCGCTTCCTCAAACCCTCCCATGCCCATTTAAAGTGCAGTGGAAAGGGGTCATGGAGCTGCATGGTCCTTTTGCATGGCAACATGAGGTTGGAACGATATAGGGTGAATCTAATAATGTAGGTAGGGGGCATGAGCACACATGGGGCATACTGGGTGCCCAACCCCCCCTCCCAGTTTAGCAGGAATGTAAGAAGTTCCCATTTTACTCATAGATGTTTGCTGGCCCATATTAGAGTTATCATGGCAGACCAAAGCGTTGGAAGAATGATGTGGCCAAAGGGATGGGAACTTTGAGGGACAAGTAAAGGAATTTTGGCATGACCACTATTTTAGCAGTGGCTATTCGGCCTGCCAGGGATAGAGGGAGTTTAGTCCATAGTGGAAGTCCATCCTCTAGCCAGGTAATGGTGCAGTCATAGCTCGCTCTCCGACTTTCGCTGGGGCCACGACTGAGCCAGATGCCTAGATAACACACTGGGTCTCTAGCTCAGGGACCTGCTTTAGATCTTGGCAGTTGCACCAACAAGCCGCATCAGCGGCGGGCCCCAGAAGACCACCAAATCAACAGGCACCCTCCATATTTAGATTTATTGTGGCTGGGCCGATGACCGCCACAATGGAGTGACCTCCGTAGCCATCAGGCAGGCAGGTTCCCACCAGCCGTATTTGGATGTTATATTTGGACAGGTGGAGTACTTGTGAAGGTTTGTTGACGGAGGAAGGACATCACTTTACCCAATGGATATTGGGCAATGCCAGTGGCTGTGTGTTAGACTTTTCATCCTTGGCGTGGTCTCCCTTAACTTTTTGCCTCTGTTTCCAAGGTTGTTGATGTGTACTGGACTCTGTTTTTGCTGTTTTTGTTACTCCTGGCACTTTACCACTGCTAGCCAGTGCTAAAGTGCAAGTGTTCCTATACAAAATGTATATGTAATTGGTTCATCCATGATTGGCATATTTGATTCATTAGTAAGCCCCTAGTACAGTGCACTAGAGGTACCCAGGGCCTGTAAATCAGGTGCTACTAATGTGCCTGCAGCACTGATTGTGCTACCCACATTAGTAGCTCTGTAGCATGGCTCAGACCCGCTACTGCAGTGTCTGTGTATGCAGTTTTAAAGTGTAAATTCGATTTGGCAGGTGTACCCACTTGCCAGGCCTAAACCTTCCTTTTTCTTACATGTGAGACCCCCCTAAAGTAGGCCCTAGGTAGCCCAAAGGGCAGGGTGCAATATTTGGTTAAGGCAGGACATACAGTAATGTGTTTTATATGCCCTAACAGTGAAATACTGCCAAATTCGGGTTTCACTTTTGCTTGGCCTATCTCTCTCATAGGTTAACATGGGGGCTGCCTTTAAAAATGATTAAAGTGTAGATTCCCTTTGGGAGCGCATAGACATGTGGAGTTTGGGGTCTCTGAGCTCACAATTTAAAAATACATCTTTTAGTAAAGATTTGGAGATTGTGTGTTTGAAAATGCCCCTTTTAGAAAGTGAGCCTTTTCTTACTTAAACCATTCTGTTACTCTGCCTGTTTGTGGAGCTGGGGTGTATCCTACATATCCTGATGAGCCATGAGTGCTAGAAGGGAGGGGAGGAATGGTCACTCACGCCTGAAAGGGCTGTGTCTGCCCTCACACAATGCAGTCTCCAACCTCCGGGTTTGTGTATGGGGGCTGGCCTGGGCAAGGCAGGATTTCACAAACAATAGAGACTTTTCTTTGAAGTAAGCCTACTTTAAAGGGCAAAATGGGTATAAGAAGGGCACCCAAAACCACAGACTTTAGATCACTTCTGGAAACCAAGAGGAACATCTGCCTGGAGAAGAGATGAAGAGCTGAGGAAGAAGAACTGCCCTGCCTGTGGCTGTACTTTGTGGAGCTATCCTGCAGTTGCTGCTTCTGCATGTGCTACAGGACAAAGACTGGAGTTTGTGTGCCTTCTTCTTGTGAAGAACTCTCCAAGAGCTTGAATTAGAGCTTGCCTCCTGTTGTTTGAAGTCTCAGGGACAGCAAAGACTCCTCTCTGCCAGCGCCTGGAGCCTCTGCTGAGCCTCCTACTCTGCCAAGTGGTGCCTATCCAGTTCCTGGGACCCTGAAAGGAGAAGCTGGCAGTACAAGAATGAGAAATCCATGCACAGACTGCTGTGTGGGGAAAAGATCGACGCAACTCCGATCCGCGGCTGAAAAATCGACGTGCGCCGGCTTCACCATTGAAAATTGACGCTCGCCTCCAGCGGGACTGGAAGATTGACGCACGCGGCTGGAGAAACGACGAGCAGCAATCTGACGGAGGCTGGTGAGATACAAACCCACGCTGCATGGTTTTTGGATCATCGTGTGGCTGAATTTCTGGTGCAAACATCGCTGGGTGTGTAAAAACTATGCAAGGCCTGCCCGGACCCGAGAGTGTGGTTCGAATCAACGCATTGCTCTCCTGTGGAGAGAAGAAACAACGCAAGCCGACTCGACTGAAGGAGAAACGACGCACGGTCTCTCTCGTGAGTGATATCGACGCATTGCAAGCCCTTTTTGATGCACACTCGCCGTGCGGGGTTATTTTTGACACACCCAGGTACATTTCCACGCTAACAGCGTTAGCTTTGTGTTTAAAATTACATGAAGGTTCTTTTTGGTTTTTAATTGATAACTTGACATGTGTATTGCGGATTTTTGTTGTTTTGGTCTTGTTTTGTTTAGATAAATATTTTCTATTTTTCTAAACCTGTGTTGTGTCATTTTGTAGTGTTTTCATTGAGTTACTGTGTGTGTTGGTACAAATACTTTACACCTAGCACTCTGAAGTTAAGCCTGCCTGCTCGTGCCAAGCTACCAAGGGGGTTAGCCGGGGTTAGCTGAGGGTGATTCTCTTTGACCCTGACTAGAGGGTGGGTCCTTGCTTGGACAGGGGGTAACCTGATGGCCAACCAAAGACCCCATTTCTAACACTGTGGAAAGGAGGTAAGTCTCACACACACACACACACACACTCCATCCTTCACATATGCATCCCCCTGCATCACACATGATACAACCCACTACATACACACTGTTATCCAATGCCATTGCACCACAACACCTACCTGCCACAAACACACATACAAGTACATCCATCCATCACACAACATACCACATACACTAGTGACACCTCACCCACACGTGGCACAACCACAACAACCAACACACTCATCTACGCAAAGACACACAAACACAACACACATCATGACAGCGACCACCACACAACAATCTGCACCTGAGTTCTGCCTGCAGCAACACAACACAAAATACAATATACACATCATCCATGCCATTTGCAAGAAGCACACATACAGACATAACCATATCACCGACTACACCTCCCTCCACCTTGCCCAGCCAATCACATTGCACACATATATACACATACTGACTCACACACACAACTCAAGCACAATACGACATGTGCATGTCCCCTTGCAATGTACACACATCAGCACAATTGAGTGAGTATACCGTGATTGTGGTGCCAGCATTTATTTGGCAATGAATACTTGTAGGAGGGTGGCCTGGTTTGTAGTGAGTATCTAAGGAATTTACACCTTATACCAGGTCCAAATATCCCTTATTAGTGAAATTCAGGCAGTGTTCTTACAGCTTAGACTGTTTAGAGGTTGCTGTAGCAGAGCAGTTTACGCTGAACTAGGAGACATGCAAAGCTCCTGCAATACCACTATAGTTACACAGTACTTCTACACAATAAAAGACAATACTCAGTGTTACCAAAAATAATGGTACTTTATTTTAGTGGCACAACGCCAAAGATATATTTGAGGCAATACTCCTTCTGGAAGTAAGTATTATACACAATATATACACTAGTAGCCAAAATCAGGTAAGTAAACAGTCATGGAATAGTGCAAACTATAGAAAATACAATAGATTGCAATGGGCCTAGGGGCAACACAAACCATATACTAAAATATTGGAATTCGAATCATGAATTCCCCCCAGGCAGGTGAGGTGTGTAGAGGGGCGTTGGGAGTGTAAGAAAACACCAAAGGTAAGTAAAGTACCCCACCCCAGAGCCCAGGAAAACAGGAGTAAGGTGCAGCAAGTTTCCTCAGGACACACTACAAGTCATGATAAGAGATTTTGCAAGAACCAAACAAGACTGCAAGCAAAAAAAATAAATGGATTCCTTTACCTGAAGACCTGTGGAGAAGGGAGACTAAGTCCAGAAGTCAAAGAAGAGTCCAGGAAGACAGGAGCCCCTGCCAATCTAGAAGATGGTGCAAAAGTGGATTATCCGGCTAGAAGAAAAGTACAGAAGACCTCCAAAGAAGATGGCTGCGGGTTCCTGCTTGTTGCAGGTGATGTCCCAAGTCAAGTTCTTAGATGCAGGCTGCTTGCGTTGCTGGATTCCACCAATAAGCCTTGGTTCACTACAATTTGCAGTTTGTGTCAAAATGGAGATGCCTGGACCCAAGAGGGACCTGGGGGTCTCCACTTGGACTGAGGAGACAGAGGGAGCTCTCAGCACTTCAAGAAACCCACAGAAGACCAGACATCACCCACGGGAGTCCCAGAACACGGGGACAAAGAAGATGCAAAGTGTGGTCATTGCAGCACAACAAAGGAAGGTCCCAAGCCGCCGGAGAACAACTCAGCGAGTTGAGCATCGCAGGATGGAGTGCTGGGGACCTGGGCTACACTGTGCACAAAGGATTCTTGGAAGAAGTGCACAGAAGCCCAAGGAGCTGGAGATAATGAGGTGCACAGGGGTACTGTTGTAGTACGGGGAGGCAAGTGCTTACCTCCACCAAATTTGGACAGCTGGTCCTTAGGACAGTCTGGGTTACGTCAGTCCACCACCTGTGTTCCGGGGCTCGTCGTCAGGAGAGGAGTCCCACAGTACTGGTCGTTGTCGCAGAAGGGTGCCTGCAGAGGCAGGGAAGTGACTCCGTCACTCCACGGTAGATTCCTTCGGTTCGTCTGGTGCAGGATGAAGACAGGCAGTCCTCAGAGTGTGCACACCTTGGAAACTGTTGCAAATGCTGGCTGGAGCTGAAGTTGCAGGTCACAGGAGTCGTCCTGGATACTTTGTAGCAGTTACAGCAGTTCCTGGAGCAGTCTGCAGATGATCCGACAGTCAGAAGCTGAAGCAGAGGAAGCAGAGGATTCCTGGAGGAGTCTTGCAAGCTGAATCTGAGGAAACACCCAGAGGAGAGACCCTAAATAGCCCTGAGAGGGGGATTGGCTACCTACCCAGGTATACACCTATCAGGAGGGGTCTCTGACGTCACCTGCTGACACTGGCCACTCAGAGGTCTCAAGAGTGTCCCCACACCCTGGAATCCAAGATGGCTAACACGAGGGACACACTGGAGGAGCTCTGGGCACCTCCCCTGGGGTGGTGATGGACAGGGGAAAGGTCACTCCCCTTTCTTTTGTCCAGTTTCATGCCAGAGCAGGGACTTTCTTTATAGACGGCAATGGAGAGGCTATTTAGTCCTGGTGCCTTTACACCAGGCAGGCTCTGAATACTTTGGATTATCTTGTCTGTTGTAATGGGTGAGTCGCGGTAGTCTCTATGCCCTCTATCTAGCCATATCAGTTGAATAGTGTCCAGTTTCTCAGACAAATTAAGCGCCTCAGGGGTCATGACAGTGGAGTATAAGGTGGAGTAGAAAGAGGACATCACATTGAGCTTCCCCAAAGGGGTGGACACCTGCTTGGAATTCGCATTTAATAGTAATGCAACATAAGATGATTCCTGCTGAGCATAGAGCAATCCGGCGAGCATCTTGGCCGGTCGGACTCCCTCGCTGTGGTGTCTGCTAGTTTTCTCCATAAACTCAGAGATCTCATTCCGGATGGTGGCTAGTGTTGTTGTGTTCCCCAGAATGGAAGTATTCCTCCTCCAGCACACGGATGTTCTGCTTTAGTTGTGATAGTCTCCCTAGTATGCACCTGAACAACCCTGATTGTTTCACTATGCAGGTGCTGCATATGACCACTTTAAAGGCTTTCCAAAGCATTGAGGGTGACTGAACAGCTCCTATGTTGTGTTCAAAGTAGTCAACTATGATCCTTATGAGTCCTTATGGATGTCTTCCTGGAACGTTGTATCACAAAATGCTCCCAGTGTCAATCACCAGGACAAAACCCAAGGAGTGGCTTGGGGGATGGACAGTTTCACAGGTGCATGGTCTGAAAGAGTGCAGTGTATGTGCAACACTTCCACTGTCCATGTTTGAACACTGAGAGAGATCAATCAATAGTCAATTCTAGCCAGGAGTTATGGTGTATTGTGAATGTGCCCTCATGTGTGATAGTGTGTGTATGTCTCCAAACATCTAGCAAGCAGTTGTCTAGTATTATTGTAGCAAGTGTCTGTGCAGTGCTGGGGTGGGGCTGCCTGGATACTCCCGATCTGTCCTGCTCTTCCTCCAAGGTCACATTAAAATCACTTCCCCACATCACCACCCTGGGACCCAGCCCCGCAATCAGCCTCCATATCTCGGAGAGGAAGCTAGGATTGTTTGAGTTTGGACCATAAACAGCAGCAAGAATGATGGACTGCCCATGGAGTATGCCCCTTCACTATCAAATATCGACCCTCTGAGTGAGTAATTGTGAGCCTCAGCTGCTAAAGGAGCCCTCTGTGTATTAATATATCGACCCCCCTGGCATAACTAGAGTAAAGTGATACGTATGGCTCACTGCACCATTGGGCACACAGTTCTGAGGCGGTTCTGTTCATGAGGTGCAGCTCCTGTAAGAATCATATGTCTATTTTGTGTCTGTTGAGATGGGCATGAGTTAGGCAGGTTTCTCCATGATTATTCAGCCCATGGATGTTCCAGGTGAGAAATGTTGAGGAAGTCATGTTGTTAGGAGTGTTGGAAGTGCAGACAGTGCACATATGTCTAGTGTGACGATTTTGTATTGATGTGTCAAGGTGGAATATGGTGACATGGTGACAACAAAGAAAGGAAAGAAAATAACAAGCAAACATAATAAACATCTCATCCCGCCTCCCCACCCACTCCAACCCATGAACTTGGTTGAGAACAGAGTGACCCTCCACCTACCCAGCCAATACACATACAAGTCAAATGTAGAATTGGGAGTCATCCCAGGAGCCAGAAGGAAATCCGTATGAACTCCCCAGTCTAATGTGGCTGCGTGGCTGAAACAGTGAAACGCTGGTAGGTGGCACACAGCTGGAGGAAAAGGACAAGGCCGGGTGTATAAAGCAATTGTAGTGAGAGGTAATGACTGGCCCTGGGGCATCATTTGTTACAGTGAACTGAGAGTGTGAAAAAGTAACATGCCCGGTAGGGCCCGCCATCTGGACAAGTGTCTGTCATTGTCGCTCAGAGAGTCATTTTCAGGGGTGCACAAGGTTTCCCATGGTGACCGCTTATGTTTGGTGACGTGCTTGGTGAATTTGAGAGCCGATTGAGCATCTGTAAAGAAGTGGGGCTTGCCTTTAAAGGATATTTGCAGTTTAGCCATGTACAGGATGGCATATAGGACAGCAGCTTGTTGGAGCAGATTTTTGACAGGCAGGAATTCTCGACATATACCAACATGGTGAAGTCCAGGTAAAAATAAAAGGACATCTCCCTGGTGCTAGATCCACTGCTGTTCACGGGCACTTCATAGTATGGTGTCAAGGTCATGGTAGTTTTAAAGACACGCAATGATGGGGTGGGCCAGTATCACCGGCAGGGGCCTGGCCCCCAGCCAAAAATGGGCGTGCTCCACAATGAATACATGGGAGAGGTCCTTCTCAAAATGGTCTCTTAGGAGAGCGTCCACATAACCTTTCATTTTTGCTATCACTGCAGATTCCAGGACCCCCACAATTGTAAGATTGTTACATTTGGACCTCGCTGCTCATTTTTAGTTATGATTAGTTCCAGAATTTTGCCCATTTGAGAAGAAGTTCTTTAGATTCAGCTTGAGCATCGTCTGTATCTGACACTCGATTTTCTAAGATATCTAATCTATGTTCATGTTTGTTGGCACGTTGCTTGACTTAATCCAGGCGGTTTGCACAAATATCAATTTTTGCATCAAAGATCTTGAGGTTGGATTTCACTCCCATATGCAGTTTTTAAGGTCAACATCCTCAGGTTCATCACCCTTATTGCGCTCTGGTGATCTCTCAAGCTGTCAGCTGCGGTCCATCTGATGTTTGGGGCATTTGCTTTCAAAATTGACCTTGGACTGTCTGGTTTTGTGTTTCCCTATGGTCGCAGCTAACAAGTGAGGGGCACCTTAGAGAGATACACTGCTGTGCTGGACAAAGGGCACAGAAGAGAGGTAACCCAAGACCAAGAGTGTGGTCTGGGGTCCCGGGGAACTGTGCGGACAATTAGCACTTATAGGCATGCCCTGGGGTAGTAACAGTCTTGCCAGACATTTAATATTGCTGAGTATGGCTGTCAGAGTTAGCGCTGCTTGTGTCAGGGGCTCGCCTTCCCCCTGATGGAGTGAGTGGTCCACTGTAGGGGGGCAGTTGTAGTCTTCAGGAATTCTCCCACAGTCCTCCAGGCAGATTGCGTGGCCACAAGGCAGGTCCAGCAACAGGGCACTCCCCGGCATGCAGGCAGCAGTGTCTGGTCCTACCAGGGCCAAGTTGTTCTCAGCCCCACAGTCTCATGCCCTTAACCAAACACAGGGGTGCTCCACACATCCGACAGTGCAAACAAGACTCAGCAGATAGCACGGCCCCCCACATGCACACAGCAAGACAGAGACCCAAGAGGTGGCAGGTGTGAAACCAGATGGGTTGGCTGGGGGGCCAGGGGCTGAGCGACTGCAACTTAGGTGGCAGTAACACTCACAAGTCTCCTTGGTCACAACTTCCAGCTCCGATGAAGGTCTTGTGCAAGTCAGCCTCTCCATCCTCAAACCTGTTCCCAGAGAGAGGCTTCCTCTGTCTCAACACAGTGCAGGCCTCATGCCTTCCCGCAAGCGGCTCCACAGCACCGTGGATGGCTGAGCCCACATGTTCATGATTTTTGGCAAAAATGCCGACAGTTGGTGTCGCTGATATTGGATGTGATGCTGCGGGCTAGATGGGCCCTCAGGGTGCACTGTGTGCAGGATACATGGCAGGTTGTACTTGAGGCCGGTAGAGCTGTCCTAATGAGCAGCCATCTTGTAGTACAGCTAGGCTCCTCCCCCCCAAATCGGGGTATACTTTCTAGTCCTCCCACATAAGCATTATTCCAGGATCAATATGATATCTGTTAAGTCACGGCTTGCTCAAGGGGCAGATATGGAAGTCTGTCCAAGATTTCTTACGATCTCAATCCAGTACTGTTTAGGCTCCCAGCGGCTGCTGGCAGAAGGGAAAGTCATCATTTCATGTTTCCCTGTCACACTCTCTCCTAGCCAGTCAATTGTGCCTATTTCTCTGGGCTACTTAAGGAGTTCCTAAAAGTAATTACTGGAAAAGTCTCTCCTCCGGCTGTGTGGGATGCCTTAAAGGCATTTGTACGTGGAGACACTCTGCAGTTTTTTTCTAAGTAAACGTAAGTCAAAACAGGAGGGGGAAGCAACGCTGCACTTACCAATAAGGGAGTTATAGCTTCTGCATGCTTAACCAATTTTAGCCAGAGACCCAGGGGGACCAGCTCTTTATTTAGAGTTAGTAGCAAGTCTGTGTCTTTCAGAACAGGGAATTAGGGAAATGGTTAGAGCTAATTATCAGAAGATTGAAGTACTTCAATACGAGTATTGGGAGAACCTTGGTCAAATATTAGCCCATCAGATTTCAGAGAAAAGATCGAGGTGCATTATTTAAAGTATCAAAGGCAACAATGGAGTTCTTACCAGCTCACAGGTGTCGTAGAACAATTCACTCTTTTTTACCAAGATGTTTATAGTCAGTCCCAATCAGTCAATTTGTCTGAGCTTTTCGAATACCTGCAGGGATGGTGTCTACCGCGTTTGGAAGATAGCCAGGTGTTTGCTTACAAGGCAACATTTTGGTGGCTGAAGTAGAGGCTGCCATTAAAGCCTTGCCATCTGGAAAGGTGAGAGGGGAGCATGCTATTTCGCTTGAATTTTCCAAAATATTTATTGATATATTTCTATAGGAATTCATGCACTTGATAGGTCTCATCGACAAGGGGGGAGAGGTACAAGCCTTGTGGAACCTCACTAACATTACCATTTTTTTTAAAGGACAAACCATAAGATGATAGGAGCTCAATTTGGCCTATCTCCCTGAATAATGCTGATGTGAAGATCTTCTAAAACATATTAGCTACTCGGCTGGCTCCGTTTAATCCTGATTTGGTCTCACTGCAGTAGCATAGTTTTGTATCCTGCAAGGACACCACTAGCCATATAAATACAGCAACTGCAGAATTTGATGTCACCAAAAGAATTGGTAAAAGGGTGGGCATGATCTTATTAGATGCAAAGAAGGCCTTTGGCAGGGTTAATTGGGACTGCTTGTGGGCAACAATGGGGATCCTTTGCATTGGTTGAAGATTTATTAAGTGGGTACAATCCCTGTACATGAACCCTATGGCCAAATTAGTTTATGGCTGAAATGTATCTTCTTAGTTTAAGATTTTTAGGGGCATCCAGCAAGGGTGCCCTCTCTCTCCTCTTCTACTCACACTGCATATTGACCCTCACTTGAAGTCTCTTCTACTGAACCAAGGGATACAGCCAGTGGTATCTAATGATTTTGAGCTTATTGAAGCAGCTTATGCTGACAATGTGGACATTTTTAACTCAGCTCCAATGGCTGCTATTAGTCTAGTCACCAATGGAGCCAACAGGTTCAGCAGAATTTCTGGGTATAAATTAAACTTAATCAAAAGAAATGTGTTGCTCTCTTTTCAGCCGACAAGTCTGATCCTGGGGAAATTGCAACAGCCATTTATTTACTAGTCAGGTTGAGTAGCCGAGTGGATAGTATCTTCAATCTTAACTACGAATCCCTTTTGTCAGTCACTGTTAAACTGCACTCATAGAATTGACTTCTTATTAGTGTATTAGTGTATTAGGTAGCTGTAGAATTGTTAAAATGAACATTTTGCCCAAATGTGTATACTTATTTCAAGTCATCTCATTTCGGGCTGCAGGTTCATTTTTAAGTGCTTTGAGGATGTTATTGGAACATTTATACAAGGTTATAGATGAGCTAGGTGTGCCATCCATTTTCTGCAACTTCTGTATAACAAGGCAGGTTCCATCTTCCTGAGTTTGAGCTCTACTTTTGGGCAGTTTTTGCTGGCCGCATAAGAATTTTGCTTACAGGGATCAACCCAGATCTGTCTATTTTGGAATATCAGCTGGCCTTGGGGTCAGATGCCAGGTTTTTTTCTTTTCAGACTCTTTATTCCTACTTACTATCAATGGGTGCAGTTCAATCTCATTAATGATATTATCCATATTTGGAGGAAAATCTGTTGTAGCTACTCCAGCATGCTCTACACAGAAAAATGCCACACTGGCGAAACCCAGCGTTTCCCTCTATTTTTCATGACACTGTTGGCAAGGTTTGGGCAAAGGCAGAGGTCACTATTGGTGGACAATGTACAACACTAATGGGTTTTGCTAATTTGCTTCTTTATACTCTTCTTACAATCTCCCACACCAATTTGTATTTAAATACCTACAGTTGCAGGATTACTTGCTATGCAGGAGTAGGGATGAGATAGCACTTGAAGATTTTGGTATTCTTACTTATACAGGCACCAGGTAAGGCGTCAATTAGAGCATCATATGAGATCTTTGACACCTATAATACTGATGATAGTTCATTGGTGGCCTCTAAATGGTGTATGGTGCTTAAAATAGAGATCTATCCAGATGAGATATTGGATGCTATGTAGATTATCAACAGCTCTGTTCATTCTGTACATTAAAAGCTACAGCAGTTTAAGACCATTTGTATTTTGTAGTAGACTCCTGAAAGGATCTCAAAATGGTCCCTCAGACAAGGATTGGGTAAGACTTACTATCCCAAGTGCAGAGCCCCGGATGTAGATTTAGTCCATATGTTTGCTCCTTGCCCTACATGGCAGGAATTCTGGGCACATGTGGTTTAATTATCAACATCATATTTAGGATTTAGCTTTCAGGTATCTTTTAGGGAGATAATCATACAATCGAGAACAATCCTAGCCGTAGTTCACTGATGTCCATTGTAATAACTACAGCGTGTTGCGAAGGCATGGATATCCCCTGCACCCCAAAGATAATGAAGTTGGCAATATCAAACGCCAGAGGCCCCAAAGCAGATGAACGTTTTCAGCGAATGTGGGCTTGCTCTAACAAAGGTTAGGTGTGTGTATTATCTATTGGTTGGGTTGCAATCCTTTTTCTTTGATATTTTTCTATTGCCTATATGCTGTCTGTTGGCAATTCAGATAATATTTTGTTGCTTATTCTGTCTGTCTGTAATAATGTTTTTTAACATGACTGACTGAATAAATAATAATAAAAACAAAAGAAGGAGAGGTTTGCATTCTGCTTATTCCATATAATATGAATAAATATAATAAAATAAAATATACACTTTTAGTTGAAGTGAAATGGGAAAACTTGTGTTTCAACTCCATGGCTATAGCTCTTACATTTGTCCCTGGAAGACGTGAGCTGGTAGAGAGCCTTCCTTCATTATTAAAGGGTGTCTGTGATAAGGTTCTGTTTGGTTATCAGCTGACTTCCATTCCAGAAAATTGGTTGTTTTTATCCCAGATGCTTTTGCTAGATGGTTATGCAAATTTGTTAGATGGTTATGCATATAAGTGCTGGTAGGAGATCACTTGGACTTTTATTCATAACACCGTTATTCACTTTAGAAATAAGCATGGATGGTCACCACGGAAAAGTATGGAGCTGCAGAGACTATTTTGTAGTAAAGGTCTTCATTTACCAACCTAAGGCTTTCTAGGGGCCATGACATGTGTTCATTTCAACTGAAGTCAAAGCACTAAGGTGCCAAATTGCAATGTACTGTACAAGGAAAACACAAACCATGATTTGGTTGCAGAGATCAATCTATACTATTTTACATAAATTACGACAAGTTAATTAATTTATGTTTCCTACTCTAGCACCTGTGAGCAGTTAGGCATGTTACCTTCAACCAGAACAATACATTACCCAAAAAGCATAATAACAAGGTTAGAATTACTTTGCAAGAAATAAAACATTTGAGAAGTGAGGAGAGGGGATAAAGTAATTCAAACCGTAGGTAATTCAAAGGTAGGGGTTAATTGGCAATCGGCTCCAGTATGGGGGCCGGCGAAGGAAAGTAATCTAGGAAGAGGACCAATAACTATTTTTGTAGATGTTTCTCGAATGAGAGAAACGCAGCTTTGATTCTGACATTTACAGGGAGAGAGTTCCAAGCAGAAATTGCGGCTCAAAAGGAGAGTTTTCTCTGTTCCAAGGGGGTTCTGAATCGTGGCTGTTAATCTATTTAGTTTTCTGATATGAATGGGTCAATGGTTTGGAGTCTAACGAATTCAGGCAGTAAAGTGGAAAGGAGTGCTGCAACAGGTGGCCCATGCACTTGGCAAGAAGGGTACATTGCATATAGATAACAGGGACAAAAGCTCAGCTGTCCAAAATGAGGACACAGGAAACCGTCAACTGGAATGTTCTACATACCCCACAGGGCTAAAAAAGTATTTGATCACTAGTGCAATGATGATGCAATATTGATATTTTGGGACAAACATTAATATTAATCCCAATCTATGGAAGCACTCTTACTCGCCCATTGCTTATTCTGTGCTGGTGGTTGCAGACAGTGGGCACTGGAACTCACTTTTGATGGCCAGGAATATTTTTAACATCAGACATTGACCTACGCAAG
Organism: Pleurodeles waltl; assembly: GCF_031143425.1. Taxonomy (NCBI): domain Eukaryota; kingdom Metazoa; phylum Chordata; class Amphibia; order Caudata; family Salamandridae; genus Pleurodeles; species Pleurodeles waltl. The sequence continues at coordinate 754,711,689 of NC_090444.1, read as the reverse complement.
AGAAAAAAGAGAAATTGAGTCTGTGACAAAGTGAAAAAGCAGGACTGAAACAGAGCCTGCAAAATTGAGATAAAGAGACTGGAAGTGTGGGATGGTGAAAGAAAGAGGCATGAAGTGGAATCGAGTTGAGGCAGCGTAGGTATTTGGCAACCTCGACTTACAGCAGTATTGGCAGTGGGCTCCTATGAAGAACTTTGGGTGAAGTATCGGAAGGGGCTACTAAAACAACTTGGAGTGGAGTAGGCTCGGAAGAACAACTTTCAAACCTGAACTTTCTGGAGAAACAAAATGACAGATCAACCTTTACACGATTCTGATCTTCTACAATGTGTGTAAAACTAGATGACCTAATACACTTTTTAAAAATAAAGTTTTTAAATAATGGGTTTATATTTAGTTGACATGGAAATCAGAGGGGACAAATATGTAAGCTAAATAAAAAGTCAAAGGGGGCATGCGAGGTTTGATTGTAGACTTGCTGGAACCTGAACCTGCACCCAGGCGACAGTTTGCTGCCTGTCGGGTACTGCCTTCCTAACAATGAAAGACATAGTAGCATAAAAACATGCAGATGAGTCTTGATCCCACGTGAATGGATTTGGCTACTTGCCCACTTCACAATACCGCTGGTCCATTCCTCAAACTAACTGCATTATGAGATCACAGGGTGTATATTACGCTCAAGATCCTTGATGAGCGATTAAACAGCTCAATTCCTGGCCCTATACTTGAGTTATTTGGTTGGTACTGGCAAGAGACATGTTTCTGGCCTGGCCTTATCATCTCACAGCCCAGGGGATGAGCTACTGAGATAGAAATATACACTTTTGATGCCAAGAAAATAGAGCCGAGGGAGCGTTATCGTCTGAACCGATTCGCTGACAACGGCCAAGACAGTCCTTTCAGTAAGTGCCTTATCAGTAAATAAATATCTCATGAATTCAAACAAACGCGCCGGGGACTGGCGAGTGAGGCCTGAATGTTATACTTACGGGTGCAGGTTTTTCAATTAAACGTCTCAGTTGCTGACATACAGAGACATCTCCCTGCCTTAAATCAGCCCTTCTCGTTACTCCCCAAATGGGTAAGATCTGTTTCCTTTAAAATACCAACCTTGCATGTTTTTTTTTTTTTACATAAACATGACCATTATGGCACTACTGAGGAGGTTCGGGTGGCAAAACGGCGTCTTTTTATAAGTTTGCTGACGAAATATATGTGTTCTTAGCACCGGGGGCCGTGACGCAGGACCCCGCAGCCCTACGGCAGAGTGGGAACTTCAGCCCTTCAGTGGCTCCCCTTTCAGCCCAAGATCACAGAGTATCTGTAAGGTATGGGAGGCACAGAGGCCGCTCTTCCTATTCTGTGGGGCGGTGGGTGTGGTGGGGGGCGGGGGGGGCATCATTTTGCGATAGCACGTTATGAGGTCAAATCTTCGAGGGCCAACTCAACCCTTATGTCTGATACCGATAATGAGGGGGCCCGCGGGAAGCATAGAGCAACGCTCTAGTCTTCCCCGCGGGACGGTTCGGGGAAGGAAGTGACGGCGGGACACGGGATTGGGAGAAAGGTAAGTGGGGGTGGGTCTTAGGGGTGGGAATATAAAGGGTTGGGGGTGGAGGGACCGGCCTCTTTCCGCGCGGACCCATCGTGCGGATAGTTTGGCCGGTCCCTGGGGTGCTCTTTCCAGAAAAGGTAGTGTGGGGTTCTAGGCAGAGCGGGCGGTGGGGCGCGCACCCAGACGGCAACCGGGGCTGAGCACACGCTCTCCCCCGCGGGCTGGCATAAACAGGGGGCGGCAACGCGCTCCTCCGCGGGCGGCCGCTCCCCCTTTCCAGGCTGCACGTGTGGTTTGGCAGCCGGCCAGGCCGCTCCTGCGGCTCCGCGGCCGGGCAAAAGATCGGGTTGCTGTAGCAACCGGAGCAAACAGACACAGCCGGGGACAGAAAGGAGCCGGTCGGGCACTTCTATTTAAAAAAAAAAAAAAAAAAAATACATAAATATATATATATATTTTAAATAATAGGGAACACAAGAAAGAAGGACACACACAGGGCAGAGAGTTTTTCCCCGCACTCGGTAGGGGACCCCCCGCTCCCCCCCACAAAAAAAAAAAATATATATATATATATATAGATAAAAAAATAATAAAAATAAATCATTTAACAAAGAGCCCTTGTCTTCGTTTCCCACCGAGTACAGGAGGCCCGGGCACAAAAAAAAAAAAAAAAAAAAAAAAAAAAAGGGGAGGCCCGCCCCTGCGCCATGGCAGCCAGCCACGACGCGGAGGCGGTACGTGCCGCGCTTCGCGTACTTGGCGAAGCGGGTCGGGCTGACCTCCTCAGGCCTGGGGTTTTAGAACAGGCCTGGGTGGGTATGGTGCGGCCGACGCGTGCCGCGTCAAGCAGAGTAGCGGCGGCCGTAGCCGCATGCACATCCCCCGAGAGGCCCAAGAAACCCAAAAAAGCGGCGGTGGAAAGGGCGCCTGGCGTACCCTCCCCCACCAGCCAATCAGGTGACGGGGAAGGTCCAGTGGTCGAGCCAGGCCCATCAGACGAGGGCACGGCACCAGCGCGCCAGGTGGGGGGCATAGATCCGCAACAGGATCAGTTTTTAGAGACAGAAGCCCCCGTGCAGGATGAGTTAGTGCGCGAGCATCCCGCACCCCCCACTGACCCCATGCCCATGGACTTGTCTCTGCCTAAGGGCGGGGCTAACAACAACACCAAAAAGAAAGGCAAGGGGCCCAGACTCACGGCCGGGTTGGGCAAGGGCAGGGCCGGTAAGGGGCAGTCCAAAGAGACACGAGGGCCGGCAGGGGAGTCAACGCCCCCCGGCCCCTGGCCTGGCAGGCTAGATATGGATGAGGCTTGGGACCTAGAGGCCAGGATTAAGGAACAACGCCGCATAGTGGCAGAAACGGAGGACAGGTGGGCCCAATTGTGCTTGGAGCGGGACATGTCCGTGCCACACGGCCGGCAGCTAAAGAGACCAGCAGATAGCGTAGGCAGCACAGGAACCATGCCGCAAGACGCCGGGAAAGGTAGTTGGGTATGGGTCCCGAGCGACAGGGCCCAGGAAACGGGGATGGATAGCGGTCTAGGCAGCGCGGTGGGTACCAGTGGCGCATGCGGCCAGACTGGGCGCGGAAGGTCAATGCCAAGGCAAGAGGTTGGCAGAAAGAAGGCGATGCCAACGGGGCGCAACACGGCCCCTGCACGTTGGTCCGAAGCGCTAGAGGGGTCTTCGGCGGCCTTCTCTACTCCGCAGGATCGGGGACAATACAGAGGTGGCGGACGCCACGAGGGCCATGAGGATAACCCTGCTAACTATATGATGATGAGCGGGAACGTTAGTAAACAGATGGATGTGTGTGAGGATGATGTGCTGGAACTGGATTATGAGGAGGAGCTGGAGGAATGGGAAGAAGGGGAGATAAGGGAGACAGAGATACTCAGCTTAAGGGGGAGGGGAAGAGGACGCAGGAGCGGCGCAACCCCCCTCTCCGCTTCTATTTTTCAGGAACGGGACTACGGCAGTGGTCCACAAGAAAGGAGGCAAGAGCAAGCACGGGGCCGAGGGGCCCGGAAGGTTTCGCGGCCTGTGGCTACACAAGGAAGAGGTAAAGGGCAATGGTGGTCGGTCTGGGGGGATGGCGGGAAAGGGGATGATGCGCCAATTTACAAGTCTGTAGGAGTAGGTGATGGTTCAATACTTGACCCAGTACCAGCTAAGGATAAACAGGGCGGGGAAAAAAGTACAGAGACACAAGCCAGAGCCACGACCGAGGGCGAGGGTGGAGACAAGGCAACAGGGGAGAAGTCAGGCGCAGAAGCGAAGGAAGGGGGTGAACACAAAAAGAGGCTACCCTATATGGGATTGGCTATGCCTTTGGGCTCACATGTGGCGGAGAAAACGAAAGCCAGAATATGGAGACACGAGTATGTGGACGTTTTTAAGTTATTACATAGGGACATACAAGCCAAGGAAGGGTCTAAGGAGGAGGAGTGGGAGTTGGCCCGTAGGCCGAGGGTCCCAATCAATATGGATAACTGGACATCGGCGTTTCTGATTTTTGCGAGTATTTATTGTGAGAAATACCCTGACAGAGCTATAGCGCTATTTAAATACATGGACATTATTAGGAAAGCGCAGATGCATTTTGGGGGTTTTGCCTGGCTGAGTTACGACGAAGAGTTCAGAGCCCGAGTGAGCATTAACCCAGATAAGCCATGGGGGGATGTCGACCCAGAATTATGGATGCAATGGATGGCGTCATCGCAATCCACGGCATCAACTCATACAGCGAGTGGTTTACCGGTGATCTATAAGCCATTTCAGGCACGTCCCGCTCCGGGGGGGGCGGGTGTGGGACAGAAAACAACACCTAGCACGACAGGAGCGTGCTGGAATTTCAACAAGGGTTTCTGCTCCAGACATCCTTGTAAGTTTAAACACGACTGCTCCAAGTGCGGGGGCCGTCACCCGGTCACACAATGTTTTTCACTTTCCAGCCCCTCCGAGCAATGGAGGGCCTCAAAAGGCAGAGGGACCCAGGGCGCTCCTGCTCCAAAGGGGGCCTACTCTAGTTAGGGTAGATTTTATCTTGCCATGGCTTCACAGATACCCGGATGAGGCAGCTGCGTTGAAGTTAGCTGTAGGTTTTCAAGAGGGGTTCAGGGTCAGCTACCAAGGCCCGCGGGAGAGGCGCTGGGCAGACAACTTGCGGTCTGCGAAGGAACTACCTCAAGTGGTTAGGAAGAAGCTGGACAAGGAGCTGTCATTAGGTAGAATTGCGGGCCCATTCTATGAGTGGCCAAGTCAGAATTTAATGATCTCCCCATTGGGAGTCGTGCCGAAGAAGGCCCCGGGTGAGTTCAGGTTGATTCATCACCTATCATGGCCGGAGGGCACATCGGTTAACGACTTCATTGCGGCAGAAGATACCAGAGTGGAGTATGCGTCGGTGGATGATGCTATTAAATTGGTCAGGGGGTGTGGCAATGGCGCAGAACTGGCAAAATGCGACATACAATCTGCCTTCCGGTTGCTACCAATACACCCTGGGGATTTTGATTTGTTGGGGATGCAGTTTGAAGGGGCCATCTATGTGGACAGGGTTCTGCCCATGGGTTGCGCAATTTCATGCGCTTTGTTCGAAGCATTTAGCACCTTCATGCAGTGGGTGTTTGTAAAAAGTAGTGGGCACTATGCGGTGACCCATTATTTGGATGATTTCCTGTTTGTAGGGAAAAAGAATTCAGGAGGATGCCAGAGGGCCCTGACAATCTTTCAGGAGACGGCACAACAGATGGGAGTGCCTTTGGCACCCGAAAAAACTGAAGGCCCCGCAGCGGTACTAACTTTTCTGGGTATTGAGTTGGACTCCAATACTATGACGGCCAGATTACCAGCACAGAAGGTAACGGAGATACTGGTTTTCTTGGGTCTTGTGAAAGAGGCACGAAAAATCGACTTGCGGACAGCCCAGAAGCTGTTGGGGTATCTCAATTTTGCTTGCAGGGTAGTTAGGGGGGGAAGGACTTTCTGTAGGCGATTGGGTTTGTCCATGTCGGGTGCAGTTTTGCCACACCACAGAATAAGTGTCGACGGGACTCAGAGAAGATGTGAGAGTGTGGGAAGCATTTTTGAAACAATTCAATGGGGTATCTATGTGGTTCTGTGAAGAAGAGACAGTGTGGCAGGTGCAGATTTTTTCGGATGCGGCGGGAGCGCATGGCTTTGGGATTTTCTGGGACGGCCGGTGGTGCGCGGAGGCGTGGCCAACATTATGGTTAAAACAGGGAAGAAGTATTGCTTTTTTGGAATTTTTTCCCCTCCTGGTGGCCATGGCGGTATGGGGACAGGAATTGGCAAACAGGACAGTTTTATTCAGAATCGACAATATGGCGGTCGTCGAGCTGGTGAACAGACAGAAGGCGAGGGATGTGAGGGTGTTGCGCTTGTTGCGCCGTTTTATGTTGCAATGTTTATCTCTGATTGTGATATTTAAAGCTGTACATATTCCAGGAGTTTTCAACGAGATTGCGGATTCCCTGTCTCGTTCACAGTGGCAGCGTTTCCGCAACCTGGCGCCAGGAGCAGAACAGAACAAGACACCGGTCCCGGCAGACATTTGGGAATGGGGGGCATGATCACAGGGCTGGTGGAGATGTCCTTAGCGGAATCTACTCGGCGAAGTTACCGGCTGGCTTGGTTGGATTTTCAGTTTTTTGAACGGTTTATAGGAAGTTTTTGGGGACAGAGCAAAAGACAGCTAGAGCATCGGGCGTTGCGTTTTGTGCTGCATATGATTCAGAAAGGTCTGTCAGCAGCCACTATCGGGGGAAAATTGGCAGGGGTATCGTTTTATGGGAAATTGTTTTTTGATCACGACCCGGCAAGAAACGATCTGCTGGGAAGGATGCTGAAAGGTTGGGGCAGGATTAGATCGGTAGAGGGTAGAGCGGCCAGGGAGCCCATTGATTTTGATTTATTACTGGAGTTGTTACACGTACTGCCGGTATGTTGCGCAGACGATTACGAATTGGCACTTTTTCGACTATGCATGGTGTGGATGTTTTTTGGAGCTTTCCGAGTGTCAGAGTTGCTGGGGGTTGGCAGGGCGGTGGGGGTACGCTACAAGGATGTGTGCGCACACGGTGGCCGTTTAGGGATTTGGCTTAGACGATCAAAAACCGATCAACTAGGCAGGGGTAAGTGGGTATGGTTAGAAAAAGGGGGCAACGTGTTGGCCTGCCCTGTTGCGGAATGGAGTAAGTGGCAATTTTCAGGCAGGTTGAACAAAGAAGCAGGGGTTTTCACACACAGGTCAGGCTCCAAGCTCACCAGTTTTCAGTTCCTGCGAGTATTAAGGATGGCTTTAGGACGTGTGGGCCGTCAGGCCATGGATTTTGGCAAACATTCATTCAGAATTGGGGTGGCCACGGCTGCAGCGCATTTGGGTTGGGACTGGGCAAAGATTAGGGCAATAGGCCGCTGGAGATCAAGGTGTTGTGAACGATACGTTAGACCCTGAGATGTGAGAAGGGATAGCTTCAAAGTTTTTGGTTGAGGGGGGGGGTTTTGGATGTTCAAAAACACATGTTACAGTTATTTTTCCGTTGCAGGAGATGCGCTTGGTCCATCGCAGGGCAAGACGGTGACATGGCTGGTCGGCCATTCATTTGTACATTGGGCAGCGAAGTTCGCGGAGAAGCAGATATATGGTCGGGCCTTGGGACTATCCAGCAGACGGCACGAGGTGCTATGGTGGGGGAAGAGCGGAATGCGGTGGGGTAACCTGCTTCCTTTCATCACTACTAACTTATCGAACTGGGGATGTCCCGATTTGTTGATCATTCATTTGGGAGAGAATGATTTGGTAAAATTATCAGGACTCACGCTACTGCAGCACATGCAGAGGGACTTGGAGATTCTCAAGAAAAAACTGCATGGTACATGCTTGGTTTGGACAGAGTTTGTTCCACGTAGAGTGTGGAGAGGGGCAGTAAAGTACGGAGCCATGGAATGGGCTCGAAGGAAACTTAACAGAGCGATGAGAGTGTTCTGCTGGGCTCAGGGGATAAAGATACTAAAGCATGAAAATATTACGGAGCAGGAGGCAGCTTTATTCAGAGATGATGGGGTGCACTTGTCCACACTAGGGAATGCGTATTATTTGACAGATCTGAGACTGCTGGTTGAGGAGTTATGGGGAGAGAATTTGTGGATTACAAACAAGAAATGAGTAGCGCGGGGTGCAGTAGCGTGTCTGGGGGGGGTGGGGCAGCACAACGCCAAGTGGGTTGGTGCTGGTTGGCAGTAGATGGGGGAGGGTGGTGAGCCAGATGCGGGCTTGGCCACCCTTCCAGGGAATAAACAAGCAGGTGAAGGCTCTGAGTGGGGGTACGCACGAACCAAATGGGGCATGAAAGGAAAAGGGGAGTGCGTAGGGGAATGGAAACGAAATAAGGGTTTGAAGGGGAAGGATGAGCGAGGCAGATGTTAAAGGGAGGGCGTTAATAAAGTTACGGTTTACGTTATAAAAGTTAAGGTTATTTTGCTTATGCAACCCTGTCCTAATAAATGACCTTTTACACTAAAAATACAGCTGTCACTGAGTTATTTCCCGATGAGGGGGCCCGCGGGAAGCATAGAGCAACGCTCTAGTCTTCCCCGCGGGACGGTTCGGGGAAGGAAGTGACGGCGGGACAGGGGATTGGGAGAAAGGTAAGTGGGGGTGGGTCTTAGGGGTGGGAATAAAAAGGGTTGGGGGTGGAGGGACCGGCCTCTTTCCGCGCGGACCCATCGTGCGGATAGTTTGGCCTCCCACCCACCCGGCAATTGGAAGAAGAGTTTTGAAGGATGGAAGTTAGAGGTAGGGCAAAAAAGTCGGAGGTTTACTTGTCAGTTAGGGCAGGTTGCAGCAGAGAGCGAGCAGTAGATGGGGGAGGGTGGTGAGCCAGATGCGGGCTTGGCCACCCTTCCAGGGAATAAACAAGCAGGTGAAGGCTCTGAGTGGGGGTACGCACGAACCAAATGGGGCATGAAAGGAAAAGGGAAGTGCGTAGGGGAATGGAAACGAAATAAGGGTTTGAAGGGGAAGGATGAGCGAGGCAGATGTTAAAGGGAGGGCGTTAATAAAGTTACGGTTTACGTTATAAAAGTTAAGGTTATTTTGCTTATGCAACCCTGTCCTAATAAATGACCTTTTACACTAAAAATACAGCTGTCACTGAGTTATTTCCCGAATGTGTTTATTTACAAATGTGCTTTGAAAGCCTTTGTATGTTTAGGTTCATTGAAACTGTGCGAAAAATACAGCGTCTCTAGTGCTCAGTCAGGCCTGCTGAAAGATACTTTTGAAAACATGAGCTCAGAAAAGCTGAGCACGGCTAGGTAGAGTGTGCCAGCAAGCAGCAACAGCCGCTCTCGTAAAAGGTTAGCAATCTATGTTGTTTCAGATCCACTTAAAGCTACCAGTAAAATTGTAAACGTGCACTGATTGCCAACTATTGACTAACTTATTGGCACTTTATAAGCTTGTTCACTGCCAAATAGGGACTGGCGGCTTTTTCCAATGTTAGTTCATTGCAGTGCTCAATTTGTAAAAAACATATATTGAGGCGACCACGATTCTTTAGAAACCTGCAGCCAAATTCATTCCAACTCATGCCTCTTTCTTAACCTCCCCGCACTTTCTGTTTCTGTATCTCACTCTTGTGAGTTCTTTTTATCCCTTTCTTCTCCTTTTGTCACTGTTTTTTATCTTTCTCCTTCTTCCTGCCTTTTCTGTCTTTCAATGTCTTGTTCTGGAACAAAATCTGATCATGAAAAATACGCCCTGCCCCCAAAAATGAGTGGTGGTGGACCAAGTCATTATCTGAAGCAGAAGTGATATCTGGAAAACCCCTGGGGTCATCTCATCATCATCATCAACATCATCATCATCAACCCAAGCTTTATTCAGTCAACTTAACCATCAAAGCATCATCATATACAGTCAAAATACAGTAAAAAATCCAAGAAGATATAATAAAAATATAACATTATATAACCATCTTATAAAATATAATCACAAGCATATTTAAAAAAAAAAAAAATACTGTATGCTAAAAATAATTCATAAAAACTGCTATTTTAAAAAACGACTACGTATGTGCCATGCAGCCACAAGGAACTTGCTAAAGGCCACAATCAAGGGCTTAGAAGTATTGCTCCTTAAAATCCTCATTGCTATGCAACACTGATTCAGGCCCAAAGCTCGACAGATAGTACAAATCCACTTTGAACGTGGAATAGAATAAGCAGGGCAGAAAAACATAAAATGCTCCACCGTTTCTGAGTTACCATAGCATACGGGACATAAATCGGATATTGGAGTAGATCCCCAACAGCTTAAAAATGATAACAGCGGAAGATTCCCAAACCGAAAACATGCATACAACCCCTTCTCCCGCAGATCAGATATAAAATAAAAATATGGTTCAAACTGGGGAACCCACTTAAAGTCCATAAAAGAGTTAGTGAGACGACCATTGGAATTACTACGGATTAACTCCGTTCTTACGGGTCATCTATATTTCATTCCTCTCCTCTGTTGAGGGAACTAGGGGGGGACAAGGATAGTTTCTAAAATGCTTCAACCAAGGGACCCTTCTCAGGGGAAACTAATATGGACAGCGCCTTCCTAAAGGGTGTTTGGTTCCTCCTCATGTTAGGCACAGGGTTCCTCTCATTGGTGCCTGGTAACATGACAGGTGACTTTGTGCCAGTGAACTCTGTAGCTTTTCTTGGATTTGGTAGTTTGGGAATGTCGCATATAATCAGTTACTTGACGTTGTGGAGGAAAATAAGTTGTCACAAAGCTGGTCAGAGTACCGAGCTGCTGATGGCCACTACCCTGAACAACCTTAGAAGATGTGTGGATGATAGAGAGTTGGGAATATTGGTGCTCCTTGACAACTTTGCACCATTTGATACAATAGGCCATTGTGATTTCTAGACTTCGAGAAATTGGTACTGATGGTATTGCCTTGAACTGACTAAAGTTCTTTTCAGACAGTAAGAGCTGGACAGTTGAGTTCCCATCATTTTGAGTCAATTTTTCAGCACTGTGACACAGAGGGTCTCATTTATGAGGCCCTAATGGCACACTGCGCCACTGGAGCATCATTTTCTTTGATGCTCTGGTGGTGCAGTCTCTTAGTCCATATTTATAAGGCCATGCAAAGCCACCTTGCATGGCTTTTCATGGCATTGTAAATATGGACCCCTTTCACGCATAACACTGCGGGAAAGGGCCGTTCCATGGTTGTTGCTTGGGGTGTTCCCATGCAACACCCTTGGAACCCTAACAAATCTGGCGCATTCCCAGATTTACAAGTCTGAGAATGCCTCAGATTCCTATGCAACCTCAGGGGTGGCAAAAGAATGATGCAATAGGAAGACATTTTTTATTTCTCCCCACTTTTTCCATTTTCTATGTGTGTTGCATTCTGCAGCACACATAGAAAGAGGCAAACAACTCTTCTGATTGTTTTTGTGCAGGAAGGTGTCCCTTCCAGCACAAAAGCAACTGTCCCGACAATGCAGGCACCCTTGCACAATGGTGCAGGGGGCCTGCATTGGCGCATGGCAGCAATTTGTGCACCAGTACTGGGGGAGAGGATAAAATTGCTCTGTATCTTGTAGATACGGTGCATTTCTGTCCTTTCCCAGGGTGCAGGGCGGTGCAGCAAGGCACTTGCTGCACTGCCCTGTGCCACAGGCTTAAAAATGAGGCCCAGAGTATCACATCATTCAATTCTATTACTCCTGCTTTTTAATATTTAAATATGTACTCTCAGCTTACAAGGTAGGAGGTCCAAAACTCTCAGGCTGCAATTGTGGAGTGGTAAGGCTCAAGTGGTCCAAGTATACTCTAGTCTCCTGTATGAAGTAATTTAAGAACTGGAGGGAATATTTATTGTATGGCTCCCTTTTAATGCGTTTTTTTCAAGCCTTTTTAGTCTAAGACAGGGGCCTTGGGCACTGCATGGCAGGCCCCCAGGCGTGCTTTCATTCAGGGATTCGCCTGGCTTACACAGGAAGAATTTGCCTAGCAACTAACTATAGGAACTTGGATATATCCTGGAAGGGAGCCATATAATGAATATTCCATCCAGTTCTTAAACTACTGCATACAGGAAACTGGAACATATTCGGGCAACTTAAGCCTTATCCCTCCACAATTGCAGCCAGAGGGTTTTGGCTCACTTACCTTGTTAGGTGTCTCCACTAGATTATTGTAGTCCTGATGATGACCTTATGTAAGTGATTTCATGGGGTTGAAACTTCAACAATTGTATACGATGAACTGGTTCTTAGAAGGATCTAACTAATAGGATTTCAACACATCCATTTTGGGAGTGTTGCTGGTTTTACCTATATGTTGACACCAGACATTTGTATATATTTGGATTTTTTTTTGTAACACTTGCACACTTTTGTCTCACTTAATCACTTGCACTGCACCTAATCACTTTTAGGAGCACCTTTGCTTATATAATAGTAACAATTTGTGATGAAAGTGATGTTTGATTAAAAGAGGAACATTTTTATTTAAATACATTTATTTTACATAATACCCTACCATTTGGAGGTGTGTTCCTAATCACTGCTGTTGAAGTCTAGGTTTATACTTCCCCCCTAAAGACCATTTGAGTGCTGTGGTATATCTCTAATCAGGTAAAAGCATGGGCAACCCCATTACTTGGTTAGTTGGTATTACCAGTTCTGTAGGGCTAATTTTGGAAGTTGCTCTAGAAACTGGTGGAAGCACACATTCTGACAAAAGGGGTTGTCATGCACAATAAAGTGTGCCACAATTTGGATGTATGTGGGTTATGTAGGGACCAATTTGGTTGTATAAGACTAGGAATGTCACATCTAAGAACACCTGCAGCTGGACTGGTACAGAAAATAGACCAGTGTGCCAAATTAAAAGTAGCCCCATTAGACAATCAGACAGCTAAAGAAGTGGACCATATTTTGCAAATTGGGACAGTTTTCAACTTTTAAAGACATGGTGTATAGGTGTTTTGCAAGGTATTGCAGACAACTTGCATTTGTGCTTGATGCAAGCAATGATTGTCGTAATATCAGGGAAATCAACAGTAAAAATTCACACCCATCAGACCATAAAACAGGACCACAAACATCCCAAAAACCATTCCACACAATGACTTGTGACACCATCCCTGCTGCTACTGCCAGATTTCCTTATCGACCAGTACGACCCTGCCCCTTATATTTTAATACCAGAAAGAAGTGGTGGAAGTCAGTCATGGTAAATTAACTGAGATATAGTTGCAGAGAGGCATTGTGGCTGTGTACATATACTGCCATGTTCGCTATAGTTGTATGTCAGACTATAGTTGATAAAAAATAATCGTCTGATATAAATATGGTGTTTTAAACAGACTTTTCAGGCATATATTGCTAGTGTGTGTAGATTTTCTATTATTAACTCTAAAGGGGTGATATTCCTGTAAACAATATTTATGACAACGTGTTTGTGTTAGATGTTATTTAGTCCAGAATACACTGGTATCATACTGCCATTGTTACTTTCCCAGATGACATACATGAAGACATGAAATGTACTCATGTAGTATCTGCAACACCATATTTTGAGTTATAAAGGTGTGCTTTTATGTGTTTAACCTCAACTTTGTGAAAATATTGATAGGTATGAATACATTTTTACTATTTTTATTGCTTTATACCAAATTGGATAGAATTATATTATTTTGCACATTTACACTTTTATTGTATTGTCTTGAAATGTTTCTTTTTTTATTGTGCATGTATTCACTGTGTTAAGTCTGAGTAAATGTAATATGACTGATGTCGAGGATATAGCTTTTATATGAAAGGCATGTTTGTCCAACTGTGCATTTACTTTCTCTAATTTGAGTTTGATGGATAGGTATGATGTTTTTAACCCAGATTCCTTTCCTGTAATTCAGGGTGTCTCATTTGCTTTTTATTTTTGTTTGCTTTATGTGTTCTTAACTAACTATGTTGTATCACAGGTGTTTATATAATATGTATTTATATCATTTTTATGTAATTTTCATTTTGTGAATATGGATTTTTCATTTTTTTGTTTTAATGTCTTGTTGACTTGTGTTAAAGGTATTCCACATCAAAATAAACATGAATTAATGGATTTTAGGTCGAAAGTACCAGCTTTCTGAGATGTGGGATATCAAATTGCAGTTACTGCACTACACGCCGGCACTTACCCAGGAGACAATTATGTTAAATTCAATTATCAATTATCCGGGTGGAGAGTTTCTAAGTGCACATGGCGGTTTGGTCGGCCTCAGACGACCGGCCAAACTGACATGCGTACTTAGAAGCACACATACCACTCCTCCGCCATTTGGCATGGAGAAGGTGGCTCCGCCCCGCTCTACGAAGGCAGAAAAATAAAAGGATAATAAAATAATTTTATTAGCCCTTTATTTTTCTGCTTTTTGTCAGTGGGTGGTTCCTTCTCTGCCAAGGTGGAGGGGCTGCACCTACTGAAGAGAGAAGCACTGGATGTTTTCTGTTATAGTCCATTGGAAAAGCCTATGTTCAGTTCAGAGTCAAGAAGTGAAAATACCAGTAGCAGGCAGACTGTTTCTGGTTCTCCTTATGCTGCATAGTTGCACTGAATACACCAAAATTATTTTATGTTACAGTTGTTATGTCAAATTTTCAGTGAAGTGAGTAAGCAGGTTTACTTTAAGAGCAAATTGTTTGCACAACCAGCAGCTGATAGTCGTGTTTTTTTTTTTTTTTACAAAGTAAATTGCTGGTTTGCAAGACACTAAAGGTGGAAAACAAGTTGAGTGTGTGATGCCCTTACCTTTTCTTCATTTTCATAGTGCATTACACATTGGTAGATCCCTACTGCCCGGTTCCCTCTTCCAAAAATGACCATTAGATAGCTAAAAAATGATTTGCCACTGCCCGTCCACTATATCATCAAATGCATACATGACCCACTAAAAATCAAATACAAATATTGCATCACCACGTCCTCTGGAAAATGTCACCAAGTAGTTAAACAGTTCTCAAAGGCGTTTTACAAAAATATTTGTGGCCTGTATCCTTTGGAACCCCACTGCCTCTGCAAATTGTCAGCAAAATGTAAAAATGAACCTATCTTAAATATCAAAGAAAAGTTAGGTGCATTGCATGCCAAGACCGACTAACTTTTCAAAGACAAATACAGAAAATAGTACACAAAGTTGTATCTAATCTGTAACAACCCCATTGCACGTATATCATGTCACTAAATGCACAGTTTTAACTGAAATATAATTGAGTCCCATAGAACCTGAGCATCATGTCACCAAATGCATAAATAGCCCTTGTAAAATAGTACAACATTTGTGTGGGCCTCACAGATCCCCATTGTTCTTCCACCAGTCTGAAACTGTAATTCACAATGAGGCAAACGAGAATAAGCCTAATTTAATTACAGAGAAAGAGCAACATCCACAGAATAACAAACCATTATCAGTTCGAAGCCTATCTCGGTGTACATGCATGCAGCTCCACTAGGCCCCCCCAACCGAGGTAGCTAAGCCTTCTCTTTAGCGTACAACCCCCATCTTCACAAAATATATTGCAGAAAAAGAAATTACATGTTTTGGTAAAAAGCTATAGGTATCTACAATGAAGCAAAGTATGGCTTTTAGACCCTTCCATTTTCAAGAATGTTTTATCCACATCATGGCTAGCTACTAGATAGCATCCGATTTAGTACGAAGCAAAATAATGTTGATACAGCTCCAAATATAATTTTCACCCATCCATTCTTTTAAAAATATGAAACAAAATGAAAAACTCTGTTTTGCAAAAAATTGTAATTCACAATATGTCTTTTCAGAGAAAAAGTCTTTGCAGAATAACTATGCACAAGATAAAGCCCAGTGAAAAATTGAAATATATGCAAACTACCCAATCCACTGAGGAGAGCTACACACTATAGCAAAGCTTTACAAGACTCCAGGAAAGGATGACAGGAAATGAATTACGAAAAAGTCTGCAGAAAAATTAATTTCTTTTTCCTCTCACAAAAAGATGCATTGTCGACCCAACAATGATTGCTGAACTCAATGTGAACAGTTTCGCTCTCATTCTCTCCCTACAATTGCTTTAGGGGGTCCACTCAGACCCACACTCTCTTATTCCCCACATCAACAGATCAGCACATTTCCATCTTCAATGCAGTATCTTACAATTTACATACAACTATTAAGGCAGTTCTTCCTTTAATGTTCAGAAAATTAGCATCTTTGAGAAAGTTCATTCTTATTTTGTTCATACTTTCAGGCATACATGCTAGGATCTGCAGTTGCGCCACATGAAAGTGATGATTGCATAAATTTTGTTTCTCATTTGCAAAGTCTTTCATTGAAATCAACCTTCTCATCTGACAAACCTATTCCCATTTTAGGATGCTCTAACAGAATTCAGAAGCAGATGTTCCCTATACCTAGAAACACCAAAATTCAGAATTTCTCAAACATTGCAAAAAGCTTTTTTTGAAACTGCATCATGGAACTTCTTCCCAGCAGAGTTAAGAACTGAACCCTTCTGGAATTGTCTAAAAACTAATCTCCCTCTTAAGTACCTGAATAAACATGTCCCTCTCCAACCCAGAATCAATTGAACTCCCACCTGCTATTAAAGTATTTTGTCAGTGTTAATAATATGTAACCACAATACCATCGCCACTGTTCTAATTTTGATTTTTAGTATACGCCATACGTGAGTCTCAGGTATTTTATGAAGGGCACTACCAGGCTTTTTTTAAATAGAAATACATAAACCACATAAACAAATAGTGAGAAAGTCCCTGAGCATTTCTACATATGTACTTCTTTACATATGATGCTTCAGATTTCTGCGAATCCTGATTTCCCTGTAGATAAAGAGATCCTCCCCATAACTCTACAGAGTACACCTGGGTACAAGAGGCAGAGGCGAAGGGAGCCCATGGCGAGGGAGGTGGCATTAGCAACAAGAGATGGCACAGTCAGCGCAGGCCACGTGGGGGACAGCGGCCCTAGGGGATGTCAGGAAACCTATTGCCAGTGTTGTTAAGTTCTTCTCTCTGCAAAAACGATTCCCCTTTTCCTTGTACCCACGTTGGTTGCAGGGGCTTCCTCACTCCCGGTGGCTTTTGCGGACGCTGTTCTTAGAACTAGCTTCTTCAGGTTTAACTGCCACTCAAGATGGTGCAAATCTTTGTGAGGTCAGCGCTCTAGTGTTTCTAACTTAGTCTCGTGCTGAAGCTTCCCTCCAGCTTTTTCTTTCTGGGAGCTGTGCACTTCAACTGTCATCCTGAGGAGAATGAGCAGTGTTCCTGAGGTGCTTTGTTTCACAGAGAATTCTTCCAGTTTTGAGTAATTAATTATTTTTCTTCTTACAGTGTGCACACCAGCTACTCTTTCCCTTCTGGAGAAGCTGAATTTCTTCCTTCTTCCAACAACTAGCTGTCGGGTTTCTGAGGAGAATTCATTTTGGCTTAACAGAACTTCAAGCAACTGCAGTAAGGAATCCTTTTGTATGATTTCCAGACTTGCCAATATATATGTGTACATATATATTCAAAAACTCTTTGCTTTGCAGACTTGCCAGTCTTAGGGATAAACCTCAGAGCTCAGACTAATTCCTAGAGACTGTGATTGAGAAAACTGCACCTTGAGAAGGAGTTTTTGTTTTCTGTGAAAGACATTAGTAGATTGTATATTTGTGAGCCTTTCAACTGTTCTCCAGAGAAACTTAGATACCTCTGACTACTGGAGAAAAGAAGATATTAAGTTAACATTGTTCTCTTAGAAAGAGGCTAGTCTCTCAAAAGATCCAGGTTAGAAGAACAATAGAATTGGGTGAATGTGAATGTGAATGGCTGAACAGGTGAATGTGCAGTAGGAATGTACTTATCTATGCTCTTATCACTGACTGCAGGTCCTACCTTTAAAGAAATCCCAATAAGAAGAAGGGTGCAGGTTACAGAAGCACACACTGAATATCCTATCTTTAAGTGGGAAACAAAGGCTGGAACTGGATCTGGAGGCGGTCTCTCTTTTTCTATTCCCATTCCCATTTACCCTTAGCGGATGCAGGGTTCAGATAATCAGTAAAGTCTGAGCACGCATCTGTTGGAGGGAGTTGGGTAAAAGGCATCTGATCCTGTGGAATTTTGATTTAATGGGTAATCTCCTGACAGGGGGCAGAACAACAGTAAGGCAGGCGTCAGGGGGACAGGAGAGGCAGGGTGAAGCAGCCAGTACAATGGCAGCACTGCACAGGTGGCCAACAAAGGTGGAGACAAAGGGTTTAGTGTGGAGCTGGAGTGAGGAGGACGAAGGGCCAATCAATGTCAGGGGCACTGCTAACACTGCAGCAAGACATGTGCAGTGATGGACCCTCAAGAGACTGCAGGCCTTGGGGGTGCACAGGAGTGGGGCAGTTGGGCTCAGGGTCAGATTGTAGGGGACGGTCTGGGGGGCTGGGAGTGGGGTGCCAGCACACCAGTCCTGTCTTCTATTCTTTCTGGTCAGCTAAGCTGTGGGTTGGTCAAAAGTGCAGAGGGGAAGAGATGGTTGGGCCTAGTACAGCTCACCGGACACCTGCAGGGGATCACGGTATAGCCAAGTCAAGTAGGTCCGTGGTGACTTTGTTGGCTCCGAGTAGGTCCAAAATGAAACTCAGACAAGGCAGCAGTATGGCCCCTGGTTGATAGTGTTTCCTTATTCCCACTACGCCATGGGAGGAGGGGGGCCCAAGTGGGGCCAGTGAGGAGAACACGTTGGGGGTGGCCTTGGTGGATTATGGAAAGGACAGTCTTGAGGAGGGAGAAGTGCATGAAGGGGAAGGTGACAGGGAGGGTAGCTCAGCTAATTTCTTGTCAAGTGTTTTGCAGGAAAAGCAGATTGCGGAAGAGGAATACAGTAGGCCACTGGCGAGGCGGACTGCAGTAAAATTGGCAGTGTCTATGGAGCTAGATAGGAGCAGTAGTAGGGGCATGGACCCTATGTGGATCTCCACAGGTGTGGATACAGTTTGTGGTTTGGGGGAAGGGGGCCATTTGAGTAAAGGTAAGTACATCACTGATGTAGGGGTAGACAAAGAGGGAGGACAGTCCTTGGGGGCTGCAGCAGAGTCAAAAGAGGTAAGTGTTGAGGACAAAATAGGGTCTAAGGAAGGGGACGAAGAAGTATTTGACCCACATGAGACAGGGAAAAGAGGTAATAAAAGAGAAGGGCCAGAGAGTAAAGAGCTAAAGGTGAAGGGATTACCCTACATGGGTGCGATTAAGCCTTTAGGGGCACTTTAATGCTGGTGACAAAAGAAAAGATTTGGAAATGGGAATATGCAGAGATGCTGAAACTACTGCATAGGGAGGTGCAGTCTAAAGAAGGGTGTAAGGAAGAATAATGTGAATTGGCCAAAAGGCCAAAGATTTCCCTTACGATAGAGAATTGGAAAGCGGCTTTTCTACTCTGCATCAGCGTCTATTTCAAAACGTTTCCAGAGCGATGCATGGCCATGTTTAAATACATGGATGTAATCCAGAAAGCCCATTTGATGTTTTGGGGTTGTCCATGGGCACAATACAATGAGGAATTCCGGGAATGCATGGACCCAGACGTTTAGTGGGGGGAATAAGACACTGACCTCTGGCAACATATCGTGGGCTGTGCAAAATTTGGTAAGACAATAATTACAGACAGCGGGCTTCCTATAGTGTGTAAGCCCTTTCAAGGACGACCTACACCGGGATGTGGAGGTGGATCAATTTCCAAAACAACAGAAAGGACTCAAAGGGACCTGCTGGGATTTTAACAAGGGAGCATGCACCATGGAATATCATAGGTCCAAGCATGAATGTTCAAAATGCGCAGGGAAGCATGATTAGCAGAGCTACCGGCTATCAACGGGAAGGCACACGGCAATGGCAACAGTACAGTCAACCACAGAATTACCAGCAACAGCAGCAGCAGTTCAGTAATAGGGCGGACAAGGTGGATGCAACGTTTTGATCCAAAAGGCTTGTATGCCAATTAAACTGGCGATGTTGGAGCACTGATTAGATTCCTATGACAGACCACACAAGGAACGACTTTTGTGGGATGGCTTTAGACAATCAATTAATCAATCAATAGATTTGTAAAGCATGACTATTCATCCCGGGGGGTATCCAGGTGCTGTGGGTTGTTGCTGCAAACCAGTAGCTACTCCTCAAAGAGTGATGTCTTATGCTTCCTCCTGATGTCTAGGAGGGTGTATGTCGTGCACAGGTGAAGGGTAGGGGGTGTTCCTGATCTTGGTGCCAAGGTAGGAGAAAGAGCTCCCTCCTTTGCTGCTACGTCGAACTTGAAGGACTTGAGTGAGGGTGAGGGTTGTTGAACGGAGTTCCTTGGTGGGCCAATGGAAGGAGAGTCTGGTTGATGAGGTTGATGAGATTGGGGCCGATGTAGGGGAGGGCTTTGTATGGGATGGTGAGAACCTTGAATTTGCACCTCTTTTGCATAGGCAGCCAGTGGAGACCACCGAGGTGGGGGGTGATGTGGGTCCGCCTGGGATGGTCCAGCAAGAGTATCACTGCTATGTTTTGGATTGTCTGCAGGTGGTGGAGAAGCTGGGAAATGGGAAGAATGTTTTGCAGAAGATTGGGTTTAGCCCTAGCAAGGGACAAGTCGCTTCACTATCATGTACGCCTGTTGGCTTGGGTCAAGGAAGACATTAGGAAGTGGTCTTTCTTTTTGGACAAGTTCAATGGTATTCCAATGGCTAGACAGGAGGATCTAGATTGGGACATACATTTTTTTTCTGACGCAGCTGGTGGGCTGAGCTTCGGTTTGTATTGGCAAAGCAAATGGTGTGCAGAAGAGTGGCCAGACAATTGGAAGGCGGGTAGCAGGAGCATTGCTTTTCTGGAATTGTTTTCCTCTAGTGGTGGCCATTTTCATATTCAGGGTTGATAACATGGCAGTGGTACGGATAGTAAACAGATAGTCAGGGATGAACAGGTCTTGAAGCTGTTGCGAGGCTTTGTCCCGGGTTGCTTGCGACATGACATCATTTAATGTCTTGGATCTTTTTTGTGGCATTTCGAGTGTCAGAGCTATTGGGGGGAAGGGAGGAAGTATTGAGGAGGGAAGATAGGTTGGTAGTGCGGCAGCACAGCTCAAAAACAGACCTGAAGCAGGTGGGAAAGAATGTCAGCTTACAAGCGCTCCCAGGATCAGAACTGCGTCTGGTAATGTGGGGAGACAGTTGGGCGGCCCAGCACCAGATTTTTGGGAGGATGGTTTTCCAGCACCACTCTGGGTCCAAAGTGTCTGCTTTCCAGCTACTTTCAGTTTTGTACAAGGTGCTGGCGAGGTTGGGGGTCCCACATATGGATTTCGTAACACACTCATTCCGGATAGGAGCTGCTACAGAAGCAGGGTACAGGGAAGATAGCATGCATTTGGGGAGATGGGCTTCAGACTTCTATTGTAGATATGTGTGCATGCCACAAGGAGAGACATGCAGGTAGGGTTATTGGTCAAGTGGATACTTACAGTTTTTTTCTCTTTTAGGTTCAGTGGCAGGGCTGTTGATGGCAGAGGTTTCCATCTGGGTCATAGGACACTCCTTCATAAAATGAACAAAGCGCCAGGCAGGCTAAAGGGATGTAGGGGCTAATATTGGTTTTGACAAAATATTGTTTTCTATCACATGGAAGGGTAAGGGTGGTATGAGGTGGACAGGCTTATCCCTTATCTCAATTCTATGATGGTTAGGGGTAGGTGCCCAGACATCCTAGTGATACACCTGGGGGAGAACAGCTTGGTTGCAGAAAAGGGTGTGGTGCTAATGAGGGCAATAAAACAGGTCTTAAGACAGCTGAAGGCCAGGTGGTCACTTTACTCTTTGGACTGAGTTTGTGTCTCACAGACATTGGATAGGTGCAGTCAAACTTCCAGCAGTGGTCAGGGCCCAAAGGAAGGTGAACAGGGAAATGAGCCATTCCTGCAGGGAATTAGGTTTTGTTTGCACTTGCCACTCAGGTATAAAGTATGCTTGTGTGGAATTTTTCAGGAGAGACACGCTGCATTTGTCAAGAAAGGGCATGGAATTGTATCTACTACAGTTGAAAGAAGTGGTAGCATGCATATTGAATAGCAGGAGATGAGAAAGTTTGCATCAAGTATTAAAGGGAGGGTAGTAAAAGTCAGTGGTGTGCCTTTTACTGCGTGACGGTGACCTGGAAAGTTTGCCTGGAGGTTTGCAGAAATTGAGGTGGCATTGTCGGTGGAAAACACGAAAAAGGTAAAGATAGACAAGCGTTTTAACCTTTCAAACTTGTTTGTTTCAGTTAGTATTTGTAGTTTTAAGATTGAGGGGTAGACAAAAGTTCTTAAAACTTGAATGTGTTGCAATTTCATAAATACAGATGCGGTGGGCTGTTGGCAGGAGGGATAGTAGGGGTGACTGGTAGGGTTGTTGGTTAGTGTACAGATTGTTTATTTAGTTTTGTAAGGCAGATTTGCCCAAGTTTATGGTATCTTTCAGCACCTGTTTCAATAAAGCGGCCTTTTCCATACACACTTAGATAGTTGGTGATTTTGTCTGCACCCATATCTCCCAATCACCTGCATCACAATAAATGATAAATAAACACACACTCCAAGAAAAGCATGCCGAATGACAGAAACATTTCCAAGTCACGATTAGCTTTTACTGCTAAATTCTAAACCTACACGTTACTGGTTGCGCAAAACACCTATACTGTGCCTCAGACCTTGGGTAGGAGTTGCAATCAGAGCTTTATATGCCAGACAAATCCTCCCATGTTATGCTCAGTTGTTTAATCAAGTCCTCTATTCACTTTGCACACTGGCCTCTTTAGCTAGAACCATTTTAGTGTACTGTCTGCAAAAATTGAATTTTCAGAAAAATGAAAATTGAACAGAGAGAAAATTGCACAGCATTATTTTTTATGAAAGAAGTGTCTTTTTCTGAAAATCACGATACTACCTTGAATTGTACCACGTAGTTGCTTCAAATGGGCTTCGATGTTCTATGTCTGGGAGCGAGGAAGCTTTAAAAATGTAGTGAATTTAATCTGTTATTAAAGCCCCCCTTTCCACTGCCTGCTGCCCCTTACTTTGGCTCTATTTCAAGGCTACCAGGTCAGAGAGGAGAACAGGCTCCCATCATGTTCCCTTCTGTGGCATAAAATGAAGCCAGTACCACTGCTATTCCTGCCTGGCTTTCAGCTGGCAGGTAACACAGAGAAGCTATGCCAACTGTGGACAGGATAGGAAAAGACCAAAAATACCAGGAATATGTTATCAATAAGTATGTGACAATATACATTTTCTATATATCTTACATTTTCTTTAAATGTAATTTGTCTTTAATATGTAGTCTATGCACAATTTATATTAAACACAATATACATTTCCAATGTACAGTCCATTTATGAAAAACATTTTTGTCTTTAATATTTAATGTATGCACAGTTTACAATAAAAGCAGTTATATATTATCCATGCGTATTCCGTTTTTTAAAAATGTTTAATTTGTCTTTCATGTTTAGTTTATGCACACTTTACAGCAAACAACCATAATAAATCAGAGTCACTGATGTCATTATGAGTTTTTATATTTTTGCAGATAACAACAATAATTAAAATCATTATCTGTTGTTCTAGAAAGCACATGAATTGTTTCATGATTCTTTTAATAAAACTAGTGGCACTGCTGTATTCCTCTCAAGCAAAAGGTGAATGTAGTTTGATTGTCTTCAACAGCTAAATGTCAAGGGTGGCAGGTATACATAGAATGTTTCCTCAACTGACATAGTTATTTAGTGAGGTATTTTTATTGATATGGTGGTAGATTTGAAATTTGTTCCTACTGAAGCTATTTTTTTTCTTATGATTGTGAATTTTCAAGACTCTGTTGTTGGATTCCTACTACAACTACCTCTTATGTATTTGCTGAGATTCGTGGAGGGGAACATTCAGTCAGACATTCAGAATTTCCATAATAAGGGGCAGAATTATGAAAAGTGGCGCTGAACATAGTGCAGCACCATTTTTCTTGCGCCCCTTAGTGGCCCCCTAACGCCACCATGTGTGTGCTGTATTTAAAATATGGCGCACAATTGCAGTAGTCGGGGGGACTAGCATCATAATTGTTGATGCTAGTCCGGCGCTTTGCAGGATTAGTGTTAAAAATTATGACGATAATCCTACAAAGCACCCACAGGCCCATTGAACACAATGGGAGCCTCTTTATAACACCTGCTTTTAGAAGGTGTTAAAAAATGCCGATGCTAATGACACAAATAAATCTCACAGATTTCTTTGCACCATTTTTAAAGCTCCCTTAGTGCTGGAATGCCCCCCTTGCATACATTATGGGGGTCATTCTGACCCTGGCGGTCATAGAGGCTGGCTGAAGCACCGCCAACAGGCTGGCGGTGCTGCATTTTGAATTGGTCACCCAGCCGGGTCCGGCGGTTTTCCGCCGGATTTACCCCGACTGGGGAAAACCTCGGGATTCCGACCCCCTTCCCGCCAGCCTGTTTCTGGCGGTTTTCACCACCAGAAACAGGATGGCGGGAACGGGTGTCGTGGGGCCCCTGGGGGCCCCTGCCCTGCCCATGCCACTGGCATGAGCAGTGCAGGGGCCCCCTAACAGGGCCCCATAAAGATTTTCACTGTCTGCTTAGCAGACAGTGAAAATCGCGACGGGTGCAACTGCACCCGTCCCACCCCTGCAACTCCGCCGGCTCCATTCGGAGCCGGCTTCCTTGTTGCAGGGCCTTTCCCGCTGGGCCGGCGGGTGCTCTTTTGGCGGTCGCCCGCCGGCCCAGCGGGAAAGCCAGAATGGCATCCGCGGTCTTCTGACTGCGGAGCGGCCATTTGGCGGTTCCCGCCAGGCGAGCGGCTCCCGCCGCCTGCCAGGGTCAAAATGACCCTCTATGTCTGGTGCAGACATAATGTGGTGCAAGGGGTTACAAAGTGGTGCAATGCAAACATTGCACCACTTTGTAAATATGACGTGGCGTTTTTGGCCTTCCATCGCCACATTAGTGTAACAAAATGATTCTATGGTGGCGTTGGAATGACGCTAGGCTCACATATATCTGAGCCTTAATATTCATGAGGTACATTTGTATAAAATGGATTGGAGTGGGATATTCATTCACATATAGGCTGTACAGAAAACCTTTTTTGGTATGGCCTCAGAGACTATCAGTAAGTAGCCATTATGCTCTATTTTGACCCTGTTGCTGTTGCATATACCTAAGGTTGGATCCGGTTTATATTCCTTTACTTTTCTCAAAATATTAAAAATTAAAAGAACATTAAGGACTACATTCTAAGCGGGAGGGCTATCACAAATCTACAACTGTCCACATTCCTCACAGACTTCAACTTCCTTTCTTTCTGAGCAACTCAAGATCGAAATGCATGAGATAGAGTCTTCTACACACTTCTCAACACACTGGAAATAAAATAACTCATCAATACCACAACCCGTTCTAAAGGCAATACAATGGACCTCACCCTATTAGCATTAACATATATCCACTGATATTAATCTGTTACACGAGACTGCACCAATCACTTTGCAAGCTCCTTCACCATTGCATCTACTACATGTTAGCATCAAGGAGAACCGAAAAGAGATAAAATAACCTTCTGCTTTAGCAAAGAAAGACATCTATCTGGAAAAACATTGAAGAGAACTAAATAGCATGCCTGAAGACTTCTAGTCTACCACAAATGTCAGTATTCTCCCTGACACTGGTGGACCTGAGATGTGGGTGTCACCGTTGATGTCACAATGTTGATCTATACATGATCATATTGATATTATATTGTGTGGCCTGATAAAAAACTAATTGTAAAGTGGCGCATTTAAAATCCTAGATTGAGGTGCATTCACTGTAGACTAGGATTTAAATATGTATGTTATAACCATATTAATTTGAATATAATCATTTATTTTGATTTTAGATGTTTCCTTATGATGTTACATAATAGTTATCTTTGAAACGATAATGAATTTCATAATGGATGTGCACTATGGGGCATATTTACAAGAAAGTGGCGCATCCATCCTGATGCACCACTTTTCTTGTATCACCCCTGCCCCACCTAACGATACCACTGTTGCACCATATTTACAATACGGTGCACCATGGCAGTCGTTTTTGACGCTATTGTGGCGCTTTGCTGCAGAAGTGTTAAAAATGTTGATGCTAGCACAGCAAAGCATAAGGAGGTCCATTGATTGAAAAGTGTGCATCATTTTAATGCCTGCTCTGAGCAGGCATTAAAAATTATGGAAAAGGTGGCACAGTGAAATGTTGTGAATTTTACTGCACCATTTTTTCGGGACTCCCTGTGTAATAACGCCCCCCTTCCATATCTTGTGCCAGGCACAGGTAAAATGTGGCTGAAGCATTGCACCACTTTGTAAATACGGAGTTGAAGAAAGGCCTCGTTAAAGCCCTGTTAGCATTAAATAAAGTTATGCTAGGGTAGCGCAAGGTGTCACTAGGGGCTTGTAAATATGCCCCTAAATGTCATAAGCTAATGTTGAAAAATGTAGTTCCCCACCATATTTACTGACGTGTACTAACAAGGTATTTTCACTTTTCTAATTTACTATAACATGAACTTTGAACATGAATTATTACTGGCAGTTTTATAACTGAGAGGTTTATATGTCTGATTAATCTGATTAAAGTGTGCCCTTTTATTTCTGTTTTAATTTAGTCTTGTTAAGCCTAATAGGCCCCAGTCTCATAGAAAGTGGGAAAACTGTTTTTCTTTCTGCTAACATGCCATTGTTTCCAGGTGTTGTTCCCATAATATGTTGGTTTGGAAATAGAAGTGCTATTGTGTTACTCATAGGAAGTCTGATAAGTTAACCTTGAAGATGGTACGTGGAGAAACAGTGAATGTGAAGACTAGTTCTATTTAGTATGTTGCAAAGTCGTACAGGACACCAAGGACGGACACCTTCCCAGGACAGTCATGGGAGCTTCTAGCCATGTTTAAGATCCCTGTCATATGATGCAAGAGGTTTGGACAATGAAATCTTCTGACCTATATGTCGTTACTGATATACAAACCATCATTCATTTTGCACTTTAATTTATTGTTTTCCATCAGTTACAGAAAGAGGATCCCTTGGACTTTGAGAGGTACAGACCTCTTTGCCCTTGCCCCTCACTTTGTTCAGATGCTTGCCGAGAGAAGTTAGATTTTCTTTGACCAATGAGAAGACTCTTGACTGGGCTTCTGAGATGCTGACACGCTCCCCTTTTACCTACTTTTTTGCCAACAACTGTTAGCTTAATTTTGCTCCAGATGTTATTTTTCCAACTTATTTTTGTGCTTTTATTTCCTTTTTACTTCTTGACCCCTATTTTGTAGCCCATCGCGTGTCAATTAGTGACTCGCTGTCTTTGAGGGATTCCCATTGCTTAGCTAACTATTTAGATTACTTCAGTTTGCACTAATGCTTAGACGGGTTGAACAAAGCTTATTTAATGAGCATCAAATGTTGTTATTGTTGTTTTGTACAGCTGTTATTGAGTGTTTAGTTTGTTTAATGTTAATCAATTTACATTGCTTTCAGATGTTTGGGCACCCAATGGTGTTACTATACCTCTACAGCTTGTGTTTGAGAATTGTCTATGTTAGTCTGAGTATTAACTTGTAATAAACCCTTTAACTTTATTTATTATTTGGGCCTTCATTGCGTGGCTAAATTGGTTATTCAATTAATTGAATGTTGAGTGATGCCATGTTAATATCTCTTACCCCCTGTTTAGCGTGAAAAGTTTTGTTGACCTTGTTTACAGTACCTGAAATGCTCCATCAAATCCTACAGCACCACTTTGAGAACATGTCAAATGCTGTGGTCCACTGAAAACCAAGCCAAAGTCCTCAACAACCTGGTACACTCAAGAGTGTAGTAAAAGAAATGTGACATTTGAAAACAGGAAAAGAATTGGACAAGATCAGAACTCTTGGCTGAGCTCGCACTCCTCAAAACTCTCCATTAATATTGCTGATCTCTCATCATAACAGTCAAAGCCTCTTACTACAAGCCCAACATTGGCAAAGCAACCAACGAATGCATAGCTCTCTTCAAAGTTATCCAACATTGCACAAATCCTCTCCCAGAAACCATTGTCTCTGCTTCAGTCAACAAGTGAAACAACATCAACCTTTTCTTCACCAATATTGACAAAATCAGATCCAACTCCATTACCACATCTTATCACTTTCAGTCATCCCTCCTTTGCCTCGCCACCAAATGCACTTCCTGTAATCCAGGCTTTTACATTGATCTCTGAGATATCCTGAACTCTCTGAAGGTAAACTCCCATGATGACCAAGTCCTTCATTCGTCCATCATCAAATCACTACACAAAGAGGCCCTAACGCCCTTCTCCACATTGGTAATGCCTCCCAGAGCCAAGGAAAGTTCCCAGACACCCTCAAGACAGTTCAGATACTTCCCCTACTAACAAAACTATCCCTGTTCCCAGCCAACTTCCCTAAGTTAGACTCTGTTACTCACCTTCCATACATAGGAAAAGTCATTGAGAAAGCAGTCGCCAATCAGCGACAGGAACATAGCAACAAGAATAATCTTCTACAGGACTACCAATCAGGCTTCAGACCACACTGCAGCACTGGGATGGACACACTTTAAGTATTTGATGGCATTCTCCGCCTCAATGACAGGAATGACTCCTACCTCCTAATTCTGCTCGACCTCTCAGCAGCCTTCCACGCAGTGTTTCCCTTCAGATTTGGGCAACCTCCTAAACATCTCTCTGGGATGTTCAGCCACTGTCTTGAAATTGGCCATATCATATATCAGAATCCAGCACCAGTTCTTGCAAATAGATTCCTCAAGATCATGGACACTCCCGGTTTCCTAAGGTTTACCCCTGAACTTCATCCTTTCTCCCATCATCCTGAAACTCTACATGGAACTTCTAGGATTAATTCTTTCAGAAAGCAGCATCAAGATCCATCAATACACAGATGATATCCAACTCTACCTAAAAACATCCTCAGCCAGTGACAAACAGAGCCTTGTATTATGCCTCAAACCCATCTAATCTTGGTTTTCAACTAAAGTGCTGAAGGTAAACCCACAAATAATGATTTTCTCCTATTTGCCAGCAATGCCAAACAACCTCAGGTTCAAGCTTGGGCCTCTGACTTAAACCTATTAGACTTCTCCCTTGTGCTGACAGACCAGCCTAAGGGCCTGATTTACATCTTGGAGGAGGGAATACTCTGTCACAAACGTGATGGATATCCTGTCTACCATATTAAGATCCCCATAGGACCTACTGGCATCTTAATGTGACAGAGTATTCCCCTCAGCCATGATCTAAAGCAGGCCCTAAATCTCAGGGATTCACCCTCAACTCAGACATCTCTTTCATGCAACACATTGCAGGGAAGATCAAGACCATTTGGTTCCAATTCTCAATCTTAAAGAAAGTGAGGTTTTTCCCTCAGAATATGACTTCAGAACAACTTGACTCCCATCCGACTGTAAATATGTACACTTTTCTAGTCTTTGGGTCAAACAACAAACAATAAAACCTACAGACTCAAAGTCATTTGCAGTCCAACATGCCCAGTGCTTCCTCTCACAGCCTATCCTCAGCCACAATCATATCCAACCACTTCCTCCTTTATGTTACCTCTTGCCACCCTGGCATTACCATGGTTGCCCTCCCCGATGCCTACTGGTGTTAAGTGAGTGCTTGCACATTATTAACTGTACAACGCTGTATTTATATTTGGGCTGGTAGATGTAATTTGTTTCAAACACCTATCTCAGGGCTTCACCTATCCATCTTCAAAGTACTGCCACATCTTGCCAGTAAAAATAATATTGCAAAAGCTTTTTTAATGATTTATTGGATGCACTATCTCACATTGCTTTAAATGTTCATGTTTCCAGTGTGCTTCCAAGATATTTTATTAATCTATTTTAAAAGGAATATACATTTTCCATAACATCAGCTGAAAAAAGAGATGCACTACAAAGTAAGGCAAAGGAAATATGAAAAAATACCTAAATGCTGGAAGCTTCTTAGATGTAAAAAAAATAATAATC